>NC_090843.1:2410000-3610000 GCF_028021215.1 Eschrichtius robustus | reverse complement strand
CTCCCTTCCTTCCTTCCTCCCTCCCTTCCTTCCTTCCTTCCTTCCTTCCTTTCTTTCTTCCCTCCTCTTTTTTTTTTCCTTCTAAAGTTTAAATTGCCCGTGGAAGATGCTAAGAAAGTAACGAAGATTCGCTGACTGCAAGTTAGGGAAAAGAAGATCTGAGCTTCAGAAACAGATGCTGGAGTGATGTGTATACAGAAGATGGTTGAAATCATGCTGTGACCAGCTCACAACAACAAGCTGTGCAAGTGGAAAAACAGTGGCTGGAGAAAGAACCCAAGGGACACGGCACTTGACAGGCTGGAAGAGAATGCTGTGAGAGAGACTGAGGTGCAGATAAGTTAACTAGCTCCAAGTCCTACACCTAATTACGGGAAGAACCAGGGACAGACCCTGAATCTCCATTCCCACGCAAGATCTCTTTCCACGGAACCCTCACTTACCTCACGCTGTTAAATGCTAAATTAGAGTCTAGGAAATTTCAGAAAGTCCAGCTGTGTCTGCACTAACGTTTTAACCTTCTAGATTAAATATCCAGGGAAAATTTAATAGTTTTTGCTCTGTAACGAACCACCCTAAAACATAGCCACTTAAAATACTTATTATTTATTAATTTTCATCAATCTGCGGATCAGCTGAGTAGTTCTTCAAGTTTGGGCTAGTTTGGCGGGGGCTGGTTGGTTTGGGTGGCCTCACTAGCACTCTGGTAATTAGCATAGGGCCAGGTGAGGGCATGTGGTCACTGGGTCACCCGTCTCATCCTCCAGCAAGATGGCCAAGACTTGGTCACATGATCGTGGCCACAGGGTTTTCAGGTCCCAGGATGCAAGCACTTTTCAAATCTCTGATTCCACCAAATGTGTTATTGTTTCATTGGCTAAATCAAGAGTCATTGTAAGAGGGACCAAGCCGAGGGTGTAGCTACAGGGAGGACCATTATTTTGGTCGGTTTCACCAAAAATCTACCATAGATAGCCAGATTTGCAATCACTGCCCATTCTAAAAAAAATGTCATTTACAATTTTCTTCGAGGTTCTGACTATAGGTTGGGCCCCCTGGTGTGAGGCTGTGAAAATTCCCTAATAAATACAATGCTCTTAGAAGTCTCAGATGAAAGGTGAGGTATTTGTTTATTATTTTTTCTTAACTCTAATTAATAGCATACTTTACCAATGAAGGAATATTAGACTTGGAATCTGAAACCTTTTCACAACAGGAAAAGATATTTTTCTTTCCTTTTTTTTTTTTTTGTTTTTTTTGAGACAAATATTCTAAACTATTAAGAATGTACTACGAAGAGAGATTCTCCACACTTCAAATTCACAGCAAGTTTAGAAAATTTGGAATCAGTCTCTGTAGCCTTTGAAGAGGCCTGAGCTGGTTTAACATTTAAGAAACCTAAAAAGAAAAATTCTTCCTGAATCATCTAATTCAGAATGCCTGGATTGGGAGCCGGCAGAACAAAATGTCTCCAGTATGAAAATCCTCTATATCTTACTTTACTCACAAGCGGTGGCAAACATCTTGAAAACAAATATCTTTCAAAGAAATCTGATGAAACAAAAAGTATTTTGTTTCAGATATGTGGAATAAACCTTGTAAATTCTAAGTGGTTTCCTGAACAAGAAGAATATGGAAGATGCCAAAGATGGTTTTGCTAGGCATTTCCTTCAAGAGCAGAATTTCAAAGACTTGAAAAGTTTTTGTTTTTGTTTTGTTTTAATTTTTAAGCTACTAGCTCAAGTTAATATCTTAGGCCATTTTAAGGTATATTGAGAATGTATTGTGTTAGCACTGCTGGCCTATTCTGATGTCTATCTGCATATCTATAAAATCTATAGATATATAATCTAATATAGAATCTATATAATATAGATATATAATCGAATAGATGTACATTCCCAAGCTGACAAGCTCAGTAAGAACTCACATTCTACAAGCTACATTTCAATATTTCCTGGATTATGGCATTTATAATTATATCTTACATTTCTATGATATATCATAATTATATTTAACAAGTGTGATATAAAATATATGAAATTTAAAGAGTGTACCTGCAAACTTTTTCTGAAGTTGACAGCCATATAAGCTAAACTGAATATAATTAAATGCACACCCATAATTTTACTTGAATTTACCGTACGGATATTGAGAATTCATTTCTGTCATCAGGTCACTGAGGTAAAGAAGTATGGAATGTTTTTCAGTGTATTCCAGGATTTCTCAATCTCGCCTCTATTGATATTTGAGGCCAGATTATTCACTGTTGTGAGGTCCGTCCTGTGCATTGTAGGATATTTGGCAACCTCTCTGGATTCTACCCACTAGATGCCAGTGGCATCCTCTGTCTTGTCCCTGCTGTGATAACCACAACTCTCCAGGCATTGCCAGACATCCCCTGAAAGGCTAAACCGCCCTAATTTGAGAACTGAGGGTTACTGTATTCATTTGTTTCCCCTGTGAAAATTTGCGACCGATATCAAACTTTTCAACCCAAGTCCAAACGACGGCCTGTAACATTAGAATGATAAGCTTAGGTGTGAGGAATAACAGACATCATGTATTACACATTCACTCTATGCCAGGGGCTTTGCACACACTGATTATATTATTCAGTGATTAGACTTTTCCACCCCATTTTTCAAGGGAATAAGTGAAGTCTCAGCAAGGTTTGATAATTAGCCCCAGGTCACACCGCTAGTAAACTGATGCTTGAATTCAGTTCTTTCTGACCCTGAAATCCATGGTCTTCTGACTCTTCTAGCTGGAAGAATGGACATTGTTGGGGTACAGATGCAGTGGGTTTTTTTTTTTCCTTTATTCCTTTCTAAATCTGTCAATCTTAGATTAAATTACATTATGCTACCTCTGCTGGGTTTTTGAGTCAAAATTGACCAGCTGTACTCCTTACCAGCTGGGTGAACAGAGACATACCACTGAGACTAGATGGCTTGCAAAGTCTTTATGACCTTGAAAGAAATAGGTCAGAGCCTTTCTTTATGCTGTAAAACAAAAGTTCATGGTGATCCCTTGATATATAAGTAAATATATATATTTGACAGTCCAACAGCACAGTTTAGTTTATGGAGAGTAAAAGACACTTTTTTAAAAAAAAGCCACAAACATAAACAACATCCAAATCCAAACTAAATATGGGTGGAAGATTTAATAATGATCATCAAACTGTCCAAAAGGGCTATCCTTAATTTTGCAAAAATATTTGCAGTGTAAATTTTTGGTCAGCCGGGGACTGTCTGCATTTTCCAAAAGCCAAAAAAATCACAACCATGGGAGTATTTTAAATGTCTACGATAACAGCTTAGTGGTTCAGGAACTAAAACTGTGTAATTAAAAGTTCCAAGGAAAGTGGTTTGTTCTAATTTAAAAAAAAAGTTATTGAAGCTGAGCAATATGTGATTTTTCCCCAAATATCTGCCATCCATCTACAAGAAAAGGAAAAAAATGTAAGAAATACAAATTAAAGCTCTGTACAATTTCTGTGTCATACCAATATGTTTTCTGTTTTTAATATAATGACCATGCTACTAAGTCATAGAGTGGTGTGGTGCTGGAGGGTATAATAAAATAATTAATTTAATGTGCTACTTAAATTGATTTTCACAAAAACAAATCTATGCCATCTTCATTATTCAAATAATTTGGAAAAATTATATTAATCAGAATCGCCTAACTGAATTAGGACCTCTATTCCCACCTGACTAGATGATGCTGAAGTCTACATTTCTAATTTGACCCAAGTAGTACAGAAGAGAACCCTCTCTTCCATGATAATTCTAGCCCTCATCTCACCTCACGGTTCATCCTACAAATTTGTGATTGACCGAGCACGGGTGACAGACATGAGTTTGAGGATAGCTCAGGAGACTCATAAAAAAATTAACAGACCAGAAGAGTGAGTCTGTTTACAGATAAATCTCACTGATTTGGAATGGAATGTAGACAGCTCTGCAACTTTAGAAACATTTTACTTATAGTTGAAAGCATAACCTACCACCACCATAAAATTCTTATTATGGAGATACTTAAAAGTTAAAAACACAATACCTGGCACTGTATTCATTTATCACCACATTAGGTAGAGGGCAAGAACATCCAGACTTTTCCATAATTAGCCACATGATTCTATAAGAATTCCATCATTTCCCCACACTCCGCAGAGTAAGTGGCGGATGTGATTTAGCTAGCATGCTTTTGGCTTTGTTGTAAAAGCATTCATATAAGCCATGGGACATGTTTGTTAGTTCTGAAAATAAATAATAAAACATTGGCTTGTTTGAAATTCTGTTGCGATCATCCAACCAGTACCACTTAGAAACACGTTTGGCTTTGAAGGCCAAAAAAAAAAAAAAAAGAATTGAATATAAAAGATGGGTTAGAGCCAAATCATCAAGAATATATGTAAGGAAGTCAGCTGAGGGCAATATGTAAACCTATAAACAATGTGTACAGTCTTATGGTCCTCGGGTTTAAATAAAATAATAAACAGATGTTGGTAAAACATTTCTGATCTTGGGTTGGCATCCAACAGAAAGATAAAAGGGAAGAAACAAACGACAACAAAAAAGCATATTATGAATTGAACAATGAAATCTTTAGTCTAACACGGGGCCAGGCTAAAAAGAACTTTATGTGGCCTATTCTAATTTCCCACTAAACACTTAAGAAAACAGTCGAACCAACAACAACAAAAAAGTAAATTAAAATGCTTATCATTAAAAATTAAGATGACAGCAGGACCATTATAAGGATCTACAAGGAATTTCCATGAAATTCAAATTCTGTATTGCTACATGGAGAATTACAAACAAGTCTAATAAAATAGAGCAAATCCACTGGCTTGAAAGGAGGGAACAGACTCTGTCCTCTACACTCTTCTCTTTTTGGTTCAGGTATCTCCAATTCATGACTAAATAATTACACTAACTTTTTTTCATAAGGTTTTATGTACAGATCATCAGTGCTAAAGAGTTTATTTCAAGCAAAAGAAAATGTTATAGAGAAATTTTTTTTAGATTTGTTATTAACATTTGGAGTAGAAATCTAAGTGTTTTGCAAGGATTTGTATGATAGAGAAGAATATACATACATGTATACATGTATAGGGATATATACATATATATGTCACTATGGTAGCTGGCTGTCAAATATTTGCTGAGGGTTTGCAGAAACACTTAACCCAAGTGTACTCAGTAAGGTCCTCAGTTCTGCCAGACCTAAGGGTGCTTAGTTAGAAGATGGTGGATGAAAAAATTAAAAATAATAATCTGTCCTGAATTAGACCACCTCCAATGTAGGCTGCAATGTATTAAAAGATCCATAGATAAGTTTCAAGACCATCTCATACAACACTATCTCCTACCCCTGCCAGGTGAGCAGGAAAGTCATCAACTGCAGCAAAATGAGAGTCATCAGAGAACAACATCAGAAGGAAATGTGAACACTCCCAACTTCTACCCCTTTTCCCTCCATAAAATGATAATAGTAGTAATAATAATCTTTAAATGAAAATAACAGAGTAAAGAAAGAGGAAATCTGGTATTCCATTGGAGTTGGCAGCAAGAATGAGCTAGACAAGAAAGAAAAATCCAGGTAAGAAAGGGAAGGGCAACAATATCAAAAATACCACACTGCTTGCACACACAAACACACATTCAAACACAACCCCTAAAGGAACATATTCACAGGAATCATGGCAGAGATGTAAAAAGAGACCTTCAGAGTATAGGCAGGGGCTGTTCCTTGAGTCAATAAGTGTTATAAAAATTTTAAGCCTGTAAGCAAAAAAAAAAAAAAAAAAAAAATGTTTTTTACCCATCTAAGTTATAAAGGCATAACTATATCTTGATGGCAAACATGGCTTTTGGAAAATAGAGATAGCTAATTAGGCTTTGCTGTAATGTCAATCAGGTTTTACTGTAGAAAAACTGGAAACTTTATACTACTTACTCCCTTCTCATTCCCACCTATCATGTTGACCACAACTTTTGCAGTTCGCTTTATTTCTTTTTTCTGTTTGTCTTGTCTTCATTCTTGGTTTTCTTGACAGAGAATGTAAATAGTTTAGTGATCTTCATTGTATATTGTCTGAAAACTACCAGCCTAAATTCACTATTCTTCTAACTCATTGGAAGTTAGAACATGAACATTAGTTCATGTTTCTATGTTTAGCTTATAATCTTCCAATTATCACTCAATTTCCTGGCACATTGATATTATCAAAAGAGTGCCCTGAATATTGGACATTAAAATATGATCACTGGAATGTCTACTATTCATAAATTCAAATGTTGACCTTTTCTTATCCAATCCTGTTTCTGAAAAGTTACCTTGAAGTTTTACCAACTCAAACAAATCCTCGAGACACAAATCTCTGCTCTTGGCTGTGGCCAGCTACATTGAGAGTGCATCCATTTTAACCAGTGCCCCTGAAAAGTATGGTCCTTGGTACTCAAAATCTCCATTGACTAGCCAACACAGTCCCTGCACTTAACTCAGATGTCTCTCCCATCTCTGTATTTTCCTAAAGAGAGTATTTCCTTCTAGCTCAAGTTCCACACTTTCAAGTGAGGGGTTGCTTCCCTACTCTGCTTTGTTACAATGGACTGCATATACCTGGCCCTGGTCTCCTCTTGAGCAGAGGGGTTAGTGCCTCTCTGAATTTGAAACTATCTTACATGAATTTTGTAAAGATGTAAAAATCATGTCCTTCTGGTACCTAGATTAGACTTTCTTCTGAGGCAAATAAGATCTTACTGATAGAATCGTAAGTATGATTTTGGAAGCCCACTCTAAAATACAGTGTTGGGAATGGGTTGATAATGAGTTAGATTTGAAGTGCAGTTGAAGTACTGGTGAGAAATGCTGGTGGACCAGATAAACGAGGTGGCAGTGGGAAAGGAGAGAAGCAGAAAAAGTCTATTCATACTTAAGAAATAAAATTCTCAGGACTTAGGCTTTGAGAAAAGGCTGAGTTAAAGATTAAGATATAGATTAAGGAGCTAGGGAACACAAGAAGTGAAACAAGTTTGGGGAAGGATAAAATGAATTTAGTGTTGGACTTGATAATTTTGAGAAACCTGAGAAATAGTGAAGCAAAGATGTCTACAAGTTGGTAATAACTTTCTTTTGTAGTTTATTTGCAAGGATTTTCTTCTATAAAATGATGATTCTCATTCTTGATTTTTCTATTTTTTGGAACTGTGCTCTATACCACTCAAATTTGGCTACATTTGTTTCCTCCACCAACGCAATCCACACTAAGCCTAAGGAATCCTAACTCTGTCTTATAAAGTAGTTTTTTTAAGTTCTGAGACCCCAATCTAATCTGACTATCTGAAGTCAATGGACTGTCTAGTTTGACTTTACAAGTTATATTTATATTGGAAGCGTCTCCACAGTAGAATTTATATTGAGTGTCTGTATTTCTTACCAAACACAGCAGTTTCACATTAATTGTGATTAAAACAAGAATCTAAATATTTCTGGCTCCTTTTGCCAACTTCATCAGATAGCTAGATGATGCTGAGAGCTATTTCAATTAATTGTGACCTTATGGTAAAGCTGGCAATTTTAAGTAGAGATGCTTCTTTTTTTTTTTTTTTTTTTCAAGTTTTCTTTCTTTTTCTTTTTTTTTTTGAGGTTAAAAAGATGCTTCTTGGTATTAGAATACATATCAAAGCAATAGCTCCTCTCTCAAATTCAGTGTTATGTTTCCCTAACATAGAGTTACATTCCCTAAATATAGAGTTACTTAGCTTAATGCAAAGTAACCTGGTACAAAATAACTGGTATACTTCAATCATCTTCAGAAATGCCAGTTATTATGTCAAGTCAACATGATTCTAGTTGCTATGGATACTTAAAATTATGTGGTAAAAAAATATGCCTGTCTTCCTTGATATAAAACACATTAACTTTCTGATTGAAATTCTCCATGTGAAGGAGGCAGTTAACCAAAAAGTCATTCCACTAATGGACCCGCTTGACACTAAATGTGTATCTGTTTATGTGTCCATTTTATCCATATTAAACACAGGAATTTCCATATGATTTCTTTAGCTCAGAGTGTTTCAAGGAGCTGTAAGGGCGTGCCGTAAAAAACTGTGCTCGCCACCTTAGTATCACGGTGTCAACAGGAAGTCCTCCTTGATGTCACTCACAATGGTTTAGGCAACACGCTTACACTGCTCCGCTTAAAACTGGGTCACTACCATATTAAACACGTGCATATGTAATTGGACTAGGGATTCCTCATCCGAATGTTGATGGCATATTGCTGTTGCCTTCAAGATGCTCGCTCACATGACCTGAAGCTACCGTTTCCCTTCTCTTTGTCCCTCTCCTTCTTCATACAGCCTTTGCTCCAACCCAGCATTGTCTCCATGCAACCCCCTTTGTCCTACCTTCATGTCTTTGCTTGGCTATCCTGTCTACATAAAATCTCTTCATTCACTCCCAAAATATTGACTGAGGTCCCCCGGATACGAGGCTGTGTTCTAGTTTGAGAAGGACTAGAGTCGTGTTCCAGAAGGCTAACATGAACCCTTCTTTTAACTGAAATCCTCTTTGTGCATTTGTTTCATTTTTCTTCATTGGAAGAAGAAAATGGTTTTCTTATCTTTCGACTTGGAAAGTGGAAGATGTTTGCTCACAGATCCGAAGTTTACATATTCAAAGAGAAAGTGAAAGCATAAACAATAAAAACATAAACAAAGAGAAAGTGAGTCTATTTCAGCTTTGATCGTAGATGACTAGGGATAGATTTATTTTGCTTTGGCTTGTGTCAGGTGCTCATCACTGACCCAAACAACATTGTGAAGTCCTAAGGGCAGGACGCATGTTTGCTGCAGCTGTCAAAGTCCCCTAAAGTCTAGTAAGTTTGCAGTGGGTAATTATTTGGGGGAAGAACACATGAAAGAATAAATGCACACACGCATGGATGAATGAATGGCTTCAGGGTATATGTAATCTAATAGGGGAGGAACATGGGAAACTCACCCTACTAAGAGGCAATACAGAGTGAAATTTTTAAACCTTTCATTATTTTTGGAGTTCCACTTACAATAGGCAGTAGAAGTTTGTAAGAGATTATTGCATCCATCAAAACACCAGATTAACTAAAACTTATACTTTTCTTTAAAGTCCTCAAAGAACAGTGGATGCCAAAATGCCAGAAGGAACTAAGTTACAGAGAAGGATGAACTTTTCATAAGTAAGCATAAAGCAGGAACTGCTTTTATACCTGGAGCAATGTTGTAGTCTCAGCATGGGTAGCGGTTGGAGAAGCAGACCTGCCATCATCAGAAAATATTTGATGGGACAAAGAGAAACCATCCGAACTTAAGGATGGTGTTGGCTGATGTGATGGATTAGAATCTAGAACTCCAAAGGCAAAAATAAATCTCTCACCTGTCATTCTTTCTCTTGAGGATTTTGCTAAAGTATCAATAGGAAGAGCGCCAGAGCAAAGCGAGAAATAACAGAGCCACAAAGACCCAATAATTGGGTCCAAGTATATAGACTTCTCGTAGCCTAACTTAATCCAAAGTTAATTTGTAAGCAGCTAGAAAAAGGAGTCCATGCCATAGGAGAAATCATCAATGGACTCATTTTTTAAAGTTTATCATTAATATTTTTAGTTTATAATTTGACAACACATTCTTGAATGGGATTATTTTCTGGCTAGAAAAAGGAGAGAGGGGAACCTCTATTTTATTTTATTCTCAAATAAGGGCAAATCCATACACTCAATCAAATGAGTAGATTATAGGGTTAACATCAACTTCTGAAGTCAGGTTGTTTATATGTCAGGATAGGATAGTAGACTACACTGCAGGAAAAAAGAAATGCCAAATCTCAGTGGTTCGGCCCAGTAAGACTTTCCTTCCAAGATAATCTGGAAACTTTCTTCCAAGCTCTCTTCCAAGATCACTTTGCCACCAGGGCAGTTGGAAGTTGTGGCTTTCTTGAACACTATAGAATAGGAAGAGGAGTTTGGAAGGTCCTGAGGATGGTGTTTGGAAGGTCCTGAGGGTGGTGTTTATACCTTGCGTGATGTGAATAACATCCTCTCTGTCCACATTTCAGTTTCCAAAACTCAGTCCCAGTGTTGGAACAAAACTGCAAGGGAGTCTAGGAAATGCAGTTTTCCAGCGGGTCCAGGAAGAAGAGAGAGTTGGCAACACCAAGTGTCTTCTCTGTCAATGTCCCTTACCAGAAAATGTGCCTGAACTGACTTTCAACTCACTTCTAAAAATTTAAGTCTACTTCTACGCACAGAGAAATGAGGGAAACCAGTCCCCAAAGGCCTACATTAACACGTATGTTTCTACACCCATGGCTACAGTAATTTTCCCCTGGAGAGTTTTTAAAGTATGATCCCAAATAGACAAAATATCATCTCAATGAACCTCCCCCCAAAAATGGAATGTATAATTTGTCTAGTAAATTTAAGTAAGTTGATCTTAGTGCATAACTGAAATAAAAAACCTTGTTATCAATTACAACATTTGGCTTTCTGCATAAGCTGAGGTAGATATATATGTCTTAATGTAAGTTTTATACTCCAAGCCACTCTTATATGTAAAGCTCATATCGGTAACTAAAAAGGCTATGAAATGACAACAACATTAAGTTATAGGATCCTAATATGCCCATCTTTTCATGTTGTATCACAGAATAGCATTTAAAATAAGAGCAGAGATTTCAAAAGAACTACTGACAGTGCTCTAGTAGGAAATTGTGCTTTTTCTGATACCTTCAAGAATCAAAACTTTTGAATCCAAGTAATGAATAATGTGAAATCTCCAGAAAGCATGATAACTGGTTCATCAATAATGTGCATTCACTCACTACACAAATGTCCTAACATTTTAGGGGATCATTGCAACCCCAGAACTCACTATTGACCACAGGGAAAAAATGTCTATCCCATCTTACTTTTTCTTTTTAACTTTTTATGTTTGGCCATGAAAGTCACGATAGAAAATCTGAACACCATAACAAAAGTATAAAAAAGGACAAACTAACAACTATCTCCATAATCCCAACATTCACAGGGAACTCCAAAATTTTATTTTCCTGATGACCCATTTAAAATGTATGTATTGACCATAGATATAATTGGTGGCTCCTAATTTTTAGCTTAATATTATGACAAAAACTTTCCCATTTCATTTATATATTTATCTACATATTATGCCTGTGGCTATATAATAAACATCACATGGTTGCACCATAATTTACTTCACTGTTCTCCTAATATTATCCATTTAGACATGAGGATATTTTTCTGTATTTTTTAAGAATTTGGACTAAGAGTGTTCATCGGGTCCAGCAAATTCACTTCTGAATATGTACCCACAGGAAATGAAAATTGGGTATGGATATATACACTCCTATGTTTATTGCAGCATTATTTTCAATAGCCAAGTTATGAAAACAACCTAAGTGCTTGTCAACAGAGGAATGGATATAGAAGATGTGGTGTATATATACATATATATAAACAGCCATAGGAAAGAAGGAAATACTGCCACTTGTGACAACATGGATGGACCCTGACAATTTAGGTTAAGTGAGGTAAGTCAGACAGAGAAAGACAAGTACTGTATGATATCCTGTATAGGTGGACTCTAAAAAAGCCAAACTTGCATAAACAGAGTAAAGTGGTGATTGCCAGCGGCTGTGGGGAGGGGGAACAGGAGAGATGCTATTTCAGGATACAAACTTGAAACTAGTAGATAAATAAGGCCTGGAGATGTAATACACAGTATAGAGAATATAGACAACAACATTGTGTTATAACCATCAAACTTGCTAAGAGACTAGCTCTCAATTATTCCCACCACAAAAAAAGAAATGATAATCACATGACCTGAGAGAGGTGATAATGTGGCCACGATGGCAACCGTGTTACAATATGTAAATACATCAAATAAGCATGTTGCACACCTTAAATTTACACAATGGTATAAGTCAAACATAGTTCAATTAAAAAAAAAAAAAAACTATTTATCAAGGTGTACTCAGGAGATTTCCTAGAAGGAAAATTCTGGATCCAAGAGAATGAACATTTTCAAAACTTGGAAAACATATAGCCAACTTGCTTCCCACTCATGTTTCTCCCTCTTCTCTCTGCAATTCCTAGGTTTCCTTTGCGGCAGTTGAGGAGAGGAAAGTACAGCTTTGCTTGAGGGTGGTTTCCTTCTTGATTTAATTATCCCCAGGGTTGTCTGTCTCCTCACCAACATTCCCTTGCCCTCCTAACCCATCTTCACCCCAGCATGACATGTTTTGTGTTTTGTTCTTGTGTGCAGATCTTCAACCAAGTTTCTGTCATTCAGTTAGGATATTCAGTGTTCTACAGCTGACAAAATCATGTTCTGTGTGATCTAATCTAAGCCTCCTAAACATGCTTTGCAAGATGAGGATGATGTTATTCTCATTTTTCCAAGGAAAAGGAGAGAGAGGTGTCCAATTTCTTGCATCTGGTTCTCAAACCAATGCATAACACAGTCAGAACTTGGATCCCTCCCTTCCGCCTCCCATTCTAGGGCTTTTTCTATTACTCTGAGACTGCAAGATATAGCAAGTCATGGGGAATCGTATTGTTTACCTCCTGTAATAAAATGCAGCAACATTGGTCCACACTTTCAAAAGGGAGAACAACATAATATCAGACGTTAATTTCAATGTAGTAAAAATCGCTTGACTTGCAAGGCAGTAGGAATGCGGTCATCTTTCCTAGCATCTTTCTGCTTCTAAAAGCTAAACTATATCAGCTTTTTCTTAGTATTGTGTTTGTGATTTTTGAGGAAAACTTGAAATCAAAACCATTTTTTTTTCCACTGAGTCCTCCTTTCTTGAGAGATTTTCTTTTGAATTATGAAAAGAAAATCTTTCTAACATAAGTATAAACAAAACCTGCTTTTGTCACTAGCACCCTGTAGAAACCAAAGATGAACATTAAATTACTCTGAGCACATGGCCACTTGCCAGTAATTATTCAATATGAGGTTTAACCAAGTTTATCTAGACTACGAGGACCATGTGTACACAGCTAAAGGGAAAGACATGGTTAAAGTAATTATCTGGCATATTCCCACCATGCAGACAGTCAGTCTGGCTCATTTGGACCAAAGAATAATAACCCAGCACATTCTTCTGGCCAAAAGGAGTTATTTGGCAAATCACCTCGATGTGCCCCAACAGATGAATGTTAAATCTACAAGATGCCAAAAGAGAAAGAAAACACGACTGCCCTTGGGTATCAGAAAGCCTGTAGACAGGAGGGAGTAAGGGGAGCCCTGGAATGAAGGGAATGGGTTGGGGATCAGGACACTGGCCTTTAAATTCTGGGAACTTTTCTGGGGCTTGGGAATTAAGATTCTAGAATCTCTTCATCTGGCTTCTTTGATTGCTTCATTACTTTTTCCCATGAAACCTGTTGTCTTTTCTTAGATGTCTTTTTTTCTGGGATATAAAGATCAGACTTCCCCCTTGGTAAATTTTTAAAAATTGAAATCGTATCAAGTATCTTTTCCGACCACAACGCTATGAGACTAGGTATCAATTTCAGGGAAAAAAAGCTGTAAAAAATACAAACACATGGAGGCTAAACAATACACTACTAAATAACCAAGAGATCACTGAAGAAATCAAAGAGGAAATCAAAAAGTACCTAGAAACAAATGACAATGAAAACAAGATGACCCAAAACCTATGGGATGCAGCAAAAGCAGTTCTAAGAGGGAAGTTTATAGCAATACAATCCTACCTCAAGAAACAAGAAACATCTCAAATAAACAACCTAACCTTACACCTAAAGCAATTAGAGAAAGAAGAACAAAAAAACCCCAAAGTTAGCAGAAGGAAAGAAATCATAAAGCTCAGATCAGAAATAAATGAAAAAGAAATGAAGGAAACAATAGCAAAGATCAATAAAACTAAAAGCTGGTTCTTTGAGAAGATAAACAAAATTGATAAACCACTAGCCAGGCTCATCAAGAAAAAAAAGGGAGAAGACTCAAATCTATAGAATTAGAAATGAAAAAGGAGAAGTAACAACTGGCACTGCAGAAATACAAAGGATCATGAGAGATTACTACAAGCAACTATATGGCAATAAAATGAACAACCTGGAAGAAATGGACAAATTCTTAGAAAAGCACAACCTTCCAAGACTGAACCAGGGAGAAATAGAAAACATAAACAGACCAATCACAAGCACTGAAACTGAGACTGTGATTAAAAATCTTCCAACAAACAAAAGCCCAGGACCAGATGGCTTCACAGGTGAATTCTATCAAACATTTAGAGAAGAGTTAACATCTATCCTTCTCAAATTCTTCCAAAATATAGAGCAGAGGGAGGAACACTCCCAAACTCATTCTACGAGGCCACCATCACCCTGATACCAAAACCAGACAAAGATGTCACAAAGAAAGAAAACTACAGGCCAATATCGCTGATGAACATAGATGCAAAAATCCTCAACGAAATGCTAGCAAACAGAATCCAACAGCACATTAAAAGGATCATACACCACGATCAAGTGGGGTTTGTCCCAGGAATGCAAGGATTCTTCAATATATGCAAATCAATCAATGTGATAAACCATATTAACAAATTGAGGGAGAAAAAAACATATGATCATCTAAATAGATGCAGAGAAAGCTTTTGACAAAATTCAACTCCCATTTATGATAAAAACCTTCCAGAAAGCAGGCATAGAGGGAACTTACCTCAACATAATAAAGGCCATATATGACAAACCCACAGCCAACATTGTTCTCAATGGTGAAAACTGAAACCATTTCCTCTAAGATCAGGAACAAGACAAGGTTGTCCACTCTCACCACTATTATTCAACATAGTTTTGGGCGTTTTAGCCACAGAAATCAGAGAAGAAAAAGAAATAAAAGGAATCCAAATCAGAAAAGAAGAAGCAATGCTGTCATTGTTTGCTGACGACATGATACTATACATAGAGAATCCTAAAGATGCTACCAGAAAACTACTAGAGCTAGTCAATGAGTTTGGTAAAGTAGCAGGATACAAAATTAATGCACAGAAATCACTTGCATTCCTATACACTAATGATGAAATATCTGAAAGAGAAATTAAGGAAACACTCCCATTTACCACTGCAACAAAAAGAATAAAATACCTAGGAATAAACCTACCTAGGGAGACAAAAGACCTGTATGCAGAAAACTATAAGACACTGATGTAAGAAATTAAAGATGATACAAAAAGATGGAGAGATATACCATGTTCTTGGATTGGAAGAATCAACATTGTGAAAATGACTATACTACCCAAAGCAATCTACAGATTCAGTGCAATCCCTATCAAACTACGACTGGCATTTTTCACAGAACTAGAACAAAAAATTTCACAATTTGCATGGAAACACAAAAGACCTCAAATAGCCAAAGCAATCTTGAGAAAGAAAAACGGAGCTGGAGGAATCAGGCTCCTGGACTTCAGACTATACTACAAAGCAGCAGTAATCAAGACAGTATGGTACTGGCACAAAAACAGAAATATAGATCAATGGAACAGGATAGAAAGCCCGGAGACAAACCCATACACATATGGTCACCTTATCTTTGGTAAAGGAGGCAAGAATATACAATGGAGAAAAGACAGCCTCTTCAATAAGTGGTGCCGGGAAAACTGGACAGCTACATGTAAAAGAATGAAATTAGAACACTCCCTAACACCATACACAAAAATAAACTCAAAATGGATTAAAGACCTAAATGTAAGGCCAGACACCATCAAACTCTTAGAGGAAAACATAGGCAGACCACTCTATGACATAAATCACAGCAAGATCCTTTTTGACACACCTCCTAGAGAAATGGAAATAAAAACAAAACTAAACAAATGGGACCTAATGAAACTTAAAAGTTTTTGCACAGTAAAGGAAAACATAAACAAGGCCAAAGGACAACCCTCAGAATGGGAGAAAATATTTGCAAATGAAGCAGCTGACAAAGGATTAATCTCCAAAATTTACAAGTAGCTCATGCAGCTCGATATCAAAAAAACAAAAAACCCAATCCCAAAATGGGCAGAAGACCTAAACAGACATTTCTCCAAAGAAGATATACAGATTGCCAACAAACACATGAAAGGATGCTCAACATCACTAATCATTAGAGAAATGCAAATCAAAACTACAATGAGGTATCACCTCACATCAGTCAGAGTGGCCATCATAAAAAAATCTACAAACAGTAAATGCTGGAGAGGGTGTGGAGAAAAGGGAACACTCTTGCACTGTTGCTGGGAATGTAAATTGATACAGCCACTATGGAGAACAGTATGGAGGTTCCTTAAAAAACTAAAAATAGGGCTTCCCTGGTGGCCCAGTGGTTGAGAATCTGCCTGCTAATGCAGGGGACACGGGTTCGAGCCCTGGTCTGGGAAGATCCCACATGCCGCGGAGCAACTAGGCCCGTGAGCCACAACTACTGAGCCTGCGCTTCTGGAGCCTGTGCTCCGCAACAAGAGAGGCCGCGATAGTGAGAGGCCCGCGCACCGCGATGAAGAGTGGCCCCCGCTTGCCGCAACTAGAGAAAGCCCTTGCACAGAAACGAAGACCCAACACAGCCAAAAAATAAAATAAAATAAATAATTAATTTAAAAAACAAAACAAAAAACAACCAAAAGAAACTAAAAATAGAACTACCAAATGACTCAGCAATCCCACTACTGGGCATATACCCTGAGAAAACCATAATTCAAAAAGAGTCATGGGTTTCCCTGGTGGCACAGTGGTTAAGAATCTGCCTGCCAAGGCAGGGGACACAGGTTCGAGCCCTGGTCCGGGAAGATCCCACATGCCACGGAGCAACTAAGCCCGTGTGCCACAACCACTGAGCCTGCGCTCTAGAGCCCACGTGCCACAACCACTGAAGCCCGCGTGCCACAACTACTGAAGCCCCCGTGCCTAGAGCCCATGCTCCGCAACAACAGAAGCCACTGCAATGAGAAGCCCGTGTACCGCAACCAAGAGTAGCCCCTGCTCGCCGCAACTAGAGAAAGCCCGCGCGCTGCAACGAAGACCCAACGCAGCCAAAAATAAATTAATTAAATAAATAAATTAAAAAAAAAAAAAAGAGTCATGTACCACAATGTTCATTGCAGCTCTATTTACAATAGCCAGGACATGGAAGCAACCTAAGTGTCCATCGACAGATGAATGAATAAAGAAGATGTGGCACATATATATAATGGAATATTACTCAACCAGAAAAAGAAACGAAATTGAGTTATTTGTAGTGAGGTGGATGGACCTAGAGTCTGTCATACAGAGTGAAGTAAGTCAGAAAGAGAAAAACAAATACCGTATACCAACACATATATATGGAATCTAAAAAAAAAAAAAAAAAAGGTTCTGAAGAACCTAGGGGCAGGACAGGAATAAAGACCAGACGTAGAGAATGGACTTGAGGACACGGGGAGGGGGAAGGGTAAGCTGGGACAAAGTGAGAGAGTGGCATGGACATATATACACTACCAAATGTAAAATAGATAGCTAGTGGGAAGCAGCCGCATAGCACAGGGAGATCAGCTCGGTGCTTTTTGACCACTTAGAGGGAAGGGATAGGGAGGGTGGGAAGGAGACGCAAGAGGGAGGGGATATGGGGATATATGTATATGTATAGCTGATTCACTTTGTTATACAGCAGAAACTAACACAGCCTTGTAAAGCAATTATACTCTAATAAAGATGTTAAAGAAAAAAAAAAAAAGATCAGACTTCCCTCTATAATCTGAGCACTCTGGTTTATCTGGCAATCAATCCAAGGCATTAGATAATCCCACCTTGAAATTTTCTTTCGTGATGAGTATGGGGATAGCAAGAAAAGGAGACATTGACTGAGAAGCACCAGGCTTGCTTCCTTGTTAAACATAATACACATCTTAATACCCTGTGCCGATAATCCATGCCCTTCTTTGTTTTCCCTTGTGTCCAATTTTCTCATGGGGGTTTCTTAAATGAAGCAGTGTTGACATACTAGCACGTGGAGCTTCTCTCTATGGAGAACAGCGTTATTCATTCTAAACATTAGATTTTTCATTTCTAAAACCAAAGTAGGAATGATGATATAAACAGTATTTCTGAGCAATTCGACTAGATTTTTCTTTTACTGTTTATTCTGGGAGAGCAGATTGATCAAGGCAACAGAAGCTAGAGGCAATTTGTCCAGGTTCAAATTGTGCCTTAAATGCTTACTAGCTATACGACCTTACTTAACTGCGTTGGCCTTACTTTCCGCATTTTCACGAGTGGTTATAACAGCCTCTAACATATAAGAACCCTATGAGAAATAAATAGACTGATGTATACAGAGCTTAGCGTGGAAATGTGTCAGTATGTATTAACTATTACAGCCAGTAGCACCTAATAATCAAATATGCCCTCTAGACCCATATTTATTGTGGGATCTTAGGCAAATTACTTACTTAACCAAGATGTAGTACTGACCCCAGAGGTAGATGTTATGAGGATTCAATGAGTGGATTCATGTAGTGTGATTAGAACATTGTGGCCTGTGATATTGTCTCAATAAAATCAACGATTACAAATACTGTTTATCCATGCATGATGAAACAGTCTTCCAAGATTAGTGAAAAACAAGATGTAAAAAGCATGAAATTCTGTTGCATTAAAAGGGGCTTGTTCAATTGTAGATTATTTAGAAAGCAGCGGTACACTCAAATATATAGTCAAATGAAACATAAACATCTAAACAAAGAAAAAATTGTCAACAAACATACTGTCATCTCTGCTCCGGAGTGAAAAATGTAAAAGACTACAGAAGCTAATCAGCTACAATCTCCACATTCAGCTTCCAGAAGCCAATCTTAGGCTGAGGATGTAGAAATGCATTTAGAAACACGCCAAAGCCCACTTTTCTCATTTACGTTAATAGTAAGGAACTTGCCAACCCATATCCTGAAACACAGACTTGGTGTTTATATCAGCCTCTGTGAAACGGGGGAACCCAAAACTGCTTAGCTCAAACCTAAACTAGTGCTAAGTATGCTTTTTCCCTTCAGAGTAATTGTTTTCTGCATTTCCTTAACTGTCTTTTCATCTTTGCTTAGTAACCATCAATATTGTTGGAGCCAGGAATACATATACATTTTAAAAATTAAAATTAAACTGTTGTGACAATTCAAGCAAGAATAGATTTATATAGCAATGTTTGTTCCATAGTAAGCACTTAATAGATATTGAATAGAAGAATGGATGTAATTGGGCTTTTGACTATTCTTGAAAAAGTGGGGAAATTTTATGGTTTAGTGAAACTGGCTTAATGTAATTAGCTGGCTGATACACAAAAATCTCTCATTTCTTTTATTGTTACAGACAGCCACAGAAGGAATGCTATTAGCATTTCACAAAACAGCAAAGAAGGGCAAAACCTAATTTCAATTTCTGTGTCAAGGAAGAACAGGTAAGTTAATCAAAGTTGCCACACTTTGGGAATGAATCTGCCTTGAAAATGCTGTATGCGTAGGAAGTAAATATGTGCTAACACACATGCTACTTCTTTTGGAGTGACTACACTTCATAATAAAAATATGTGCCTCCCATTTGTAATGAGGTGGATGGAGTTAGAGTCTGTCATACAGAGTGAAGTAAGTCAGAAAGAGAAAAACAAATACAGTATGCTAACACATATATACGGAATCTAAGGAAAAAAAAAAAAAAAAAAAGGCCATGAAGAACCTAGTGGCAAGACGGGAATAAAGACACAGACCTACTAGAGAATGGACTTGAGGATATGGGGAGGGGGTGGGGTGAGATGTGACAGGGTAAGAGAGTGTCATGGACATATATACACTACCAAATGTAAAATAGATAACTGGTGGGAAGCAGCCTCATAGCACAGGGAGATCAGCTCGGTGCTTTGTGACCACCTAGAGGGGTGGGATGGGGAGGGTGGGAGGGAGGGAGATGCAAGAGGGAAGAGAAATGGGAACATATTGTATATGTATAACTGATTCACTTTGTTATAAAGCAGAAGCTAACACACCATTGTAAGGCAATTATACTTCAATAAAGATGTTTAAAAAAAAAAAATATGTGCCTCCTTTTGGATCCATACATTGTGTTTTTAGTGGGATATTGACTGGAAATTATCCTCTCCTTTTAGTTCATGCATTAAGCATAAAGGCTATCCCGCAATAGTATGTGTGGGCTAGCGTCTATCCAATTATTTGACATGTGAAATTAAAAGGTCAGGTGCTTCTGCATTCTTAATATTATTTTACTTTGCTTTTTAAATTTTTTTCGACAGATTTATTCCTGCTGCTTTGTAGCTACAACCAAGGGTTAGTAATCACTGTATAATAGAAAGGTCAGCTAACTTACCCTGGTGTGTCAGCTAGCAATTTATTGTCTCTCAACCTAAATTCGCTCTTCAAAAACCCACTCTGTGGTAAGGGAGGGGAGTCCTTTAGGCATTTTTCTTCAGCAGTTTACGTAATATTCATCTTCTCAGAAGAGGTTGCTGGAGGGAGCTCCTTTTGCTGGTCCTACGGTTGTCCCTTTGGTCAGTAGCGTGGGCGTGACGACTTTTCTTGATGCTCTGCCCCAGCCAGGCACCCGGAATACTCGGTTCTTCTTTTTAAGCACAGAAGTAGAACTTCAGTTTTATGTACTTGGTATCACTGTGATATAAACCTGTCTATCTACCCAAAGGTTTAGGAAAGGCTGATACGCACAAAATCCTTTTCAAAAAATAATCATTTTAGCTTCCTTTTTAAAAATCATTGTGTATGCTTTATCTCCTGATTGGACCCATCATGCTGCTACTCTTGATTCTTTTTTTGTTTGTTTGTTTTAGTGGATTGACTTTATTTTTATTTATTTCTTTTTGGCCACACCACGTGGCTTGAGGGATCTTAGTTCCCCGACCAGGGATCGAACCCATGCCCTCGGCAATGAAAGTAAGGAGTCTTAACCACTGGACTGCTGGGGAATTCCCTCCTACTCTTGTCTTTTGAGATTCAAATGAAGCCAACCAGAATTCTATTCCTCTTGAGGAGGGGGTCCCAGATCTCTTCTAGTTCCTACACAGAATCAAGGTTTCGGGGAGAATTTTACCAATTTCTATGAGCTCTTCAATCCTGGTTCTGCTGTCTTGGTTCAGTTTTTGGATGGTTCGCCACCTCGATGTGTGGCCAGATACTAAGTTACTGTGTCTTATCTCCAAACTCACCCTTTGATACTCTGCCCTGTGATATTGTGCAGACCACATTTCTCCTTTGCCAGCTGCCTTTCTGCTAGACATTATGCAATGGATGACATTAAGACGGAGCTGGAAGCCTGGGGGAGGGGCAGGAGAACTGCTTCTTATCTGCTGCCCGTTGTCCAAAGCACCGTCCCAACAACAGCTCCTTAGACAGGCAACAGCATTTGCTCAACGTGATAACTGTAATTAATTAATTAATTGTGTTAATTAACATGAACACTGTTAAGAGAGTAAATCCTAAGCGTTCTCATCACAAGGAAAGAAGTTTTTTTTCTATTTCTTTATTTTTGTATCTATACGAGGTGACGGATATTCACTCAACTTATTGCGGTCATCATTTCATGACGTACGTAAGTCAGATCGGTATGCTGTGCACTTTCATGCGGTGCTGTATGTCAATTATATCTCAATAAAACTGGAAACAAAAACAAATTCATACAAAAAACCCCCCAAACAGCATTTGCTCCTAGTTCAGCATCTTCTAGCTAATTGGGTCCAGTTTCTAGCTTCACCTAGTTCCCCCAGAGCCAGCTTTTAATGCTTTGTCAAAGGTATTATCCATCAGACAGCATCCCCTTCTCAGAAATCTGAGCCTAGCTTCCAGTTTCAGAAGACCCTTCCTATAAATTCCAGACATACTAGGGTCCAGCACCTATTTTTCACTTATTTCTACAAAAATCAAAGGATCCCCCTCTCAAAACAAAACAAAACAAAACCCATAACACCAAACGGATAATAAACAGATACTTTATTTTATTTTATTTCATTTCATTTTATTTTAGGTACAATAGGTTTTTTAAATTTTGGGGTTGATAGAAAGGTTTATATCATGATGGTGCCAAGAATATAAAACTGAATACCTATGTGCTTTAAAATTCCCTTGATCTTTTCAACAAACTTGAACTCCAGGCTCTAATCATGACACCCAGCTTGCTTTTTCTCTCTTTTCAAAATGAGAATAGAACACAAAAATAATATTTTCTGTTGCAGTACAACTCAGCTCTTGGATTTGTTCTGCCTTTCCCTTTCTGTCTCTGTCTGGCACCTATGTTTTCACACCTCAATGACTAATCATTACACTTGACTAAAGAAAAACAGAATCCCTAAAGGGAATTCTTTTAAGCTTTTAAGAATACAAACCCACACAAATAAACTCTCCTTCATAAACAGGCAATTCACAGAACTGTTTAATTTTGTTTGGTTTGTTGTATTTTCACTATCTTTACCCACCAGCCATTTGCAAAAGGAGTTACGAACCAACAACTATCGTACTTTTAAGCAGAGGGATGGGGAAGAAATTCAGCTGATATAAAAAGAAAAGCATATAGACAATACCTATCACTATATTTCTAAATTTTACTTCAGCAGAGTTTTAAACCAGTTGGTATAAAGCAAAAATTTAGGTGTTAAAAAAATCCTGTTACCATTTTTTTAATGCAATTTACATTTCATATTAGCTCCTCTGATTCCTCGCGTGATTTGAAACCTTTGTAATTGACTTCCTAGAATCACCTTGGTGCAATTTAAAGGCAACACTCAGCAGTTACAGAATAGAAAAGGAAAGAAAGAGGAATTGAAAAGAAGTGTATTTATAACCTTGGTCATAGGTATCCTAAGAGTGTTTCTGTTTTAATAGTTAATTAGCTTATCAGTTCCGAAATGTTGAAACGACTTTTGGAATCCCAGGCTCTATGGCTGTTGGCACCATACCTGTTTCCTGACTGCAGTTTCCTTAACTTTCCGTTTAATTTTTTTCTTTTCCTTGAAACCAAAACCATTTAATGAAATCTGACTCGTCAAGGCCACTGACTGATCTTCTGAGCAGAAAGTATGCAAAGGTGGCAAATTCCATTAAATTACAGCCCCTGTCCAAGTTATGAGACAACATTTTCAGGCAGACAAAATGCAATGTAGTCAGAAATGCTAAGAGACATAACTAATAACAAGGAAAAAAAAGAAGAATAGGAAAAGACCTGAAGGAAAAACAAGTTCAACACGCAGAAGAGAAACGATGGGGGTGGGAAGCACATGTGCAATTTTTTTCCCCACTTATTCTATTTCCTTTATGTTCCCTAGTTCAGGGCCGCTGGTAGGAGATTGATACATTTATTAATTTTCCATGCAGAAAGACAAACAGTGGACTCAGTCCGGTGGGGTTGAAACGTCTGGCCTCAGGTTTCCCCATGGAATCTTCCAAACTTGCCTAATGGTCTTTGACCACACAGATCCATTTAAGGAATACGGTATCCATTTTTGAAAATCTCATTTAGACTCATACATAAAATAATGCCTGTCATAATGCCTTGGTTTTCTCTGGTTCTTCTTTTTATTTCTCTGGGTTAATTTAAAATGCAGAGCAAAGCAAAGACAGAAAAAAAAAAAAACAATTTAAAGGCTGTTCAAGATAGTCTTTGTAATATGATTTTTCTTCTTAAATTGCGAGAATGTAGTAAAATAAATCATTTCTTTCTGCATAAAGTCGTATCTATGACCTCTCCCTTAGAAATTATGTAAGTAAATATTCATGGAGAAATAGTTTCACCTATTTTACATGTTTATTAACTTAAGGTCTGACTGTGAGGAAACTGCAGATTATGGAATGTATTTTATTAGGATAAACACTGGTGTTTTTTAAAAAAAATCAGAGTGGAAACAATCTTTTTTTCCCCTTTGGAGTGGAGCCTTGCCATTTTTCACCTTTAGAACTCATCTTGGGTGCTAGATGCTTAATGAGTCAATAAATTTCTACATATTATGTGAAGTATTCACATAGCAGGCTTTTCTTTTATCTATGGTTTCTGGTATAAGTTTAACAAATAGCAGCAGCTGCGGGAAACAAAAATGATCTGAGGTTATTCTGATTTTAACTTTTGTTTTGAAAGCAGATAAATTTAGCTCAGTTGTTTGAGACTCCTTGATTTAAATTTCTGAAATTTCCTCAGCACGAGATAAGATCAACTATTACTTTTGTATTACAGAGCCTCCACACTTTGTGAAAGAAAATATGTTAAAATATTATTAGGAATGAAAAATCACCATTTGAAAATCAATTTGCATATGAACCTGAAAAGTAAACCAGACTTAAGTTTGAGTTCTGGATAATGAATTGGCAAGGGTGTTATTTTACTAAAGTGTTCAGTTATGTCTGTTTATGTTATTAAGTGGGAGGAGATAAAGTACATATTCAACTCTTTTTTAAAAGGACAGAATATATCATTTTAACTAATTAGGTCCATTTATCTTAACTTTATATTTCTTCGGGTTGGTTCCTGAAATAGACCATGAAAACAACCTATTTATAAGATTTGTTAAAAAAAAAAATTCAAAATGTGTTGAAAAGAATAGCCAACATAAATTGTCAGTTAACTACATTAAATATGAAATTATAAAACTCAAATTTTATGTGTAAATTTATTTTATTTTTTGTAATATTCTAAAACGTTTATATTTTGCTAAAACACATTTGTGCAAGGCAATTAAAATATTTGGAAGATAGATTATATTTATATATATGTACATAAGCCTAATATCAAACATAACCATGTGTAGGTATAGACATACATACATATAGTTTATATATATATATATATTGTGTATACATGTATTTATATAGTTATATTTGTTAGATGTGAAATACATATTCATAAAAACACTTCATGATGTTATCCACCCTATAACATAAATCCGTGGGAGAATACTGTCTTGGTTGTGAGCCATTAGACTTTAAAAATAGCTATTTAAGAACAAATATAAGTTTTTTTAAAGTTTGAATTCTAACATCACTCTCTGTATCAAAGAGTATTAGCTCTGTATTAAAGAGTTAATACTCTCTGGTACGATGTTGGAATTCAAACTTTAAAAGGTACATATAGGGCTTCCCTGGTGGCACAGTGGTTGAGAGTCTGCCTGCCAATGCAGGGGACGCGGGTTCGAGCCCTGGTCTGGGAAGATCCCACATGCCACGGAGCAACTGGGCCCGTGAGCCACAACTACTGAGCCTGCGCGTCTGGAGCCTGTGCTCCGCAACAAGAGAGGCCGCGACAGTGAGAGGCCCCCACTTGCCGCAAATGGAGAAAGCCCTCGCACAGAAACGAAGACGCAACATAGCCAAAAATAAATAAATAAATAAATAAATTAAAAAAAAAAAAGGTACATATAAAGACTTCTGTGGAATAAAACAAGACAAAAAGACAACCCTCAGAATGGGAGAAAATATTTGCAAATGAATCAATGGGCAAAGGATTAATCTCCAAAATATATAAACAGCTCATGCAGCTCAATATTAAAAAAACAAACAACCCAATCCAAAAAAGGGCAGAAGACCTAAATAGACATTTCTCCAAAGAAGACATACAGATGGCCAAGAGGAACATGAAAAGCTGCCCAACATCACTAATTATTAGGGAAATGCAAATCAAAACTACAATGAGGTATCGCCTCGCACCAGTTAGAATGGGCATCGTCAGAAAATCTACAAACAACAAATGCTGGAGAGGGTGTGGAGAAAAGGGAACCCTCTTGCACTGTTGGTGGGAATGTAAATTGATACAGCCACTATGGAGAACAGTACGGAGGTTCCTTTAAAAACCAAAAATAGAATTACCACATGACCCAGCAATCCTACTACTGGGCATATACCCAGAGAAAACCATAATTCAAAAAGACACATGCACCCCAGTGTTCATTGAAGCCCTATTTACAATAGCCAGGTCATGGAAGCAACCTAAATGCCCATTGACAGATGAATGGATAAAGAAGATGTGGTACATATATACAATGGAATATTACTCAGCCATAAAAAGGAACGAAATTGGGTCATTTGTAGAGACATGGATGGACCTAGAGGCTGTCATACAGAGTGAAGTAAGTCAGAATGAGAAAAACAAATATCGTATATTAACGCATATATGTGGAATCTAGAAAAATGGTACAGATGAACTGGTTTGCAAGGCAGAAATAGAGACACAGATATAGAGAAAAAAAGTATGGACACCAAGGGGGGAAAGCGGGTGGAGTGGGGTGGTGGTGGTGGGATGAATTGGGAGATTGGGATTGACATATATACACTAATATGTATAAAATAGATAATTAATAAGAACCTGCTGTATGAAAAAATAAAATAAAATAAACCTACATTAACACATCATCTAAAAAAAGACTGATAAAATTTAACTATTTTAAAATTAAGGTTCCTTTTATGATAAGGAATACATGATAAAGGAATATAAGATAAATACATAAGAAAGAAAATAAAAAGATATGTAACAGAGGGGGAAAATATATTTGTAATGCTGTATATAACTAACAGGAGGACTATCATTAATATATTTTTTAAAACTCCTACACAAATCAGTAAGAAAAAGATATCAACCCAACAGAAAAATGGGCAAAACTCTTGAACAAGTACTTCACAAAAGAGGATATCCAAATGGGCACCAAAAAATGAAAAGGCATTCAACCTCATTAATAACCAGAGTAATGCAAATAAAAGCCAAGAAGATGTCATTATGCACCCACCACATCAGCACAATTTAAAATGACTGACCTACCAAGGATTGGCAAGAATGAGGAGCAATAGAGACTTTCAAGCACTTTGGTCAGGAGTGTGAATTGGTACAACCACTTGGGGGAACAGTTTGCCATCATCTACTCAACTTGACAATATGTTCACCCTAGGAGTCAGCAGTTTCACTTCTTGATAAGCTTCCCAAAGAAACTCACGCACATGTGTTGTTTTGGACTGAACTGTGTCTGCTCAAAATTCACATTTTGAAGCCCTAGTCCCTAGATGACTGCATGTGAAGATAGGGCCTTTAAGGAGGTAATTAAGGTTAAATGAGGTAACAAGTGTGGGGTCCTAAGCCAGTAGGACCTGTGTCCTTATAAGAAGAGGAAGAGACACCAGGAGTGCATAGGCACAGAGTAAAGGCCACGTGAGGTCACAGTGAGAAGGCAGCTGTCCCTATGCCAAGGAGAGAACTCTCATCAGAAACCAACCCTATTGGCACCTTGATTTTGGACTTCCTGCCTCCAAAGTGTGCGAAAATAAATTTCTGTTAAGCCACCTAAAAAACCCAAAAACAAACAAACAAACAAAAACTTCAGTGGAATAAAAGCAAATATAGATGATGTTTTAAAATAAAATGTAAGTGGAAAGCTCTTTTTAAGGGTATCATTAAATCAAATAAGAGGGGAATATTCATTATTCTAACGGAATTAAAACATCATTTTATATAACCAAAAACAAGCAAATAAACAAAGAAGACCAAAAACCAGGGTGACCCCTGAAAGACAAGCCAGAGAAAATATCTTCAACACATATAATAATAAACTATTAATAAATAAGTAAGTTATTAATACTTATAATGTGTAAAATACAACCAGAAAGTCAGGTATAAATTAGTCTGCATTCTAATAACAAAATTACATTAAGACATAAATAGGCAATTCACAGAAAAAATACACATTGCTAATTAAATTTTTTAAAAGAATCAAACTCAGTAATATAAACTTAGCAATGAGATATCATTTTTTATTCATCGAACTGGAAAGACCAAAAACAGTGATAATATCCAGTTTGGAGGACTTTAGAAAAAACCGTCATTTGTTTTTAACTCTTGGTGGAAGTTTAAAGTATGAAAACTTTTGGTGAGCAACTAGCCTATGTTCGTCTAATTATATAAGACACCTACACAGCCATTCTTTTTAATTCTAATATCCTATAGAGACATAAAAACAAAAGGTACACGTACAAATATATTTATGTCACCTTTATTTTTAAAAATTTAAAACAACATTATGCATAAGTGAAAACTCTAAATACTAGAATGCAATGCAGTCATGAAAGAGACGGAGCTAGCTCTATCTATGACAAAATAGAAAGTCGTGCACTGTATGTTATATCATGCAATATAGTAAGTTGAATTGCATTATAGGCCATATTATATTTTTCAAATGTAGAATTTAAAATTTTGGTGAAGCACGTAGGAAGTTATTTACAGAAGTTACCTATGATTGACGGGTTTAGGAGAGAGTTTCTGTATATTTTTAATAATATGCAATGAGCATATTTCACATTTAAAATAATATTTCGTATATGAAAATAAACTTTGCACAGGGCTTTTCATGTGTATTCTGTCCTCTGCAGGATGAATTGGCCATAAATGCTAAGAAGGTCAACCTGCCAACCAATCTGCCAATGTCCCCAGAGTCTGAGACAGAAAGTCCAAGGGCTTGAGATGCTCAGTTCAAACCTATTCAAAGGGATGGTGGGTCTATGAGTAACACTGAATATCTAACTCACTTTCTTATTTTTGTCTCTCTCTTTGTGTATCTCTAAGCCTGTCTGCTAATAGAATGGTGATTGTAAATATTTCGCTGCATTCTACTCTCAACCCTGCCCGAGCGTAATTTGGTCGTGAGGACATACAAGCTGAAGAGATGCTCTAATGATACTACTCCCACTTAAGAACATCCTGCCCCAGACTCCCAGCCACAGTCAAGGAGAGTTTGCTCTGCTACCAGAGGACTTTCTCTATTGTAATTAATAGCATCAAAAGTATTGAAGTCTTCAGAGACATAGAGAACAGACTTGTGGTTGCCAAGAGGGAGGGGAGAGGGGGAGGGATGGATTGGGAGTTTGGGATTAGCAGATGCAAACTATTACATATAGAATGGATAAACAACAAGGTCCTACAGTATAGCACAGGGAACTATATTCAGTATCCTGTGATAAATCATAATGGAAAAAAATATGAAAAAGAATGTATAATATACATGTATAATTGAATCACTTTGCTGTACAGCAGAAATTAACACAACATTATAAATCAACTATACTTCAATAAAATACATTTTTTGAAAGTATTGAAGTCTTCAGAAAAGGGGGAGAATTCAGGCAGAAAACTAAAGAATATAAGGAAGACAGTAACATAGAAAAAATTAATTTCAGGGACTTTGAGGAGAGATGGACTTTTGTCCAATCTCAGCTCTGCTAGTTATTTGCTTGAACACAACTATATGAACTGTTCTTTCTGATCCTCATGTAATAATGCATAAATGTTGTAATATATTTAATGCACAGGCTTGTAAAGGGGACATAACAAGGTGGATGAAAGGTACCTCTCAAAGCCTACCTCCAAGTGGTAGGAGTTTAACATATCTTGGTGTCCAACTGTCCCTCACCTCCAGCTTCTGCTTTGCCTTAAGCAAGTAGAAAAGATTTTTAAGTTGTGGTATTACAGAGATAGCGGTAAAAATGTAAGGAAAGAACCAGGCAAAATCCCGATTCAGTCAAGATAGAGGAACTCAGCTTTGGGGAATGAGAACAATATGAATCCAATGAAATGAAAACAGCACAGATTTTCGAATCAGGTCAATGTGATCAATTATACATAATAAGCAGTATAGCCTTGACTTTCTTCAGCCTCATTATATTGATTTGTAAAGAACTTGCCTCAAAGAGCAATGATGAATTATGAATAAGATCATAGAGCACTGTTTTTGAAACATCAGAATCTTAGAAATACTAGTTTCTCTCCTCTCTTTTTATACAGGATGTAAATATTATCAGGGGAACAAGGGTTGGCATGGTTGTAGCCCATCAGGTTGGCGTGGATCTGCTAACAGACCATAAAAATAATTTTTAAAAAAATCCACGTCTAGGTTGGGAAGCAACCTATAGTCAATCACAACCTCATCAGGCAGAAGAGGATCAAGGTGGATCATGGGCTTGTAAAACTAAGAAGAAAACTACTAAGTCCTGCCAATTTGGCAAAGTCTTCATTCTTGATGGAAAGCTTTCGTCTAGAGCTGTTGAGGGAAACGTAGACAAGATGGGTTTTTATGTGGTGTGGAGCTCGGTGTCTCAAAGACCTTTTGTTAGGTATGACAAAATCAGATTAATTGATTCAACAGCTATTTACGGACACCTGCTCTACAGGATAGATTAGAGTTGATACATTCACACTCTTGGCCAAGGTAAAGTGTTGCTACGAGATTAAGAGCGGAGACCCTGTTGTCTGCTTCCTTTTTTTATATCTAATTCTCAACTGAAATTTCATGTCGTCTTCATGTCCTCCAGATCCTAGGGAACCACCAGGGCTGTCTCTCTCTGGCATTTTCCTCAAGCCTCACTATTCTCCCAGGCTGCTAGCCAGACTGCAACTCTCTACTTCTTATTCAGAACTTCAAATCTATCTCCCCTCCATTATGTACAGCCAACCAGCATGCCCCTTCTTTGTGCTTCAGAATCTGTATACAAACTGTTATGAAAACCTGGAAAAAAAAATTTCCTGTCTTCTTCACTTTGCATCTTTGCGTACATGGACTTGCTTGAAATTAATGCCATGAATGTTTAGTAAGCACCACTGTACTTAAGGCATCTTTCCATCCACGTGGGTGTAACAGCCTGAGGATTCCTTTCTGCTACAAGGACCCTTTCTCTGCTGAGTTGAATACAGGAGACACCTGCACCACGTTCCTTGATCTTGGAGCCTCATGACATATTTTGAGTCAGGGAACACGGATGACCTTTCAGGCACATCCCCACCATCATCATCACTTACCTGCTATGTTCGTTCTGCTGCCACCCTAGTCCCTTCCTGATGCTTGGAAATGGTCATCGTCCCACAGGCCACTCATTCTAGTCTTTCCACAGGCTATTTCCTCTGACCAGACATCACAGGCACCATCTTCAACATTCTTCATGTCCACGTGGTAAAGTTAAGTGCAGGGTAAGACGTTCATAACCACCTCATTGAAAATTGCAAACCCGTTTCCCTCCTCCTTGTATGTTTTGCTCCACATCAATTACCATGTGGTAACCTGTTCTATAAGTGGGTTGATTTATTTATTTTCTGCTTCTCCCCACTAGCATAGAAGCTGCCCCTGAGCAGGGTTCTGTTTTTACGATACAATGATGTACTTCCAGTGCCTAGAGTTGTGTCTAACCCAGAGGTAAATCAATAAGTGTTTGTTTACTAATGAATAAACCATCATCAACTTCATCAGCGAAATATCATACCTTTAGATATGCATGTTGGGTCCTACAGCTCTAATAGGAGTTGAAATAATTTTTATGTTTTGACAATAACAACCAAAGATATTACAACTTTCCACTCTGACGATATTTTTTCCTAGTTTTTGGCATCAGGATAAAATCTACATTTGAAAAGAATGGATAAATCCTGGAGATCAGATTCTCTGAGATCGGTCATGGACGTACAGAAGAAAAGCTGTATGTGGTGTGACTGCAAAATTATCTAAATAATAGAAAATATAATCAGACAAATACTATCTTGACATCCTCAAATCTGAAGATGCAGCAAAGGAACCAAAATACTACCTGAAAAAGTTGAAAATCATGGCCATTTTAAATTTCCAAAAGTGTTGAGAAGCAGAAGTCAGTGAGGACCCAAATCCTTACACCGAGTGCCGTCTCAAGCATGCTAACAGAAGTTTCCAGGTTTTAGAACTTGGCAGGGAAATCCTTGTAAAAATAAAAGCGATCCACTTTAAATTCACTGCAACTGGAACCTCTATAAGTTATGTTCTTGTCTGGAGGCCAGATCAGGGTGGCAAGGAAAATATTTGGAGCTAGTCCTGGCACACAAATTTTGACATTTAGGTAAAATTCACTGAGAAAAGAGTCGTGTTAGGTTATCCTGAATCTGAAGCCTCATTATATTAGAGACATAAATGCTCATTTTTGCGCTCTACATTTGGTCTTTAAGCCAAATGTAGACGTGACTGTGATCCTAGGTCAGAGCAATAGGATATACTGAAGAGAAAATGAGAGATCTTACTCTGATTTTAACTGTCATGCCTGGAATAATGGTCACCTTTCTAAAACCTTGAGTCAAAAATATACATATACATGGCCCTTGCATTTCTGAAATGCACTTCTGAGAATATTGCATATTTAAATGTTTTCACTATGCCTAAGCGATAGTGTAACCGGACAGAAAATTATTGGAGTTCTTTCTCTACTCCTTAAACATCTTCATAATGCACTCCATTAACTGCCGCCCCAAAATTATGTTCTGGAGAAGAAATCTCACGTCCACCTCATATATCTATACAGACATATAGATACATATGTTTTATACCACCGAGTTCAGCGCTTTTCAAATTTCCTACCAAAGAGCTCCAATTCACAGCACATTAAAAAATGCGAGGCTGTCTATGTACATTTCTGTGTGTGCCTTTTCCTGGAGTGGACATTTGTCCCTTCACTCTTTGCAAATTACAGACATCCCAGTTGTGAGGAGGCAGGGCCAAGATAATGGTGGCTGGATCCTTCTGGCAGCTGAGAGGTGGACAAATGTCCCAGGTCTAGCCAGTCAGGTGTCCTTCCCGAAGGCTTTGCACATTTGGTCATGCTCTCAAGGTGCAGTTTCAGGAGAGCTGATTCCCTGTGGCTACAGGGTAATTAAGACCCCACAGCTGGTCAGGGTGTTAGGATCCCTGGTGCCAACCAAGCTGGCGGGTTTCCCAGGATAATGGTTCTGGTGAAAGCATATAAATCATCCTTTCAGAGTCATGATAGGCTGTGATTTGCCTCCCTCTGATTCTGCCTGAACCCTTTCCTACAATCTCCCTGTCAATTGTGAGAGCTACCTAAAACCCTTGCAATAAATTCCCTGTCCACTTAATCAGAGCTGGATTTCTTGTTTGTAAGCCAATAGTCAGGTAAGTCCAATGTCATATGAATGTCTCCTTCTCTGTGCTTAATGAGGGTAAAACTGTTCATACTCTCTCTGTTATGAAAAAAGTATATGAAATTTAGTAAGCATGAATTTTCTTTTTCTTCCTGACAGCATTCTGATTTTGCGTTTTCTTTGATTACTTAAACACTTTCTTAAAGTGTCATAATGACATTAACAATGACTGATATTATAATATTTTAGTGGCTTCATTGTTCATCATCATTTCTCTTTTATCGTAGATTTCCCATCATTGGATTATTTATGCTTCCTTCAGGAAAGGTAATTGGGTGTTACACATTCTCTGAGCCCTTGCATTTCTGAAATGCATTTCTAAAAATATTTAAGTGTTTACTTTATACCTAAGCAATAGTTTAGCTGAATAGAAAATTATTGGACTTCTTCCTCTACTCCTTAACTTCATTATAATATACTTTGTTATCCCCCAAAATTTAGTTCTGGGAGAAGAAATCTCATGTCCATCTACTTTTTTCATTTCATCAGTTTCATTAGTTTCATTAGTTTCATTAGTTTCATTAGTTTCATTTTTGTTTTTAATCTCTCCTACACCTATATGTTTGTAGGATTTTTTCCCCATCTGTCTTTCAATTAAAAATATATTTTACATACATTTGTGCATATAGTTTGTTTTTATAGCTTTCCATTATCTTTTCTTAGAATTTGCTATAACCCTTTAATACGAAAGAGCACATTCATTTTCTGCTTGGAGATTTGTTTTTTGTTTTGTTTTGTTGTTTATTTTGTGGGGTTTTTCTTTCTTTGTTTATTTTTGCTTTGGCTATTGCTTTTGCTTTGCATGTTCTGTATTTTCCTTTCCACCATTTCTGTTATTGGGGTTCTTGTATCTGTTCACCTTGTCTCTGTCTCTCACCTTTATTCTCTAGTTTTCATTTCTTCATTCTTTTTCAAATCCTGAGGAGATATCCTTAGCTTCTTTTGGCTTTGTTTTTCTGCAGAATGTCTTTTTTATATTTTCACTGAGCTATTAGTTCCTCTTCCAGTGGCCAGGAGGCTTCTTTCAGCTCGATGTTTCTCCCCATGACCACCATTTCCAGTACAGGAGACAGTCTCATCTCGAATCTTTGTGAAAAGGGAATTTAACATTTTCTAAGATTTGCTCTTACTGGTCAGATAAGTCTGTTTCTTCTCAATAGAAGAAAGGACTCCAGATTTGTCCTTTTCTTATGGAAATGGTTGTCCAACATTGGAAAATTAATTGATGTTAGAAATCATTCTGAATCTCTGCTCAAAATGTTCAGCCCAGGCAAAGGACGAAAGGAAAGAGTCACGTTCACCCTAGCTGTATTTTGCCAACTTGCAAGTCTAAGAACCTGCAGGAACTGGGAGGGAGCAAGACAGGAGACATCGGAAGAACTAAGCTGCTCTTCGGCATCAAAAAGATTTGTTTTCATTATCGTATGGACAACCTGGGGTTAGCAGGAGGAGAGCTGCCCTGGTAGTCCTAACTGACCTTCCATTGAAAGCCAGATACAGCAGACCCTTCAAATCAGTTACAAATCTAGGTCTGAGGCAGGGCCAGAAAGCCCTGGTGGTTACTTGAGAAATATCCAATGTAAAAACTCAAGCTGAGAATTAAATATAAAATAAGCAAATCACGTGAATTATATCTTTAATTCAGTAGCCAGCACTTGCCTTTGGGCAAGACAGTGAGTGTATTAGCATGAATCAACCTCCATAAGGGGATATTTTTAAGTGCATAAAAAAATGAGACAGTCATTCAGATGATGACAAAAGAGGAACAGACTCACAGACTTAGAAAACAAACTTACGGTGACCAAAGGGGCAAGGGAGGGGGCCAGTGATAAATTAGGAAGTTGGGATGAACATACACACACCACTATATATAAAATAGATAATCAACAAGGACCTACTGTATAGCACAGGGAATTCTACTCAATACTCCGTAATAACCTGTATGGGAAAAGAATCTGAAAAAGAATAGATATGTGTATATGTATAACTGAATCACTTTGCTGTGCACCTAAAACTAACACAACATTGTAAATCAACTCTACTCCAATAGAAAATACAATTTTTTAAAAAAAAAAGAAAAACAAACAAAAAAAATGAGGCAGTCATTCAGATGATTCTGATCCTGCTCAATCCTACTTTCATTTGTAAACAATGAGGTAGGAATTCTTTTTCTTTGGCTTAAATCTAAATAAAAGTGTTCCCTGCCCCCCTCACGTGTTTGACAGATACAATCTGCTGTTGGAAGGTTGCAGAATAGACCATGAGCTTAAGGAGTACGTGAAGCTGAAGGTTTCAGAACTCAATCTTTGAGTCAGAGCTGCATAAGATGCATCCCAGGAAAGGGTTAATATAAGCTCCAGGATATAACCTTATTTAAATTCAATTTATTTAAACAAAAACAAAAAACCTGCTCACCCATTTCTCTCATCCCCACTCCCTGCCTCTTGTAACCACTAGTCTGTTCTTGATATCTATGAGCTTGTTTTTTGTTTGCTTGGTTGGCTGGTTGATTTTTTTAGAGCCTGCATATAAGAGAGATCATAAGGTATTTGTCTTTTTCTGACATTTCATTTAGCATAATTCCCTCAAAGTCCATCCATGCTGTCACAAAAAGCAAGATTTCATTGTTTTTTTATTATAGAATAATGTTCCATATTATATATACATATAATCACATCTTTTTTATCCACCCATTCATCTATGGACACTTAGGTCTTTTCCATATCTTGTCTATTGTAAATACTGCTGCCATGAACATGAGGGTGTATATATCTTCAAATTAGTGTTTTTACTTTCTTTGGATAAATACCCAGAAGTGGAATTGCTGGATCATATGGTAGTTCTATTTTTAATTTTTTGAGGCACCTCCATACTGTTTTCCATAGTGGCTGCACCAATTTACATTCCCAGCAACAGTGCAAGAGGGTTCCCTTTTTTCACATCCTCACTAATGCTTGTTATTTGTCTTTTTGATAATAGCCATTCTAACAGGTGTGAGGTGGTATCTCACTGTGGTTTTCATTTGCATTTCCTTGATGATTAATGATGGTACCTGTTGGCCATCTGTATGTCTCCTTTGGAAAAATGTCTATTCAGATCTTTTGTCCATTTTTTAATCAGATAGGGTTTTTGGCTATTGAGTTGTATGAGTTCTTTGTATATTTTGGATATTAACCCCTTATAAGATACATGATTTGAAATTATTTTTTCCCATTCTGTAAGTTGCCTTTTCATTTGATCGATGGTTTCCTTTGTTGTGCAGAAGGTTTTTACTTTGATGTAGTCCCACTTGTTTATGTTTGCTCCTGTTGCCTTTGCTTTTGGTGTCATATTCAAAAAATGATTACCAAGATCTATGTCAAGGAGCTTATCATCTATGTTTTCTTCTAGACGTTTTATTGTTTCAGGTCTTACGTTCTAGTCTTTAATCCAGTTTGAGTTTGTTGTTGTGTATGGTGTAAGATAGTGGTCCAGTTTCATTCTTTTGCATGTATTGATAGCTGTTCAGTTTTCCCACCACTGTTTGCTGCAGAGACTGTCTTTTCCCCATTCTATATTATTTCCTCCTTTGTTGTAAGTTAATTGACCATATGCATAGGTTTATTTCTGGGCTCTCTATTCTGTTCCATTGATCTACCTGTCTGTTTTTATGCCAATAACATACTGTTCTAATTACTAAAGCTTTGTAATATAGTTTGAAAGCAAGAAGTGTGGTGCCTCCAGTTTTGTTCTTCTCTCTCAAGATTGCTTTGGTTATTTGGGGTCTTTTGTGGTTCCATACAAATTTTAGGACTGTTTGTCCTATTTCCGTGAGAAAAGGGCATAATCTTTTAATGAGCAGAATGATGATGATGTGAAGAAAAGGCATTTCAGAAAAAGTGGGCAGCGTAGCATGGTCTTGAGCTTGAAATTTTCAAAGCACTAAGAAACATGGAGAAATGACAACCATATCATCTGGCATAACTTGTAATTGGGATGTCAAGAAATAAATATTCTGACAAAAGCCCACTGTTCGGTAAGGCATAGAAGAAGTCAACATTGCTGAATGTTGTTCAAGAAACAAAAACATATCTATCAAAGAGAAACTTTACTATAAAAGGATTAGAAGAGACTTAGGAAAGATGCCCCCACTGCTCTGGAATTTAGATGCCTGCATAATGAGTTGTTTTGATCTGAAATGTGTAAAGACGGATCTAGGGTACATTGATGAGCTTGCAGTTCTTTTGCTTTCTGGTGGGTTCATTTCCAGAGACATCACTGCCCCTCACTCACTTGTTTCACTCCTCACAGCCACACTAGCCCCCTGCTGACCTCAACCCAAGTACTGAATTCCATAAAATTGGGACCATGATTTTGAAACATACAGCATTACCGCACCTTAAAAAGAAACATCTATTTTAGCACAAAACTATTTTAAGCTAAGTAGATATAGCACACTGGTTTTCTAAAAGATGAAATTATTTTAATAAAAAAAAGAAAATAGGAAGTGAATTTATTGGGGCAACAACTAATTTACACCTTATAAAGGATCAAAGGTTTTTCTCTATTGCTTTAAGCCTGAATCAGTTAGAATGTTAGGAACCACCGTACTTTTAGAAATGCCAGGGCTGCAACTTTAACTGAAGGTTACTAAGTTGTTAGTCTCCAAACATCAGAGTCCCACTGTCTCATTAATTGGGACGTTTTCCTTGTCTCTTATCCTGAAACAAGGAATTAGTGAATTATTTATTTTGCATAGTCCTTGTAACTGCCTTCCAGTGGTGTCACTGATCGAAAAATGACTTCCATAAATAAATGTTTGCAAATGTTCCGGCTTATGAATATACTAAGGAAATGAAATGAATCCATTTAAAAATCCCAATTCTAAGGTCAGCTACTCAATTATTTTACATCGGAATTCCAAGGCTATCCTAAGAAATTATCTAAAATATTAAATTGCCTCTATGCATTACACAACCTGTGAACACCAGTACAGATTATTCCACAAGATGAATTAATGTCTTGGGTTTATTAACTTTGCATATCTAACTATATCTCTTCTCAAAATTTTCAGAATTAAAAGTGATAGGTCATTGATAGAAACAAGGATATCATTTCAGGAATGTTGAAGATTCTTCTTACTAGTCTGAAGCTCCTTACTGATGGGAGATTTTTGATGTGCAAGGTAATCGTTCACCTGGCACTCCCTGGAAACTTGAGGTCATTATTAGCCATCATGGACATTAGATGCCAAGTGCATCTCCTCCACATGAGTTGATCTCGTGACACAAAGTCGGAGAATTAAAGTTAAAACACTAACCAACTTCACTTCATTTTTTTAAATTTGAATCTACCTAAGTTATTTAAGTGTTTGATTGAATGCTACTATTCTATGCACTGCTTGATTCTGTCTAAATTATTTTCACAGCCTTCGTGTCATCTGGTCCATGTTCTTGTCAATACTGAAATGTTGGATTTTGCCTATGTTGCTTGTCTTTGGCTTTATAAGTCTTACTAATGACATCTGTTAAAGAGCCTCCTGAATCACTACCATGTTTTATTTCCCTTAAAACTACGGTCAGGGGAGACTGCTTTCAAAACGGGACTTATGGAAGAATATGTGTAGGAGATGTGCTGTAAATGAACGACTAGCAAGTGAACCCCAAAGCAACGGAAACCAGTGTGCAGCTCTCAGCCATTTAAATTCCTTTTAACCTAAATTACTTGTATGGAAAGTGATGTTTTGCCCAACCCCAAAACCACCAAACCACAGGTGTTTAAGTAAGTCATGAAATTCTATTATTTTTCTATTCAAATAGATTCTTTGGGGTATTAGGAAAATACTAGGAAAAACATACACCATGTCACCAGTATTTAGGTGGGACATTTTCATGTTGGCAGCTCTTCTTCTCACTTCCTTTCCCCTCTGTAAGATACACAGACATAAATTATTTTATATTATTTCTGGGAATTCACATGTTAAATGTTCTTCTTCCCAGAAGCTCTGAACCATTCATTTCATGCTAAGCACATATTCATTTTTCTCTGGACTTTCCACCTGTGTACCCATCTGAACTATCCAAATTCTATGATAATGCCTCCAGGATATTTTCATTATTGTTCTGTTTCCCCATCACCCCTGGCCTGATTCTAGAAGTTTGCAGAAGTTTCTCTTTTCTTTTCTTTTCTTGTCACTATTTCCCTGTTTAGAGCCATCAGACCATCAGCAGTCATTCTGAGTTCAAATTGACAGTCAGATTCATTAGACATAATAGGCTCCACTCAGTGCCAGGTTTATTTAGTTTTAAGAAAAGATAGAGACAAGCAACAACCATTACTGTGCATCCCATGGTCTCAGTCACCCTATACCAAGGACACGTGTGATTGAAGAGACCACGCTGAGGGCCATGGATCACCTTTGTTCAGGGAATTCATAAGCTCTAGGCTCCTTTAACTTCAAACCTTTTAAGTCATGTCTCTCCCTCAGCCTCGGGGGTACCTAACTAGTGTCCATTCTCTGGTGCAGCTGCATCCCATCAATACCTGCCACTTGTTACTTGATAAACAATCTTGACAAGGAAGTAGAAGAGCTTCATCTCGGCTCCTTAATCTTGGAAGCTTGAGTCAATGTGGCAAGGTGGGTTTAATCACGGGTCATATTCTCAGGCATCTAGCAATTAATCTTTTTCTTCCAGAAACATCCCTCAAGAAACTCTTGATCCCAGTCTCCTAAAAACTGATGTAATTTGTAGATTAATCTGTCTTCTGTTCTCTCTCTCCCTGCTGTCCTTTTCCTCTTCATCTCCTTAAATACCATTGGTTTCCACATTTGCCCAATAGTTCTGTTTGTTTTCTTAATCTCTTCAATTCCCTCTTCTTCAATCCCTTCTTCTAAGAAGCGTAGGCACATACATTTTTATAAAAGAGCATCAAGAGGAACTTTACCAATCATCTCTGTCTTTGCCTGCCCCCCCATCTTTCCACCTCATATGGAGACTTGGACTACCTTCTAGGCTTCTTCAGCCCTGTGCTTCCCCTTCCAAAGAGGCAACAGGCCTGCAAGTACTATCCCATCCCCATCCTAGCCCAGGGAGAAGAAAGCTGCTCCACCTGAAATTTTCCAATGGCCTCATTGCCCGGGGTTCTCTTTCACAGTGTATTCATCTCTCCAGGTCTTCGGCAGTATGTGAACATGACATTGACCACCTGGAAACCAGTTGTGCCCATGTGGTCAGGCTACTGCCACACATCCCTGGGGATAGCTCACACTCCCCAGGCTGGCCTGGTGTTTCAGTGATCCATGTATATAAAATTAAGTCTCATCTAAGTTAGGCCACGTGACCCACTGACATTCATAGGGTGTTTTTCTCTCACTCCTGGGGTGGGTCAAACCCTTGGCTGCTTCCTGAGGGCTGTGGCCCCAGGGTGAATGGCATTTATCTTGCTTCTTGTCCCCCTGCCAAGCAAAGGAAAAGTGCAAATACTCCCAACACAAGGTGAGGCTAAAAGCAGAAATTTACAGGCACTGGGCAAGTAGGGTGAATGTTGTCTTCTAGACCCTCCTCATTCCATGAGATGTTTGTCTAGACTGGATGCGTCTAGACTCACCATGGGTTGTTAAGTTGAGTGTGGACCCTAAATCCCTGCCTCCCTGCCTATGTCCAGAGGATGTGGGAAGGAACAAGGATCATCTGATAGACTTGGAAGATCTCAAGTCTGCATTTTCAGGTATGTTAGCCTTTGAAACGGGATGCTCTAGGGCTCCAAATGTCTGGGGAATTCACAGATTAGCAGCCCTGCAGCCTTCCCTCAATGAGCTAGCTCATTGCTGGGCTGTGTAGAGGAGGGTCATTCAGGTGAACTCGGCATTCTGCTAGAGTGCCCACTGTGGAAGCTGTGTTACCCCTGACCACCATCATAAAGACTCCCCAGTCCCAGTTCCTGAGAAGTGCTGCCTGCGATTTATCCTGGCATCCAAACTGAATATACTGATAATTTAACCTCCAGGCTCTGAGAGCAAGAAATGGAGAATGCACCATGGCTTTCCAGAAACTTTGTTAGTTGTTGAGCAGTTTAGTACGTTAATGATTGTATTTTCAGGATGATGGAAATTGGTGACAGAATATTTTGTATGTGATGAGGATTTGGTCCTCATTCAGGTTGTATCTCAAGATAGAAATCTGAAATGTCATTGTAGCAGCAGTCACTCAGAAATGCTCTTTGCCAGTTAAAAATTAGGTGTCTCTGCACCGATTAATTCATATTCCATAAAACACTGGAACAGACTTAGGTTATATTTCTCTGCTTGTTTTCTACTCACATGTATTTCATAAGTTTGCTCTAAGTTTTCTCAATCTAATTCCTTTTGTATTTAGTGCATTTTAAAGTTTTCAAATTGCCTCTATATACATCATATTTTTGTATCTTCCCAACTACCCTAAAGGTCAAAGCAAGGCAACTATTGCTTCCACTTTGCAAGTGAGGAAACGAGTATTCTGAAGTGACAGATCTGGGAGCTAGGTTCAAAGAGTCACGTGACAGAATCAAGGCACCATCCCAGATCTCCACATTCTGTATCTGGTGGACCATTCACACGTGGCGCTGCTTCCTACCGAAAAGAAAACTATGAAAGACAAATGACCATAATTTCGAATTTCTAAAAAGAAGCACCAGTGATTTTAAAGAATTCCAGCAAATACGCATGGATAGCAAAGAAACCCAGACCTGATCTCAGAAATGGGAAGAAAGAAAGGAAATTCTGCGGGGCAGTAAGGTTTAGTCTGTGCTGCACTTTAGTTCTGCCATTGTTTAATTTTTTTAGTCAAAGCCATTCATCTTCCACGGGGATCAAATAAGCTGGGTGGTAAAACAACGGATGTGCGATTCATTGGGAGCAAGGGAACGGCGTTCCGAGGTAAAGGGGGACGAGTTTGGGAATGCAGACATGGGACATTGGCTGCCTCAACCTCACCACAGGGCTCGAGGGAGAATAGTGTTTTCCATACAAAGTGCAAAAGAGAAATGTAAGCTTCCTCTTAAGCGGCATCGTGCACTAGGGATTCCGCAAAAGGAAACCGATCCCCCTTTTACCCCAAGACCCCTATCAATTTCAAAGCCAGATATTTTTCTTCTCCTCCCAAGATAACAGATAGTGTGGATGTATGAATTATCAATATCTGCTTCTAGAAGCATAAATTCACAGCCACTTCTGGAATAGCCAGTGACGAGAGGAGTTAGGAGTAAAAAATGCACAAAATTGATTTTACTTTACCCGCCCACCCTCCCATCCCCCCTCCATGCACATTCAACTTCTGTGTATTATTAAAATGACTGGAAAGCTCTGGGTTCTAAGTAATGCTGATTTCCTCTCTGAAGACTCAAAAATGACCTGCATGATGGTTGAGTATGAAAAATATTTGATTGCTTTCCTTATCAGAAAGGAGGCAGGATTTTCAGATAAGTTAGATTAACTATTCCAATGGCTGTACATCGCCCCCTCACAATGTTATACGACAGTATTAGGTTTTCTTTTGGTACCATATAAACGGAAGCCCTTTCTCTGATGTCCATAGGTCAATAAAGTGATCTCTGGCCCCAGTGTGTATACCCAGACACAATTTGAAGACATTGGGAGAGGAAATATGAAATCTAATTTTTCCTGCCAGAGACTGAATTACATGAAAAAGGCTATTTTTAAACCAGAAGAGACTAAGATATGACTAATTAGCAAGTTATAATCCCCTCCCCGTTATGAAAGTACAAACCCTATATAAGATGCAGGATTTCACGGTCCAACCCATCTTGTGGATACTTTTAACATCTCTGAGAAACTTTCTGAAAAGCATGTTGGCAAACTGGACCGGAACAGATGCTAGTTTTAAAATGGGAAGACTGTTTCAACGGAGACTAATGGTCAAGTGTCAGTAAAAATGTGAATTTACAACTGCATTTTATGTATATTGTAATCCTTTGTTTCCCTATTTAATTGTGGAAATTCTAGTAAAGAGTATTTGGGAGTGGCAATGCGCTGTCTTGGGTTGTAATAGAAAGTCATTTATTACAAGCTTCCACCCAACTAAAACATGCAAGGGTCCAAAACTGTAAGCCTCGTTCAGTTACTCTTATTATTGATGTTGTTTACTCCACTCATAAAAATGGAAATGGATGAAATTTCTTAAATTAGGATTCACTGGTTAGATCACTTATGCAAGACTCTTTTTTCAGCCAATGAGCTAAAAATCCTCTCAGCTACTGCCTGTTACATCTTTACTGCTCCTTCCAATTCTGAGACTGCCACTGACGTCAGCAGAAATCCTTGATATGAAATAAAAATGTAAAAAAAAGTATAAAAGGGCTCTCTGTGTTCGTGTTTATAGTAGGTTACAAATGTACGTACAGGGTTCTCTACAAATTGGTCTACTTAAATAAAATGTGTGCTTTCGCTTGTACAAATATAGTTGTCTTACAAGATGAATTAAGTACGATTAAGAAACTTGCAGTGGCTGTAAGTACCTTGAGTTTTTTTTTGTACCTTATTCTTTTGGTCCAGAGTATCTTCTCTACCCATGGGAACATTATCCTCAGGAAGTGGCGTTTAAATATTTGTTTTAAAGTGGCCAAAGAATTCCATCTAATGACACAATGAAGTGTTTATAATGACAAATCTAAACTTAAATGAGATGCTAGAACATGGCTCAGTTACAGACATGTGATTTTTAGAGGCGAAAAAATCTACCTTGAAAGGAACTTAAAACAGTCGATGATTTGCGTTTGTTAGGCTGAGGGAGAACTATAAATTTTAGAGATAAATTATACTTTCATGAAGTTGGTTAACTGAATGGATAACAGGAGGAACAGACACAGAATTTTAAACTGGTAGGAACTTGACACTGGTGAAAATAGAAGACTGCATTTATTGCTAAAGATTTAGGGATATCTCACAATGTCAAATGTGTTCAAACTTCCTAATAGCTGTTTAAGATTCTTCTATAATCTTAGTGAACTTAAGGTTTTATTCCATGTTCTTTCTAATATTAAGTGAAGCCTCTTTCCCTATCTGCGTGATCTTGGGAATTATTCAACCTCTCTGAGTCTCAGTGTCCTCAACTATAAAAATGAAAATATCACTATGCATCTTACAGGGTCATTGAGATGGTTGAATGGGTGATGCCTGCAACAAGTTTGTTTTCTGCACCAGAGGGAAACCATCGAAATATTTCCAAACGGAAACAACCTGAGTGTCCATCGACAGATGAATGGATAAAGAAGATGTTGTACATATGCACAATGGAATATTACTCAGCCATAAAAAAAGAATGAAATAATGAAAATGAAAAAAGAATGCCATTTGCAGCAACATGGATGGACCTAGAGATTATCATACTAAGTGCAGTAAGTCAGACAGAGAAAGGCAAGTGCCATATGATATCACTTATATGTGGATCTAAAAAATTGATATAAATGAAGTTATTGACAAAACAGAAATAGACTCACAGACATAGAAAACAAACGTATGGTTACCAGAGGGGATAGCGGGGAGTGATGGGGAGATAAATTAGGAGTGTGGGATTAACATATACACACTACTGTGTGTATAAAATAGATAAACAACAAGGACCTACTGTATAGGAGAGGGAACTATATTCAGTGTCTCATAATAAACTATAATGGGAAAGAATCTGAAAAAGAATATATATATACACATATATATATATACATACATACATATATATATATATATATAACTGAATCAATTTGCTGTATACCTGAAACTAACACAACATTGTAAATTAACTATACTTCAATTTAAAAAAAGCTTAAAAAATATTTCCAAATCTTTTGGCGCTCTACCGTCAGTATGAAGTTATCCCTCACCATCATCCAATCCCAGATGGACGGACTCCTGACATGAAATAATGGAGGAGCTTGCAGTCTGCTTTAAAATAACTGAAAAACCTTAATCCACTGTTAAGGGGGACTTGGGAGATCTTGTCTTGTAGCCACGTGTCTGCTACTAGACCCTTCTAATGCAGCATCAGCACGGCGAGCCATACGCAGCCTGAGAGGCATAAAGAGGCCCCGGAGCAATCAGATCATAAACCAGTATCATCATCCTCAGGAGTTCCAGGACAAACTAGCTGCACATCTTTCATCAAGAGATTCACTACCAAACTCTGTAGCTAGATTTAAAAAGAAGAATTTTGCAAGTGATTGCTAAGGGGAATGGGGGAGGAAAGGGAAGGAGTGGGAGTTTGGGATTAGTGCGTGCAAACTAGTATATATAGGATGGATAAACAACAAGGTCCTACTGTATAGCACAGGGAACTATATTCAATATCCTGTGATAAACCATAATGGAAAAGAATATGAAAAAGAATCTATATATGTATAACTGAATCACTTTGCTGTACAGCAGAAATTAACACAACATAGTAAATCAACTATACTTCGATAAAATTTAAAAAAAGAATTTCAAATAGCCCATTTATATGCCCATATCTGAAAACTGAGTTCTCTAACATAATTTGTATTGAAATGAAACTACTAGTGTTATCAAACTTGAATGTAAATGTATATGTGCCTATATTCCTAAAGCTTTTATTGACAAAAAAAAAAAAAAATACTATCAGCATATAGTATGCATGTACTAATTAACTGTGTCTAGTCATATTTCCGGACCTGGGCATAGAGTGGATTTCCACATCTCTCTGATAAATAATCTGAAAACGTTGTTACACCCTCTGGCAACATATTTTAAGAATCATTTTGTCTCTGTAATCTGAATGTTTCCAGGAAAAGCCATTTTTCTTTAAATAAAATGCCCAGATAATTGTCTCCATTTCCTATTAGTGAAATATACTTGGTTGAAGCAAAAGCCAGTGTCTGTTAACCAGAGTAAAGCTCACAAGAAAAGTTAGTAGCTAACCTTTTTCACATGTGGCGACCACAATTACATTTCAGACTGGAGCTTGTTTGCTTTCTTTGCCTGCCCCAAATGGATTCCACGGTAGCTGGGAACTTGCAAAATTATTGCCAGTTATAACGAGAGGAAAAAAATATATTGAGTTTAACTTCATTACAGCTACAGCACTTGTATCAACAGGGCCTGGCATAAAATGGGAAAGTTGCCGAAATCCATCAAGTGACTTAAATGTTTAGAATAGGTGGTGGCGACCGTTGCTATTCCTGATTCCAGATCTTCTACGGATCCTGCTTCTCTGGGCTTCTGGGTCTGCAAGCTGTCAAGGTGGAGTCTAAGGGTTAAGTAGGCCTGGGGCCATGGGCGAGAGGAGTTGACAGAGCCAGACTGGAGCAGGCCAGTCCCAGGAAGTGAGGGATGGCAGGAAGAAATGGTAAGTGACATGAGCCCAGGGAGACAGGCACGATCTAGCATCAACTAGATTAATAAGGGAGCAGTAGTGAGCAGAACGGAACACCAATTCGAGTTCAGAACTTTGAATTCATTCGTGTCTTTACTCCTCAAGCCTTTATTACACATTGCAATTTATTTATTATTTATTCTATTGTATTATTATTAAAGCACCTAGCTCAGTATTGGCACAGACTAGGGCAGAGCTTCTCAGCCTCGGCATCATTGACATTTGGGGCCAGGTACTTCTTGTTTGGGGGTGAGGAAGTCCTAATCCATCCGAGGATGTTTAGCGGCGTCCCTGGCCACTACCCACTAGATGTCATTAGCAACCCCTCTCCCCAAAATATCTCAGGATGTTGTTATATGTCCCCTGGGGGCAAAATCTCCCCCGTTGGGAGCCACTGAACTGGAGGAATTGAAAATACCCTCCCTGTACCAGAGTCTTCACAGTCTACAAGAACCTGACCTTTGGAACTCTTTAATACTGAGGCTCATGTGTGATTCTGGGCTCACATCATATCCAGAAAGTTACCTGATACAAACAGGAAAATTCTTTTACTCTGAGATCCTCAGTAGTTACTCCTAAAGTTTTACCAGATAAAGCACGTATAACATTTAGAGATTCTCTCCAGCTCACCTTGCACTGGGAAATTTCTGCAGTGCACGGTGTCAGCATATTGTCTGACCAGTGAGAGGAAAATAACACACTTGAAATAAGCAGAGAACATGGAAAGCTGAACTTTGGGGTGTTGACTCTGTAGGAAGCAGAGCTTCCAGAAAAGTGAGAGATGACTTAGGTCATTGGAAAGGAAGAGTGTAGGAAAAGAATCCGATTCAAGAAGAGCCGTGCGATCACATGCACGGTGATAAGGAGGGTGGGCTAGAGAAATACACACTCTGGAGGATAAGGGGAATAACTGTAGAGATAGGAATCCTCAGAACCCTTTGAATCTTGTAGAATCCTGAAAAAGGAATCCTGTAGAATCCTTTGTGAATCCTCAGAAAGTGAGCAGGTGAGGTCATCCAAATACCTCCACAGCACTGTGTCCCCTTGATCTTGACTCAGAAAATCCCTGAAGAAAACACTGCATTCAGGACACTGACTGCTTCCCCTGAAGCTCACCCATCAATCTCGCAGATTCAGTCTCCAGACAGAATCTGCAAGCAGTTCAGTCCAAATCACTATCACAGCGCTCGAAGATCTGATGTCCCATCCATCACAGGAGGGAAACCTGAGACGGACGGCGCTGGACTTGCTGAATCGTTCACCCCACAGGCCCCCAGTTCGAGGCTAACGATATCTGACATGCAAGGTAAACACATTTTGCAGCCTGTTTGTTGCACTAAGCAGGGCTGCAAGCGGAGAAGGGAGTCCACGGGCTGGGGTCCTACTAGCCGAACGCTCCATCGTGATGAATGGAGGAGCTGAATTAGAGGGAGGATGGTGGATGTCCAAAGAATCCAGCACAAAACGCGATAAAACACAACATTCAAGTAAGTGCTGGGCTCCAAATAGACCTCCAGGGGTGGGGAGGCAGGGTGCAGCTGGGGGCGAGGTGGGTTAATTTGTTTTTATTTGCGGGTTTCATTCCAAAAGGTGATGTTTGGTTTTACCTCCAGGACTGGTGCCGGGGAGGAGATATGCCCCATGAAGCAGTGGTGGACCTCACCAGGCAGAACGATGAGGAGATGCTTGTCAGAGCTCCAGATGTGGGCGAACAACTCCCCAGATTCCCTGAGTTTGTTGTTATTAAAAGTGGCTTTAAGGCTGATGAAAGCTCCCGGGTCAGTAGCCTCTGAAAACTGGAGCTTAACAGCAGGGAAGACACAGCAAGGACACACTTCAGTGCAAAGATAACCCCCCTTTTTTCCAGGCGCTGCCTCCCGTGAGCCAGAGTCTTTGGCAATGGACCCCGACCTTGATTTGCTGGATCTTAGGGGAAGAGAAAGTTATTCAAGCTCCATGAAACGTTCATGCCAGACCCTTATTCCTATAAAAAGACCACTGCTTGCCAGTAACCCTTAAGGTGTCTAACGAGGAACAGGGAAAAGAGGAGCAGGCCGTCTCATACCTGGAGATACAAGCAAAATGGCAGCTGTGAGGCCAACAACAGTGGATGTAAATACAGTGTTTCCAGCAAGACAAAGAGGTCCTTCGTCATTTTAAATGCTGACAACTTCCTATTGGGCTCAAATAATCCAGCAAATCTCTTCTTATATAATCTTGTTAGCAGACTGCAGTTCTTTAGAAAAGCAATGATGGATGCCATCTCTTCTCAAAAATGGCTTATTGATAAATGGTTTTTACTGCGAAGGCTTCTAAAAACTACTTCGAGCTATACATAGCAAAGGCTTGATTTGCAGGTCTTTGCTCTCCTCCAAGCTGGAAACTTGGGTCTCAACATCATTTCCTGATGAGTATTCCTTTTAGAGTATCTTCTTTTTAGTGTCTTTCTTTTTAAAGTGTCTTTTCTTTAGACTTAATTTTCTAACAATTCTATGTACTGTCCATATTTCTCGACTTCTGATGTGACACATATGATAGATTTCAAAAATCCTGACTGCTTTTCTAGAAGCCTATCGTTTATATTATTTATATTCATTCTGTCATAACTTATTCACTTAATGACTAATGATGGATTGTAACCACAGGAGAATTGTGTAGGACCTGTATTCTGGAAGCTCCCAACACAGTAAAGATCCATAGTGTATTTCACTATCACTCTGTCCTTCCTGTCTGTCCTGTGCCCCAGCAAGCTCACACACTGACACTCTACTCCCCCAACTCATAGACATAAAGCTACTGGAGTTATTATTTCTGTTGATAAAGTCCCCTTCCTCACATCCCCCTTGTCTTAATGAGACCAGGACCATGCATATTTGACTACGGGGCTAATGTTTGGCTTGCGGGTTTCAAGACACACAGAATGGGAGAAGTTGTAGAAAATGTGACCCCCATGGAGAAAGTTAAGGAATTAAAATAGAAAAGCCGTTTTGTGACGCCTACTTAAGCAATTCTTATGAACCAGCTTCTTAAAAAATACCAGCCTGTCATAAAGTGTTTTTAGAAGAAACTTGTTGTTTTGCTTATAATCTAATTTTTTTGAAAATCTTGAAGAAGGTCCAATATATAGATGTATATTTGAATTAGCACAACTTTTAAAAACTGTGTCTTCTAGAAGCTATGACCCAGATGCCCATGCTTTAGTGAGAATGAATTAAATTTAATTCATTAAATGAGAAAGAGAAATAGAGGTCAAGTTCCCGAAATCAGCTAAGCCTAGGTCCTAGGGGCAAGTACTGAGAGCAGGTACATCTGTGCTAAGGGTCATCCAGCAAAGCTGAATGCAGGAAGAAGCATTCATTGTCCCTTTTAATCCCCCTGAATCCTTAGCTTCTTACACACTCAACCGCTTCTGGGCTTTAGTCTTTCATGCACCGTCAGTGATTCACTCCATTTGCTAAAGGCCATAGATTGGAAAGGGAATCAGATAAAACAGGGAAACCATTGCTCAGCCTAGAGAGAATTTCCCTTGCTAACTCTAGTGATCAACTTCAACTACTGAGTAAGTAAGATGGATTTAATGACCTTGGAAATATGAATTTTCTAACACGTTCAAAATCCTAATTCCCTTAGCAAAGGTGAAAGGTCAGCCAAGTTAAGCTGCAAAGACATTGATACCCAGAGATTTATTTTCACTTTTGTCTAACTCTCAATGTATTTAAAAGATATTAACACATTCATTTTCTTGAGAAAAGCAAGGTTAAATTACCTCTGGACATTTATCTAGATGATTCCCGGTATCAGAATATTGGTAGCCATTCCATTATGGCTAACACTGCTTTTATCCATCATTAAGTAATCATAAGAAAGACAGGCAAGTTGCCTTTTACACTTGTGTTTTATCTAGATTATTTTACTTACTTGTTTAATCATTTGGTCCATTCAAAATTATTTACTGACCACCACCTAGGTACTATGTATTACACTATACACTGGAATACAGTAGTAAGCAGGACAGTTATGATTGCCATTTTCATGGTACCCGCAATCTAACAGGAAGCATATAATCTCCACTTATCTGTCATTTCATTTCCAGAACTCCATGCAGCAGTATCTGTAGATATGAACAAGTGATATTTTTCCTAAACATGTAAGATTTTGCAAGTTATTATTCTGAGTCAAAGAAAATGTAAATGGTGTTATACTGTTTCTTTTGTTAGCACCGCAAGCATCATACTTTGCAAATAATAGTAAAAATACTACTTGTATGAACAAAATGTGATTTTTCTTTAAGAAGTATACCACCTACCTTGAGAGGTTACAATGAGACTAGATAATTTCACAAAATAATAAATAATAACCCAAGAACCCAAGAAGTGCTGAATGTGTGATTCAAACACAAAGTTATATTGAAGTGAAGAAGAGGGAATAAACCCTGGGAAAATCAAGAAAAATCCTGTGGGTAAGATGGTTCTTAAGTTGGAGCCGGGGGTATCTCTTAGGATGTAGCAAGTAGCAAGGGGTAGGGCATGGCAGGTGGGAGAGGTGATTTGAGCAAGGGCAAAATGTGGAATAAATACCACATTAATAGAGAAAAATGAATAGGTCAATTTAACTGAAGCAAGCCTTCTGAGAGAAGAAAATAAGCATGATATAAATAGAGATAGAGATCTATAGATACATGCATTAAATTGGTCTGATATTGGTAGAGGAGAAGCTCAGACATACAGAATGATGCTTGCAGCATGTAACTCTCATATGGTTTCCAAGAAATATTTAGCCCTGCAAATTTATGTTAGTATAGGGCAAAAAAATTGTTGGAAGAGAATAAACCGACCATATGAATCTGAAAGCCAGTTGATCATAGCAATTTTAGAAGTCACCAATTGAAAATTTACCTCTTTCATTTAGTTACATTACAATTTCAGAGAAACACATGAGCATGACAAAAAGCTCTGAGTTCTCTCAGCTTTCTTTCCTACTACTTCCTGCGAATAGACTCTACAAAAGGAAATGAGTTACACGCTAGTTAGGAAAATTTCTGTTTGATTTATTTACGTTGATGAATATTTTTATTTACATGTCTCTGATCTTAACAGTGTGGGTCTCATAGGTCAATGCTATCATAATAATCTATCAGAAAAATAGAAGTCTCTTGAAGTTTAAACAGAAATGTGTGTGTTACTTTTGGGCCATGTTTTCTCTTTTGAGTGAGTTCCTTGATTCACACAAGTATAAGAATATTCAGTTAGCAAGGAAGGGATTAAATGAAGACCCTCTCCTCACTATGAAATTTATCAATAAATTAAAGGTTGTAAGGATCCCAAAACATGCATTCTTGTAAAAATATTTAATGACCTAACACCTTTCAATGTTATCAAGATAATGATGATTTATGATAATAAGTATACAACTCTAATTCAAGAATCTTTAACCAGGATGGCATAAATTCATAGGTACAACAGAACTGGAGAGTGAAGACTATTAATTATAGAGCTAGAATAATTTCATGTGCCCTGAAAGCAAATTAAGAGATAGGGAGCAGAGTGACCGTTATTCATCCAACAAACTCTTCTGAGTGGAAGGAACTAAATTCCTCTGAAAGGAATTAAATTCATCTTCTAAAAATACAAAAGCTAAGACCTGCACTTTACCTTAAAGAACCCATACTTTCTTAGACTAGGAGGCATAATAAAGTGAATGCCATAGGAGAGAAACAGTGAGGTGGGGTTATTTTGGCCACTGGGTAAGGAAGGAGGAATGAATTCATTTGTACAGTTTGAATGTGAGGAAAGGGATTGCTAGATCTTGGTGGTCTGGGTGGGCTCCATATATCTGGTATCCATTAAGATCCAAAATTTGCTTGAACCTACGGATTAATTCTCCTGCAGGAACTGAGGCAAACCAATAGCAGCTGAAAGTTAATCAAGCACTGATCTCGCACAATCCGTCTAATCACAGCCAGCTGTGATTTCAAACCTTTGCACTGAGGTTCCCTGGGGCAGTTCTACACAAGCCCTGGAGCGAGCACCCTCAACTTTGGAAGGGCAGGAGAGAAGTTAATAAAATAAAACTTAATGCCTTCAATCGCGGAACTGAAGAATAGGACCGACGGGGATGGTCCACAGCTCTTTCTGTATTAATCTCTTCCCTCTTCCCAGCTGCTTGTTCCTGGAAGGCATAGGATTTCTTCCGAATGTTTGCTGGGAATCCTTTATTTAAAAGAGTCATAAAATTGGGAACAGTTGCCTGTTTGTCCGTTGAGGGAATCTCTACTTCATCTCATAAGAAAGAATTATTTATAGTGCCTAAATACATTTCTAAAAATTTTATTGATACGATAATGGACTTTGAGTTTTTATAATAAAGGTCAACCAGATTAAGATGAACATTATTAGCCTAGGCTTAAAGAAGTCAAAACAGATTTTGTGTAAACATATCTGAGCCCAGCCAGTTAATAAACTTCAATTAAATATTTTACCAATAAAGCCATAAAATTTGTAAAGATGCTTTCCATAAGGCTGGTGGTTTCACAATTTTACTTTTAGTTTATTGACTTTATAAGCAAATGATAGTGTGTCAGATAAACTGGTGTCATTTTCTAGCCATTCTTCTTAGTTTCTAACCCTACCTATAAGGCCTGGTACCTACACCTCCTTCTTTCTGAACCAATTCTCTTTCCTATAATTCAGCTCAGAAACTTGGGCCTTCCTGTCTGTTGACAGCATTGTGAAACTACTTGTATATCTCCTTCTCCAAGTAACATAACATTTCTGGAGTTCTGTCTCCTTCAGGGTCACCCTTTCTCATTTTGGGCACATTTTGGAGCTGAGACTCTGGTGCAGACAGCAAAATCCAAGCATCACTTACTGTCTTTTACCGTAAGCATGAGAAACCATATTTTGTCTACTAGGCTAGACTTCCTTCTATCATTAAGATATCCCAGAACTCACAAAAGCATCATACAGGCAGACCTTGAGTCCCCTACACCCTCCACTGCAATTGAGGATTAAACTATAAAATGAAGTCATAATGGATAAACTGATATCTAAGCTAAGTGATTATAAAAAGATAGAATAGAGTTCGTAAGCTTATTGATCATATTAACATATCTGAACTTCTCTGTGTGGTTGCGATTTGGGTACAAATGTTGAAACTCCATCTTTCACTTACCCACCTACAACTGTAATAACTAAAGGAACAGGCAAAGAATTGAGAAGGGAGCATCAGTGTCTGATTTAGTAATAAGGTAATGCTGCCATCCATGTATAGCAATTTCAAAGAATTACTTGATCATAGAAAACTAATAAAAGATAGATCAATGAACCCATAATTCACTGAATGTAAGGCAGCTGATTACACTGAAATTACATGAAGGATAGGACTCCAGTAGAACCACATCAAAATCTCCTCCCTCAAAGCTGCAAAGTCTGCGGGGGCCACAGCAGGATGTGGGACCATTGGTCGGCCACAAATCCAGACCCTTGCCAATATTCTGGAAAGTTCTCCAGCATAAGAGAATTGAGAGGGAGGGCAAGATCCCCCAGAAAACTTAATCCTGCTTTTCATTTGATGCAGGCAGAACTGATAGGTCAAGCAAGGAGTTGGCTGCACCTGTTCTTAATCATAGATGCCTGGCCTGACAGATAATGAGGGCACTGCCCCAAGAATCTTTCACCACTGCTACAAACAAAAAAAAACTTATATAATTTCCCAGTACTTCACAAGTAGAGACACATGGGGATGAGTAGAGCAAAAAGTAACCAAAAGTGTAGAAAAAGCAGTATAAAACACACATTTTTAAGTCAGGATGACAGATTGAACACATGTATTTGCCTAATTTTCTTCCCCAAATCCCGCTGAAATGACAATAAAACTATTTAAAAATAGGGATTCCATGGTAGTAGTAAGAATAAAGGATAGTTGGGGCGAATGGGGGCTACTCTTCGTTGCCGTGCCCGGGCTTCTCATTGTCGTGGCTTCTCTTGCTGTGGAGCACGGGTTCTAGGTGCGCGGGCTTCACTAGTTGAGGCGTGCGGGCTCAGTAGTTGTGGCTCACGGGCTTAGTTGCTCCGCGGCATGTGGGATCTTCCCAGACCAAGGCTCAAACCCGTGTCCCCTGCACTGGCAGGCAGATTCTTAACTACTGCGCCACCAGGGAAGTCCAAACGAAGACCCAAAGCAGCCTTAATTAATTAATTAATTAAAAATAAATAAAGTGGCTGCACCATTTTAAAAAATTAAAAAATAAAAAAGGAATAAAGGATAAAGGGTGCTGTCAGAGATTTTAAAAATTGAGAACTTTTTTTTGGAGTGTAGTTGCTCTACAATCTCGTGTTAGTTTCTGCTGTACAGCAAAGTGAATCAGCTACACATATACATACATGCCCTCTTTTTTAGATTTCCTTCTCGTTTAGGTCACCACCGATCATTGAGTAGAGTCTCTGTGCTATACAGTAGGTTCTCATTAGTTATCTACGTTATACATAGTAGTGTATATATATCAATTCCAATCTCCCAATTCATCCCTCCCTTCCCCCCTTGGTAACCACATGTTTGTTCTCTACATCTGTGACTCTATTTCTGCTTTGCCAGTAAGTTCATCTGTACCACTTTTCTAGATTCCACATATAAGCGATATTATACAATATTTGTTTTTCTCTTTTTGACACGGGATGTAATTTTTCTTTCTTTTTTTTTCTGACATCTTTATCGGAGTATAATTGCTCTACAATGGTGTGTTAATTTCTGCTGTATAACAAAGTGAATCAGTTATACATACACGTATATCCCCATATCTCCTCCCTCTTGCGCCTCCCTCCCACCCTTCCTATCCCACCCCTCAGTGTGTAATTTAGATGCAAAAGCCAGATCAGAAGTTGAGTTGATGCTCCTTTCTTCTAGGCACTGCAGCGGCTGGTTGCAAGGTCAGACCTGGTGAACGAGGAGACGACGGGGCACGATGGGGCTGTGCAGCAGGAGGCATTAGGGTTATCGGAGGACAGCTACATGGGCCAGTGCCTTCCTCTCCTCCAGGAACGGTAAGTAGGTGGCGGCTGCTTTTGTTCCCAGCTGGAGCCCTGAAAGCCACTGCTTATTGTGTGGATTTGGGCCTGGAAGAAGGTCAGAGCCGAGGCTGAGCTACTCCCTCCTTCCCAGTAGATCAGTAGGAATATTTCTCCATCCAGAAGTGAATTACACCAAAGAAGCCTAATGCAGAGTGTATTAGTTTCCCGTTGCAGCTGTAACAAATTACTACACACATAGTGGCTTAAAACAACACCAATTTATTATATTACCCTTCTGGAGGTCAGATGTCTTAAACGGGTTTCATTAGGCTGCAGCCAAGGTGTCAGCCGGCTGCGCTCCCTCTGGAGGTTCTAGGGGAGATTCGGCTGCCTTGCCTTTTCTAGTTTCTGGAGGCTGACTGCAGTCTTTGGTTCCTGCCCCTTCCTTCTTCCTCAAAGCCAGAAGCAGAGCATCTTAAATCTCTCTCTCACGCTAACCTTCCAGCCTCTCTCTGATTTACAAGGACTCTTGTGATTATGTTGCATCCTACCCAGATTATCCAGGATAATTTGCCCATCTCAAAATCTTACTTAATCACACCTTCAAAGTGCATTTTGCCATGTTAGGTAACATATTCACAGGTTCCGAGGATTAGGACGTAGACATCTTTGGGGGCAGAGGGGCGTTGTTCTGCTTATCCCACTGAGTAAAGCGATCCTTATTGTGGGAGTTTAGAAACTGCCTTAGTTCTCTCTGTCCATACAATGGAAATGCAAATCCGATTGTGGATAAGACTCAGGGTCTTTGAGATAAACAAGATCTACCCAGCAGCAAAAGAAACTCAATCAAGTTGCCTATGCAGACATCATAGCTCGTCACTCAAATATTATTAGTTAACAATTTAAAAAGAAGAGAGTTAGCTCTATGTTGTAAGACTAATGGATTAATGTACTGAAGGCCTACTATATACCAGGAAGAGGGGATAAATTGGAGAAATATAAATATCAGGTGTCAGTATCATGTAACTTACATTCTGTTAGGGTAGACAAAGAAAAGAAATTGATGTATTCATTTGTCCCTTCCACACACCTTATTGAGTATTTTCTTTGTGCCAGTTGCTGTCCTGTATATAACAGTGAAAGAAACAGAAAAGTTCCTACCCTCATATGATTACATCCGAGTATGGGGAGACAGACATATACTTTAATATATAGACATACATTTTAAATAATATGTTAAACATATTTCTATATATGTATAGGCAGAAATTCTAATATATCAGGTGGTAATCAGTGATATGAAGAAAAATAAAGCAGTATAATAGGAATTTTTAACCTTACCATATGATTTATCAGGCCAATCTAGAAAATTTTGACAGCAATAGGAAATGTTATTAATCATGATGTCATGACAAGAAGAATAATAGGAGATTATCCCAGGCAAAATGGGAAGTATATTCACTCTAGATGTGTGTGTGCATGTGTGTGTACTAAGATAGCAGAGTGTTTTGATATATCACAGTCGGAGAAAGTCTCACTGATTCACAGACCTTTGAACTTCAGAGGTCTGAAGGAAGAGTGGGGGAGAGCCCTTGTAAACAGCTAAGGAAAATGCCGTGCTATGCGCCGTCTTAAAACAGGCTGCTTTTCTATAAGAGAGATTGAAGGCTACTTTAAATTAAGGTCAGGAAAAGCCTGCCTAAAGGGGTGACATTTGTTTTGAATCTGAATGACAGGAAGAAACCAGACGTGAACATATCAGGAAAAACACTTCCATGAGCTTTTACTTCTAGTTATGGCTGATAAGCTTCTCTGGGACTAACACCCTACAGATAACAACTATAAACTCTGGACAAAATGCAAAAAATAATTATCAGGAGACACTGGAGAATGACCAAAACAAGACAGAAATGAGTGAGGGCTGACGTTTGAAAGAAAGAAATGGTATCAAAATTTTCTATAGTCATTGCTTGTAGCCTAACTCATGCATCTTTCTGGGTCCGGGGAAGCGGGGGGTGGGTGCTGCTAAAACTTCCATAGAAAACCCATAACGAATATGGTATGAAGAACCAAAGGACAGAGGTGGGGTGTTTTATAAGAAATATAGAACCTGAATGTTAACTAAATGTGCCATGATTTAGAGTAACAGGTGAAATGCAAAAAAAGAAAACTAAGTTGTTCTTAGTACTTGGAAGAATAGAAAGTTCTGAGTGCCCGGGGTAAAGATCACAGTTCCCAGATTCCCTGCAATTGTGTGCGGTCATGCTACTTATTTCTTTTTTTTTTTAACATCTTTATTGGAGTATAATTGCTTTACAATGGTGCGTTAGTTTCTGCTTTATAACAAAGTGAATCAGTTATACATATACATATGTTCCCATATCTCTTCCCTCTTGCATCTCCCTCCCTCCCACCCTCCTTATCCCACCCCTCTAGGTGGTCACAAAGCACCGAGCTGATCTCCCTGTGCTATGCGGCTGCTTCCCACTAGCTATCTATTTTACATTTGCTAGTGTATATATGTCCATGCCACTCTCTCACTTTGTCACCATGCTACTTATTTCTGATTAATGGGGTGTAAGTAGGAGCAGCATGACAATGTCAGAAAGTGTCCTTAAAAAGTAACAGCCATGGGGCTTCCCTGGTGGTGCAGTGGTTAGGAATCCGCCTGCCAATGCAGGGGACAGGGGTTCGAGCCCTGGTCTGGGAAGATCCCACATGCCGCGGAGCAACTAAGCCCGTGCGTCACAACTACTGAGCCTGCGCTCTAGAGCCTGCGAGCCACAACTACTGAGCCTCCGAGCCACAACTACTGAAGCCCGCACGCGTAGAGCCCGTGCTCTGCAACAAGAGAAGCCACCACAATGAGAAGCCCACGCACCACAACGAAGAGTAGCCCCCGCTCGCCTCAACTAGAGAAAGCCCGCACGCAACAACGAAGACCCAACGCAGACAAACATAAATAAATAAATAAATAAAATCTATTAAAAAAAAGTAACAGCCATGTACCCTCCGAACCCCTGTCTCCATCTTACTGGATGGAAAGTAATACAAGCAGCCATATTTGAGCAGGAATTGATCCACCTACCTCTGGATTTTGTTTATGTCAGAGAAATATACTTCTATTTGTTATTTCACTATTACTAGGGGTTCTCTGCTGCTCACAAATAGAACTTCTGATGCATTCGCTTATTCTTCAGTTATTTCCATGTGTGTTTTCATTAAATCCATTATAAATGCTAAGGACAAAATTAGCATTATTATTGTTATAATTAACAATATTTTTCTCCAAAGGACACTGTGGTTATGAAAATGCTGTGTTCCAGAGAACCCTGCAGTTCTATAGAAGATGCTTCGAACGATTCTACAAACACGAGTCAGCATTTTTAGAATATATATGATTTACATGCTAACTGCCTTTAACACTGTGACAAATGCAAATGTGTTATATACAAAATGTTTGCACTTTGGAGACATGTTTATTTGCGCTGTAAACTGAACGTATCAAGGTCCAAATCTCATTAAGAAAATATCTCTATTATGTGATGCTTTTCCTGAAATTGCAGAGTAGTGATTTAAATCTGCTACCCTCTATTATTTGGTTTAATAAATCAAGCTGTCCTGGATATTGTAAAACCAAATAAAAATACAGGAATAGATAGTAGATTGGTTTATAAGTAAAATTACCACTGTCATCTGTAAGCCATGATTTCAGAGATATCCCTGTTAAGCAAAGTGATCTCATAACTCCCATTGAATGATTCAGTAATAATCAGAAGTTATAAACATTAAATTTATTAAATAAACATATTAATAAAATACTTGTTTCATGTATTAGGATTTCAAGTAAGATTGGCTGTAAAATATAATTTTCCCTGTGAAAAATTTGAAAATCATGGAGCCAACATAGGAAAATAAGTCTTAAATAAATATTTATTCATTTTTTCCTTGATAAAAAGGATTTAATGTTGAACAACTCTAAAAGATTAACTTTACTTTTTAAGAGAAAATATTCTTTCCTTTAATGTAGTAGTCACATAATATGTTTATATGTTATACAACATTGTAAATCAACTATACTCCCATATAAAAGAAAAATTAAATTAAAAAAATATGTTTACATATTAAACTTCAAAATTTAACTTCTTTTAAATGTACTTGAAATGAATAGAAAAGTAGGGTATACAGTGAATGTAAGTATATTAAATCATGTTGATTATGTCAAATCTATAAAATATAGGGTAGTTATATTACATTACTTGTAACACGAATAAAAAGAGTAATTTGGATGATTTAGTTAACCTACTAAATATACAATATCTGTCTGCAAAGTTTTCTAAAAAGCTGCCAAAACCTAGTTATGTCATTTATGGAATCCTATAATTATCTTCCAGATCCCCTTTCAAATAGCCTCTGGCTTCATGCTTTACGATGACTGTTTCTATTTTGTACAAATGCCTATTAATAATAGCCAAATCATCTTTTTTCTCTACCCATCAAAATCTCAAAGAAATCAGGGTTATCAGTAGTGAATCATCATCTCATTGAAATTGATGGACTTGCCTCTCAGTGGTAACAAAGTCTCTTTTAAATTGTTGGCAACTAGCTGCATTTTTAGCCAAGGGGGGGGGGCGGTTAAAGCCATTACCCTAAACTACTTCCTCTTGGAAATGCTACAGCCTTGTATTTTATATCATTTAAATCACGCTATGCAGCTGTAAGCATATTATATTTAACAATTTGAAGTCACAGCGAGGCTATACACTTGATTTTCTCATTCATGCTCTCTCTGAGCTTTAATAGAGAAGTGAAGGCAGTGTTTCCATGGTAAATTCAGACCAGGCTCATCCGGTTTCTCAAATGTGCCATTTGCTTCCTGCTGACCTAGCCAATCCTGACCTTTCGTATCAAATATTCCCTGAGAACTAGAGAGAAAGAAGGGTACAGGAGGAAAAAAAAAAAAAAAAGCTCGGATCTCACAAGTCCCTATTAAATTTTTGATCAGAGTGTGGAGAAGAGAGGACTAAATTCCACTAAAATATGAAAAAAAAAAAAAAAAAAAGGATGGCTTAATGCTTTTCTAGTTAAACGTGGCCAGAGTACTTTGTAGTTCTGCCTCAAAGAAGATTGTCTTTAGTGATCTACGAAGATTTAACCTCCTGATCCTGCCCATGGGAAAAAAGTGATCTGTTTCTGTTCATTTTAAGGCTCTTGTCTGCCTGAGCATTCTTTTAGTATGTTAGAAAGCTATAGAGCAACCAAAGTACAGAACTAATAATTAGTGGAAAAGTGTTACATTTAGAAAGATTTCAAGAGCCCACTTGTAATGAAAGTACCATGACAATTTCGAACGACATATGTTCTATGCGGAAATTGCAGTCACTCTCAATATTGATCATTCTAGTTATTCATAACAAGAAGAAAACTAAGCAAAACCAATTATTGGATTGACATGAAGTCCTAATCGATAGGTCTTTGGTTAGCAAAAAAGACATATCCACATTTGTACCAGGACAATTAATAGCCAGATCCCAGATTGGTTTATTCAGACCGGCTTTAATGGCACTTTACTTGATTTGGGGCACTTTAGAGAAACTTTTTAAAAAACCATTTTGTTTAGTTGAAGACATAGATAATAAAATCCAAAACTTTAAAAAAAAATTTTCTGGTCCTCAGGTTTTTTAGCCTAATATATGAATCGGTCTGTAATGTCGAATGGGTTAACATAGTGTTTTACTGAAATGTATACAGGTTGATTATTTAAAGGCCATTCATACAAAATTCAAACGTAACAAAACATTCTTGTTTTGTTAATAATCTCTAGTGGACATCAGCTAAATATCTATGATCACAGTTATTTGCAATATGGGAAAAACACTTTAAAATAAAAAATGGCCAATGTAACTGTTACTGCATTCCATTTAGGCAATATAATACTATTTTAAACTGTTGGTGAGAAATGGGAAAACCTTGAAGGTAAATGGAAGCTGATTATGACTCTTCATCTTATAAACACATTGTATTTATTAAGTCCCCACGGTTCGCTTAAGCATAACCTAAACAGGATTATAGTTATGTTTTTCCAGGCTACCCAAGTAATTTCTTTTCTATACCAGAATGCAGTTACTTTACAGTGATGTTATCCATTTGTGCATTGCGGAGTTCAAAAGCAATTCAGACCTGCCCAGAGAACTGACAGAAGTAAACAGGTTCTTAAATGAAAAAATCATCCTACTTATCGTATAAGATGAATGTCTTAAGTGAGTAGTTCTTATTCCAATGTTGCAAAATATGCCTTTAATTAAAAAAAAAAAAAATGTTTCCTTCAGAATGAAAAAGTCTGCTTCCATTGATTTTAAACAACTGGAAGATAATGGAACAGAAAGAAGTTTAACGGCGGCCCTGCAGTGTCTTGCAGCGAATTGTTTTTCACCAAACACACACATGTAGCAGTGAAACATCCTCAAAATGTAAAACATCTTGCTTTTTTTTTAATAACCCCTGGTGGTATGTTTTTACTTTAGTAATAATTGTATTTTCTTTTTTGCACATTTTATTTAACAACATTGCAGTGCCAGATAATCGGTTCCATGTGTTCAGGGCACTAGCAAAGTGCCTAACGGAGAAACAATTAACTTTATTGGGCTCCTGTTATTGGCAGACACAGCCTTACACCCTCACTGGTTCGTGGTTCTGAGCCACATAGGAGCTGCAAAGAATTTGGTGTCCTCAGTAATCACACAGTAACCTGCATTGAGAGCCAAGTTGTCATGTAAAAAACCATGATCATGCACTAGAAACAGAAGTTAAAATCCATGACAAGATGGGATGAAGTTCATTTCAGTTACAAAAAAAGTGCAACGATGAGTCCAGGGCATGTAGCCAGTGGTTGATGAGCGAGTCTGGACCTTTGCAGAAGAGGAACACGCAACAGCGTGGTTTGAGGCAAAGGAGAGCTCGGTGGCGGGAATGCAAGCCTAGCTCTTTGAGTTATAGGCATTGAAACAATGGTTAAATGCAGTTAAGCACAAGGAGTTAACAGAGTTAGGTTTTATCAACATTAACCCTTGTCCTGGAGAGTCCATAAAATTCTAATTGCCCTCCTCTGAGCAAAGCAGCCCCAAGAGGTTCTTTATGTACAAAGCAGCTCTGACTCATGCCATGAGTGAAATGAGCAAATAACCCTGCTGGCACAGCTGCCACTGACTGGTCCAGGGTATGATGCACAAGTCACGCTCACGATGGAGATGTGGGGTGTGTGGACGACCACCCCTGCAGTGACTCAGTCCAAAACTCTGCCTGGCATTGGACAAACTGACCTGAACAAAGTCTCTCCTGTGAGAAGTGAGGCTGGGAGGTATACCCAGGAGGGGAACCTCCCTGGCCTCAGATAATACTCTACATAAATCTGAGCTCTGGGTCTGGTTCTCCATGAAGCACAAGATACATCCTGGGCTTGGAAGTGCTGGCACCCAGAGTACACGATACCCTGCCTTTTCATGTACCCATGTCATAAAGTCCCATTCTTGGAGGTAAGCTGGAGAGCTCTTTTCTTTTGGATCTACCTAATGCACCTTATGTTTTCAACAAATTCATCTGGTTCTTAGAAGAAAAAGAGGCTCTTAATAAATGAAACGGAAGATGGGATTGTAGAATCTGGAAGGGGGAAACATTTGGAGGAAGTCTTATTGATACTTGTTGCTCTAGTGAACCCTTAGCAATTGGAAGCAGCACAAAATAAAAAGCAACTCCGGGAAACTGGGATGACTAAAAGAATATTAGCATGTCGAAGAGGAATAAAGAGATGGTGAAGACACATTTCTTTGTACTTTTGTTCTGGATTATTCCCCTGAAGAGCACAGTCAGCAGGGCACCATTGGCACATAATACATACCGTTTTTTAAAAATCATGAATTTAATTTTTTTCAATGATACTTTTAAGAAAAAGGACACTTGCAACCTATCCTAGTATTTACGAAAGTATGACCCCACTGAACTCTGACCTGCTTGGAGATCAGCAAGGATTCTTGCTGCTAAAGCTGAATTTAACATTCTTTCCCCGTGTTAAGAAAAACAATCGATGGATGAAATTATTTCGATTTTATATTTTTTTACGAATATGTCTTGCATCATATATACCTATCTTATCTCTGTTAGAATCAAATGTGCTGGAATCGCACTTGCAGTATGATTACGTGTGTAATTCTTCCTCATGTTGACCATATCAATATGCCACAATATTCCACAAAGGAGATTTCTAAGTTGTGGCAACCGTTAGAGTATAAGGCTCAGATGGTCCTTCGAGAGAGCCTATTCAGAGGCATATAGGTGGCTGGTAGCCTTGCTGCCACACCTTGGGGATGCGGGCCACACTCCTTTTGGGCTTATCACAGACAATGGCTCAGCGCAGCGCAGGGATCACAGCTCAGCCATTCCTGTTGAAAGCAGGACTCTTCTTACAAGGTGATCTGCCTTCTGCAGCCCCCATCAGCCATCAGCATGGCTGACACTGTCTCTAAGTTGCACTGCGGTCTGAGGCTCTTCTTACCCTAACTTCCCCCTCCCCTCTCTCCTTTCATAGGTGTCAGACCTGTATCTGCTTACTCCTAGCCTCTCTCCATTTTATCCTTCAAAGGTATTTCTCCAATAATTTTTTTTCTTATCTAATTCCATCTTGATGTCTGTTTCTTGGAGGGCTCAAATCGATACTCTGATGCTCAGGTACTCTGTTTCATAATTTTAAGAATTATCCGTCTGCAGCATAGGTAAAAATAGATATTATCTATACTATTGAATAAACTATCACATTAAAAAAACTGAAAAAAAATCTAATGCCACAAATAAGCTCAAAGGGGCTGGTGCAAGCTAATTTGCAACTTGTAAAGAAAATTTCTTAGAAGAAATATAGAGGAATATCTATTTGGAGTTGCAGGGCTGGATATAATGTTATAGAGAGATCTAGAGTATACAATTGAAGTAAAATGTTCCCTATCATATAGCAAAATAAGATACAGCAGTCTCCGAACAAGTAATTCTTCCTTGTCTGTGTAATATATTCTCTTAATGAGAATAATCAGATTTTTAATGTTATCTATGTTTTCTAACATCAGCAGAGTTAGAGCTATACGTGAGCTAAAGCCACATATTCAGACGTACCATGGTTTATAAACAATTAAGTTCAGTTAAAAGTGTTTACCACCCATCTCTGCTGTGAACCAGATTCACCCAACACAGTCCTTACATCATTGTGTTCAGAAATTACTCTAAGTGTTTAGAGTTGGTCCTTTTCTTCAGCCACTAATATAATTTTTTTTTGAAAGTGGATCTCATTAAGCATAACCCCTCTCTCAAACTACTTCCCCCTGTATCTGGAAAAATGATCTTACTCAGACTTCTGTGATCCTTTAAAGAGATGAAACACGCACTAAATCCGCTTCAAAATGAAATGCCTAAAATAATTAAGCTAAAAATATTCTTAAATTCTCTTGATCTTCTCCTCCAACCACCCAGAAGACACTCGGATTTTTAGCAGTCCCAGGAAAACAAGAATCCTTTCTTATTCTCAGGGTTGTGTGAGAAGGGAAATTGATTTCATATTATATTTTGCACTTCATTGGTTTTGTCCCCCCTCTTGAGAGACCCTGTTAGGATTTAACAAAAGACATCACTTTTATGAACTGCCTATAATTCTACGTCTTTGTAGGGTTATGGAAAAGTCTGCCAGTGTAGAAAGCTTGAATTCAGAGTGCTCAGTGAGGCTTGCCCAATAGAGGCCAGCTCAGTAAATCATATCTGACAGCCCTTTGTTAAAGAACTTTCTCAACTCATACTGTGTCCCCCTGTATTGGCCCTAGTATATAACGCCCCACGCCATACCCATCACTATTGGAACCTGGGTTGATTTTTACACGTGATGATTTTATGGTGCTTGCCAGCACTGACTTAATCTAATACTGACTAGCCTCGCTATAAACTCCACTTTTTAAAAAATAATTTAGAGAGGCTCAGAGGTCCTTTTTTTAAAAATCAGCTCTGAGGTGACGATATTGTGTAATTATTTTTGGTATCTTGCTGATTAGAGATAAATGAAGGCAGATAAAATTTGAATGGCACTGCTTTCCAGGCACTATTTCCACTAACTTTTGATAGAAATAAAATAGTGCAAAAAACAATGCACGTCCTTTTAAGATAAGGAAACCATTGCATCATAGCGACTTTTACAATAAATCTCAATAGATGGGAATGCCAGTGACTCAAATTAAGGAACTATCATCTATTCTTAAATAGGTTAAGACATGAAAATTGCTTCCTTGAATAATATTACTTTTTTTATATCCGAGAAGATAGTGATTTTGCCTCGATCTGGATATTTGGGGAAATATGGTCACTCTCAGATCCTACCCTGCCCTCAGCTCCACTTCTCACCCTGGACACTGGTTTGCAGAGGAAAACAGATTACCTTATCTATCAGATTGCTTTTCCATTTTACACTTCAGCGATGCCATCTCTGTGGTGTGAAGAATTGTGCCCCCAACTGCCTACAATTTCCCATACAGGTCATTTTCACCTAACTTTATATTAATGAAGAGCTTTAATCTTACTATTTAAGTAGTTTTAGTATCACCAAAGCCTTTCTAAATGGCCAACATTCTCAGATTTTATATACACATACAACTGTGAAATAGTTTAACTTAGTTTTCTCTAAAAGAGCCATTTAAGAAAAAAAAATTAAAGAATGGAAATCGTAAACCCTGTGATCTTAGACCAATGTGGTAAAGATATTCAGACAGTTTCTCCAAAACATTTTGCTCTTGTTGGAGAAAAACCATCAATATAAATGAAAGTTAGATGGTAATATTATAAGGTGATTAGTTCTTAGGCAGACAGGAGAGCTATGGACATAGTCCACAAACACGGTTTCCTGTGTCGATGGCTCAATGTCTGTATCAAAAATCCTAATGCAGTAGTTTATCTCTTCTTTCAGCTTTTTATGTAATAAAAGTTATAACAGTTAAATTGTACAGAAGCCAAAAGCATACATAACAGATTGCTCTAATGTCAGTTGGCTAGGAGTGAATCATTTTAGACTCTTTTTGAAGTTTCAGAGTCCTGCATAAAAGACCATTAAGCTGTTGTCTCCAAGAAGAAGCCAAGGGGATCACTGAGGCAATTACCTCTACAATTCAGGCAAAGAAATACTGTTATTAAGGAAAACATGAGTATTTGAGGCTTGTTTCTATTTTTTTTCTTAAATTATTCATTCTTGCTGTCTCCATTATTTTGATAATATAAAAAATATTTACTTTCTTTTTCACTTCTAACAGTCATCTCATATCAAGAGCTGAATTAGGACCACTTCCATGCAATCAAAATTATCACCAAAAATCAGCTCCCCAAATGGCTGCTGCCCAAAAGAAAAGTTTTGCTACCCAAACAGAAAGTTTCAAATCCCGACTCTACGCTTCGCATTTCTGACATTGGGTGAGCCACTTAAACTTTTCAAGGTTTCTGGGCCTTCAGTGGAGACCTGTGCTTGCTAACTCATGAGGTTGTTACAGGTATCAATTGAGATAAATTACGTGGAGGTCATTTGTTACACTCCATGTAAATATCGATATCATAAATAACCCCCAAACTTTTATTTTTAGACCACATTCATTCTCTATTTCTAGTAATATTTTGTAATTGTAACAGTCTAAAGGGGAATAAGAACTTAAATTAAAATGGTGTGTACTCTACTGTAAATAAAATAATGTTGAATGATGTTTAGAGCAGCCCACGGACCAGATTTTCCCTGCTGCCTGTTTTTATCAATAGAGTTTCATTGGACCAGATCTACGCCTATTCATTTCTGTATTGTCTCTGCTTTCACACTGTAAGGGCAGGGTTGAATAGCTGCAACAGAGACCATATGGCTCGCAAAGCCAAAAATACATATTATCTAGCCTTTTACAGAAAATTGTGGCCAACGTGGGAACAAAGCTGTTTCATAGGAAACACCCTTTGCATCTATCAAATATTTTGGAGATGTGTACTTTAGAAATCTTGCTAAAGCTTTCGGGATTTGGTGAAAAAGTGTATAATGTTACAGACACACACACGCACACACAAAATGTGTGTTTGCCTATAAATGTGCACCTTGTCTGACTACAAATTTGGTTACATTCAATGGCTTAAATATTCTGACACACAGCCAGCATGATTCCATGGTGACAGTGAAAGCGGCGCTTGCCTCACAAATGAAGCCAATTGCAGCTGTCATCCACTGTCACTTCAACTTAATTATGAAAAGAAAGACAATTGGTTTTGAGCACACAGAACATTGGAGATTTGAAGATAATTGTGATGAAATGATTCTGCCTAGAAAACTAGTAACAGTACATGATTTTTATTGTGGGCCTGTCAGTGCAAAAAATCGGACTGTCAAGCCCACTTTAAATATGGCTACAAATCATGGGAGGTTTGCTTGTGCCTTCGAATTGGTAAACTGAAACAAACACACACCTGTGGGGAGGAGTGGACCCATAACTTTGAAGTGAAGGACAGAAAGAAACACTCTTTCTTTAAGTGAAAAACTCAGGGCAAAAAAGAGGGAGCTTTTATAGGGGTAGGACTCTGTATAGTTATTTCAATGTTGGAGAATATCGTCCTTGGCTTTCTTTTCTCAGCACAGATGTTCATCTGCATCCCATCTGATCCAAATATTCAGCATCCTTGGCACACAACTCTTTATCTCAACTGTGTGTTCTTCCTCTGGGCCAAACTCCAGTGTCACAGATGTGCAAAGAGACAGAAAGGAAAAAGATTTTATAGGATGGAAAAGTCGGAGCTCAAATTTATCAACAGGTCCTTATGGGGACTGTTTATTTCCCTAAATTCCCACCTGTGCCGTTATAAGTCTAATAGCCAGACAAATTTGGCTACAAATCTCCACTCTGTGAAAGAAATTTTAGGAATTAATGCCTTATGGAAATAAGCGTTATAAAAGCTGAATGCGAGATAAACCACCTACAAATGCTTCATTTAGTTACTTAGTTTGTGTGGACAGGGGAAACATAAATTCAAAATTCAATTTGCCTTGAAGTAAATTTGAAAAACCAATAAAATCAATAGAATCTTACTTTTTACACCATCTCTTGAGTCTAACCCTGGATGGCATCAAAGAACCATCTGCAATTTTTCTGTCCTGGTGGATGTGTAGACGCTGGGCAGTGGCCTTTTCGTTAACATTCATACATTTTCACTTTTTCAATCTCTCACTTTACCATTGAAAATCTCCAAGTAGCTCTTTTTTTTTTAAACCCTGGATTTCCTCATTGCAGAAATGTGTGCTGTATTATATGGTACTTTGCCCATGCTATGTTTTCTCATAGTCTCTGCTTTTCATTCTCTATGATAAGACTTGCCTTTTTTTTTTTTTTTTTTCTGTAAAGTGCCAGATAGGATCTCTGTCACAACTCAACTCTGCAATTCTAGCACAAAAGCAGCCATAGACAGTATGCAAATGAATAGGCGTGGCGCTGTTCCAATAAAACTCTACACAAATAGTCAGCGGGTTGGATTTGGCTCCCAGGACATCGTTTGATGATCCTTGCTGTACCAGATTGTGAGTTTCTGAGGACAGTGTATTTCCCGTGTCATTGTTTCTATCCAGTGATATTTTCCTTCAGCCTGAAGAAATCCTTTCAACACTTTTAAAATGTTGATGGCAATTAATTCTCTCTGCCTTTGTTTGAATGGAATTGTCTTTATTTCTCCATCAGTTTTGAAGGGTACTTTCAATGAATATAGAATTCTAGGTCAACTTTTTTTCCCATCACTTTAAAGATGTTGTTTGATTGTTTTCTAGCACACTGATGAGAAATCAGTTGATTCTACATAATAATACCAAATCCCCAGATGAAATCTCTATTTTGCTTTGGAAGATTCTAAACTTTCTCTTTGTCTTAACTTTTCAGGACTAGGATTTTGATATACCTAGACATAGTTCTTTTTGTAGTTATTCTACTCAGTGTACACTGTACATTGAACTCCTTGGATATACAACTTTTTTTTTTACCCCAAAGGGTGGGAAATTTCTTTAAAAACATTTTCTGCCCCCTTTTATTTTTCCTTCCTGTATTGGACTCCAATAACCTCTGTGTGAAACCACTTCATAATTTTGCACAGGTCACTGAGGCTCTGTTAATTTTCTTCCAATTTTTTCTCTGAATTTTAAAATAGACGTTTTCTATTGATCTATATTTAGGTTTACTAACCCACTTGTAGTCAGTCTTCCAACTACTCTTAAGCAGCTCCGTGATTTTTTTTTCATTTTAGGTGTTGGATTCTTTGGTTCAAAATTCCCCATGTTCTTCTTTTAATTTGCCTTGAGATTTTTTCATCTGTGCATTCATTATTCTTGCTTTTAAGTCCTTGAGCTTGAAAAATTCCATCAGTTAATTACCACATCTAGTAATTTTTATTATAATCTGTACATCATGGTGATGTGTTATAAGGAGTCTGGATTATGCCATCTTTCTTAAAACGGTGTTAATTTTTGTTTTCCTGACAGACATTTAAATTACCGGCAGATACTATTGTTCTTGTGAGGCTTGGTTTTATTATTTCTTAGGACGTAATAATCTCAGTTTTGAAGTGAGACCTGGGGTGTGGTCCTTATTCTATTTAGAATGTAGTCTTTATTATTAAACTGTGGCTTTCCTGGGGTCTCACCTGAAAGCATGAGTTTCTAATAGAGGTTTCTCCACTTATGCTGGACCAAAATGCCACTTTCCATCATTGAAAGGCCTTTGGTATCACTGTTTCTCTGTAATCTCTGTAGGAAACAATTTCTGCTGCACCTCATATTTGCTTGCCCTGCGCTTACACAATTTCTCTCAGCCAAGAACTCATGGCAAATTCTCCTGCAAATTCTGAGTCCTCCTCTCTATCAACTTCCTATTTTCTGGATTCTGTTCTGCAAATTCCAGTTGCTTCAGCAGCATGGAATTTTTATTCCTACCTCATCAGCTCAGAGATGTTTATTCTTTACTTGGGCTCCAACTTGCTCTGCCATAAGTCTGAACAGTCCCCATGAAGAAAACCAGGGAATGTGTTTACCTTCCCTTAAGGCTCATAGCCCTGAACTACCTGTTTTCCAATGCTTGAAAAGAGTTGGCTCATATATTTTATCTCTTTTTATACTTGTTTACTGTGGGTGGACAACTCATGAACAAAAATGGATGGAAATTTAGTATCAAACATTAAATTAATATTCATCCAAGGACAGTTGCTTCTATGCCTAATAAGTGGTCAGATATTTAAATGAACAAATATAAATTAAAAAGGAATTGTGGTGAAATGAAAGAGCTTACCAGTAGTAAAAGAAACAAAAAACAAATAAGCAAAACTTCAAACCTTTACAAAGAGTTTGCTGAGTGTTTATGAGCAGGTTTAGTAGTGAAAACTTATGAGTAAACTCTTTGTATTTGTGTCTGCAAAAGGATGCTCATATAATAATAAATGCTGGAGAGGGTGTGGAGAAAAGGGAACCCTCCTGTGCTGTTGGTGGGAATGTAAATTGGTGCAGCCACTGTGGAAAACAGTATGGAGGTTCCTCAGAAAACTAAAAACAGAACTACCAAATGATCCAGCAATCCCACTCCTGGGCATATATCCAGACAAAACTATAATTCGAAAAGATACATGCACCCCTATATCCAAAGCAGCACTATTTACAATAGCCAAGACATGGAAACAACCTAAATGTCCATTGACAGATGAATGGATAAAGAAGAGGTAGTATAATGAAATATACACAGTGGAATATTACTCAGCCATAAAAAAGAATGAAATAATGCCATTTGCAGCAACGTGGATGCAACTAGAGATTATCACACTAAGTGAAGTAAGTCAAACAGGGAAAGACAAATACCATATATCACTTATATGTGGAATCTAAAATAAGACACAAATGAACTTATCTATGAAACAGAAACAGACTCACAGACATAGAACAGACTTGTGCTTGCCAAGAAGGAGGGCGGTGGGGGAGGGGAGGATTGAGAGTTTGGGATTAGCGGATGCAAACTATTATATAGAGGATGGATAAACAACAAGGTCCTACTGTATAGCACAGGGAACTATAGTCAATATCCTGTGATAAATCATATGGAAAAGAATATGAAAAAGGATATATATATGTATAACTGAGTCACTGTGCTATACAGCAGAAATTAACACAACAGTGTAAATCAACTATACTTCAATAAAATTTAAAAAAAAGAATTCCTCTTAAAAATTCTTCATAGAGATACCTACTTCTTAATCATGTCACACTCTTTAATTGATTTCTGTAACAAGGTGACTGGTGGAAGCCACCAATGCTTATTCATTTATTCAATAAGCATCTACTATGCTTGTTTGTATTTAAAGAGAAATGAGAAACCAGTAGATAAAAATACAATAATATGAAAATAAAGAGAGCAATAAATTCTAGTAGAAAATTCTTACAAACCTGAAGTGAATAAATGTCCTTGAGAATTTGGGATGAAATGAAACAGAGGAGACAATGGATTTACACCAGAGAAGTGGAAAAATTGTTATCTACAATAACAAATAAACATGATGAGAAAAAACAGGGGAGGTAAATATGCATATTTGCATGCTTTTATTAGGCTTGTTGTTGATTCTGGAAACCAACAACGCAGAAGTCTACCATACAGAAACTTGGTAAGGAATTAGCAGAGCCATGTGGACAGAAAGACAGAACAATATTTTGTCACAAGGTCAAAGTTGGGCTGGGGTGTAAGGGACAATTTTCTGATGGTCAAATTACAGTCCATGGGAAAAAATGGGCACATGAATCTTGTGGCCTAATTCTGAAAGCTAACATGAAATGAGTCTGCTTCACAAAACATTTTAAGAGGCATTTAGATGGTTGAGACAAAATCAAGTCAAGGAAAGCAAAGACTAGAAGTAAGTCCCAAGAGAGGAGAGAAAGCATTAAGCAACATGTACTATAAATCAGTATTGAAAAAGACTAAGACAAGAAGAAAGCCATTTTGTAGTATAGAAAATACAAGAAAATGGTAGGCATAAGAGGTTTATTGACTTACCTGAGAAAGTAAGAGGCTGATTAAGGTTTGAATCTATTACCTTGAAATTATTGAAAATAACCTTAATAAACGTCAAAGCTGATATCAACAAATGTCAAGGGACTATAGAATATTAACCAGAGAGACTGTATTATTAAGAACTGTGTTACTGGCTATGGCGTATTAATTGTATTAAACGGAAATTTCCAAGCTGTTTACCAGCGGGATTTAACCACTTCATTTATGAAAAACAGAAAGACACATTCATCATGAAACAGAAATATTTCAATTAATATTTAAAGTACATAAGACCCTTCACATAAAATGTCACATAGATACTGGCTCATATTCCTATGTTGAATTTCTCAGCTAATCATCTGCATTGGCTGCCATTACCATTGTATTGTACCATGCAATTTACTGACCAGCAGTAAAATGAGTTTAAGTGCAGTATGATAAAAACTATGGAAGATGTTATAACAATCATTTTTGAAAATGAGTCCCAAACCATTTCATGAAAACTTACATTCTTGTAATAAACAAAGTCATGGGTTAAAATCTCTAACTATGGAATATATGAGGGCAGGTGTGCCTTAAAAATATGGGGAAAGATGCTAAAAAAAGAGTTGATACATGTATATGTATAACTGATTCACTTTGCTGTACAGCAGAAACTAACACAACATTGTAAATCAACTATACTCCAATAAAAATTTAAAAATAAAATAAAAGTTAAAAAAAGAGCCCCCTTTTAGTACTGAAAAATAGAAATAGCTCAGTTTTAGATTTATATATCTAGGGATTCATCCTTACCAGGTCTATGACTTCAATTAGCAATACCCTCTTCATAATAATAATAACAACAATGATAATTATTAGATCTATACATCATGGTGCTTGTATACTTACTGGGAGTCGGGTATTGAGCTAAGCTTTCCAAATGTGTGTGGTCACTTGGCGTGCATGTCTTTCAATGCTCACAGTAATTGAAAGAGGCACATACTACTATTTTGACAGTTTTAAGGGAAAGAAACCCAAAACAAAACAAACAGAATAAATTAGATTTCAAAGGAGTATGTTAGTTGAACTGAGGCTCCAATCAACCAATACATAAGCCCATGATTTTCATCATACATTTTATTTCTTCCTCGTACATTAGGGAGTTTCTAGCGCTGACATTAGAAATAGCCTCTCCAAGAAACAGAACTGGAGATGGTTCACCAATACAAAGAATTCCGTCATTCAACCTAATACAGTCTAATCAGGATATTAAAAGCTCTGTTGAGAAGCACAATTCAAAGGAAAGAACACTGCTTTCACCCTGTGGTCAGTAGCATGAGGTTCTGTAATTCATCGTGCAAAAGGCCAGTTACACACGTCCTTATCAAGTGAAGCAGTGCATGCACGTCATATGTGTGTGCATTTGTGTGTGTGTCAGAGCAGGGCAAGGGTCTTCTTTTTTTTTTCCCTTTCTTTTCCTCTTTATTTTCTCCAGGCAAGAGTTTGATGCCAAGCCTATTTACAAAGTTCAGCTTTGGGGTCGTGAGAATTTTGCTGCATACAACTGACAGTCTTATGTTCCTGAAACTCACAAAGCTTTTATGAGCTTCATTCTCTCTCTTCAGCGCCATGTATCTTAACCTCTTCTTCTCGACCTGCCCCAACTATTGTTGAGAATCAGAGAGGGAAGTCTGGACACAGACAGCTAGAAACTCAGCTTATTACCTGAGTTTTATGGCTGGAACACATTTGACAATATTTTGGTGGGGTTTTGCTGCAATAGGATCTATTCAAGCAGTCTTTTATTTTGAGCTAGCTAGATCTCTGGAGATCAATATAATAGGAGTTTTGGAGAGAGACAGCTATTCTGAGGTTTTCCTGAAATCCAACAAAGAAAGTCATGAGAAAGATAATTTAGTAGTCTTAAATATGATTTCCCTGATTTCTATCAGGCATAGTTCAAACCTACATCAGTAAATTTGTGGTTGTGACTGACAACCTTAAAAGTAAATTAATAAAGAAATCCCCATAGAAAAAATGCTGTATAAAGGACAAAGATCCAGAAAAAGCCTTTCTTAACTAGAGGTCAAAAACAGTCCAGACCACAATTTCTGGCTGCGGGTATATTGTATTCTCAGGCTATTAATGACTTCAGGGTAACAACTAGTTTTCAGTAGTAAAAATGAAAACAAAAATATATAGACAATCTTCAAGGTACAAACAAGCTGTTTTGGATTTGTTTTTATGTCAGCTGTTTGAAACTTGGAACATGGTTTTCCCCATGGAAACAATGATATAAATTGTGGTTAGGTTCTTAAGACAGTCAACAAAAAGTCTATTTAACTAATGATGTATTCGAACTATAGTACTAACGACATTAACCCTAGATCCAGGTCTTGGTGGCAAGGGGCCATGGGGAACCCTGTATGAAGAAATACGGAAAAAGTGATTTCTTCCTCTTTAATGATGAAATACTGAACCATTCTAGATATTGCAAAACAGCGTTTGTTGATTACTTTTAAAAACAGAACAAGTTTTTGTGTTTTGAAGTTTTGAAAAAGAAGAAAATTTAGCATCACATAAAATCATAGACCAGGGATCACCATTTATTAGTATGTGGGTGAAAAAATTTAAAAGCTGGTTGCAAACAAAATGCATGGTACCAATTATTTGTCTATCTATCTGTATATGAAAAACTCTGGAAAATATAAATACATTTTTATGTGTATAAGTTATTTTCTCCTAAAATAGTTGTTTGGGATATCTATGATGCTTTTCTTAGGATAAATGCTTCAAATTATACTTGCTGGGACAGCATATCTGCTATTTAAGCCTTCTGATGGGTCTGGCCAATGGCTCTTGAGCAAAGGTGGTCCTACTTTATGTTCTCACCAGAAGTCCATGAGAATCACTGGGCAAAAATTTTGAAATAGGTTTGTTTGTTTTCAGCACACTTCATTTTCCTTTCCATGCTCTTTCTAAAGCTACCCTTCCCCCAATGGCTGTATTTCTTTTCTCCCACCCAAAAGGCCCTGGTCTCTTGTAGACTGTAAACGTCTCCACTACACCCGATCACTCATCCTATTGCACTGTTACTTAGAAAGTGCTCTTCATCCAAAATGACCACTGGGTTTCCAAAAATTGCATCTCCACATCTGTAAAACTGTTTCCAAGAAGTGCATCCCCAGAGCCGAGAAAAGATTTTTTTTTTTTCTTTTGGGAATAAATACACATCTTGAGGAGCAAATGTTTTGTTACAGTATCCTTTACCCAAAATTCAAGGTACACAAAAGGGCTTATTTCAAAAGAACAGTTAAAATAATGGATCCCTAAATATTTGGTGGCTGCACGTAATGAATCACAATGCGAAAATCATTAATTGATAGATTTAAAATGATTTATGCCTTGACTTAGCCTATTTCTAGGACTTAATCAGAGATGTGATCACATATTTAGGTAAAAGGGGTGCAACCAGGGTGGTTTAAAACATAGAATAAAAATAGACATAGATGCCAGTTATAACAGACTCACGTGAAGTAGCAAACGCCTTTGACATATCCCATAGGAAGGATGCGAATGCGTACAGAATAGTGGCTGACACAGTAACAGGAAGACTAAAATGGGAAAGCTCACATCCTCCTAAACTTGTTGAAATTGGATTCTTAGATAGATCCATCCATCAAACTGCAAGCACTGATCACTTTGTTATCGATTGTAAATATCAATTTAAATGTTCTGTCTTAGACTTTGCTTCATAATGAGTTTACACAGCTCTCAAAACCTGAGTCATGAAATATGTTTTGATAATGAGATCTTACAGTCAGAAGTCAATAGTAATAAAGATGTTAAAAAAAAAAAAAAAAGAAGTCAATAGTAAACTCTCTGAGCCTATCTTTAGGAATTTTTGTCGGGAGAAAACAAGCTACAGAAAAATGCAAATTCAAATAGTGTCCTTGGGTCCTTAAAGAAACAACAGTCCTATTTTGGGCCTCGGCGAGTTCCCATCCTTCAAGAGTGCAGGTGCTTGGTTCGTTTTCCCATCTCTCTGTCGCATAGAATAAAAATAAATAAATAAAGACACACAGGCCCCTTGTCATTGCCATGCTCAGCAACGAGCACTGCAACTGGGGTTTATGAGGTCATAAATTATTGTTCCCTGTCCTGGCAAGTAGCTTTTTTGAAAGGCCACATCCGGTCTATGGGGCACCAGCTTTTATTATGCATTTCATATTGAAACAAAGGTCAAATTAATTGACCTTATCTATGTGAAAAACCAGCTGGTTGCCTAGAGAAATAAAATCTTTTACAGAGACTTTGGGACAAGTAAACAACAGGAAAATTCAATCGGATGGCAGCTGGAACCTCCAATAAGAAAGAGAATTAATTTGGAGGAATTTAATTTCTGAATGATCAGCTGAGAATCAATAACAATTACGTTTTTTTCTAAGAAACAACAGAGCCAAGGAAATTCCAAAAGTCATCTGCATATTCACACATTTTTCATATATTTCTTTACATATTACAATTTTGAGGTAAAGAGTCGGAGAAGTTACAAGCCGTCCATTTTTAGACTCTAAGGACAAATGTAGCAACCCTTTGTATGAGGATAACGAAACCATTAAGAGTCTGAAAGAAAGCATTTTTGACCTAAAAGAATCAAGGTTAAAGTAAGGTTTTATTTTCCCCAAAGAAATACAAAATAGATATTCTATGCCTCCATATCAGCACAAAGACTGAGAAATATAATGTAGGGATCCAACAGCATAGAAGAGGAGGCTAATTTATTTTCCTAAGACATCTGTCCTTCCATTTGCTCATCCGGTGAATGGGATAATAATTCTTACTTCTCATAATGTTTGTGAGAAGCAATTCAGGCAAGGTCAATGAATATCTTAGCGCTTAGGGTCTGGGCAATAAGCGATACACATGTTAGCCTTTAATATTACTTTTAAAAAGATGTGAATCATGATTGCCAGTCAGAACAACAAAAGGCCATTTGCCTCTATAAGGCAAAAAGCAGTTAGCTTATGCCTCCAGTTTCTTAGTTTATTGCTTTACTTTGTTCCTTTCAGTTTATATTTGCAAAGCATAGCCGTTGACACAGTGCAATGATTCAGAACGGTGAAGATTTGTGCTACTTAAAAAACATTTGATACCATTGACCGTTTGTGACTCTAATATGTGAATTTGACCTACATGTGAATTTAACAAGTGCATGAAGAAATATGGGATGGAGGGGTATGCATAAGACTTACTTGAAAGGATACTCCTGTTGATACACCATTCCAATGCTGGTGTCTCTTATTTTAATTACTGAGCAAACTTAAGACTTTCCCGTGGGGGAAAAATTATTTTGAATTTATCATATGTAAACAAAATAAGCAAACTGGATTTAATGGATGAGGTCTTCATACTGCAGCAAAGCCGCCATCAGATGGAAGCCTGCTCGACAATCCAGTATGGAAGAGATTAAGCCACAGAGAGCACATCTGCTTGGCGGGATGCGGAAAAAGTTAATGGCTGTGAAAAAGGGTTTGAACTTCAAGCTGAGGTCAGAAACACGGTGATTTAGTGACTTTAGTAAACAGACTCTCAAAGAGGTAAAATGAAATTTGGTTTCATTTTGACCAGGACATAGAGAACATCAATAAAGTTTTCAAGGCTCAAAGGTAAAATCCAAGCCCACTTGGAAAGTGAACTACTTGTAAAAATCAATTCGCTGTTACATTACACTTTTTAATTTCACCCAACCTGGGATGTAATTTTAGAAACGAGGACATAGAGATGGAGTTATTCAGGCAAATTTAAAACCAAACAAACAAAAAAGCAAAGGAAGGCAGAAGAGGCAAGTGACTCTTGACCCCTGAACCAGTGTTAGGCTGAAGTCTCTGAAACAAAGAGAACTGAATTGCATGTCTTCCCTAAATTCCTATGCAAGACAAGACATGACATCTTTCTGCCTCAATCCATATACCAGGTTGATTTAACATTACAAAACCAACCACGTTCATGAATGTGCTTTCTAAAATACCTGGGTTTTGCTTATCAGGTGAGATGTGAGGGTAGTGAGAAAGAAAGTCAAAACAAAAGAACAGGTCAGAAATTGGTAGAACGAATAAAAGTATTGATTTTGGAGCTGGATATGTGGAGAAGAGGAGGAGATCAAATTAGATGCTTCGGAAAAGAAGAATTTTCTTTCCATTTTTCTGAAGATGTAATAAGAAAACTTCTCTCTACTGAGTAGAAAGGGTTAATGCCACATCTCCAGAAATTCATGTCCGGATAAAGGCCTAGAAATCATCTCATGGGAAATGTATTACTGGATCTTAGGCCATAAGGAGGAGTCATTGATTTATCAGCTTCACTACAGTAATCTGAGATCCAGCAACAGATGCTGATGTATCGGCATTTGCATTTTCTTAGGAGCCTTGGAGAAGCGCGAGCCTGGTATCTTTTGCGACTTAAAAAGACCATCTTGGGGACCGGGGTGGGGTGGGGGGGCGGTGATCAGATTCCTTCGGTCTCCAGTCTCCGTGTTTCCTGGTGAAAAACAGGAACGTGCGTGAGCTGCTTTGACTCCAAGGACCCCAGGAATCGTCAGTGAACCTGAAAGCCCTCACATCTGGCTACAGCTTGCCCTTGTTTGCTTTCAGTTCTGCACACAGACGACCACCCTGGCTGTGAATTCTGGGATGGCCCAGCCTTCTGTATGCACGGCCAGGGGAGGTGGGGATTCTGCAAGCTCACCTGGTCCAGGGTGAGGTCCACTGCCTTTTCAACTGGCCTTTGTTTCTGTTAGTGTCAGCCCTTTGGAAAGAGGTTTCTGTGGCAAGAAGCACACATTCATCATCATTTCTCCTTTGCTTACTCCTTCTCCATCAGCTATAAACTATGTCCCGGCAAAGAAAGGTCTGTGCTCCGTAGCGAGGCCTCCGAACACATACCCGTACAGAACAGAAACTTCTGGGCGAGATACCTCCAACAACAATTTACTTGGCACAGATTTTGTTGCGCTCTGTGACAGTTCAGATGGTTTCTCTTCTAAAAAACTATCTTCTCTCTAGGCGAAAAAAGTGGAAGAGCAGCCGCTCAAAGAATCTTAGACGATGATTCAGCACAATGAGTTGCACTTAAAAATCAATATATGAGGATGGGACAACATACCTTATAATGATGGGGTAGTTAATAGTTAAAATCATGAGCTATGTTAGTTTTTCAGAAATTCATTAATTTGGGGGGGATTGTTGTTATTCCAGAAATCCATTAGCTTTAGTTTAGTTTTTTTTTTTTATAGCATATATACAGAACTGAAAAGAAGGCAATCAAGAAATGCTCCTTAAAAAAATAAAGCAATTCCATTTCCACCTTTTTCCTTTTCTTTTCTTCAAAAAAAAAATATGATTTTTTTTGGGGGGAAGAGACTCTGTAGTTCCAGACACACAACATCAAAAAAATAAATAAATAAAACTAGTCAAAAAGTGAAATTTTAATTTATTGGAGTACTCTGCCTATCTCCAAACAAACTGGATGCATTTCTAAATATAAATGACAGAATGAAATGTTATTTTCCCATATATTTTTTATACAAGCCTTGAAGCATCTCATCAAGTATCTAAAATTTTTTGTTGTATAAAGAGAAGCAAAACAAAAACAGAACAGCAACAAAAGCAATCTAGATGTATGCTTTCTTCCTTTTATCTGTAAACTATGGGTAAAAGAACAGGAAGAATCTGAGTTATGTTGAGGAATCACTCCACTACCGTATTGCTACCCACACTCCCACATCTCCTTCTCCTCCTGCTGATGAGGTCAGTGAGGTTGTCCCTTTTCTCTCTCACTCAGGTGGTAGATCCACAGAATTCCACTGCACTGCCTCCAACCCAGAGAGTTGTACCTGGCTGAAATTTTCCAGCGAACCTATTGTTCTTTGTCTTTCTGGTTCATAAGTGTCCACCAGTCATTTATCCGGGTGTCTGATCAAAGATGCTGTCTTGCAAGTGTCCAACAAGTTGGCAAGGAATTTGCTTAAAACTGTATCTGTTGATGAATTTTTACAGGGAAATTGATAAGCAGAGGCGATTTCCCTCCGAGCAGGAAGGACTGATTCACAGAGTGGTCTATATTCCTGGTAAAATGTTCCATAAGATCGTACGGAAAAACCTGAACGAACTTTTTGGCCAACCCAATGCTTTTTAACTACACACCTAAGCCTCAGGTCTTGATCTATTAAGCAGAAGCCTTGGAAATGCCACTTATTGGAATTTTTGCTCCAACTATCCTGGATTAAGATTAAATAGGTGATATGGACATAAAGAAAAGAAAAGTATAAAAGGGAATGTGGTAATTGGAGATCACAAAGGAGAAAGCCAAATGAATCTTTTTGAGAGTTGTAGCATTGCCGTGTATGTGGTTGGCAGTCAGCAGCGAAAACATTGCTCAAACATTGTCTAAATTTTAATGGCAGAGAATATGAGTACAAATAAATAAAAACAAGTAGCCCCTATTGTTAGGAACACATCGTGTTGCATGTTAATAATTTGTTAGCAGTAAAAGTTTCAGTGTCAAGACGCTTCTTTCTCAAATATTGCTGGTAGTTTTTCTCTGTTTACAAAGAGTGAGTATTGACAATTACACCTTTCCTGGTGTAGGAGTTTTCCTGACAATTGGGACAGGAATAATGTCCCAGACCTCTGGCATCTTTTAACTTGAAACTCAGAAATGGATAACTCAGAAAATGGACCAGAGAGAAGAATCATTATTTGTGTATCTCAGTGTGCCAGCATCTAAGGCATGGGGTATACGGCAGTGAGCCAATATTTGTCAAATTATGGCTGAAGCACTAGATCTCACTTTGTGTAAGTCTAATATAATCTTTCTGGAAAAATTCTGCATTCCTCTCCTCTCTGTATCAATCTTTATTGAGAGAGTTTATACAGAAAGCAGAGAATTTGACTGGCATAGTACCCAAAATATAACAAATGTCTGATGACTCAAACCAATAAATGAAATTGATGAATTGCAAACTACAAAGCAAGCTGTCTTTGAAACACAGAAATTCATTCTAATTCCTTTTTGGTTTTAGAATTTGCCTTCTGAGTTACACATTGCCGTGGCAGATGTTAGAAAGTGCTTTTATGTTCTGAATGATAGAAAGTGTGAAAAAGAAAGTGGCAGGAAGAATAAATGCAGTTTGGTCCTTTCAGTGGTAGTATCGCAACTTAATGGTTCTCCGGCACTTAGACCTGTCACCCGTATTGAAGCGCTGGCAGCATCATACTGATCATTTGAGTCTTCCATGTCTTGGTAGTTTCAGACTTTGCATGCTACGCTAATGTCTGGGGAGAGATAGATGTCCGTTAATTCTCCAGATGTGCTATCTCTCCAACTGCACTTATATCTGTGTCTGGAAATGTTTAAATAAATGGCTGATTTTTTTTTTCCCCCCACTCCTTTCGGTATATCTCAGAATCCTGGATTCCTGTCCACAGCCAGTTCATATCTTTCTTGATCTTCATCACAGTACTAGGAATTCTTCCTCTTACAGTATATCATAACATTTTCCAAATGTCATTTGTTTTCAAGTGGTCGTTTTCCTACGGATGATGAACGAATTTTAACTGATGTGCCGATACTTCCACCTAGTGGCTAGAGTGGAGAATACAATTGTTTTCTTTTCATGTTGAAAACTAAACCTAGCTCTTTTATCATTCAATGGCTTGGCAAATATTTCTTGAGTACTTTCAACGAGCTACACACAGTGAACAAAACATAATGAATACAATAGTCTCCTTTTAGAAGTATTAAGGCAATTAATTGAAAAATCCCTCTAATATACTAACTGAAATATATGGTTTTATATTTAATCGTTAATAAGCATTGTATTTTTGGAACAATTTTACATTTGCAAAGGTAATACAAGAGTTCCTGTATACACCTCACCCAGTTTCCTCTTATGTCAACATCTTACTATTCCATGGTGCATTTGTCAGAACCAAGAAATTAACTTTGGTACTGATGCTTTCCTATTAACTATTACTATTGACGAACTTCAGACCACATTTGGTTTTCAGTAAGTTTCCCTTTTCGACTCCTTTTCTGTTCTAGGATCCAATTCAGGATACCACATTACACTTCACACCGTATCTCCTTAATCTCTTCTGGTTTTTTCTTTTTAACGCACTCAATTATTATACCCTACCAGAATTATTATTATAATAACCATAGAAACAACAAGAACAGCAAGAAAAGGGAGAGCAATGTGTGTATCTCTTAGGCAATTGGCTATCCTATTCTTATGAGGTTACTGTCAAGGTTTGAAAGATTTTAAGAACATTGAGAAAATGACAATGCTTGGAAGAACCAAATGAAAATATGTTGCGTCCATTTAAAAACAGAAATCTGGGAACAACATTTTCTTTGTTCTTTTCTGGTTGGCCTTTGGGCATCTGTAACTTGTGATGGGTTCTACCACGGAGATATCAGCCAGACAGTGGGAGGAGTCAAGTGCTCAGTGATCAAGGTGCCACTCATTCCTTAACAAACCCCAATTATGATTCTTCTCTTCCACTCCATAAATTATACTTTTGCCGATATCACAAATAATATCTATTTCAATATATGTCATAGAAATGTGTTGCTCCTTATAATTATGGACCTCTCTGCAAATTATAACACAATTGACCTCTCCCTCCTTCTGGAGAATTGTATTGTCTTATGTGCACACTTTGATTTTCCCTGTTCTTCCAGTTGCTCCTCCTTCTTTTTATTTTTTAATTGTTTCTTTTCCTCATCTGCTTGCCCCATAAGTTCTGCTATAACTCAGAGTTCTCTCTAGGTCCTTATTTTAATACCATTCCCAAGCAATCTAACCAATGACATGGTTTTCTTTATTGTGTATATGCAACCCACAATATATATCTCCAGGCTGTATATTTTTGGCTGAGCTATAAACCAGTATAATCCAACCATCTGGTGGCCTTCTCCACATGGATAGCTCTCAAACATCTCAAAATCAGTATTGCTAAATTTGAACTTGGATATCACCCCCAATCTGCTCCTCTGCCAGTATTTAAAGCATTTTCCTATAAATAATAACATAAGGGACTTCCCTGGCGGTCCAGTGGTTAAGACTCCGTGCTTCCACTGCAGGGGGCGAGGGTTCGATCCCTGGTCGGGGAGCTAAGGTCCCGCGTGCCAGGCAGTGCGGCCAAACAGTAGAAATAATAATAATAACATAGGATGCCCAATCAGAAATCTTAGCATGGGCATTAAGTCTCAAACGTAATCAAGTGGCAAACCTTGTCAGTTCTCCCACCTAAACATCTCTTAAATAAAGTGATGTCTCCTTTTTTCACAGTGACCCTCTGCTCTAGTCGCCTATTAGTGACAACTGCAACAATCTCTCTCACAGGTTTCCCTGGGTCCACTACTGCTCCCATGCATTAATTCTAGCAAAACCAGTTGGTGTGATCTTTGCCTATGCAAAAAAAAAAAAAAAAAAGAAAAGATTTTCCTTCTGGAACTAGACAATAAAGAATAAACTCCTTAACATGGCTTATGGGGCTTCCCTGATCGATCCGTGGACAACACGTCCAGCGTATTAATTTTCTATTGATGTCAAAACAGATGACTACAAACATAGTGATCTAAAACAGCAAAGATGGATTGTTTCATAATTTTTCAAGTCAGAAGTCCAACACAGGTCTCACGGTGCTTAAATCAAGGTGTCAAGAGGGCTGCATTCCTTTCTGTAGGCTCTATAGGAAAACCCACCTCCTCGCATTTTCTAGCCTCTAGATGCCACCCACTTTGGTCCTGGGCTCATGACCTCCACCATCCATCATTAAGGCTGGCAGGGATGGACTAATCCCCTGTCATGTGCTGTACTTCTCCTTCTCCTTCTGTCTTTTCTCTCCAATGCTCTTCTTCCTCCCCTCCCACATTTAAGAGTTCACACAATTAGATTGGGATCGTGTCCTTATTTAAACATCAGTGGATTAGCAATCTTCATTTCATCCACAACCTTAATTATCTTTTACCACATAAGTGATCACAGGTTTCCAGGATTAGGATGTGAACATCTGGGGGAGCGGGCATTATTATTCTGCCTGTCACAACTAGCCGTATTTCATTACTATTGTACCCCATGGTCTATGCTCATAGAATTTCCTTCTGTTTCTTGGGGAACAGGGTAGTGATGAGAGCAGTTAACTCCAGTTCTTCCTCCTAGCCATCCATCTCCCCTCTTTATCTGGTTAATGCTCCCCCTCCCTTCATTCTTTAAATTAAAATTCACTTCATCATGGTGATCTCTTCTGACCTTTCTAACCTTCAAAGTCAGGGCAAATCCCTTTGTTTCAGCACAATCTATTCCCCCCACCACTTTCTAATTTCATCTCATGTGTATCAGTTCCCTTGGGAAATGTAATCTTCATGTTGGCAGGGACAATGTTTGCCTTGTCTCCTATGGTATCCCAGCACCTAGCAGGGTACCTGGCAAATGAGTGGTGACTATATTAGGAATTGAACTAAAATTTTTAGTCTTTACCTCTGATATTCCCTCTGCCTTGATTCTATTCTATTCCTCTACCTTACTTCTAGTTTTCCTCTGCTTGTCTAATTTCCAGATTAATGAATTTAGATTAATCTAGATTCATTTCCAATTTTTAGGATTCAGCTCTATTTTGTTCTCTATTTCTAAGTCTCCTCTGAGGTACCACTTGGTCATGACCCTTACATTGTAATAATATTCACCCTCCCTTAGATCTTGAGCTATTTGAGGACAGACATATATTCTTTTTTTGTTTTGGCCACACTGCGCAGCGTGTGAGATCATAGTTCCCCGACCAGGGATTGAACCCGTGCCCCCTGCATTGGAAGTGCAGAGTCTTAATCACTGGACTTAACCACTGGACTACAAGGGAATTCCCCAGACATGTATTCTTACGAAGCCACATCTCTTCAGGGTCTAACACAGTGCCTGATATATAGAAAACACTCAATCAGTGCTGTTGAAGGAATCAATGGATTGCTTCTTAAGAAAAAAATTTACATCAGTCGAAAAAAATAAAAGCACTAAAGTTGCTGAAGAACGTGTACACTAAAAAAACTCTTCTCTTTTATTTATTTATTTACTTACTTACTTGCTATTTTGCTTTCTTGATTTTGAGGGAAGTGTGCCATGGAGCCATGACCTTAGAATAAAGCTCATTACACTTGAGAAAATAATATCGCTGTCAAATTCCATGCTACCACAAGATGGCGGGTTCGTATTGTGCCTGCCACATATATAAATGTATATAATAGTCCATCTTCTTTCTGGATAGTTAATATCTATGATAGTAGAATAAATCACTCACCAGTGGACCCCGTTCAAAATACATTATACAAAGAAAAGTTCTGGCTAAATATTTATTCCTACTCCTGAGTCAGCTAAAAATCCAAGATCTAATCACTAGCCTCATACTTTCTTTTTCCCTCCTAGCACTTCAGTAGCTAAAATTTGGTGTATGGCTGCCATGAGTAAGGGGTCGATCCCATAGATGGATAACATTTCTATGTCTCTAAGGAGAAACTAAAGCTGGGAAATGTTGACTACCTCATCGAAAAACAACTGAGCTAAAATGTAAACTCAGGTCTTTAGATGAAAAATTACCTGTTTTTGTACTAGACCATTCTGCCTCCATAGCTGTGTGTGTGTGTGTGTGTGTGTGTGTGTGCGCGTGTGTGTGTGTGTGTTTGTGTGTGTCTGCATGTGTGTTTTCTCCCATGCGGTCCTATCTTCCTAATATTGTCTGTTTTTGAAGGACAAAATTATGGTCTAACCAACAGATTGCCACCCAATCAAAACTGTAACTCAAACTTCTTCCCTCTGGGCCACTCCTGACCCCGCAGCCTCTCCAGGATGGGCCAAGCCAAGGGGCTCTCTGTGGCCTCCTCTGAGCGGAAGGTCGTTAGCAGACGATGGTTCTTAAGCTGAACCATTAAGAGCTCTGCCATTAAAGGGCTTGCGATCAGCAAAGGCAGGGAATGATCACTCTTTAAAGCAATTCTCCTTGAAGACGGTCACCTTGGGAAGAGTTCTCTTACAAACAGACATATAACTCAAACATTTGATACCCAGGCATCCCATACAATGGGTGTAGGATTTTTAAAGACAGATTTGGGGGTAAATGGCTGGTTTTAACTATACAGGCTTGGAACACCATCATTCGGGAGTGATTTAGAAACCCCAGGGCACCCTTTGACGGAGACGCTGACGCTGCCATCTAACTTTCGTGCAGGCGACTCTCCAAGTCTCCAGGAGTTGAATAACGGAAGAAAGCGTTCATGGATTAGGCAGATGTCTACGAATCCGAGAGCTTCACTTTGGTGATTCGGGCTAATAAAACTGACATATGTCAGCACCTCGAGTGTGAGCAAGAGAATCCCAAGTCTGGTGCACTCACAACAGCCGTCCTTACTTGAAACAAGTGAAAAGATGCCACGCATGGTGCACTGGCTTTTAGGAAGAGGTCGGAAGAGGTCAAGGGTAAGTCAGATACCTCGATATGGACAGACTGTCTTCATTGAAAGCACAAGTTCAGCTCATCATGCTGTCGATGGTTAAAGCGATTGTCGGTGCATCGAACCAACTCAGACACGCACACAGAGTAATCCCAGGCTGGGCTAGAGAATTAATATTTGCAGTCACGTGTTAACAACTAATACGATTAAACGTCCGTATCGTGTCGCTTCATCAGTCAGGGGAGAAGGAGTCCACCGACTCACTGCGAAATATATTTGCTGAATAATGGAAACTTGCATTTTTAAATGTTCATGGGTGTCTAATAACATTTCTTTAAATATGTAAGTTTTAGATTTCATCATAAGCGAGGTGACTAAGATATTAATTATAATTAAAACAAGATGTTGAATACTCTAGAAGATAATAAAAAGGTAATGTTTAAAAAAAAAAACACTTTAGGGCTTCCCTGGTGGCACAGTGGTTGAGAATCTGACTGCCAATGCAGGGGACATGGGTTCGAGCCCTGGTCTGGGAAGATCCCACATGCCGCGGAGCGATTGGGCCCGTGAGCCACAACTACTGAGCCTGCGCGGCTGGAGCCTGTGCTCCGCAACGGGAGAGGCCACGATAGTGAGAGGCCCGCGCACCGCGATGAAGAGTGGCCCCCGCTTGCCACAACTAGAGAAAGCCCTCGCACAGAAACGAAAACCCAATACAGCCATAAAAAAAAAAACAATTAATAAAAAAAAAAAAAAAAGTACTAGATGCAAAGATACTTTCCAGAGTAATATTTCTTTAAAAAAACACAACCAAAAAAAAAACACTTTAAAGAATATATATATATATGTATGTATAACTGAATCACTTTGCTGTACACCTGAAACTAACACAACATTGTAAATCAACTCTACTCCAATAAAAAAACACTTTAGCCCCTAAATTACCTGAACCCTGCAATGATGTATTTTTGTAATTTTCCAAGGAGCAAATTAAGCTATATTCTTCCCTCCATAAAGAGGGAAGAGAGCAGGTAGCATGAAAAGCAGCTAACTCTCCACAGCCTGGAATTTTCTGTTCCATGTTGGTAGGTGAAATTAAGCCTCCAACTGTCCACCACGGGGCCACAGTCGTTCAAGGTGTGCGGTGCAGGTGAGACAGGTACAAGGAGGGATCTCCACACCCCATCCCCTCTTCAAAAAAGGATGACACAGAACACGTCACTAACAGCCTCACTGTGTCACTTTCTGCATTGCTGTGCAACCAGCGTGCAGGCTGGCTGAAGCTTTATCACCCTCTGGTGAGAAGGAGATACATTAGCAGAAACTTCAAGGGAGAATTAAATGGTCCAAAGGAATGGGAGTCGTCTACGTGGGAACCAAAAGTTCACTGAACACCCTCCAGTATCAGAAACCGTTTCTGGTTGACACAGTGTAATGTGAGACGATTCCGCGGATGTGGTGTCCAAAGACACGGGGCACAACTTTTCAAATGTAAAATCATCATTTGAAAAAGTACAAATAGGAAAGGGATGCTCATCGTTTTCAGAAGCTAGACCCCTCTGCCTTGGTTACTCATTTTCCTGACTTCTGTTGAGTGCCCTGGCTATTGGGCCTCTTCCCAAACATCAGGACTCTGCTGTCGTGGTGGCTTAAATAATATAACACTGTTGACAGAGAAAAATAATGAAGTGCTCTTTTCTTGCAGATCAGTAGCATTGGAGCAAATAAAGAAAACAAGGCAAAACCCAATCCAAAATATCCTCTGCTGATGTCTCTTTAACTATCTTTTGTCTGGGATTAATACAAGCAGCTACGCATTCATAGGCACGAACACATGATTTCTGGGAAAACAGCACATCTAATTTGTAGACACAGAGGTGAATGCAATCACTGGCCAAAGGTATTATTTAGGGAATTCCTCGTCATGGTTAAAATAAATAATTTTGATAGCTTTCTCGTGAAATAACAAAAGAGCATGTGGGATTGACCCAGTAAGATTTTAGGCAAAACTGGCACTAACTACTTTTAGTTTTCCTATTAGTAGCCCCCAAAATGATCTGGAAGGAGTTAACTTTGGGCAAAGCCACATTCTTTAAACGATTACATTACATAGAAACACAATAGCTCCTGATGAGTTTACCCAGCTTCACTATTACCCAGAACCGCATGTTCTAAACTCTACCTGAGTCTTTCTGCAGTAAAAATACCATCATTTAGCACTATTCCTATTTGTGCTTAAAACTGTTGGCCTCATGAAGTCAAGTTTCCAACAGTATAAAATAGATAAATCAATCAATCACCGGAGGACTAAGCAAACATCTCCGCTCTCATGTTGGAATATTGTTCCTGATCTTCTCTTCCTTTCCACTTGCCATTTCTTTCAGACTGATCCTAGAACATTCTTAACTGAGATTACTATGTTTTGCTACTTTGCATTTTGGAGTTTCTTGGAGTTTACGTTTCCCCTAATCCAGACAGCAATAACTCTGCTGAAGTCTTCAGAGGTACTTTAATTTTTAATATGACCTTCAACATTTTCTAATCAAGGTAAAACCAGAGAAACGATTCGGCTACCTCCAATTTTTTTTTTTTTTTTTCAGATAACCCCTACAATAAAATGTTATACAATTTTGCTAGAGACCACGGTAAGAATCAAAACAAAACCCTCAACTCTCTCTTGCATACTATATTACTAAAATGAATGGAGTTTAAAATTGTTTCCTATTTAAGAATTTTTAAAATACATTCTTTACATAAATTAAAACGTAGGACTGACGAGAACCTACTGTAGAGCACAGGGAACTCTACTCAGTGCTCTGTGGTGGCCTAAATGGGAAGAAAATCTAAGAAAGAGGGGCTATATGTATACGTATGACTGATTCACTTTGCTATACAGCAAGAAACTAACACAACATTGCAAAGCAACTATACTCCAATAAAAATTAATTTTAAAAATGTATGGGCATTTTCTAGTAGTCTGCAATTACTTTCTTTTTCTAAGTATTTATTTTTTTATTTTTTATTTTTTGGCTGTGTTGGGTCTTCGTTGCTGTGCACAGGCTTTCTCTAGTTGTGACGAGCAGGGGCTACTCTTCTCTGCGGTGTGCGGGCTTCTCATTGCGGTGGCTTCTCTTGTTGCGGAGCACAGGCTCTAGGCACGTGGGCCTCAGTAGTTGTGGCTCGCAGGCTCAGTAGTTGTGGCTCACGGGCTCAGTAGTTGTGGCACACGGGCTTTGTTGCTCCGCGGCATGTGGGATCTTCCCGGACCAGGGATCGAAGCCGTGTCCCCTGCATTGGCGGGCAGATTCTTAACCACTGCACCACCAGGGAAGTCCTGCAATTACTTTCTGAAATCTGCAAAGGTTGGAATATCTCCAAGGAGTATGAGAAGACTAATTCTGTCTGAAAGGACAGTAATATTAACCAACATATAGGAGGCAAGGAACTGTAGTGTTTTGAAGATTTCATTGTCCTGTAGAACAAGCTCTTAAACCTATATTTGAGAAAAGGTACATTTCATTTTTTGGCATTAGATTCAGGTATGTTTATTACCATGAAGTCAATCACCAAACAAAGTGATTTTTACTGAAAAGAATAGAGGCTTTAGAGTGAGATGGACTCAACTGTGAATGCTTATTCATCCACCACTTGTGTGACTATATCACATTGCTAAAACTGAAGTTCCCACCGAGATGCCAAGAGACAACAGATCCACGTGAGTGTGACAGAGGCCACTCTGGAGGAATTCTCAGGGGGGCGGGTACAGCTGTCTATCCCATTCCTCTTGCAGTGGATGTAAAATGTGGGGATTTGTGAGAATTCTCTGGAGAGAACTATTGTCATGAAGGTGAGGGATTGTTTATTTGCCCCCAGCCGAGAAAAAATGGGCTTCAGCTACTTGGAGGATCAGATCCCAGGCAGCCCATGATTTGAGGACATGGTAGGTTGAGGCCTAACTTCTACCCAAGGAAATCTGGAGGGCATGAAAGTTGCTTTGGCTGGCGGAGCAGAGTTGAATTGCTTCATTCAGAAGTAACTGTACGTCCATGCCATAGTTATTCCGTGATTGTACTTCCTTTCATTCTAAAGGCGCAGTAGGAAATAAAAATAATGTTCCATGTGTTTACATGCCATTGACCATGCTCACTCAACATGTAGGTTATGTGACTTTGGATGAGTTACTTAATCTCCCTGGATTTTTGATTATCAAGCTTTAAAAATGAATTAAATATACCTTATCTCATTAGAATCATGATAAATGTGCTCATGTAGGGAAAAGCACCTAGAAAAATGCCATGTGAATGGCAGGCACTCAATCACTGTTAGCATCTTTCCTCCCCCAAATGTTTGCATGCTGTCACTCTTTGATCTCAGAGTAATATTGAAGAATTATTAGCAAGGTCAGTTCACTAAACCAAAGAAGTTAATGCTTAGAAACGAGCTGAAGTTGGGAGACATTTGTCTCTGGTTATCAGGAAAATCATGTAACATCTCCTTGGGCCATGGTATTTGCTGGATTCATGGGCACGATACCTGTGCAGTCAGAGAAGGGCCCTGGGCATGGTTTAATGCTCTGCTTTCACTCGTCTTGAAATTTTTAATAATGTAACCTTTGAATTTGTGTTTTGTAAGTAAAGTCCAATGGGACAATGGCGTATACGTGTACATGGAGGAGATGTGTACATTACCTATGTCCACTGTGGTTTCTCACTGCCGCGTTTACCTACAGCATCTGCAATGCCCCATGACACAAAATTCTAACAGACCTTGGATGATGCAGGGTAATAAAAGGTGAGTCAAATGTGCAAGGTAAGCGTGTTTCATCTCCAAGTGAGTGAGCTGGGCTCTGGCATCCCTGAGAGGTTACATTTTCCATTCAAATCCAATTGCTTTTCAATGCAGAAAGCAGGCATTTCAGGAAACACACATGACCAAGGAACCTATCATATCCTTTCTTACTTGGGTTACTTCCCTGTATCAGCCAAACATTTATGCTGAAAATGATGACAAAGATAAAAAGACAGTTGTATCCATCATTCCCTTCCTTTCCAGCTTTTCTTTACTCATCGGGAAGCCCCAGGTAGAAAGTGTTGATAGGATGTGTGTATCAAGAAGTGAAAGAACAGAATAGGTCGTTTTCTGTAACATTTCCACTCTTCTGATGAAAAGGAAATACAGACGCACCTTTGACCTACACACTGTATAATTTCAGTGATTCTGCATACCAGTGAAATGCTCTTATATTTGTATTTAAAACTGGCATCGTACAGTGCAAAGATGAATGGGAAATGTATGCTAGTAATTGCATCTTTCAATTTCCTTGCTTAGGACAACATGAAACAAATAACACCAAGCAAATAAAAAACACCATGACAAGTTGAGAGAGATCTCAGTGCAAAGGCAAAAGGTTTAAATTTTAGTAAATTTAATAACCCTTTTTCCTGCTTTCTGAACGAGGGGTTCCTATTTTCATTCCGTACTGGGCCCCGCAAATTATGTAGCTGGTCCTGGTAGTCATTCTTGTGTCTATAAAATGAAGTATTTCTACAAGAAGATCTCTTGGGGCCCCTCAGTTCTAACATTCTACTTAGGGCTTCTACTAGAAAAATAGGCTGTCTCTTTTTTTTTTTTTTAATTTTTATTGGAGTATGGTTGATTTACTATGTTGTATTAGTTTCGGGTGTACAGTAAAGTGAATCAGTTATCCATATACATATATCCACTCTTTTTTTAGAGTCTTTTCCCATATAGGCCATTACAGAGTACTGAGTAGAGTTCCCTGTGCTATACAGTAGGTCCTTATTAGTTATCTATTTTATATATCGTAGTGTGTATATGTCAATCCCAGTCTCCCAATTTATCCCTCCCCCCCCATCCCCAGTAACCATACGTTTGTTTTCGACATCTGTGAGTCTACTGCTGTCTCTATATAGTACATAGTATACAGAATACAGTATATAGGAGCCCTCTTCAGGCTTGGCCAAAAGATGGCGCCTTTGAGCTGAGAGAAAGGTACCCCTTCTTTGGGCAGTAGTGGCCTGGATCCTGAGCGCAGAGCTAGGACCTTTTACCTGAATTTTAAGCTTCCATTTACCTCCTTGGCTGGGTGCCTTTATACAGAACAAACTACACGGCATTACACAGCAGTATTGATTCTATCCACTCAAATGTTTTCCTCTTCCATTTGAAAATTTGAGTTGACCTTCTCATTTTCGAACCCATAGTTATGAATCATGATTCAAAGAATGGCTGCTATTAATATGTATCTCGTTTCTGTGCTAAAAGGAGGCTAGAACGATGCTTCTTGCTTTGGTATCTAGGTTTTGGCAATTCTAGACAAGTGGTGGTAGAGTGCAGTGTTATGAACTTTTGAGAAAATAGTAGGAATTGTCCAAACACATAACCCAGTTGGGTTTTATTCTTTGCTGTGGGTGTTCTTTTTACTGGATTCTTTTGAAATAAAAATCATTAAACTTTTAAAAAGTTGCTTCTTTGGCAGTATGTTCCAAAGAGAAGGAGTCCTTAGATGATAGCATTTAAATGTGTATCATTGCTTTTCCATGAGAACGTGAATCCAAAGACTGGTTCTCTTGATTTCATTAAAAATTCCCTGCCTTGTCCTTCAGAGCAGGTCTGTCGACTAATTAGATACTCTCGATTCTAGATGATGATCTTCTGCCCTGCTACCTTACCCTCCCCTGGGTGGTTTGATATAAGTGCATTGCTCTTCTTTGTTTTCTTCCCACACTGTTGTGAAGTGTTGCCATGAGGCAGCTGAACAGCTGCTCTGCTTTCTCCAGAAGTGGCTGCATTCCAATAGTGGGCAAAGCGAATTATGTAAATTTCGGTTTTTTCAGGGTTTCCTTGGAAACTAGAGATGCTGCTCGTGTTTGAATTGGACCCGGAAACAAGAAGATGAAGTCGAACTTTGGAGGGGTCGGGGGGAGTGACCGACAGGAAACTGGAGATTACATTCCTAAGAGTTGGCTTCATTTTTATCTTTCAAGTATGTATATTCAGCTTAAAGGGGATGTAATCGTCCAAAGAATAAAAATAGCAACACTGGATTGCAGTTCCCGACCTCATCCTCACACCCACAGTGACCTAAATTGATTTAGTCCATTAAAAATGAGGAAGAAATAAAATCCAGAATGTCTCCCCTTCTGAACTTAAAAAGCTAAACTGAGTAGAGGGTCCAGCTACTATCTGATTATTTCAATAGATAAAAAGCCAAATAGGGGCGATTCAGCCCGAATCTTCTTGCAAGGCACTCATTCTATTCAACCGGTAGAGAGAGAGAGACCTTACTTTGTACTCAGTACCGTGCTGGATCTTGAGAAAACAGAGAGGAAGATCAGAGTATTCCTTGCTAGAGCCCACGGGTTAAGAAAGAAAATAGTAGACACTGAAACCCTGATGTAATAGAATCAACAACTTAGGAGCATATGAGGGCCAGTGAGTGATTCTACCAAGGGCTCACTGATTCTCACCAGGTATTTCTGGAATGCCTACTATAGCATGACACTTGCTAAATACTGGAGAACAGTTGTTTAGGGTAGGTTCTAAAAAGGACTATCCACATGATACCAAACAAAAAAATGTCAAACAACCAGTTGCTTTGCTACATTATACCCAATAACTCATTGTCCAAAATATATTGCAGATGGAATGAACCAAATGTCTTGGAAGGATGTGAACATAACTAATGAGGCAGTTCTGATCCTTGAATTGATCTAAGGATCACTTTAGAGCCTCTGAACTAAAGAAATACTGATTTTAAAAAAGCAAGTTCCAAAGATTACAGAAACACGCAATTTTTACAAAGGTGTGAGAATTTATGAATTTCTTGTTATTGTATTATGTGTATGATATTTCAACTCTTTTTACAGTGTTTTTATTCCACTGATGGGGAGATTTTGTTTAGTGGGCTTTCAGTGACTGACAATTTGATTTCCTCTATAACTTACATGTTTGTTTTTTTTTCAATATTTTAATCATTACAAAATAAGCCTTTACTTCTCGGTAGATGGGATTTGTTATTTCTCAGCTAAAAACCAAAGAGGTAGAAATATCTTTTTAATCAAACTCGGAATAAGAGGAATTAGGGTTTGATGGTGTTCATTGTTAGATTTAGTAAATATATGGATTTTTTTCCCTATGATTCTATGTCTTCGTTTTTAGCAAAAAAAATAAATAAAAAAAGTTACCATTCAAATCTATCACATGACATTGTGGGGTGACTCCTATTTCCTTTGTCATTTCTAAGAACTGGTCAGAGCCATTTGTTTTTCCTCTCTTTTCCTCTTCCTGCGTATAAACCTCACAACAATCCTTTAGGTATTGTCTGTATTCTCACAAATAATCTAGCCAGAGAGTTGAGTAACTTTGTGAGGTCCTAACAAGGACCTTCAGAATTCTCTTCCCTATTATCTATTTATTTTGGCCAACGCCCGTGACCCAAATCCAATGGTTGTAGCCATTGCACTTGGGAGATCATATTCTCTTAAATTATACTGTTTCCAAGCAGGTCAGGAGATCTGTGTGGCTTCTGGTTTGTAAATATGTACAGTTAGTTCTGCTTGTTTTGAAAAACGTGAATTTGTTCCAACGCGATTGGTATATTAAGGACCAATTTGAGGATAACAAATTTTGCATTTGCTTGTGGGCTTTTCCTTTAAGAGGAACACTACGTAAACACAAAACTGCACTCAGATGAACAGAGCCAGCTGGGAATACACAAAGCACATCAACGCCCACACCTCACAAGGACCCTGAGCCACACCTATCCACACCTGCTGTTACAACTTTCCGATTTCAGAGAAACCTCTTTCTACCACTTTCCAATAACTCACAGCTGCTGCAACCGTCCCACTTCCACAAGCAAACGTCAGGCACCATATTTGTTGTAGGATTTAAGTATTTCTTAACCATTTAACATGTGCTACCATTTTGGTCGGGTGCCTAGCCTTTTTTTAAAATGAGTCCCTGATTAAATTTAAGAATGGTATGCCCCTAACCCAATGACATGTGGGTTCTATTGCATGATTTTGCATATACTGGTGATTTGGAGGAACACATATATCACATTATAGCAGAAATGACTGTATATGCAAACTGAATGGTAAAGAGTGGGACAGGGTGTGTGCATTCAATAAAAGAAAGAATGGCACAAATTAACCTATCTATGAAAGGGAAACAGACTCACAGACATAGAGAACAGACTTGTGGTTGCCAAGGGGGGAGGGGAGGTGGGGGAGGGAGGGATTGGGAGTTTGGGGTTAGCAGATGCAAACTATCATATACAGGATGGATAAACAACAAGGTCCTGCCGTATAGCACAGAGAATTATATTCAATATCCTATGATAAACCATAAAGGAAAAGAACATTAAAAAAAGAACGTATATATATATGTATAACTGAATCACTTTGCTGTACAGCAGAAATTAACACAACGTTGAAAATCAGCTACACTTCAACTGAAAAAAAGAAAGAACGTCATTAAGACGCTCACCTACAATTTGTTATATACTGTTAATAGTGCTGGTATTAATCATAGACAGTAAGAACACTGTCCTAAGCCTTGTGTATGTATTGCCAAGCCACTCCTCATGGCAAATTTATTAAATAAGCGTTGCTGCCTCAGGAGAATTGCTTTTTGCTCACTCTTGACATTTCCATCCATGTGAAGGACACGGCATGAGAGGGCAGCTTCCCAATTATCACTACTCAGGGTGCTGGCCACTTGTGCTCTCTCTTGAGCTCTGAGGAGCTCACTTCCAGCTCCTGCCCATCCATCATTCCTTCCCCATCACCCCCATCTGGTGTGCTTTATTGGACCATGCTATCCCGATCACCTGCTGGAACAACAGTATACACTCTCCAAATAGCCCTGTGGGAGGTTTGAGATGAGGTGGATGGGCAGACCTCTCATGACTGGGAAGGCAGACAATGAGATGGACGCACTATTCTCCAAAAACACATTCTCACAAAACTCCTTCATCCCTACGCTCTTGGTCCTTTTTATGGCAACAGATTTGACATTTCCATTGAAAATCTGCACACGGTAGACTGGGACTTCCCGATAACTCCTGTCTTGCAATCTTTTCCGACCAGGAATGTAGGGAGAATGAGGGTCCTGACTCCCAGGCTTCCTCAGAAACTCAAGCAGAGTTATTGAGAAGTAAAAAAAAAAAAAAAAAAAGAAGAGAAGAATTACATAAGCTGCATATTCCCACTAAGAGGTGTTTGACGTAGCTACAAAATACAGTTTGGGGATGTGAGCTTAATGTGCGGAAAGAACGACTTCTTAACTCGGCGTTTTGTAAAGGCTTATATTAACCCAGGCATGTTTGTGCCCTTGTGCCTTTGGCTCGTAGCTGCTGTGGAAAGGCCATAGGCTTTTAATTTGAACTGCTAAGTGTTTGGTGCTGCTTGTGGTGGCTCTGTCCACAGTGAAGTAACTGTTTCCATAGAAACAGGGACACATGCAGAGATGGCTTCAAGTGAATGGTGCGCAGGTTCTACCTGCCAAATGGGAACAACCTTCAGCTCAGGCCCTGGTCTTGAGCCTGGAGCAAGAGGGCTTCTGAGGACATCCAGGCCACTTGGACCCCAGGCAGGGCAGGCAGGCCATGTAGACGGTGTCAGTAAAGTCATGGCAGCCTCATTGGTGGCCTCAGCAGATGCCGGCCACGCAGGTGGTCTCCAAGCAGAGATGCAGGTTGTGTGTGGGCCGCAGCTGAGATACCAACATGCATTTAGCAGGTGCAGGAAGCCTCAGCAGCAAGCTCCTGGAGCTTCCCTAGGAGTATAGCTTGTTCTGAGCAAATATCAGCCATAAGGAAAAAACGAGCATTCTGTGTACAACCTTTTTAAATATTAGGAGGTTGAACCACGATTTTTGTGCCACACTGAGTTCTGTGTGCATTAGTAAGATTTAAGTCTTTAAAGTGTAAATGCTAGGTCTAAGTAGGCAGTTCTAGATCAGCCAAAAAAGAAAACGAGAAAGAACCAGCCTTGCATTCCTGTGGCTTTTTTTCACTGGCTCCATGATCACCTCCAACATGGGTCCTTAAGTGGGGTCTGATTTAGGGAAGAAATTTTCCCTAGAAGGCAGGTACCTTGGACCCAAGCAACTCAGAAACAGGAAGCAGTGCAAAGAGGCACTTTGATACAGAACTGAAAACGCAATGCCTGCACTCAGAAGGATATGGCTATAGAGGTAAACCCGGAGCTGCAGAGCCATGAGCCTCAAGGGGTAAATGGAAATTAACAGGTTTTGAATACATGGAGACAAAAGAGGAAAAGACACAAAAAGGGCTGAGAGCGAAGTTTTAATTTGGCAAGAAAGCAGTGACTCCTAAGAGACTAAAGAGTGAGTTTTTCCTCCCAGGCATAGCAGGTGAGTAGTGCCAAAAGTAACCATCTGGAACGCCAGGAGTTTACTCTCAACTGAGCAAGTTTGCAGATTACAGATTGTAGACAAGTGGTCTGAACTGAAAGCCGTTCCAGTGACGGGAAAACCAAGATGCTCTCCATTTGCTCAGGTAAGAATGGGTATCTTCTACAGCTTCTTAGCAATACTAAGTTCTGAAACTATAATATTTCCTGGGATAAATCTCTAGTAGTTGAGAACAATCTTGTTTTCTACATTTGTTGGTGATAACCACGGGGGGTTACTTCTACTGGAATCTTTCCAGAAAGGCCATGCGCATCAGAGTCTACATGTTGAAATAATTTAACTTCTAAAATCCTAAAGAAACTACCCCCATTCCTGAGAAAAAAAACATCCGGGCTGCAGCTGCCGAATGAAAAATAACTCTAGGTTGGCATCAGGTGCCCTTTAACTAAGTCTAAGTGGAATAAGAAGCAGGGTTGGATGCATTTTAGAATATATGATTTTTTTTTTGGATCTTTGATTTGCGAAGGGAAGAGACCTCGCTGGAGGGTTAGTTTTTTTGGATGCTAATATATTGTGCATAAGCTACAAACTTGAACACACAAGGTGTACAGTATTTGAATTAATTCCCTCCTGGAATCTGCAGTTTGGAGGAATTTTATTGTTGAATCATAACGTTGTCATTTAATCTTTTTTGCAGTGCCCTGATAAACTCCATTGGGTCATATGGCTGGACTTAGTGCAAGAGGAGAAATAGAACAGGGTGTGAATTTCCAGCCTTGGGTAGAATGTAGTCTTAGAGTCCATTTACTTAGCAATCTATTCTGACCTATTTCAGAGCCTCCTGTGAGGAAAATGTGAACAGTTCACATGTGGGTCTAGGAGGAGATCCAAAGGAGGTGTGGCTGGTACCACACAAGTCCATGAAATTGAAGACAAGACTGTCCTCAAAAATTGAGGTGGTGGTTACTTCCCTGATTGACAATAAGCTTAATGTCTGAGCACAATGGGTTATGACCTCAGAAACCTGGAGGAACTGTTCTTTGCAGCTTTAGAAGTTTCCCCCAATGTGAACACTTCTGATCCTTTCTAACCTGTAATCACTATTCCACCAGAGGAGATGAAATGATTTATCAGATCAGTAACATCGAGGAGAATAAATTGGTCATACTGACGTCAGGTCTTCTTTTCTTTCATTCTTTCTCTTCCCTTGCCCCCAGGAAGTGAAGTTCCTCCCATGCGTCAGGTCTAATCTGGGTGGTCTTTGCCTCACAGGTCCAGTCTGGCACAGACAGGGTGGTTATATGTTTCATTCTGAGATTCACTTAGTAGGTCCATTTGGCTCTGACACTAAGCTACCCCCTCTTCCTTAAGCTTTATCAGGAATGCAAGTGATCATTTGGACTCCATCTGCCACTTCTTTGCAATATTTTCTCAGTTTTCTCAGAACTTGGGTCGGGAAGAGGGGTGCTAGGTATTAAGCCTGTCAAATTCCCTGGCAACTAACATGAATTCTGATTTGCAGATAAGAAGACTGGGTCTTTGTGAGAGAGGCACGCTAACCAAGTTCAGGTCATTAACAAAGGAAGGAAGCCAATGTCTGGAGGCAATGTCTGGCTGGTTCTATCACCTGAAATTTAGCTACCTTGCTGATTTATTTGTTATTTGTTTGTTCCTAGCTTGAATACATACTCTATCTCCTGTGCTTAATGAAATCATTCTCTTTCAATTGATGAAGCATTTATTTGGTAACAAACAGAAATAGGATAAGCAGGAGTCCCAGAATCCTTTGCCCTTTTGAGATAACATTAACCCAAAAAGAGAATGAGAAAGGGAGGGTGGGAAAAAGGAGAGAAGAACAAGAGAAAAAGCTGGGGGTGAGGGGGAGAGGATATTTGGGAGGTCTTATTGCCAATGTGGATCCATGCTCCTAACTCTCCACGGTGAAGAAGTGACCGTGTAAAACGTGAGAATCGTGCCCCAGATAATCCCATGGTAGAGGTGGGCAAAATAAAGTGCTTGCTTACGTAGGTACATATGTTAGTAATTGTTATTTATATTTACTTATAGCCATCAATTAAGAAATAATCTGGGCTTCCCTGGTGGCACAGTGGTTGAGAGTCTGCCTGCCAATGCAGGGGACACGGGTTCGAGCCCTGGTCTGGGAAGATCCCACATGCCGTGGAGCAACTGGGCCCGTGAGCCACAACTACTGAGCCTGCGCATCTGGAGCCTGTGCTCCGCAACAAGAGAGGCCGCGATAGTGAGAGGCCCGCGCATCGCGATGAAGAGTGGCCCCTGCTTGCCACAACTAGAGAAAGCCCTCGCACAGAAACGAAGACCCAACACAGCCAAAAATAAATAATAAATAAATAATAAATAAATTAAAAAAAAAAAAAGAAAGAATCTGTGATATCTCTGGTACCTATAGCCTTTTTAAAGGGCATTTCTTTATGGTACATATATGCCATCATGCATTGAATAAGCTGTGCAAAAATGTTCAAACTCAACGCAAGATTGACCTAAATCAAAGAAAAGGAAAAACATTTTCAGTCTCATGGAGCTGCTGGCACCAGATACCTCATTAGAAGTCAATTAACTAAAAACCACCAAGAATTGGATAAGGATTTTTCTTTACTCTCGACACAGCAGAGTGATTTAACTAGAGAGAAACGCCAAGAACCATCCTTCCAGAACAATTAGTATAGTAGTTAAGTATTCCTGCGGCCTTAGGACTGACATTGAAGGGAGAGAGAAAAAGCCAGAATTATAGCCGCCATACAGGGACTTAGAAAGGAGGTCTGTGGAAGACAGAAAGGATGGAACGAAATTGCCCTGTAGAATACCAAGTTCCTTGTGTGCATACTTACTTTCTAAAATTCTGTATCTCTCTGGTTTAAATATGTGTGGGTTTTTAAGGAACACTATAGGGAGTGCAAGAGGGTTTCAGTGATGCTCTATATGAAAATTTCTTAAGAGTTTTTAAACATCCACAACCAATAAGTGATGAGACAGTCCAAAAGAGCATAATAAAACCAATCTAAGCCAGTAATAATATCCGTCTATTGCTTTTGCCTACAATGTGTTTATTGAAAAATAGAAAATTTGGTCAAAAGCTTCTCTGAGTTTTCTTGGTTGATCTATCGTAACACATCTACATCTATCTATATTTGTCTCTAGATCATATATCTATCTAGATATATAAACATATAAAAGTATGTATTTGTGAAATATTACAATATGTAGATAGAAATACTAAAAGTAGACACTAAACATAAATAAAATCCTGGATATATAGAAATACAGGAATATCAAGGATTTTTATTTATTTTTAGTGTCTTTGTCCCGGGTCTTAGAAGATAACTCATATTCACAGCTAGCAAATCTCCTTTGTGCTCAAGAATAACTCTGGCCCAAATTATTTGTCATTTGAATTACTTAAGCATCTCACAGGGAAAATGTGTTACAAGTATATTTCGTATTTGTCCACTGCTACTTATTACAAGAGCCCTCAGCCATGATTAAACTGTAAGATTTTGCCGGTCTCGGATCCAAGAAAGGGAACTCTGAGAGCGAGCCATTCTCGCCCCGCTGTTGCTGTGTCTTCTGGTGTTTACAAGGCTGCTCCACCCATGTTTGGAGGAAAAAGGCGTTCCTTAGATAAATATATTCCTGCAGCCCTTTTTTTCCTAGCTTAACCCTACTTTGGAAGAAAAGGTTCTTGCTGAATAGCACCAACACTTTTGTAAGAGGGAAGGGGTCTTCCAGAGAGCTGGATTTAGTCAGACTAGAACAAGGGGCAGTGTTGGAAGTAACAAACACATCTTAATTGCTCCCTGTGTGGGCTCTGATACCAAATTTACTGGCTTCTAATCTCAGACTCATTATTACAATAGGCAAGGGACCCTGTCAATGCTTGGTTTTCCCATTCAGAAATCTTAATTACAATACTACTTATTCATACGCTTGATTGGGGGGATTAAATAAGACATAGGTCCAAGGCAGTTCCAAAAGTACCTAGAATAAAACATGTGCTCAGGGTGCGTTTGCTGTTTTGGGTACCAAGATGAATATTAACTTGCAAACATATACTACAGAGAAAATAAATATAAGACTTTTTCAATATAATCTGGACTTTGAAACTCTGAACATTTGGATGAATGGAGAAAATTCTATTTCTTTGGATATTTTTAAAGAGGTAGACGATGATTCATTTCAGGTCAATCTCTCTGCTTTCATATATGCCAAGTGGTATGTAACAGTTCCAAACTTCGTTCTTAGGCAAGCCTGGTTTTTGCCCTGACACCTAGTGCTAATCAAGCAGCTGATTGGGGGCATAAATAAAATCCCAGTCCCAGAGATAAAATAGATTTTGAAACAGTATCTCACTGAGGAACACATTATCATTCATCTATTCATTACAAAACAGAGTGCTTCCTATTCCCTTCCTAACCAAAAGGACAGTACAATCAAGTATTGCTCTCAGTTGTTGGTTTGTTGTTCTTTTAATGAAGTTTGAAAAAATGTTCAGGCTATCCTAGCAAAAGATGAGTAAACATCTCAATTTATCATAATATTTTGCAGGCTCAGGAAGATTAAAATATAAAATGGGCTGACAGCAGGAAAATGCATAAATATGCTGACTGTGGAAGTTCAGGAAACGAAAAGTCTGAGGTTTTTTTTTTTATATCTACATTGTTATTACAGACTGCTAGGTTAACAAGTGCATTAATGAGCTCACCTCAGATGCCTCGTAGTATCTTATTATTTGGCATTTTAAACTATTTTGGTCCTATTTTGATGTTAAGCATCCTGCTTTACATTGGGTTTAATTTTCATAAACAATAAGTAACTCTGAACAGTAGAACCCAGGCTCTTTTTCTTGTGGTACCAATGGCTCCAATAATAACAAAGAGCTTCTTCAAAAGATAGCACAAGGCTCATGAGTGTGAGTCAAACACATTCCAGGTGCCGATTGGAAGATCTTGTTTCCCTGACTATTCAGCTCTAGTGGTACTGATTCTGTGGAATACTGGAGGGATGGAGCTTAAAAAAATGGAGAGACCCCTTGTTGTCCCAGGGGACCTCATTTTTCTCCTCTGTAAAGACAACAGAATATTTCAAGTATTCTTTGAAGAACTGTAGTTCTGGAGATGTTAAAGTGTACTTACAAATCAGGAGAAATTTGCAGCCACTAAGGCACGTGATGGGGCGGAAGACAGCAGGGTGTTTAGAGCAAGAAAAGTTTGAATTCACGTCCAAGCCAACCACTGATTGGCTGAGTGACCTGTCCAGGCTTTTGTTCATCTGCAAAACGGAGATGTTTGTAGGTTTGCTGTAGGCAAGGCATATGAAGTTCCTAACAGAATGCTGATACACGTCAGTGGCTCAATAAATACTGGTCTTCATCCTCTTCTCCCATTATGTTACAAGGGGAAGAAAAAAAATTATGAATGAAAGATTTGCTTAGTCACGCATCCTTCCCATTGCTAGAGGTTTCTGGAATAGCTTACACATTTTCCGTGACCTCAGAAGAGAAGTGACAAAGAATCTGAAGACTCAGAAAGAACTCCAAGTGAGCCAGTATTTTAAAGACAGGAAAGATACACTGTATTATTGTAGTTAATAAAGAAGCAATTTTTAAAAGATCTATCTACATAGCATGTTCCAAATCCTGCCTGCTGACTGGCATGGGGGAAGGTTACTCGGCCTCAATGTGGTATAGAATTTGTAAATGCTTCTGCGAGTGGTGAAGAGAGATTTTTTAATGAGGATATTAAATAGTCAGAGAAGAGGGGGGAAAATATGGCATTCACGGAACTTCTGTTGCAACATGACTTTAATTTTCTTTATATGTTCTTTTTTTCACAGATATTCCAAAAGTTAATTAAAAAGTCACCACATTCTTTTAGCATGTTAAACTATTCAAAAGTCAGAATTACTGCACTTCAAGTAAATGAAGTTTTGGTACATTGAGTTTAAAATCAGGCTTTCTGGCACATGTATAAAAAATGCACTTTCCACTTGCAAACTTAAAATTTGTTCTTTTCTATCATGATTTGTCTCTTTTTTTCGCTGCAGTGAGGGGTTGTTTCTGGCATTAGTTTAACTGACACTGAAAAAGTCAGCAACTGAGTATTTGTTCCTACAAAAAAATACAAGATACTTAAAGGAAACAAATGTGTCTACTGTGAAGTTTGTTATTTAGATTGTAATGAATAGTTAATGATGTCTTTTCAGCTTACTGGGATATTTTTATGTTCTTGATAGGATAAGAAATAATATTTCATTTAAAGTGTAAAACAAACCATCAGTTTGTTAAACCTCTATATTATCACAAGTTAATAAACTCTCATTGGATAAAGATCTTCAAAAATGCTCATTTTATAATAGGCAAGACTTTCCCAAGTGTTCTAATGGTTTCGAAAGCTATTAATAAATGTTTGGTAAGGAAGAGATTCCATGGTCTAATAACTTTGGGAAATACTTGACTTAGATGAATAAATGTATTTTCAGGACTTACAAGAAACTTTAATCTGCTAATATACCTTGTGATTCTCTAAGTATCAGATACAGTATGTGGTGTTTCCTAAACTTCTTTGATAATGGAAGTACCTTGGACTGACTGAGCATTCCATGGAGTTAGTGCTCTCCAGAACACACTTTGCAAAAGACTCTCGGTCTCTAATTTAAACATCATCTAACACATCAAAAATATAACCTCTTCCTTGAGTTGATTCTAAAGAATTAGAACACCACTTGCGATCATCAGGGAATGATAGATTTAAATTAATCTCAAAACGGTAACATCAGATCATAAATCTCACTTGCACTGGGCATTGCTCTAAGAAAAAAAGTCACGCCTCATTAGATCAGAACCAACCAAGGACTTAGAAATTAATCACTGTAATTTTCCATGTTAAAAGGTAAAGGAAAAATGTATAAACATGTGAATAGATACAGAGAAAGCATTTGATAAAATTCAACATTCACTCACACAAAAACTTTCAGCAAAGTAGAAATAGAAGGGAACTTCCAAAAATAAACCATATATGCTTAGACAGATTAACTTTGAGTGGGACCCAGGTATTGGTGACTATTATATTGTAGGTTAAAACGACTACATAATTATATTATTTTATCAAATGAGAGAATGAAGTTGGATATTAAATACAATCAATTTATTTTCCAAAAATCAAATATTTTATGATAGAAATCTCATCATTTATAGTGAAAAAATGTAAATAAAATATAAATATTACCACAAATTCCATCATCTATTTGTTAATATTTTGCTTATATAGACATATATCTGATATAGTTATAGGCATACAGAAATTATGTAGAAATTATGTAGAGTATGTACACATACTCATATATCAAATTATTGAAATAATATTTCACACTTGGTATTTATTTAGCTTAAAATATATCTTTGTAAGATTCACTGTAAATAATCTTTTATTTAATAATCTTCACTGTAAATAAGCTTTTTGAGACCGTAATGTTTTTACTGGTTACATAGAGCCCATCGTATAGATGCACTATAGCAAGTTTAAGTAATTACCACTGTTTGACATCTAGTTTGTTTCGAGTTTTTTACTATTACAAAAAATGACAGAATTAAAACTGAATTAAAGAATAAGTCCTTGATACATTTTTCAAATCTGCCCTCTAGAAACTGGAATGCCATACAGTTGCCTCAATAATTTTTTTTTCCCCAAGGACTTGGTTATGTAATATCTGACTTTAATCTGTAATTGTGACAACCTGAAAAAATAAGGAGTGTTGATATCTTCAAGTTGAATTTTTACAGATTTTTTTTTTTTTTTTTTTTTTAACTAATAGCTGGAAAGGCTTGGCTCTTGCTACTTGATAAATAGCAAGGCAAGAACTTAAGCTCATAATAAGTAACCCAAATAAGAGATTTCATTCCACTAGTCAACAGCGTAGCGAATTTTTTCCCAAGGGTCTAATTCAGGAAAAAAGAAAAGAAAAAAAACCCTGTGCTTATTAATTAGCTTTATTTTTAAAAGACATTAAAATAGTTTGATTTAACCCATGATAAAATAACATTCTCATAGTTTAGCATAACTAGGGAAATGTGAATGAGAAAATTGCCGCTGCTTTTTAGTCACAGATTATCTGCAGGATGGTACTCTTGATGGAGAGAGAATGGGATATACATGGGTTAGTACATATATATATATTTTCCTGGCTCTGTCTGCTCAGAGGACCTAGAAATACTAATGAAACCTCAGGAGTAATGAACACACCAAGCACCAAGATATTGGTTTCTAAATTCCATTCTCCCCTAAAAGGAGCCAGGTTCTTTTTAAGACTTCAGGGCTGAGACAGGGAAAAATATCAATACAAGATGAATATGAACTGTTTCGTGGAGCTGGAGAGTAAAGAAGTGCTCAAAAAAGAATGGGAGCATTTGAAGCAGCCAAAACACAGAATAAAAAGTCAAATCCTCCAAAAAGTTTTCTCTTCTGCATCCTAGTCACTTGAAAATGTTTATATGTTAACAGAAATGTGGCTTCGGCTGGTTTTATCTGCTGTTGTTTTCTGTTGAATTGGGTAGTTTTCTAGGAAAAATCTAGAGTGCTGTGTTCGTGGGGAAACTTTTCGTAGAAAGGTTACTTTCAGCCATTTTTAACACTGAGTCCTTTTCTTCCAAATATAATATGAGACAGAACTACATACCATGTACTCAAAGGTTGAGCCGCTTTGTCTCAGGAGACCTAGAACCCTACCTGCCTGGCTTACCCTGGTTCCTGCAGTGCGTGGGCCTTAAGAATCTTCTGCCAGTCACAAGGTTATGGCTAACAAGCTTTGAGAACCATTCATGCAGAGAAAGTTTTAGAACACAAAAGTGGGAGGAGGGAGCTAAAGAGAGAATTGCTTGGCTCAGAGAGTCCTCATTTCCTTAATGGAATAATAATATGGGCTCTATCCCCTTGGGGATGATGGGAATGAGCAAATTTATGATTATAAAATATCCTGCAGTTTGAGAGTATTCTGTTTGCAAAGTCTTATTGGCAAATGCACGACTTAAAGTTGAAACTGTTGAGATCCTTTACTTCTTCTCGAGATGTGGGTGGGAGAATGAGATCAAAAGAATATCGGAAATGTGCAAATGAGAAAAGAGAGAGAGAGAAATTTTAACCTGGGTCTCTATTTGCTCAAGTACAAAAATGCTTACGCTGCTTTGGGGTACAGAAATTAAGCTTGAAAGTCAGAAGCTGACAGTGTTACCATACGTGGGGTGCAGACAGAAAAGTGGCAAGGGTTTGGATCCGGTGGAAATGGAATTTGTATGTAAATTAACTGAGATATAAAAGCATACTTATATCCAAGGCAAATATTTGAAAGGGTAAGGGGGAAACTCATGAGGCATATCCAACCATGGTAATTCAAGTCTTTAAAAGAAAATAAGGATTCATTTAGAGCTTTCAAAATTACTTTCAGTAATGACTACGGTTCCTTCCACATTATAATCCATTATAATTTAAGTGCATTGAAATTATATATTAGAATTTTCTATCTTCATTTTAAAAGTTAAAAAAGGAAACATTTGGAAAATAAAATCATCTTATTAGAAAGTAAACACACGTACAGGATGGGAGCAAAATGACTAAGGTTAGTGAGTAATAAAAGTAGAATGAAAAAAAGATAGGATACGCTTAAGAAATCAGCTTGAAGCTTCAGAAGTTATTAATGAAAAATACCAGATGGAACTAAATGGGCTACAAGTTCATCAAAAGACCTAAGGAACTAAGAAATGCTTTGATGTTCTGAAGGGCATTCACTTTAGTTCAGTTCTTTCCGTGGGGATTTTCAATTAACTTCCTGCAAGTTGAAGCTAGTTTTCTTGCTAAAGGAAGTGAAATTCCTTGAGAACTTTTTTTTTTTTTTTTTTAATGCCTTTGCTTGTCAGAGACAATTGTTCTTAGATGCATCAGAGTTCTTTATATTGCAGGTATTAGTATTCTTCTCCCAAACTAACTTTAAAAATCAGAGAAAATTTTACTTAAAGCTGAGTAATCTAATGATAGTGTAGGCTTCAAGGTTGGTTTGATCCAAAGTTTACCAGGACTTGCAAATCCACTTTGCTGCCCTCCTTTTCAAGTCTGGCTTTTCTTCTAGCAAGAATTTGCTTAAATCAACAGGGAAAAAGAGAGTACTTTCATTCCAGAGACATTACAAAGTGTCCAGGCATATGGAGGAGAATAAATGCCGTGTATTTTTGTTTTTTCTTAGTGTGTTTTTCCAGATAGTGTGAAGGCAGTTCAGCGAAGAAGCCTCTGGCATTTAACTGATGGGAACAAGTCAATTACCAGTCACCAAAGGAGAAAATAACAAGACGTTTCCACAACATGCAGAATAGATTAGGACATGAATATTCAAGACTAAGAGGCCAGCTTCTCAAGAATTTTCAAATTGTTGAAGGTGATACAGTTTTGCTGATTCACTTGTGAATATGCTATTATCAGAAGATCTCAGTAATGCATGGCATTGAAGCTTTGGATGAGAAACGGAATACTATGAGACAGCATACCCAATTCTATTTTTTTAAATTCTGTTTTATTTTATACTTAAAATAGTATATGCAACACATATGTGTGTTATGAAGCAACAGAAAAAGTGAACATGGCAAATCGACCAGTCAATTCAATAACCAGAATACTATTCATATCATCAATACATTGGGTTTTTCCCTGTCAGATCCAATTTCTCTACCTCCATCCCAATATAATCTATGATTTTTCCCTCTTACACTTGTATACACACACACAGGCACACAGATCTGCAATAGCATAAACAATAAGCAATCTACAACTGCACGTGAATATTTTTGGATCTCATAACTAAAGTGTTAGCAAATTGAAACAAATCATAAACAAAAGTATGCATACCGTACAATTCCATTTATAAAAAGAAACAAATGATCAAAAGGGGCAAAATGAATCTGCGCTGTTGGAAGTCAGGACCTTAGTTGGGTGGTGAGAAGTATGAGATATGGAATCAGAAGACAGCAGGTGAATGAGGGCTTCTTAGGACACTGATACTATTCTGTTCCTTGGATGTGGTTTGCGTGATTTGTGTGTTCAGTTGTAAAAATTCATCACCTTGTAATCTTATGAAATCAAGAATGGGCATCCTTGTCTTCTTCCTGATGTTAGAGGAAAAGTTTTCAGCTTTTCACCATTGAGTATAATGATAGCTGTGGGCTTGTCATATATGTATGGCCTCTATTATGTACTTTATCCTATGTATACTATACTTAATAAAAAGTTCTAAAAGTAAACTCAAATATAAATTTTAGAAATTAAAATCAAGAGAATGACCTGAAAAGTAGCAAGTAAAAACAAAAACAGGCTAAGACATGGCAACAGGAGAGAAAAGATAATAAAGTCATGAAGTGTCAGGATGTTCAACATAAATGTAAGCTCTTAACGATTAAAGTGAAATATAGATCACATGCGAAAAACCAGAAAGAATAATGGCTTTGAACCTATTAGCAGTAACGTTAACATTCTCAGAAGACAAAGCATTAATGCCTTCAAAACTGTAAAGGGGAATTAATGTCCATCCTAGAATTCTATATCCAACCACAGTTATCATTGTCTTGGGTAAAATTAAGTTTTCAAACATGCAAACTCTCAAAACCTCTACTGGTCTTGGGACTTCCCTGGTGGTCCAGTGGTTAAGACTCTGCCCTTCCACTGCAGGGGGTGTGGGTTCGATCCCTGGTCGGGGAACTAGGATCCCACATGCCATGTGGCATGGCCAAAAAATTAAAAATTAAAAAATAAAATTGTACTGGTCTTTCACTGTTTTTTAGAAGACTCCTGGAAAATATGCTCCACCGAAACAAAGAGACAAATCAAGGAAAATGAAGAAATGGGATCTAAAAATCAGGAGGTCCTACTCAGGAGTGAGGCAAAGGGAATTCCTGGGGTGAAAACCAGACAAGAACAGGGCAGCAGGCTTGGAGCACAACCAGCCCAAATTGCAAGAGTAGGACAGAGGGTTCCAGAAGGGGGTCTTCAGGAGAAAATAATGAACCGGAAGGGTTATCTGACAGGATATAAAAGTGATTTTCAAAGTTGTTGAAGGACGTGAGGATTTAGAAAAATCAATGAAATATATACATTATTAACTCCAAGAAAAAGAAGATGTGCAATTAATGTAATATATAAGGCTCAACAGTCAGTATATTTTAGGTAGTTAATGAAAACACAATATGTATTTTTTAAGGAGATCAAATTATGGGAAGATGAAGAGGAAAAGGATAGATAACATAGCTAAAACCTCATGTATCAAAAGAAAGCAGCATATGCTTATTTTTGTTAAAGATAGTCTGAAATAAAGGACAAAGGGATAATTAAAACTTGGAAAATGGTTGCCTAGGGACCCGTTTGAGGCATGGGGTCAGGGAGGGAACGGCTAGGTTTTGCTATATGCTTGTTAACAATATTTTAATTTTAAACCATAAACAAGAACTACTTTGATAAATGTATTTTATTTACAAATAATAACCATAAATCAATCAAAAGTAAGTTCACCACATGAGTTCAGGCTTTGAGCAAAGTTACGCCAATAAGTTCTGACATTACACTCTTCCACTTTCAACTGAGAGCTGCCTACCGTCAACCAAGTATTTCCGGATGCTAGAACTAGCCCACACTTAGTCTGCCTTCAAGAGGAAGGAGAGGAAGATGTATAAAAGGGGGTCAGTTCTCTAAACTCTTTTCTGTCAGATCTTGTCTGGAGATCTTTGTGCCATTTTGAGCCTCATATTCCCGGAGCAGAACTTTGGCACGTAACAAAGGGGCTGCATCCTCAGGGGTCCGGATCATTCCTTGTCTGAGAAATTGGTTGTGGGCAATGGAGATGTGTAGCTTGGAGGAGAAACAGATGAGAAGCTGTCCTACAGAATCTTCATTGTGCCAGGTGCCAGGCAACATGGATGAGTTCAAGGAGGTGGGTATGAAACAATTCGAAGCGCTGGAACCACCAAACAGGAAAGCAGACCTCCCCAAGAAAAACCTGCTGCCTAGCCCTTCATCCGTCCTCTGCCCCAAATGTGCTAGGAGCTGCTGTCCTCAGCTTCCGCCACAAGCCCTATCTGCACAAAGCAATACCCACCGGGCAGGCCACAAGCTCTGCAGTCATGCAAGACTCCTTTGCACACCACTAGGTATAAAATAGATACCTAAAAAGGCCCTGCTGTAGAGCCCAGGGGACGCTACTCAACACGCTGTAATGACCGATATGGGAACAGAATCTAAAAAAGCGTGGACATAGGTATACATACACCTGAAACTAACACAACATTGTGCATCAACTCTACTCCAATAAAAATAATAATAAAAAAAAAGCCTCCTTTGCTTTCTCACCCCTCCCATCCAATTGGTCAGAACACCTGGAGAGCTTCTCTCTCAAAATATTTCCAGACTATGACCTCCTCTGACTACCTCGTGGCTCCCACCCTGGTCCAGCCACCATGATCTGTCACACCCATCGTGCCCAAGGTCCCCTTATAGGTTGGTTGCCCTGTATCTGCCCAGGAGCCCAAACAATCTTTTCTCAACAGCCTCTGTGGTCTTTTCAAAACCTGAGCCAGATAACAGTCCCAGATTCATCTTCAAGATGAAAAAGGGTTGGATTCAATAACTAAAAAGGGCAGTATATAAACATAAAACTTGGAGTTTACTTCATGTTGGTTCCCAAACCCCAGGCTTCCCGGGCAAAACCTGAAACTAGCCCCGGATGCAGAGGGCAAGGAGAAACAGAAAAAAGAGGCAGACAGTCCAGATTGGCAGGTGGTGGGTTTAAGAAGCAGGGAGCTTACATAGGAGGCTTGTGTTAGGTGCCACAAGACAAGCAGATCTCCGCATCCTACCACCAGAACCTTAAAAAGCTGATATAGAGGCTTTAACTGGGTTCCGTCTCGTATTCAGGCCAGCTCATCAACACATTCATTGTCTCACATAACTATTTATGATCCCTACGTGGTAAGTTAGATCCCTGGAACTTACTCATCTTACAATTGAAAACTTGTACCTCGTGACAAACATACCCTCATTTCTCCCGCCCTCGAGCCCCAGACAACCACTGTTCTACTCTCTGCTTCTATGAGTTTAACTTTTTTAGCTTTCACATACACGTGAGATCATGCAGTATTTCTCTGTGTTTGGCTCATTTCATATGGCGTGACATTCTCCTGGTTCATCCATGTTGTCACAAATGGGGAAAAAAAAAATCCTTCTTTTTCGTGGCTGAATAATATTTCACTGTATATATCATATTTTCTTTGTTCATTCACCCATCAATGGACATTAAGTTGTTTCTATATGTTGCCTCTTGTTAATATCCTCCTTCCAAATTCTAAGATTATATGCACACTCTTTTTTCTTCATTAAACCTGAATTTATCTTGGAGAGCACCATAATTTTCAAATGATCAATAATCATGTATCAGATAATATTAAATATTTCTTCCCATACACACTGGTAATGAGGGATTTCTTGCATTCTTTTTTAATCATCACTCCACTTTGAGTTAATCACCAAGTTAATGTTTTTCTCTATGTATTATTTCTCAGAGTTTTTTTCCCCACTGTTATTGTTTGCTTCTTAATCTGTGTAATTATATATTGTCAGGCAATAAGACTTCTGTTATAACTTTCATGCTTCCCATTATGCTGACATTTTGATCACGTTAGAATCATTATGGATTTCTATAGGTATTGAAATTCCTCCTCATGTAGACAGATTTCCTATGATACAACGTAAATTATTTAATTGCTATTCAGCAGGGAATTATTTATTATGTACGAAATGTTCTGCCTGGATATAATGGTAACTCATATATAATAATTACAACCTTGAATTTGGATATAAAAAAACTACGACGTGCTCCCTTAGCATGTAAATACAGATGTCTGATGACTCATTTTGCCACTCATGTTGGTGTTCACTGTTACGACAACAACCCTTCTGATGGTTCCATAGCGGTCATGATCCAACATTTCGTGGGAACAATTTTAAAAGGCTGTTTCCAGGAATAGCATGAGGAAGAAGCCACAGATTTCTGGAGTTCTCTGGTTAGACAAGCTTTGTCCAGTCATCTCCTAACTAATTCCTCCTTTATAAATAATATTACTTTCAAGTAGAAAGAAATATGCTTTTTTTTTTTTTTTGCCACGGACAGCAACTGCCTATTCCTTTGCAAATACATACATATATATATATATATATATATATATATATATATATATTTAACAGTTAATGTTAAAATATAAATATAACTATATATTCCATTCCCTCTTCAATCCTTTACATTAACTATTAAAAATGAAAAAAAAAAGTGCTGTGTTTAATGGTCTTGTATATAGCAGCACCAAGAAAGTGGACAGTTTCTCTTTTGAATACCTTATTTAATATGAATAAATCTTGAGTTCAGAAGACTGGTCAGAAAGAAACCCACCTTACATCCAATAGCTCAAACTAGCCTAGGTAGCTCTCAATCGACTCAATAAATCAAGAACTCAAAGGTAAAATATATTTATTCCAGCTGTGCAAATTACTACTCTTTAATTACAAAATAATACACCAGAAATTTGTTTTCACCCATAGCAAAAGAAGTGTACCAGCAAGTTTGGCATTTTGCAGAAATGCTCTTTTAATGTGGAATCCATAAAAATTTGCATGTGTGTAGTGAATTTCCTGAATAACAAAGTTGTCAGTAAGAATTTAAGAGAAATAATAAACTCTGGATGCTGGGTTGTTTTAGAAAAAGAGTTTCTTTACAGGAATAATTAACATGTATTGTTATGCCAGGCAATGTTCTAAGTCAGGACAGCAAACTGTTTCTGTAAAGGTCTAAACAGTAAATATTTTTGGTTTTGTGGATTATACAGTCTTGGTTGCAACTGCTCAACTGTCATTGCTTTTGTAGTAGGAAATTGGCCTTATTTAATATGTAAACAAATGGAAGTGGCTGTATTCCAATAAACTGTACTTACCAAAATAGATGGCAGACTAGTTTTGGCTCACAGGCTATATTTACTGTTTCCTGTTCTAAGTGTTTTACTTCTATAATTTTGTTTGATTTAATTGCCTTAACACCTGCCTAAGGTGAGAACTATTTACTTATTCATAAATTAAATTTTTGTGACTAAAAAAGTGACAAATGCTTATGGTAAAATATTTGAGGAACACAGAATGGTATAAGTAAAGTGAAATTTCACTAGGTAGGTACTATTTATTACCCTTAGTTTACACAGGAAGAAACTGAGGTTCAAAGAAGTTAGGTAATTGACCCAAGTTTGTATGGCTTGTAAAGGGGCAGAGGGCTAGAATTTGCGATCTGACTTTAGGAAGAGGTGACAGCTGATGACACAATGTCAGATAAAGGCTTGGGAATCTGAGACTGTGACTTAACACACAGACAGCACGGGAAATGAGGTGGTACTTAGGAGAGAGTCGACAGGATCAGGAAACTTGATAAGATGGTGCATAGCAAAGAGAACAAGAACAAAGCTGGAGATTTTAAGAGCCAATCGATAATATTGGAATCATGATTATTTAGCTCAGTTTAGGTAAACCAGAGCAACCAGGAAATTGTTTTCCAAAGTATCCTCTTTCTTATTTTAGTGCCTAAAGGCATACTCTACAGAGAAGAAAAGAAAATGCTCACTTCCCCTTCCCCCGACTAACTGGGTCATATTGGTAAGCAGATCCATTGACAATCGGTCCATAAATAGAATGAGACGGGAAAATTAAAGCATTATCTGCTCTATAACCACCCCGGGCAAGCCTTTTAATCCCTTCAGACCTCATAAATGAAGTGAAGGAGCTTGGGCTGAATCATCTTTGGTATCCCATTCAGTTGAAAATTTTTCTGATTATAAATTTTAAAGGCACTGAACTCAGATTTACCTCACATTTAAAAGAATTATTGAGATAAGATAGTTCCAGATAAGAGCCTTCCTTATGTTACTGAACAATGTCATCATTCAATACTTCACACTGTTTTGTTATTGAGCTTTAAGAAACAATGTAAAGTAATAATAATAATATATTTTAGCCATTTTTTTCTCAAATACTATTTATCTCTTCCTTTTCTCCCTTATCTCATTCTGCGACTCCAGTTACAAATATGTTAACACATTTTGACTATGCCCTACACTTCTTAGAGTGCATTTATGTTTTTTTCTCCCACATTTTCTCTGTGCTTTGAGCTGTATATTTTGGGCATCTTCTCTGCCCAATCCATTGTTAACCCATCAGTTGAGTTCTTAACCTCATATTTCCTATTTTTTGTTCTAGAAAGTTGCTCTAATTCTATTTATACATTCAAATTTTCTGTTGAAATTCCCTATTTTTTCCCTCTTGAGTATATTAATCATAGGTATTCTTAATTCTTCTCTGTTAACCCAAAAATCTGAATCAACGGGTGCTCTGTTCAACCCTTTCCTGTTTTTTGTCTTTGATATTGGTCACATACTCCTATTATACCTAACAATTTCCAACTGTAGGCTGCTCCTTTACTGTAAAAAAAGAGGCATCAGATGATGTAACTGTCCCCAGTCCTCTGTAAATGAATAGACTGGGAAGCTGATCACCTTAATCCAATAAGAGGCTATTGTGGTAAGTAGGGTTCCATTTCCCTCGGGTTCACTCATCCCTAAGACATGCCCCATTGAGGCTTTTAACTGAGAGCCTGGGGAAAGTGTGTTTGTATGCCCAGCACTAAGAAATAGGGAGATTTTTCACTGTGTTTTTCAGAATGTTCTGGTTTAGTTGTTTAGCCTTCTGCCTCAGGAAGCTTCAGAATGTAGGACGTGTCTTCTTCAGGGGAAGACCGACGCCGTGTTTTAGGCTACACAAGGCCCTGATGTTCTCAATCTCATCGTACACAGCTACTAAAGGTTTTGATGACCTCTTATTCTTCACAATAAGTCTGCTGCATGGGCCTAGCCAGTATGCTCAATTTTTACCACTTCTGAATGGTCAAATGCCACAACTACAGATCCTCACTCATCTCTGAAGAGTTCTATTTTCTCTGGAATTTTAGTCCCTTTAGTCCTCATTGTTTCTTCTACCCTCTGATTCCTTTAGAAACACAATTTTTATAATTTATCCAGTTGTTCTTTTTGAGTTCAGTAGAAGTATTGGTCTACTTAGAAGCAGAAGTCTTTTGTTGTTGTTGTTGTTAGTTATCTACAAAAAAACTAAAACCATACATTATGCTTAGTGCTAAATTTTCAGAAAGTTACCTCCTAAGATCAAAAACTAGACAAGAATGTCCTTTGTAACTATATCTATTCAATATTATACTGGAGGATGTTGAAAGTACAATAAGACAAAGCATACAAACATACATACACAGTACACACCTTAAAATATATAAGAACTGGGAAGCAAAAAAGAGCCCTTATTTGCAGAGGACATACTAATGCACAAAGAAAATTCAAACTAACCTGTAGGTACATTACTTAAATCAACACACAAATTTAGAAACTTCTCAGAATCAAAAGTTAACATAAACCAAGTGCACTCCTATATAATACAAACAATTAGAAAATGAAATGTCAAAAAAAGAGACATCATTTATAATAGAGTAAAAATCATCACAGAACTTGGAAATCTCTCTTGAAAGATACTGAAGAGCTCCACACAGAGAACTATGAACAAATCTCAGAGAAATTAAAGGAGAACTAAGTAAGTGGAGGGGTAATGCTTATTCGTGGAAGATTCAATATCCTAAAGACATACTTTACCCCCCACTGATCTATAGATTCAATACAGTCCCACCCAAAGTCTTGGCAGGGTTTTGTTTGCATACCTGTATAGAAACGGACAAGCTTGATTCTAACAAGGAAATACAGAGTCAAGAACTTTGAGGAAAATCCTGAGAAAGAACAGAGTTGGAGCTCATCCCACAAGATACCACAGTGCAGTATTAGCACCAGAAAAGGAAACGGAAGCCAATGGAACAGAATAGAGAGTCCAAAAACATACCCACAAATGTAGGGTCAAAGGATTTACGAAAAGGTGTCATTCTATGTAGTGCAGGGAAAATGTATTCTACTCATACAGTAGGATACAACACAAGGATGAGAATTATGAACTATACACAGCAACGTTATTTCAGAGACATAATGCTGAGAAAAAGAAGCCAGACACAGAAGTGTGTATACTGTATGATTCCATTTATGTACAGTTCAAAAACAGAACAAACTAATGCCTAATGACAGAAGTCAAAATAATGGTTACTTTCCTTTGGTGAGGGAGGGGACCCAAGGGACTACTTTGTGGTGTTGATAATGATAATGATATTTTGATTTTATACAGTTTGTTTACTTTGTAAAATCCATCAAGCTGTACTTTTAAATCTGTGCGTTTTATTTACGTCTGGTTTAATTCAATAACAAAGATTTACTACCAAATGAGCCAGAAAGAGTAAGCTTTGTCCATATATCACAGACGCAAGGTGTAATGAAGTAGAATTCACGGGCTCAGCCCTCATTTTGACATTAGAAGAAGTCACTCAGCTTCACTTGACTAAAATCACCTCAGGAATAGATACATATAAAAGGAATCACATGAACGATTCTACAAATGTTACCTGACAGCAAGCAAATACATGATAACTTTCTTTCTTTGTGCTCTTCTGCCATAAATGTAACCTGAAGATGGCAAATGAAGTCTATTAATTTTTGAATACAGGAAATTAATAGTCATTTAATAAGTGGAGAGAATTAAGTGGATTAGGTAAAATCTTAGAAAGAACTGAGTCATTTCTTAAACACGTGAGTGAGCGAGAGAGAGAAAGAAAGCAAGAGAGAGAGAGGGAGAGAGGTGGGCAAAGAGTGATATCACTTAACAGATTTTTTCAGTGATGCATATTTAACAAAAATAAATACAAGTATGTGAAAATGTGGTTTTGAATTATCTGCACTACAAATCTTGTTACTGAGCACAGGACTAAAATATTCTTACATTAATGCAGAAAAAATGATGGTATGTGACATTAGTAGGGATCTTGATATTCATTGTTTTCCTACAAAATCAAGCAGCTGTGCAATTTCATCATCACTATATTAACAATAACTATATTAATAATGAACGTTCACTAGTTCCACAATGCCAGTTAGTGATTTTGTTTCACTTTTATAAGAAAAAATCTTTTTCTTAGTCAAGACAAACATCAAATTTGATTTTACTACGCTTCTCAACATCTGCCTTAGAAAATAATTGGTTTTAAAGTGATGAATATAACATTCTAGGAGATGAAGCTTTTCTGGAACTGCCAGTTTCAAAATTCCATCTTAATTAAATAACAATGAAGTCTCACTCTCCCTTCTCTTTTTGCCTAATTAAAAGCGAAGTAATGGATTTTAAATGAGCCTACTTAGTCGCAAAGCTTTTACTGTTCTTACAAAGTCCTTATCCCAATTTAGCTAACATATACATGTTTAATAGTTTTTCATTTATCTGTAGGTAAGAGTACATTTCTCATCTTTTGGAATGGTGTCCACCCTTCTAGGTTTTCAAATAACATTTATGGGTTCCATGGAGACCCAATGAGACTCAAAAGGCAAATATACGTTTTAATGTGGACTATTTCGTGCTCCGCAAAATATACCCAACAGCTTTTGTTGCAGATGTGCTGCATGAACTCTGCTCTGCTCCCATGAAACTCATGGGAATTCAGAAAAAGGCATGAAAAAGAAGTGTTTACAATTTTCTTGTTATTATAATACTGGTTAATGTTTATATAACCCTTATCTTGTGCCTGGTACATTCTACATATATTAACACATTTATTTCTCACAATAACCATAGGAGAAAGGGACATTTATAGGTGAAAAAATAGAGTCTTAATTACATAATTTGTTCAAAATGATAGAGCAAGGAAGTGGCAAATTTTGGAATTTGAAACTATGACTGACTCCCAGATATCATCAGTTACATGAGACCGTAAAAATGTAACATGCCAAAAAATTGAGAAAGTAATGTAAGAGCACATGAAAAATCAATAACTACACTATTTCTTATAAGTTCTAATAGTATGGAAAGGAAAAATAATGTCAAGTACTCTGTTCCATTTAGCTGTTTAAACTTTTGGAGTGTTCATCTGTATGTTTGGTAAAAGCAGAGGATGGTATTTGTTGAATAGAAGCACCTATAAATATGTTTTATGTGAGTTTCATGGTAATCACAAAGCAAAAACCTATAGTAGACACACAAAAGATGAGAAAAGAATGAAAGCTCACCATTACAGAAAATCATCAGATCACAAAGGAAGAACAAGAGAGGAACAAAGAAACTAACAACCAACCAGAAAACAATAAACAAAATGGCAAGCGTTAAGTCCATTCCTATCAGTAATTACTTTAAATATTAATAGACTAAAGTCTCCAATCAAAGGACATAGAGTGGCTGAATGGGAAAAACAAACAAACAAACAAGACCAACTATACACTGCTGAAAAGAGACTCACTTCAGCTCTAAGCACACACATAGACTGAAAGTGCAGGGAAGGAAAAAGATATTTCATGCAAGTGGAAATCAAAAGAAAACAGGAGTAGTTATACTTGTATCCGACAAAACAGACTTTAAACCAAAGACAATACATATTTTAAAGCCATATATATAATTATCCTTCTATTAGCTATGTTTCTTCTGCTGAAAGTTCCCCTCCCCACTCTCCTACCCCCAGTTTTTGAATTTGGTACTCAACGTATTAGAATTCTGCAACTGCTTCATGATTTTGGATTGTGCACTAATCTTTCCAGTTAGCTGAGGCTCCCTGCCAAACATCCACAAAATCTGGATGAACTAATGATTTATATGTGAGAAAATAAAAATCCTTACACATTAAAAATGATATTTATTAACCATTTATATGGTTCAAAATGGTAATTTATAATAATAATTTTTTAATGTAAACTTGGAGATAAGAGACAAAACGTATGCCCCATATTTTAGAAATATATTACATTTCAAAACCAAAAATTTATATTTGGGAGCAGTATTTGTCACCTTGTTTGAGAAACTCTACCATTTATTGTTTTTGAGATCTCAACACCTTATGTTGATAAAATGAATATTATGTAATATTACAAAATCATCTAAAATGAAATAATTGGTATGTGAAACTAGGAAATACTTCCATCCCTAAAGTTTATGTCATTTCCTATAGAGAGAAAGCCTTAATATTAAATTCTTCCAAAACCTGTTATCTGATAAGATTTTTCTAGAATGGAAAAAAAAGTGTAAGCACTTGCTAAATCCTTTCTATGTGTTCAGCATTCTTATCTCAAGACCCACACTTTTATGATTCCTGGAGTTAGTGAACATTCAGAATGAGACTTGGCTCTGGGGGTTAACAGCTGTTTATCTATCCATCAATGGTTCCTTGTGCTTATCACCATAGTGTAGGCAACAAACGCATTCCTCAGATCAATGTTTTTTGGGAGTGAGTGTCATCATGGCAATGCTAAATTCTCACCATAAGTAGTTGAAAAAGGGAAAGAAAGAGAGAGAGAAAAATCCGTGGTGGAGAGGGGCAAGGAATAGGGAGAGGGAGGGGAAAAAAAAAGAGGGGACATGTAAATTTGGTAAGGTTTATTGACTCTTCTCTTTGCTTGAATTTTGATAATGTTCTTTCATCCAAATTCCAAATGACATTCATGGCCAAATTCATGTTCTGTGGTCAAACTAAATTGAATAAATGCTTATGGAAACAAGTGAAGGGCTTTGATTTGAAAAACTCCCTTTGAATAACTACTAATTAATGCCTGGTTATGACATCCAGGTATGAACCTGTGCACATGCTTCTAATGGCACCCCCAGTTACACTTATATATGTTGGTATCCTTGCCCTGTTCTTCCCGATTTAACCTTTTTTTTTTTTTTTAGGAGAGACAATAGGCGGAAGAGGAATTATCGCCAGCACAGATGCACCTTAAAGCATTTATAAACTGTAACCCTGGATACGAGTTCTGTATTCTGACTCTAACTTCATCTCAAGCTGTCTTTCCCTCTGTCCTCTACCCAGACAGACACGAGTGTGCAAGTACACATTTGGTTGTTGCTGTACTTGCTCCCAAGATGGAAGCCTTGGATGGAAAGTGAAGGAGAATTTTGAGGTGTAAGGGAGTTTTTGCAAATTGTCAGGTGGCTCTTTAAGTAGCGCTCCTGGTGGTTCTTTGTATCCACTGGCTAGTAAGCATCCTTACGGGCCCTCATCTGGAATTCAAGGTGATGGTCAATGGGGTCGCTATGATATATTTGTCCATTTGTCCCTCTTTGGGCTCATGAATTTTCTGGAAGTACATTATATACTCTAAGGGAACAGAAACACCGTCAATGTGCCACCTTTTAACTACGTGAATTGATTGGGTGGTTATTGGTTTCTTTCATTTTTCAATAAGCAATTAGGCTCTCTGGGAATTCAAAGTTAAGTAAGGAATGACACATTACCTGGAAAATCTTACAGCCTCTTAGGAGAGAAAACATACTGATAAGTATTTCGTATATGACCATTCTGATTCTCATGAAAAAGACACACTAGAATTAATGAATATAAGTGACACTATACATGCTAAAATGAAAGTACGTATAGGTGAATGGGAGTGATGGAGGGAGAAGTAAAGAGTGGATTCTCTGATGTGGGGAGAGGGAAGCTCAGAATAAAAAAAACGTCTTCTAAATTATTCTATGGAGGACATGGTGTTTGCCTGGTTCTTAGGTGGGGGAAGATTTCTCAACAGAAGGCAGAGCAAGTGCAAAGGTTGAAGGTTCGTGATGTGTTTGAAGAACTTCTTTCCGACAGGCTAGACCATCTTTCATCTAGAGGACATACTTAATTGAGAATAGCTAGAGATGAAGTTCAAGAGACAGCCAGGAACCAAATGACGAAGAGACTTGTTCACTCTCCTAACTTGTGCGAACTTTATCTGAAACAGATGACCACTTATGGAAGAATTCAGAGCAGAGTAATGGCATTCTCAGCTTTGAGTTTACAGCAATCACTCAGAGAAGTGTGGACTAATATCCCAGAAATATCCTCTTTATCTTTACCATTCCTTAAGTAAGAAGGGTCACATCCACAGGTTGTGTTGGCTGTAAAGCCATTCGTGAACATTCTTCTAGTAGGATTCTCGTGTTACACATGAGAAAACAGAGACTTACCAAGGTCATAAATGCAAAGAGCATAAACAGGAGAATTGGGCCTCTCTGACCCCAAAGTCTGTGCTCCTTTTTACTAGACCAGAGTGCCTGCCTCATGTGATCTTTTCACCCTCAGAATCCTCATACAACCTCGAACTCTCTTACGGTGTTTATTTTATTCTACTTTGAGTTGTTTGAAACTCATCTTATTCCCCCTTCTTAGCTGCATATCTTGGAGGAAGGGGCTATGTGTTACTCATCTTTTCAGATTCTTGCTGTGTTCAGCACATTTCCTTATAGTGATAGGTACATGACATATACCTATTAAATAAATACATAAATAAATAAACATTTTAAATAAATATAAATGTCATCAGCCATTAGCTGAGCAATTCAGTCCTCTATTACTTACATTAGTAAAAAAAAGTATAGGTTTTAAAACCTTGCCTTGGTTAAAGAATCACTAATAAGGGCTTCCCTGTTTTGAGGACACTTATTTGTCACATGGCTTGGGCACTTCAGTGGTCAAAGCATCAGGATGTTAAAGAATAAATCCTCTATTTAAATGCATTTAATTCTTTATCTGTTGCTTAAATTCTAGATAACAGAACAATTTTCTGTGGTCAAATTTATCACTAAGGTAATTATTGTCAGGTGTCTGGAAGAGATAACGTGAATTAGCATCAGAGCTGATTGTTCAAGTTCCAAAAAGACAAAACTTAGTAGTACCTTCACAAATCATTTAGCACAAGAAAATGCAATGTTTATACAATTTCTTATATAAGACTAACAGTGAAAATGATTACTCTTGAATCTGTTGTTTTGAAGTATCATATTTATTTTTGATGACAAGGATTCACAAGAGATGCATTTATTCCTTCAGCCCATACTTATTAGTTACCTATTCTGGACTAGACTTGGTGCTAAGTGAACAGAAAGCTACTTATCCCTCGCCTTAATGGAGCTTGTTGTAGGGAGGATATTCACAGTCTAGTGTGTGGGAAGGGGCTTGGATAAGATGGTAAAAGAATTAAGAACTGAAATACAATAAGCACAAATAGACAAGCATCATGGCCTCAGATGAGAGCTCCCTTGGTTGTTTAGCAAGAAGTGATATCAAAGATTAGCCGGCTCCCTTTATTCCAGCAAGGGTTTTCAGAGAATTTTGAAAGTGACGAGTGTATTGTGAAAATGAACCATTGAAGATGGCAGGCAGAACACAGCAGGCTCCAAGACCCAGTGCAATGAATCTGAGGAAGTGAAAGATGGGGAAGAAGGACACTGACACGTCAGCAGCAGAGAAGAAAAAGTTCACGACCAAACAAATCTTGTAAAAGGAGGGGCTGAAGAAAGAAACCCAAGAGGCTGATACTCCTTATAAATAGCTTCCGTAAGTCCAGAAACAGTAGAGAGGACAGAAAATACTGAAATTTTTTGTTTAGAATTTTAGTTTAGAGGAAGGAGAACAGATGTGGGAGAGAAAGAGGCAGACAGGCAGCTTGGAGGAAAACCAAGAAAAAAAATTCTCAGAGTAGACTCACCCTACCTTCTACCCACCAGGGTGATGACACCCTTTGGAATGGCTACCAGGACTTTCCACGCTACCATGGAATTGTTCTGTCTTGGGAGAATGAACTGTAGCCCAAGAGGATGAAATACGATCTTGACTACTTGGAAAGATGTTGAGACTTCAGAAGGAACACTAGAACAAGTGTCCGTGAGCAAAAACTCAAAGCGGTTTCAGAGGGTTTCAGAGGGTCTCCCTCTACACCCACACCCACGTCCTCAGAAGACAGCATGGAGGTAAGAAGTCTACCTCCCAGTTGCAAATGTCATGCAGAATGGGTGAAAACAGTACACTGTAAGAATACTTGGCATCCTTAATCTAAAGTATTCAACAGATGCAGCAAAAGAAACTATTCTGGATATAAAACGGGCAACGGTCTCTGAAATCAATGAGAAACAGAACCCCCAGATAGGAAGGACACATTTCATTGAATGTATTAGAAAAGGAAAATCATAGAAAACAATGGTCTTTAGAACATATTCTGATTAAGTTTTTGAACACCAATGATAAAGAAAGAATAGTTTAGGTACCAGTACAAATAGAGCAAGCCACCCACAAGGGATCAGTATGTTTGGTTTTGAATTCCCTTACAACTTTCAATGCCAGAAGTCATTAGATTATTATCTACAAAGTACACAAGAGAATAAGGTGTGAGCAAGAATATTCTAACCGAGCAAAGTTTCATCCAGTACAAAAAGGCAAAATGAAATATTAGCCTTTACAAATTTATGTAATATATAAATATTGTATAAAAAAGTATATATATATATATATATATATATATATATATATTTATACATATGTATGTTTCTCGGTGTTTATATCCATCCATTCATCCAGGAGATCAAGATAAAGAAGTTAGAAGCAGAGAAAAATTGGTGAAAATTCTACTGGTAAGCACTAACTCCGTTGAAATATAGAACTAAGATTAAACAACTATAGCATTATGGCTGAAGAATAAAATATAAAATGTAAAAATCTTGGTGAATTAAATGTAACTAAATGAAAATGGAAGAGGATGGAGGAGGTAATAGTGAAAATTACCTCATTTTCTTCTAGAAGGACATCAGTTGGTCAAACTTAGAAACAGACAGGTAGCGAGAAGTCTGTAGGTGACGATTTAGATATTGTGGTAGGTGAATTCTAAGACAGTCCTAATACTCCCACCCTAAAGTGTATAACCCTCTCCTCTTGAGTTCGGATATGATGGGATTTCGTTTGTATGACTAGGTTATGTTATATGGAAAAGGTGAAGGAATGAGGCAGATGTAATCCCATTTCTCTGCTAAAATATTTATATCTCTTTTGTGTCTTCTTCACACTACTAAAAATAAAAATCACATGCATTGTTACAGTTGTTATTAGTGGGTATAGTGAACCTCAAATTTGGACCAAAGTAAAATGTTATTTTAAAAATTCTTATTCTGTCATTTCACAGCTAAGCACTGAATTTACTGAGAGAAGGGTAAATTAGACACTTTGAAGATGAATAGGTCCTTTAGTATGCAATGAGTCGGAGACAAACACATGAGTGTAAAGATTCTAGGGCCTTCCTTCTGCAGGTGATGTCACTGAGTTCCAATTCCGGCTTCCTAAATTTTTTTAGTTAGGGGAGTCTGAAGGGATGGCCTGACATAGAGAGATGCTAGTGGGAAAAAAAGATACTGAGCTAATTAATGAGGACCTCACAAGGAGGGGGGGATTCTCTAAGATCGGCACAAACGTTTAAGCATTGGTGGCTGGTCTCAGCATAGCACGTGGCCGTGGTCGAAAACATTGGTCTCAACACAGCTTGTAGCTGAGACTGTGAGCTTCTCTGAGCCGCTCCACTTTGGCTAGCAGAGTGCTTAGGAATAAAGAAGGATGAGCATGAAAGCACGAAGCGAAAGACCTGTCATTTTGGACCCTGTCTGAGCATCATTACTATTCCTGCGAGGGAGAAGAAACAAAAGGGTGAGAGAGAAAGAGAGAAACATAATATACATACATACGTCTCTAAACACTATCATCTAATCTTTATAATAGGGCAGCTCTAAGGGGGCAAGTTGAAACTTTCTGCCCAATGGGGAGTTTGATTTAATGATAAAACAGATAATACTATTTGTACTTTAAGCTCATGAATGAGTTCCTACTGGTTACCGAAAATATTCCAGAACGACTGTCGCTCTGTTGACCTCAAATCTACACAACTCCACTATGAAATTCAGAAACGGAGCCACCGTCCTGTCTTCCCTATACATCTACAACTACTTTTTATTTTGCATTTCCCTTTAAGGAATTGTATTTGCTGGCTTTTTTGCAAGGAAGGCACTGCTAACGACTCCAGTCTCCCTGTCAGTCTTTCCTGATATTTTAAGCTTTAGCAACACAGAATTTCTTGCATTTCTTTGAAAGCATCTGACCTATCTGGGTGCAATTTCTTGCGTTGTCCTCTATGCCAGGAGTGCCCGGGGCAACCTCTCCTTGCCCTGAGGCCAGACAGCTCCTAGCACATTCTATGAAGCACTCAATATAGACCCTCTGTTCAGGATTTCCTGAACTGACTGCCCCCTCACACTAGGGCTAGATTTGATGCCTTTATTCTAGTTATTCCCAAGTGCCTATCTCCACCACGGCCTGGGATCATGTGTTTGTTTGTTTGTTTATTTATTTATTTATTTATTTTTGGCTGTGTTGGGTCTTCGTTTCTGTGCGTGGGCTTTCTCTAGTTGCGGCAAGCGGGGGCCACTCTTCATCGCAACGCGCGGGCCTCTCACTGTCGCGGCCTCTCTTGTTGCGGAGCACGGGCTCCAGACGCGCGGGCTCAGTAGTTGTGGCTCACGGGCCCAGTTGCTCCGCGGCATGTGGGATCTTCCCAGACCAGGGCTCGAACCCGTGTCCCCTGCATTGGCAGGCAGACTCTCAACCACTGCGCCACCAGGGAAGCCCTGGGATCATGTTTTATTCGTTTGCCTCATCCCCTGCTGAGACCAGTGTCTTATACATAGAAAACACTTGCTTAACCTTGGCTGAATGAACAAATAAATGAACGGCTCCTGGCCTTAGCTTTTCTGCATAAATAATTTCACTGCCTTTATACGTGTCGCATAGCTTACTGTGCAACTGGCAGAAATATGCAATTCCAAATATTGCCTTGCTATCTTTTTTGTAATATTTCATATGAAATTGTATTTGACTCGGAAGAAACTTAAAAACAAATGAGCTTGTTTAAACAACTCTGTTTATTTGACTATTAGAATATGTGGAATGAAACCACATAGCTCATTTATTTGTTTGTTAAAAATATCCACTTTTTAATTTCCATCCATTTTTTACTTTGAGTAATTCCACTTGACCGTGACACTCAGTTTGCTATTTTTCAAACTCAAGAATTACAGGGGCAGTCACTAATTTGATAAATCCATTAGCACATAATTGAGATTGTCTGCAACCTAACGGTAGTTATTAACTTCTCTAAAAATGCCAGAAATGTTGTTAGAAAGCAAATGTACATGCACCGTCATTTTGTATTTTTGTGATTTTATTTTCTCAGTTTTACAAGCTAATAATAGGAAGAACCAAAATATCACCTGCAATATCAACATGCAAGGAATATATGCATAATTCCAAGATTTAGCAAGTATCATCTTTAGAACTGCTTCTCTAATGACTTTGAAATTTTAGACAAATGTGTATAGCTCTCTGGCCAAAGTGACCACAGGAACTGGGTTTTTCTAGACAATCTTAGATTCAAGTATACCTATAACTTACCATGGCAAATCTAAGTTTTGTTAAAACAAACAAACGAACAAAAAAACCTATATATGAGAAAATAAAATCTAGGCAAACTGAAATCAGGTTTAGGATATCCTTAACTTTGAAAGAAAAGTAAATTATAATCATCTATAATCCTTCAATCAATAAGATTATTATTATAGGGGTGGCTAATCCATATTCTACAACCCCGAAGGAATAAAGTTTACAAAGTGAGATTAGTTTGGGTTAGGGAAGGCGGTATGGAAGCAGGAGGTCTTTAAAAAAAGAGGAAGAAATATTTCTTCATCCTCAGAATTTTTTAAGAGTTACGCTGCTTTCAAGGCATATGCTAAGTCAAACACTAGACAGCAGTCTCAGAAAAGTCCTTATGGTATTTATCTCAGTTAATACAAATATCTTATTTGTATCATCATACTGTTGAAGTTTGAAAATTATTTAAAACATTTTAAATACTTTGAAAATTATTTCTCAAAATGTGGGCCATAGAACCTCTGGTTCATGGATTAGATTGGCATGATTGATTAACATGGAGAGTCACAGAACCTGTCCCAGATCTACTGGGTAGAAATCCCTGGACTTGAGATTCGGAATGTGGTATTTAATAGGGTCATTCTGCACCATGAAGTTTAAGAAACTCTCTAGAATAAATGACAAGAGAGCTTATTGTCTTAACTGCCTTATTACCACCTACAAGCACACAAAAATCCACATGCCTGCACTACACATATCACATGCCATCTACGTTATGTTATTATGGTGTCATTCAAATCACTCATTTTTTAAATAAATCAAAAGATCTGAATCTGAATTGTGGCTTTGCCACTAAATAGCATAATTTGAGGTAACATAACCTGACATAGTGAAAAAAGAACTTTGTTCATGTCAAATAGATGGCATTCAATTTTCCACGTAAAGCGTGTCATTGTAAATAATGTTTTCCAAAAAACAGACACCTTCCATAGTCAACAAGATTAGGTACAAATGTGATGTGCTTTCAGGACCCACCACAGTTGGCATGACCCCCTAGTTACATGCCACTTAACGTGACATTAACATTCCCTAATGTATGGTACATACATACATACATTCCCTATTATTTTAACAACATCAAACTATTTTTTATTCCAGGAACATGCCATGGCGTTTCAAGCTCTCCTTTTTCTTGAAATGCCTGCTGATATAGTTTGAATTCCCATCGATGTTGGATGATTCCATCCATACCTTCCTTCTTCTGAGGCTCTCCCTAACACTCCTGTTAAATATTAGTCACACACTATTCTTCTTTCAAGGTATTTTGCTTTTATATCTATAATATGACATTCATTGCATTATAATTGAAGGTGTATAATGTTTCCAGTCTCCAGGAAACTATGTATTCCTAGAAGTCAGGAATAAAATATTCCTAGTATTTATTAGAATATACAGTTGACCCTTGGACAATATGGGTTTGAACTGTGCGGGTCCACTTATACACACATTTTTTCCAAAAGTAAATACTATGGAATTACACCATCCGAAGTTGGTTGAATCCACGGATGCAGAACCGCAGATCTGGGGGAACCGTGGTACCGAGGGCTGACTATATCATCCCTGGACTTTGACTGCATGGAAGGTTGGCTCCATTAAACCCCACCTTATTCAAGGGTCGACTGTATATATAAATTCTCACTCTAAGAACACATTCTCACCTGTGAGCTGTCTATTATGTTCTCATTCAATATTGATGAAATTGAATTGGACATCATTTTTAGTAGCCAGGATAATTGCAAGACACTACTTTACAACAAATCTTTGAAAACAAGTTGAACGTTCTAGTGAAATCTGTGTAAGACAATGAATTATACTTTCATCATCGTGAATCTAAGAAAGCACTGAAATGGTACTAAAAGAAAATATAGACTTGTTTTACGATTTTGCATATCTGAACTTAAAAAAAAATCCTTCTTTAGGGAATAAAACTCTTAGGGATTTGCCTAAGCAGAAATAGTATCACATCAGACTTGAAATAGATGCCAGACACAGAGGTCTAAATGTCTTGCTTCCTATTCACTCCCATACACTCTTGCTGGCCAGTTACATTCTAAATTTGTGTACTGAAAATAAAATGTGATCTGTAAGGAAGGAGACACTTACAGAATTCTACATTTGCCAACATCATGCCCTGAATTAGACTTTTTTTTTAAATTGATTTTATGATACTCCTCTTAGATATCATAATAACAATGCATGATTGTGGTACAGAAAACCATATTAAGTACATGTTAAATTACATAAAAACTTTGCAATAAAAATCATCTGGAAGATGGCATTGTTCTTTGCATTTTCTTTTGAGGACAGATACATGTCTGTATAGTAGGAAAAGATGCAAGAAAAACAAAAATAGTACACAGAATACTATAACATCTACAGTGAGCTTCAATGGCAACAGGTTCCATTACATTCTTCAAAGGTCAAGGAGAGTTGTCATGGCGAATATGGATTGAGTAAAAGCAATAAAAAAAATCAGAAGAGTTTTATGCATGAATATGTTTCACCAGTGGAAAAATGTTAATTCGGAAAAAATAAAGAAATGTCTCCCTCCAAGCAGTTGCGTGGGACATTAAGAGTGATATATCTTCAATGTTCTCAAAGTATGAAAAAAAATGCCAATTAGCATTCTCTTCTTAGACATGTATGACAGCAGCTGGATTTTTGTTAACAGCCCAGCCATTTGTACATGTCTATCCAAAACGGGGTAGAATCTTTGGACACGTGTGTTTTCAGGACCAAGGACTACTAAAATTTTTTTTAAAACTTGCTTTTCCCAATCATGTCTTTTACTGGACTTAAATATTCCATTATAGGAAATGAATTGAAAAAGAATATCAAAATGTTCTATTTTCCTTCTCTTGTAACTTAAACCTGAAGCGTGAACTATGTTCATCATTTTCCAAGAAGGGGCACACATGGCATCAATCTGAGTCATGGGAAAGGCACTGCAGTGCTTCAAAAACTTAATAAAACGAAAATAATGTCAGGATAGATGAAGAAATCAGAAAATGCACACCCATTTCAAATGGGAAAATTAATATTTGTTTAATAAAATGAGTAGTTCTGGTCTTTCATATAAAAATTATATTGATAATGCTGCATAGTAAATGCTATTAATTTGATAGAGGTTTAATCAAGTGTCTCCATTTTTCCATGGACTAGATACCCTCCTCATCTTTAAAATATCAGTTAACTTAAAATTATATTCATCGCAAAACCGTTTCCCAGAAATTTTATATTTAATCAAATGAGCATGCATTTAATTGGGTGCTCATATATTGGACCTATATGGGTCCAAGAAAAGCCATTCCACTGAAAAGTCTGCTGCCTATTTTTCACCTTCTCATGAACTGAATCTACAACATAGTCCCCTCCCCACCCCCTGCTCCTGTTTGAACTACATGAGCCTGTCTATTTAAACAGAGAGAGGGGATGACTAAAATGTAGCACCAGTCCAAGAAATTAATCTACCCCATAATATTCAAGCTATCAACAGGGCTTAAGGACAGTTTATCAACAGCATTATAGTGTCTTTGATTTATGGTGTTTACTGTAGAGTCTGAGTTGCTGCCCTGGAAAATATTTCCTCCATAAAGTATAACTAACAATATATATCCGTCTCTCTCTTTTGCACCATTCACTCTTGTACACTAAGTAGACAAAGTACTTTTGGTAATAGTGCAAGATCTCTGAAAAGATCTGTATGGAACACAGCCAATTTCACATGCTTTGTTAGTTTCTTAACTTGTTGACAGTGCATATGATTAATACATAGATTATAAAGATGGGCCTAGTGGTGATTAATGACATAGGAATCACAGATGCTTTTATTGTTTCTTTTCATACCATTCCAAGCCCTTTAAACATATTTTCTACTTTAATGGACTAGCCATCCTACCCACAGTAAGGTACACATAGTTTTAAAATTCTTCTTCCTCTGATTCATTAACGTGGAACTATTCCCTAGTGGAAAGTTGCAGTTGAAGTGAAAGAAGTCAATTATCGTCTTGCTTTGATAGGGCTTGTGTTAGCATCAAAACATGCACACACACGCGCACACACACACACACGCTTTACCCCCTAGTTACTCATTAACCTTGGCTGTACTGTGACCTCCTTGGGGAAAAGTATCATATTATGTCCCCACAATATTTAGGATAATATCTGTTCCATTGTTGAAACGATAATATATTTATTGACAAAATATATGCATAATAGATGTACTTTTTGTGCATAACCATAACTAAAAATGTAGACTCTAAAACATTCTTGACTAAACTATTCTGAAGTCTTCTCCTGCCAAAACCTTGAAATTCAATCTATATAAATTTGACTTTAGGAGATCATTGCTATCCTCATTGTTATTCATAGATCAATTTTGAGACTCTAAAAACAGCCAATGCTAATGGGATGCCAATCCAACAGACTGAACAATTAAAAGTGTTAATGACAGGATTAGAATAATTTTTTTTCTATTATTATTATTTCATGGCTGAAATATTCGGTGCTTGGGTTTCTGTTTCTATAAGTGGCACAAAAAGAAAAAGAGTCTTTATAGCAGATCCTGAAATGACTGTGGATTTCAAAGAATGTTTTCCAATGGAAAGAAAGTGTAAATCTTTTATGTCGTTGAGTGCTGAAACAGCTTATTGATCAACGTCAACAGGTGGAGCCAAGACAAATGGTCCTAATCTGTGCCTTTGTAAATACATTAACCACGAGGAGACAATTGTTCCAATGAATCAAGAAAATTAATATGAGTTTCTGTGTTCAATCCTTCAGAGTCCCAGCCTATAAGCCAGAAAGTCGAAGGGGATCTTCTATCGTATATTTCAAAAGTCTAGGTTATATATTTTGCCTGGAACTACTTATAGAGAACTACGATTGCCATTTTTAGAAAATAACTGTGGTTACTTGGGCCAGTGTCAAGGTAACACTTTCCAAAATACAACGACCAGGAAGATTTGCACGTCTCAAAGATATTTGAAGTTGATGGAGTCTGTGGTTACTTAAAGATCAGCTGCTCTTATTGGATTAAGTAAGAACTGCGTTGTGATCTGGGCACACAGATTGTGGATGTTCGGAATGCACTCATTTCTTTCCCATGATCTAACATCCCATGATTTCTGACCTCTCCCCAACCCAGTCATTCTTCCCCGGGAAATAGGTTGTTTGTCCTTTTAAAACTGTCACCTACAATTGCATATTGTTCTCTGGATGTTGATTGACAAGCACAGAAAACAGTGACATTATTACTGTCTATTATTTAATGGATCACATATTACATATAATTAGTACAGAATATGTCAAGTCTTTACTAAGCAGTCAATAATTGTTAGTCATTATTATCATCATTATGCGTTCCCCACTGCTGTTGCTTAGCTGTTGAATCAACCTTTTAAACATGATGCTCATGGTCAAATAAAACCTCTACTTTGAGCTTCTAGCTTTATTTTTGCTTGTTTATTTATTTTGTTTGCTTGTTGGTTTGTTTGTTGGTGTGAGGGGAGGATTATTTGTCTTCTTGAACTACTCTCAAGTCATTCTTTCCCTAAAATCTGTATTTCAGCAGTTGATTCTTTGGACACAAAGGGCAGAATTTCTTATTTAACTTTCCTAACTTGGAAATATAGACCAAGCAATCCAAATGTTTAAAATTGCTTACTATCTTGATTTTATAAAGTACCACATAAGCTTTACAGCATTAATTCATGAATCTTCCAAGTGAATAGGCATTTTTTGCGTGTGTTTTCTTATGGATTCCTCCATAATACTAAGCATAAGTCTGATAAGTTATATCGTATGCTTAACAGCTTTCATGAGCATGGAAATAGTGGGGGAGTTATAGAAAGAGACCTTGAACAATGAACCAAGAGAGTGAAGAGAATTCCCTACCATGAAGTCCTTCAGATAAATAACAGATTCTCAGAATCCTGGATAAAATTTTCCTGAGCAGAGACTTACAGTATAAGAAACTGAGATGGCCACATTTTAGAAACAGATTTTTTTCAAGATACAGGAAAAAATTTTCAATTCTATTAAAATCAGAGTAAAAGCGTTCAAGACATTCTCCTCTTTGATTTCCCTGTATGCCTTCAAAATTCTTTTCTTATTGTCTTTTTCATGAATTTATTATTGAATCCATTCTCTGGAGTAAACTGAATTTATCAAGAGATTTTTTTCGCTCTATAACAGAGAGAATGGCTTGCATTTATTGAACAGAACAAATATAAATGCTGATCCTCACAAACAGAAAAATTAACAAAACATAGGTCATGGAGATTATGACAACAGGTCTTCTGCTGTCCATCAGAAATCACTTAACAGGAAACTGAAAAACAGTGGCTTAAATAAATTGGGAGGTTATTTTTCTCTCATACAGCAAGCACACAATGCCACTGAAAATGCAGGCTTCTTCTAGCTTCTACTGCACCATCTCTTGCCCTTTCCAATTGGTTTTCCTACCCCATAAAAGGGAAGAGCAAAGAGGAAAAGCAAAAAGAAATCTTCAGCTGAGTCAGCCCCCTTACAGAGAGCATCCTGGAAGCCCTAATTCAAGGGACTTCTATTTTTATTTCATTGGCTAAAGCTTAATCATGTGGTCATCTCCATCTCCAAGTGAAGCTGGGAAATGTAGTTTTTAAGGTACACCTATATCACCTCCACCTAAATGAGGTGATTTTTTTTTCACAAACACACACTGTATTTTATTTTTACAAGAGATAAACAGACTGACACCAAGCATTGTAAATGGATGACCACAACAAAAGCAACAATGATTGCAATTACCAAACATGAAACACACTCATACTATGTCATAATATTGACATTCAGTCCAGTAATCCTCCACTGTAACAGCTCCTTTACTTTGTAGTGAAAATTGATTTGTATTAAATGAGGTAATGTTAATAAAATGTCAGGGGACAATGGGAGAGAAGATGTATCTCTTACACATTACCTTTCTTCCATACTTACATTAATAAGACCCTTTAATTTTCCTAGAAACTGCTACAGAGACTGCCCTTTTCTTGAGCATGAGAGCAATTGAGGAATCTACTTTTCAATCTACTTAGCCCTAGAGGTTGATCTGCTACTGGATACTGAGCTTCAAAGGGCTGTCAAATATTCTTTTTTAAAGAAGTACACTCTAAAGCACTTGTCATTTCACAAACATTTAAATCACAAAATAAAAGACACTCACATGCACTGTAAGATTATTCTATAATATATTGCTCACTTTCTGCAATCTCTTTTCTTCTGCTCCTGGTTAATCATTAAAATGTCAACTTTATGTGAACACATTTTTTCAATTAATAAATATACGTGGAAGTTGTAAAAATTAATAAACAGAAACCTCAATTAAAATAGAGTTGGGATGCCAGAAGGGGGAAGCGCTCATGCCCGAAAGGAAGAAGAAAGACTCCTCTTCTTGCCTGGCAAGAGTTCAGCCAATGAGAGACTCTCGCAATCAGTCAATGAAAAGCCACTACTTCGAACTCTTAGTTCCTCCAATGGATTCTTTGTTTACTAAAACCTTCCCAACTCCCTTTCACCCTCTTTAAAAGTGTTCTCCTCTCCTTGCTCATGGCAGGCCATGGTGCCAGACCCCAAATTGCAATTCCTTGTTGATCCTGAATAAACCCCTTTTTTGGCTGGAGACATAACTGGCCATCTATTTGTTGAAGGTCAACAAAGCAAGTTAAAAAACAGATTTTCTCAAGGACCCAGAGACTCTGCTAGCCTTTCATTAACCTGTTTTGTCCACATAACACAAAGGTCCACATTTATATAATTTTAAGGTACAATGTGCTCAGCACTTCAGAATCACAAAGGCCATCTAGTCAACCCCTCATCCAAAGTACATATCATTTAGAGAATCCCAGCCTCCTTCTCTAATATTTCCCCATTTGATGTGCTTGCTACTTGAAGAGGCAGAGAATTACAGTTGAGATGCTTCGTAATGGACGTTCGTCCTCTATTATAAACAACTGTTACTCTATAACATTTAACCACTGGCCTTGCTTCTATTTTTATACCGGGCTTTTAAATGAACTAAATCCACATATTCACATGATAGGAGATCACGTAGAGAATTACCTTCTCTGAGTGAGGACTATTGCCTAAATATCTATACTGTTTATATATCCTCAAGTTTAAGGGTTGTACATCCTGCACAGAGTTTTAACTTGTCCTTTACCAACCTTAAGAAAAAGCTAGAAGTCTTTGTTCTTGTGGCAAAGAACACGATGTTGAAACATCATTATTTGTAATATCTCAGGCCCAGAAATACAGTGGAAAGTAGGAATTAAAAGCCACGTGAGTGTATTTTTCCTTAGTAAACTATCTTCATCTCTACTCTCTCCATATTTCAGGCCTACCTACTCCATGACATTTATTATGTGCATATTTTTCCCTTTATCTGAACTTTTCAGCTTAAGATGCTACTTAACAATGGAAAATATGTCTCAGGAAAACAGAGGAATCATACACTTTGGCTTTCCTCTACCACCATTTCTCATTTGTATCAACAACATAACACGGGCCATAAATTTGGAGATAAGTTTGTCTCTGTATTACCTATGTATTTAGAGAAAACCTTATCTTTTCCACTGATATTCAGTATTACAAAGCAAAAAATGGTCCCTCCAGAGTCTCTGGATTATGTTTTTCTGTGACACAGTGCCCACACTTTCCCTGATGGAACCTGCCCTCCTTGCCATGAACTGCAGTCACTGAAGTAATCTTCTTAAAGACTAAATTCTAGAACAGATGGCCCAGGCAAGTATAAAGTTCAGCTGCCCATTCCATAACAACTGTGCTGCTTTAAATGATTAGGAAAATTGCGGCAGCCAGGAAATGTTTATTGTTTTGGAAAGAGGGTGGGTCAGGATGGGATTTCACTTTCACTCTTTCCTAGAGGAAAATATTCATCCAACAGATTTTATGTGACATATCAGAACCACAGTCTCCACTTGCCAACTGTCAAGACATCCGATGGTTAAGGCAACTGGGAAAGGCAGCAAGAAAATAAACTGACTCCCAGCCAAGCAAATGCCAATTATAGTTTGTTAAGTGCGCTAGGAAGGATGGCCGGAGGCCAGTGGCATGGGGGATGGACAAGGGTTGCTTAAAGGGCACATAGCAAAGGCTATGGCCTGTGAAATTCCAAAGAGACGTGATTGGCATGGTGACACAGATGGAGGGGGTGGCCGCGATTTCTCAAAGATGACTTCAACGCTGTGCCAACCAAACTGCTCTTTGATTTGTGGTTCAAAGCCTCTCTGTATGATGGGAATTGTGGGACATGGAGAATGATTTATTCAAAGTTTTAACATGATTTTAATCAGGAGAGTCACCATGTGCTGGTGACTGGCTTCGCTTTGTCAATGGGCAATCCAAACCACACTTGCAGAAGTCAAGAAAAAATAAGAGTTTCCTCCAGTGTGATCCATTTTCTGGATCAGAGTAAAATGAAGTTACTACTTACTTCAAAGAGCATCCTGTATCCGGTTGCCTCCAAGTAGACTCAAGTAATTGTGTTACATGAAGTAGTAGACACCCAAAGGGTCTTACCTGGATGCTGAAAGACTTTTCTTCATTAAAGAGAATGTAAGGTTCTTTGGTTATGTAGGGGAGGAAAAACAATTTTTCCTCTACCCTCCTAGATTCTTGACTGAGATCCCCCTGTAATAAAAGATAAACGGGAGAAAAACAAACAAATGTTTAATAATATGTACAGGAAAATTTAGTAATTCTCAGAAATGGTCCATGTCATCATCTTAAATACCATCTCCAGCTAAAGACAAAGGAAGATGTTGGGCTGGGAAGAGCCACGTTTTTAAGGCAAAGCACAATAAACAAAGATATGGTTGTTCTGCAGATTAAGTTGTTGCCATTTCCACTGATGAGAGTTTCTACAGATTTAGTCACCCTCTTCCTGGTACAGAGAAGGAGATACCCTTACAAATGGAGATTTCCCTTATAAATGTAAATCACCCTTACACAAGGGTAACTTCTACCTGGTTTTCAGAGGTTCTCTGGTGTCTGCTGTTCTTTACAAATAACAAGAGGCATATTTTGGGGTGAAGAATTCTGCTCTTTTTCAGCTAGCATGTTGGAATTAGATGGTTTAAATCGACTCATGTATTCACCTAGATGTATTCTATCAAGTGATCATATTTCATTAAAGAATAAACTCCACTTACTTGGCAGGGAGGCAGTTGTAACGTAGGCATGACAGGTAGAGAATGTTGCATCTAGAAATATGAAATAGAAAAATTCTTTAAATTGCTTTTTGGGTGAATTATTATATTGCCAATGTTAGCAAAATTTTAAAATGGAAGGTTAGCCTCAAAGTAGAAATCCAATCATGTGTACAGAAATGTACTTTATTTAGTCCATATTATTAAGTAAATTCCAATGGAATATACTAATAAGTTCTCCAAATAAGTGAATTTCATTTTCAGAAATATATGCACTTCTGAAATTTGAATATAAAATAAATTTTCATAGATTAAGATATGTGATGTTTCACAAGAAATAAGATAAAAGCAAGCAATCATGACCATGTATCTGAGAGAATTCTGCTTGCTCAAGGTATTTTTGTACAAAGGAAATAAAAAAGCTTCCTCTTTAATCCTCTTCAATATGGTCAGAATGATGTGGATACACAAAAGGTCAGAGATGCAAGTCACGTGGCTCTCAACTGTGCTAGACATGGCACAGAATAGACCAGGAGTTCTCATCCTTGGCCACTCATCACAAGCATCTGGGGAGATTTAAACAGTATTGATGCCTGGTGCCCAAGTACAGAGATTCTGACTTAATTGGTCTTAAGTGTGTCATGGGCGGGTGCTTTTGAAAGCTCTCCAGGTGATTCCAAAGTGCAATCACCAATGAGAATCACTGGTCTAGGACAAAGATGTCATAAAGAAAGAAAACTACAGGCCAATATCACTGATGAACATAGATGCAAAAATCCTCAACAAAATACTAGCAAACAGAATCCAACAGCACATTAAAAGGATCATACACCATGATCAAGTGGGGTTTATCCCAGGAATACAAGGATTCTTCAATATACGTGAATCAATCAATGCAATACACCATATTAACAAATTGAAGGAGAAAAACCAAATGATCATCTCAATAGATGCAGAAAAAGCTTTCGACAAAATTCAACACCCATTTATGATAAAAACCCTCCAGAAAGTAGGCATAGAAGGAACTTACCTCAACATAATAAAGGCCATATATGACAAACCCACAGCCAACATCGTCCTCAATGGTGAAAAACTGAAACCATTTCCACTAAGATCAGGAACAAGACAAGGTTGCCCACTCTCACCACTATTATTCAACATAGTTTTGGAAGTTTTAGCCACAACAATCAGAGAAGAAAAAGAAATAAAAGGAATCCAAATAGGAAAAGAAGAAGTAAAGCTGTCACTGTTTGCAAATGACATGATACTATACATAGAGAACCCTAAAGATGCTACCAGAAAACTACTAGAGCTAATCAATGAATTTGGTAAAGTAGCAGGAATCTAAAATCTAAAATCTAAAAATCAAAATTAATGCACAGAAATCTCTTGCATTCCTATACACTAATGATGAAAAAGCTGAAAGTGAAATTAAGAAAACACTCCCATTTACCATTGCAACAAAAAGAATAAAATACCTAGGAATAAACCTACCTAAGGAGACAAAAGACCTATATGCAGAAAATTATAAGACCCTGATGGAAGAAATTAAAGATGACACAAATAGATGGAGAGATATACCATGTTCTTGGATTGGAAGAATCAACATTGTGAAAATGACTGTACTACCCACAGCAATCTACAGATTCAAGGCAATCCCTATCAAACTACCAATGGCATTTTTCACAGAACTAGAACAAAAAATTTCACAATTTGTATGGAAACACAAAAGACCCCGAATAGCCAAAGCAATCTTGAGAAAGAAAAATGGAGCTGGAGGAATCAGGCTCCCTGACTTCAGACTATACTACAAAGCTACAGTAATCAAGACAGTATGGTACTGGCACAAAAACAGAAATATAGATCAGTGGAACGGGATAGAAAGCCCAGAGGTAAACCCACACACATATGGTCACCTTATCTTTGATAATGGAGGCAAGAATATACAATGGAGAAAAGACAGCCTCTTCAATAAGTGGTGCTGGGAAAACTGGACAGCTACATGTAAAAGAATGAAATTAGAACACTCCCTAATACTGTACACAAAAGTAAACTCAAAATGGATTAAAGACCTAAATGTAAGACCAGACACTATCAAACTCTTAGAGGAAAACATAGGCAGAACACTCTATGACATAAATCACAGCAAGATCCTTTTTGTCTCACCTCCTAGAGAAATGGAAATCAAACCAAAAATAAACAAATGGGACCTAATGAAACTTAAAAGCTTTTGCACAGCAAAGGAAACCATAAACAAGATGAAAAGACAACTCTCAGAATGGGAGAAATTATTTGCAAATGAAGCAACTGACAAAGGATTAATCTCCAAAATTTACAAGTAGCTCATGCAGCTCAATATCAAAAAAACAAACAACCCAATCCAAAAATGGGCAGAAGACCTAAACAGACATTTCTCCAAAGAAGATATACAGATTGCCAACAAACACACAAAGAATGCTCAACATCATTAATCATTAGAGAAATGCAAATCAAAACTACAATGCAATATCATCTCACACCGGTCAGAATGGCCATCATCAAAAAATCTACAAAGAATAAATGATGGAGAGGGTGTGGAGAAAAGGGAACCCTCATACACTGTTGGTGGGAATGTAAATTGATACAGCCACTATGGAGAACAGTATGGAGGTTCCTTAAAAAACTAAAAATAGAACTACCATATGACCCAGCAATCCCACTACTGGGCATATAATCTGAGAAAACCATAATTCAAAAAGAGTCATGTACCACAATGTTCATTGCAGCTCTATTTACAATAGCCAGGACATGGAAGCAACCTAAGTGTCCATTGACAGATGAATGGATAAAGAAGATGTGGCACATATATACAATGGAATATTACTCAGCTATAAAAACAAACGAAGTTATTTGTAGAGAAGTGAGTTATTTGTGAGTTATTTGTAGAGAGGTGGATGGACCTAGAGTCTGTCATACAGAGTGAAGTAAGTCAGAAAGAGAAAAACAAATACCGTATGCTAACACATATATATGGAATCTAAAAAAAAAAAAAAAAAAAGTGGTCTTGAAGAACCTAGGGGCAAGATGGGAATAAAGACGCAGACCTACTAGAGCACGGGGAGGGGGAACGGTAAGCTGGGACAAAGTGAGAGAGTGGTAGTGTATATATGGACATATATACACTACCAAATGTAAAATAGATAGCTAGTGGGAAGAAGTCGCATAGCACAGGGAGATCAGCTCAGTGCTTTGTGACCAGCTAGAAGGGTGGGATAGGGAGGGTGGGAGGGAGGGAGATGCAAGAGGGAAGAGATACGGGGATATATGTATATGTATAACTGATTCACTTTGTTATAAAGCAGAAACTAACACACCATTGTAAAGCAATTAAACTCCAATAAAAATGTTTTTAAAATACTATATATATAAGAATATATAAGATAATAATAAGATATCTCATATGATTATATATTACAATTAAAAAAAAAAAAAAAAAGAATCACTGGTCTAGATTGGTCCAGTGATTCTTAAACTTCTCTGGTCAGAAGAGTCCCCAAGAAGCTTGTTAAAAAGTGTCTCTAATCAACTACCCAGGTGATTTGCTTTCAGGTGGTCCTTGGGCCACATTTTGGGGAAAAAAAAGAAAAACTTTCTTTATTTAGCTTGTTTAAGCCCTGGGCTTGTCACCTAGAGACACCAACTTCAGCTATGTAAGAGTTCACTCAGAGTACATAATTCTTAATTTTGGCAGTTCCCAATATCTGTGGAAACAAAACCTTTCACAGAAGCTTCTATACAATTGTGCTGCCACATGCAATGCCAAGGGCAATTCCAAATTCCCATAAGTCAGACAAATCTCAAGCCAAGGGGAAAAAAAGGTCTAAATAATGCAGTCAACGGATTCAAGAAGAATCTCTTCTTTTTTAGGATTTTTTGTTTTAACATACAACATTTTATCTTTAAATATTCATTATGTCTGTGGCCCAGCAACTGGTATTGATCCCAGAGAAATAAAAACATGTATCCCCCAAAAGACTTGCACAAGAATGTTTTCAGCAATTTTACTTATAGTAACAAAACACTGGAAATAACTGAAATATCTATCAGCAGGTGAATGGGGACATAAATTGTGGTATATGGACACAGTGAAAGACTGCTAAGCCAAAAAATTAAAATTAAAAAGAAATGTACATGCAACTGATAGGCAAAATAACATGGATGAGTCTCAAAAACATTATGTTGATGAGGGAAGTATGAGACAAAAGAGAACATATATGGATCCATTTATGTAAAATTCTGGAATAGACAGAATTAATCTGTGGTGACAGAGGTCAGAGCAATGTTGCCTCAGTGAAGGACTGACCAAAAGGTAGCAAGAGAAAATTGTTCTGGGAAGATGGGAACATTCTACATCTTGACCACGGTGGTGGTAACACACATATATGAAGTTGTCATGGAAAAGTACTTAAAGAGCTACAAAAGCAACATGTTGCCCTTAAAAGTATGCATTAACTTTCCAAAGACATGTTTATTGATTTTCCAAACACTCTACTTTAGCAAAAAGAAATGCATATAAGACCAGGTGGAAAGTCAAGTGTTTCCTTGGTCAGTCCTTTTTATCTAGGCAGTATGATAGCTAAATTATTACATTAAAAAAAAAAAAAACTTCAGAGAGGTTTTTCAGCTCAGAAAAATTAGCCCAGACTACGAGTATTAGCCTAGACTATGAAGCAACTAGTCCAATCGTCTTCCTTTAGAGATGGGGAAACTCAAGCCCTCAATGATTTGCTCAGAATCATCTCAAAAGTCACTGATGTTGCTTTCTGTATCCAGTTCTTGTGGCAGTATATCTATCACTCCTTCTAATGCAGAGATCTCATCTGGTTTACATTAATGATTAGGAATATCTAGCTAATGCCTTATCAAATCATGCATACTCATGAAATATCCTCACTATGTCATCTTTAAAAATATCTCATTGTTTTTCTCCATGTGGTGCTTAGTGACTAGCTCACAAATTTAAACTCACACTACAACTTAGATATAGAGAGAAAAACTCTCTCTTTATTGTGTGCATCACGAATCTGGCCTTCTTCCTTCACTCCATCTCATAGTTAGGAAGAAAAAAACATATAGAACTAATGTATAATTGGATGACTCAAAGTAAATCTTACAGTGGTTCTTGGTTTCTCTTTTAAAAAATGCTTGATTTCTCACAAGACCTCATAAGGGCAAAAACAAGGGGAGATAATAAGAGCTTATTTTAAATATCTATATAAAGAATGTTGTAAATTTTATACACACACATGTTGCATGTCAGAAGAATTGTGTCAGTCTTTTTGTGGGCATACATTCTATATCTCAATTTCCTCACATGAATAGATGTCTTAAGTGAACTAGAATGAAAAACCTTATAAATAGCAAGACAAAAGAGGAAAAAGATCCCATTCATAATTTCAAAAACTTTTACTCATAATACAAAACTAATTTAATTCGTTATACAACACTCAGAGCCTGTTGTTTTCCAGGCATAAGACTTCACAGTGCAGATAAACAAGGTCCTTGTCCTCTGCATTTGGGTTTGGGTGGAAGATACATGCAAGCTGACAAGGATTTACAAAGTATTGTGGTACCTCTAAGTTGAAGGAAATACTTAGTGCTTTGAGAACAACTAGGAGAGGTCCGTAACTCCTGTGGGGAGAGGGCTGACCTCTAAGGAGGAGACCGAGGGGAGAATTGAGTGAAAAATAAGGAAACCGTGGATGTCCTGAGGAATCAAAATCAGCTGAGTGTGCAAGGATATAGGGAAGGTGGGAAAGGAAGGGAGGAAGAAGTTAAGAGTGGAGGCCAGAGAAATCAGAAGAGTTGATAATGCAAGGCAGGGTTAGCGATTTTACACATCTTCGGGGATGTCATTCTGTCAGAAATGGGAAGCCCTCAGGATCGAAGATTTAAGCATGAGAGTTTTATGAGAATGTGTGTGAAAGACCACTCTACATGTCATCTTTAAAAATATCTCAAATCAAGAAACTTCACCAGCATCAAAGAAGACTCCTCATGACCCGTGTCATTACCTTTCCCCCTTTTACAGCAAAGAGTAGTTTTGCATGATTTTTACTTGATATAAGGAGTATCATATAGCATGTACAATCTTGGGTTTGACTTCTTTCACTCAAAATTATGTTTTGAGATTAACCTATACTGTTGCATGTGTTTTTAAATCACTTAGTTCCTTTTATTCTAGTGTGTCTAGAGACCACAATTACACCGTTGATGAATATTTGGGTAGTTTTCACTTTCATAGTTGCTTTTCAATACTATGCATTTTGGTTCTTTTAATTAAAAAAAAAATCAACCTTGAATCTCATAATGTGTATAAATTAAAAAGTTTCCTGAATTTATCATGTTAGATTTGGAACTAGTCAAGTGTATAATCCTATTTCATCCGAATGAGATAGCATAATATTTCTGGTTTCAATTGAACCATAAAGCTTAATTAAAATTAATAAACTTAAATATTCTTGTCTCTTCAATTATAATAAAAGTGATATTGAAATACGACCCAGGTGCCTAGTAAAACAACCATTGTTAATATTACTGAATCAAATAACACATTCTTCAACATAATTACTGTGGACTGAATCAATTCTAAATAAATTATATAGGATTCTACACAAAATGATCTATAGGTAGAGTGAGAGAGAGATTATTGATAATTACTTAAGAAAAATGAAACAAGTTGTGAAATTTAATTTTTTAAGTTTTCAATCTTTGGCATACACTTGTCCTAACAAGGGATGAGAGTTTTTCAATCAAATTTTGATGCTGGAAATACTAACTCCAGTACATGAGGCTTTTATGTTTTTATTTCCTGGGCATATTTATTTTCTGCACTGGGAGCGAGAGTTTAACTCAAAATCATTAACTGTGAAACTATGATATGTCAGGATCTGAGGGGGGTCAATGTATGGAAGTATGCTGAAAATGTTTGCTTTTCACCAATACCCTCTGGATCTGTGAGATCATTCCTTCCTCCCTTCCTTCCTTCCTTCTGTTCTTTATTTCTTTTTCTTTCCTCTTTTATTTCTTTCTTTATTTTAATTCAAGGGGAAGATTGTTGCCCCAGTGAGTATATTTTGGGCTCCTGGGGCTAAAGTTTTTAGGAAGCCATCATTAGCATTTCTAAAACTAGAGATTCTTTCATTCCTGGAAGCCAAATAGAATGGCCAGTTAAATGAAGGTCTAACTTAAACGATGTGTAACAACCCCACAATGTTGCAATGGGTTTTCCTCATGAATGAGAAATCACTTGCACACCCATTCCCACAAGAGAAATAGAAGAGCCTCCCAACAACACACAAAATTACACTCACATGAAAGATGTTCTCTCTGAGAATTTGGTTTTAGCATTTCCACATTTTAGACTGGAAAATGGCAGGGCTTTCAAGTCACATTTTGCAGTCATTTTAGAATATTAGGGCTGTTCTAGCAAGGTTCCAATAACTATTTTACAGGAGCTTTCACCTATACAGTGACCATCAAAATGAATATAGCTATTGAGATTTGCATAATATAAATTTTCTTATTAAAAGGTTTTGAAATACCCTTTATGTTGCCCTGAATCTGAACGTCGTCCCATTCAATAATATTAAAAACAAAATCAGGAACGCTGTGTGGTTTGTCAGTAGTTCCTTTTTAGAAAAATCCAGGCACAAATTATAAGATTTTTTCAGATTCCTCATTCTTGAACTCATTCATAAATATGTATTAAACATATACTGTTGGTATTGTATGAAAATATATAGCTCTCTATAAAAAATACTCCCACAAAACATATTCTTGTAAAATGGTAGGTGGTTTTCTTGAACAGATCCCTTATGTATCAAGATTAGATATAAGAATTCTAATATTATTTGCCAAAGAGAAATATACTAGCCAATGTCTTATCTTTTCAGTAATACACCTTTCATGGTTATATATAATATATACATATTAGGGTTCTGATAAAATTTTATATATATATACATAGGGAATTTTAATTCAGTGGAATCTAGGTCCTTAAAATCTGTTGCTAAAAGAACATCTAATCTTCATTAAAGTGTTTATTCCTGGACTCCCATTCTTTGTTTGTGAGTGTTAGTCACAACTATTTGCACTTGACATAATTTAATGACAGTTTGCCATGATAATAGCCAGGCTCTTTTTCTGTCTCGGAGACACACCAAAGAGGGAAAAAAACAAGTTGGTTCAATCCTAGCCAGGCATCATTCAATGTCTTACCGTATTATCACCCCTTTATTTTATTTAATTTTTTAAAATTTTGTTTTACATTGGAGCACAGTTGATAAACAATGTTGTGTTAGTTTCAGGTGTACAGCAAAGTGATTCAGTTATACATATACATGTGTCTATTCTTTTTCAAATTCTTTTCCCATTTTAAAGTCATTGTGTGGCTTAAAGTTTCTTTTAGAAGTGTCCCTTCAAGTCCCAAAAGGCCTTTCTATCAAAATAGTGAGAAACAGCGGGTGCCACCTCACGTGAAGTGAAGTGGTGGAAAAGTTCCTGGGGAGAGGGAGAGAAAAACTGGGAGAAAGTAGATTTCCTGGCAATCTGCAAAACGAATGGAGTGTTTTTCTTTCTTGTTCGAGGGCTAACACTTTAACTAACGGTTAGTGCCACTTGTGACCCCGGTTGTTCCTGTAGTTGGCATTCTGTGATTTCCTCATTCCATTTTCTTACTTAAAATTGAAAAAAAAAAAAAATGTAACCACCAGAGGGCAGAAGATATTACGTTTCAAAGTGTAATCACCCTAAGCAAACTTCCAAGGTGGAAATGCATGGCTATGCAGTGCAGCCTTTTGATGCCTCTCTGTACCCTTCCACGTGGAACCTTTTAGAATAGCTCTGAGTCTCCATCAGCAGTATTACCTCTGCTGCTTGCCAGATAGGGTTCCTTGCCAAATAGATAGTATACCATTCTTTACCTTCTACTTTCATCAAATTAAGCTATTCCTTATCCCTTGGCTTGGGTCTCCTGGAGTTCAAAGAAAGAGTGAATTATTCTAAAGGTCTTTAGGCTGTATCCCTATACCTTCAGGGCATTTCTCTACCTAAAAGACAGGAGCAAGCCTTTGAAAAGACATTTGCGCATGCTCACAGCTAACTGAATCCCTCCCCGTCTCCCTTTCCTGGTTCCTTTATTTATGAATATCCTCTCCTCAGTTTCTATCACTTCACTTTTTTTTTTTTTTGCTTTAACTGGCCCACCATAGTTGCATTAATTTTTTGGACTTAGTGACCTAGTTTAAGATTTACCAGCCCACACGGCGACCAGCTTGGAAATCCTTATCTACGTTGCCCGGCTGCTCCAACCGGACTCACATTCCCACGTTCAAGACCCCCCTCTAGGGCTTCCCTGGTGGCGCAGTGGTTGAGAATCTGCCTGCCAACGCAGGGGACACGGGTTCAAGCCCTGGTCTGGGAAGATCCCACGTGCCGCGGAGCAACTGGGCCCGTGAGCCACAACTACTGAGCCTGCGCGTCTGGAGCCTGTGCTCCGCAACAAGAGAGGCCGCGACAGTGAGAGGCCCGCGCACCGCGATGAAGAGTGGCCCCCGCTCGCCGCAACTAGAGAAAGCCCTCGCACAGAAACGAAGACCCAACACAGCCAAAAATAAATAAATAAAATTAAAAAAAAAAAAAAAAAAAAAGAACCTCCTCTAGAGCCTTGAACACCTGTGTCCAGGGGATCCGTGCCTTATCTAATGTAGGATGCCGCCCTTACCAGGCACTGGACTCTTTACAAACTTGGCATGCACGTTGTTATCGGTGGCCCACCTCACTTGAAACCCTTTCGGTCCTGTATTTATGGCAACTGTCTTGAGGCAAACAGCGAGGCTGAGGGACCTGAAAAGCTTCTTCCTGTCTCCTTTTTGAGGGCACTCGCCCTTGAATCTACATTTCTGATTTACTGTCACATGATCATGACACTATCCAGGTGGTGGTAGACATTGGCCCCTCCCTCTCCTGTCAACACCATCAAGGCTCCCTGCGCTCATATTCCGTTTCGAGATGTGATGGCTTCTGCCTCCAGTACTTTCTTCTACTTCTTAGTACATCAGTGCTCTGAAGGAGGGTGGTAAATTGAGGCTCTTTTGGCAGCTACCTCATGGCACCTTACAGATGCTATGGAAGCACAAAAAGTCACTAACCTTCTTTGAGCTTCAATGTCCCTTCTTGTAGAATTCGGATAATCCAAGTACTTATCTCATGAGTCGGTGAGGATTATGTAAGTTCAGTAAATTGGCTGAACTCAATAGAATGCAATTAGGAAAGAGCCTTTAACATTATCCAGGGGATCTTCCTTATTTCTTCCTTATATGTATTATGACATTTATCTCTAAGAACAGTATTACATTTGTAGTTGTTAGAAATTCCCATCCAGTGTGAAACAAAAGCGAACGAACAAATGAACCTATAAATACCTGCCACCCCACCCTGCCTCCAAACACACACATACATAATAATTCAGGCCTAGTCTGGGATTTGTTATTGTTAAGCAGACCTGTAACCATGCCAACCCTATTTAACCCAGAGTAACTCCATTTTTAGCTGTTTTACATTTAAACTCCTAAGAAAAATGTCATTTCCATAAATGTTTCTGCAACTAGAAACATTTAGAATCTAGAGGATTATGTAGTGTCACCATATAACACATCATCTCTAATCCAGATACTTTTAAGGATGATAAGTAGTAGAAAAATTACAATGAGACATTACTATAACCCAGGACTGTCCCACATAAGCTAAGAATGTGGACCTTCTAGGTTTAAATGGAGGTCTCAGAATAATATTCAGCTATGAATATTAAAAACCCACCCAACAGTAGCTTTAAAAATAGGAGAAAATTTCATCTGCTTTTCTTTATCAATTAATTTTTAAACCCCCTCCTTGAAATTTTGCTGTCCGTGGCTGATAATGTGGATACATGATAGTAGGTCCCAGGTTCCTTCCTGGTCCAAAATGGTTGCTTGTGCTCCAGCCATTGGGTTTGTGTTGGAAAGAATAAAGACATGTTGCCTTTTCCCTTTAAAATCGTATCACAGGAATTGCACAATACAATTTTGCCAGAACTAGTTACAATACCACATCTAGATATAAGGAAGGGATTCTTTGGCTATAAAAAAAAAAAGAAAGATGATATCGGTGGAAACTAACATTTTCTGTCACTGTGACATTTAGAATTATATATGTAAATGGACCAGATGTCTATTCAACATCGCACAAAAATTATCAGATAAGAAAGTTTAATTTGATTCTTTCATCACTTCATTTTCAACATTTGCTCCGATATTTTTTTGCTATTTTCATCTAGTGAGCACTCAGTAAGTGGTAACTACTACTGAAAAATGGTCCTTTTTGTTCCAGAAGCTTGAAATACTTGCGCTGAGAGACACTAAAACAAAAAGGGCAACAAAGAAGCACACACACACATAACACATACAGAGCTTATGATGTATCCTAGGCTCCAGGGATAAAATAGCAATGTATCCAGACAAAGAAGGCTATTGGAAAGCCTTGGACTTTATTTGGAAGTTACAGATGGTATGCTTTGGTTACAAGGAGAAGAAGGGGGCAGGCAATCCAAATGGGAGCAATGATAAGAGCAGAGGTATAAAAGCAAAAGTGAGGCCAATGGGAGAAAATAACCAACTCGGAGCACCGGGTACTTGTTAAGGAGGAGTGGAGGTGGAGGTGAAAGAAATGCTGGGAGACAGCAAGACTTTGATTCTCCCACACATACCTGTTGACAGAGCTTTCGCATTTATCTACATAAATCATGCAACCATTTGTGCTCATTCGGGGCACAGAGATGGAGAGAAATACTTTCTCAAACATCTAAATGCCTGAGAAGATTCCTAATGTTTTTAAGCAACAGAACTCTGTACCCATTATTATACAAATGACCTTGGGGACCCTCATCTTCTGCAAATTCTTCAAGGAAAACATTCCCGTCTCCTGTTTGGGGTGACTTAAATGTCTTCAAAGAAGAGTTCTGAGGTGAAGGAAAAGGATGACAGTTTTTTTTGAGATCAAGCTCAGATTCTCCTGTGCCTTTGCCGGGTAGTTTTTCAGATCAGGCATATTTTGTAAAGGAGAACGTCCTCCAGTCTGGAGGTGCTGGTTTTGTAGAGGAAGCAAACAGGAATAACTCCCACGGTGGATAAGAATAGTTACTTCAGTCCTCTCCGTTCTCTTCTTGCTCATCTTGCCAAAACCAGGCAGCTCCAAGAAATAAAGACATTTAAAAAACACAAATAGAGACTTCCCTTTTTATTTTCCCTGCTTCTCTACATCTGAAGTGCAATCCCATCTTTTCCTTTCCCAAGTAGTTGAAGTGCTATGTGCATACGTGAATAAATCTAGCTTGATATTTTGGGTCACTCACAACAGAAATAGGAGAAATGAACCCAAAGGCTTACAAACTTTGAAGTCATGCTTGTGTCCACTATGAATATAGGTCTCTATTTGGTTTTGATTGTTTTCAGTCCATAAAAGGTGGTCAAGTTCCTTCCTCAATGGATCATATACTTTCCCAGGTAAGACCTCCCAGGAATTCACCACCAAAAAAAGTCAAAAGTGAAAGGTCAACCTCAAGGAATCTCTAATAAGAGATTATAATTCTCTGCCACAGATCAAATAAAAGTTGGTCGTTGGACCCACTGCATTCCACCTGCCATTTTGATCAGCATGAATTATGGCCCATATCCTCTTCTTTCCCTGGTTTAAGGAGAATTTTATTAAGAAATATTGCAATATTTTAATTCTTAGGGGCTTATTTGTTGTCCAAGAGGCAATGGTAGCAGTTTGCTTTCTAAATGCAAAATAGTTAAAGGAGAGAATAAGCATGTTATTGCTCGGTTTCAAAATAAAGACATTATTTTGACTCCTCTCTTCAAAGACAGTTATTTTGCAAGAAAGGTCCTTAATGAGGAGGGAATTAGCCCTAAAAAATGTTATGCACAGTAAGGCAGTAAACCCTCAGTGTTTTCTTTTATGTGTTAGTTCAAGGTATTTCACTTCCTCCTATTGAATTGTCACCTAAGCCAGCCTTAGAGTAGAAGCAGAAAATACCTGCGTTTTAAAAACTGTATTTGGATTTTGCTTTGCATGCAAAATTCTGAGGTCTCTATTTTAAATAAGCAAAATGAAATGAAAATAGTTAGTGAATATTAGTCCACTTTCAAGCACAATATATACGAAATACTGGGATAGAATGACCTCCCTCAGAGAACTCAGCGAAATTCTCAAACTGCCCAGTTACATGGCAGAGTTTCCTGAAATGGCAGTGCACATCAGCTTTGCATATTATTTTGGATTTCCCTACACACACACACACACACACACGCGCAAACACACAAAGCAACTTCCACAATATCCTCTGGGGTAATTGAAGCATGCACTATACATCTGACATTTTCAATGGATTTTGAAGCATTTGTATTTCGGATTGAGAGATGTAGAAAGTACCGCTTACAGAAGGAAGAGAAATACAAGCATGGGAAGGGAACGGGAGTGGAGCCTGTGTCTTTGGTCTCTAAAGGAATATCCTTTATTCTCACTGAGAAGCTGGACTTGGAAATGAGTGCATTTAACAAAAGGGGTGTGGGGTGTCAACAAGAGTCTTAAGGATATTAACTATATACATCTACATCAGCTACTACTATGGTGAGGCAATAAATATTCCAGCTTATGCCAGACACCACGGTTCTGGCTTCCCTTTGGTGCTATCTTCACGTCTTTCTGATTTTACTTAACTGTTGAGAAAATAAGATGATTTACCTGACCTTGACTGTTTGGGAAATAAAGACTCTGATAAAGACAGAAGTGGAAGAGGTTCCTTGGTTTGATGTCAACAGATGACGCTGGCAGCCAAGTCCTTTAAAGAGGAAAATCTGGGCTGGGAGTGGCTTATTAACTTAACATTTTTTCCTTGAGTATAATTCCCAGCACACTTTCTTGACCATGGCAATTTGCCAGTTCAACAGCAATGTTTGCCATCCAGTTTCTTTTGAATTTACCATAATGTATTCTGTCAGAGCCAATATATAGGTCACTATTCCCCCGTTCTCTTTCATTTCACAGGAAACTACCATCAAATACAAATATACTTGCAGGATATTAAACATCGCTTTTACTTAGCCCAAGATTTCAGAGTCTGAGAGGAACATGGAAAGGTTGTTTGACTCATTGAGTCGAGTTGAGTCAGAGAACCCTGTGGTAAAGCTGACAAACATGATGCATATTGAGGATTCTGTTTTTATTTTTTCTCTAGCTGCAAATATATCAATATGCTGAAGCATTTTAAGGATTTGAATTGCTCTGCCAATATTTATTTGAGATGCGACTAGAAGCTACAAGTTGATTATGAAGCCAGGAAGAGTAGAACAGGAACATTTATTGAGCTAAATATGTTGGCAGCAAGTCAACCCACAAGAGGCAGATAAAAATAAGTGAAAATAAACAATTAGCAATGTGTGTCATTTAGCTCACAAATGCAGTGCATGTTTTCTTGAGCTGAATATGAAACATTCTATAACTGACTATACACATATCAGCTCAGAAAGGCAATATCAGTTTTCTAAGGCTGAATATTATGTACACCCAAAATAAGTGTAGAGTGGAAAGAAATAATCTTTTAACCATTCTTTGGGTAGAAAGGACCCTGAGATGTCTCTGAGGCATGAGATCATATTCTTCCAAAAATTATGACACTGATAATACTTCAGGCATCTTAAAAAAGAGAAAACATAAAAGACTCTTCTTTCAATGGTGGAGATGTTCTCATGTCTCAACATGTCTCATACTATAATGAGACAGACTATACATGTAATAGCAATGACATACTATAATATAATAGCAATTTAAGAAGACTCAAAAAGCACCATGGAAATCTAACTTTGCTGAAAGAAATGGAAGGTGACCTGAAGAAGGAGACAGGGGTCAAGCGTAATTGGCTGAGATGGACCTCATGCTTTCTGGGAAAATAGAAGGTTTCCTGTGTCTGGAATTGGAAGTTGCTGAAAAAAATGATGTTATAGGAAATAGCATGTAGATGTAGTTACCCTGACTATCACCCAGGGATGAGGTCTTCATCCAGTCATGCAGAAGGAAAAAATATAGAGAAGCAAGAGCCTCAGGCAAAGCAGTGTTTCCTTCAGAGCCTGTGGTACCCAATGGGAGAAAATACCCAACTCAGAGCAGAGGGTTCTTATTAAGGAGAAGTGGAGGTGGAGGAGAAAGAAATGTGTGGAGAGAGCACACTTTGACTCCACATGCAAACAAAGAAATTTAGACACAGACCTTACACCCTTCACAAAAATTAACTCAAAATGGGTCATACATCTAAATGTGAAATGAAAAACGACAAAGCTCCTAGAAGATAACATAGGAGAAAACCTGGATGACTTTGGGTATGGTGATGCCTTTCTAGATATGACACCAAAGACACAATGCATGAAAGAAATAATCAATAAGTTGAACTTTATTAAAACTTCTGCTCTGCAAAAGACACTGTCAAGAGAATTAGAAGACAAGCTACAGAGAAAATATTCACAAAAGACACATCTGATAAGGGACTGTTATCCAAAATACACAAAGAACTCTTAAAACTCAACAATAAGGAAACAAAAAACCTTGATTAAAAAATGGGCAAAAGAGCTGAAGAGACCCCTCACCAAAGAAGCTATACAGAGGGCAAATAAGCACATGAAAAGATGTTCCACATCATATGTTATCAGGGAAATGCTAAATAAAACAACAATGACATACCACTGCATATCTATTAGAATGGTCGAAATCTGGAATACTGATAACTTCGAATGCTCATGAGGATGTGGAGCCACCGGAACTCTCATACACTGTCGGTGGGAATGCAAAATGGTTCAGCCACTTTGGAAAAAGTTTATCGATTTCTTATGAAACAACCATGTTCTTACCATACAGTCCAACAATCACACTTCTTGGCATTCACCCAAAGAAGACGAAAAGTTATGTGCACACAAAAACCTGCACATGGATGTTTATAGCAGCTTTATTCATTACTGCCAAAACCAAGATGTCCTGCAGTGGGTGAGTGAATATAATGGGATATTATTCAGAGCTAAAAGCAAATGAGCTATGAAGCCATGAAGAGACACAGAGGAACTTTAAATGCATATTATCAATACAAGTGAAAGAAGCCAATCTGAAAAAGCTACATACTGTAGGATTTCAACTATATGATATTCTGAAAAAAGGCAAAACTATGGAGACAATAAAAAAAAAATCACTGATTGCCAGGGTTTCGGGTGGGGTGGGGTGAAGAATAGGTGGAGCACAGAGAATATTAGGGCAGTGAAAATACTCTATATGACATTATAATGACGGATATGTGTAATTATACTTTTGTCCAAACCCACAAAATGTACAACACGAAGAGTGAACCCTAAGTTAAACTATAGACTTTGGGTGATTATGATATGTCAGTATAGGTACACCCTTCATAAAAAATGTTCCATTTTGGTGAGTGATGTTCATAATGGGGGAGACTATGTGTGTGTGTGGTCAGGGGTACATGAGAAATCTCTGTGCTTTCCCCTCAATTTTGTTGTAAAACTAGAACTGCTTTAAAAAAAAAAAAAAGGAGAGCAAACATTTTCATTAGTAATTCTTATCTTAGACGTACAAAAATGATAATTATTTGAGGTCTCCAGCACATTATGTATTTATATGTACATATATAAATTAAGTGCCTCACTTTCTGACAGCTTAAAAATCTGGTTGAAAAAAAGTCAACAAATTATGTCATAAGGATTCTTAACTGTAGACTAAAGGGTGCCCTTTTCAAAAGACAAGTGATAAAACTTCTATTTTCAGCCAGGATCCCAGAGGATAGTTCTGAGATGACTCCTGGTTGGTTTATGTTAAAGTTCATTGTTTTAAATGATTCTTTCTTTACCACATGATTCTTTCTGTAAATAATAAGTATAGTCTTGGGAGGATTCCTTTTTTTCCCTTTACTTAACGTATCATATTCGTATTGAGCTTTTCAAACCCCCAGGATTGACAAGCCAACAATTATAAAGTACTTTAGAGGCATGGAATATAATTAGAATATATATTTTAACTGAAGATTATAATAACACTTTCTTTTTATTCAAGCTGATACTGGCACTTTATGTATCAATAAATTTCCATACAAATACAGAGCTCCTCCATGTTTGAATCTTCATCAGACACAAACTTTCCTGAATCCATTAGCTTTTCTCTAACTAATCCATGAGGTCTGATATCTTAACTATTAAGTTTCCTTAAGAAAAGCAGTGGAAGTGTTTGGAGAGTTAAAGTTATTTCAACCACCATAGTTCTTTCAGAAGCCTTTATCAGCTATAATAACCAGTCTCTCTAAATGTGTCTATTTCATTCTGCATTACCAGTAATCCTTATACAATATACCTACTCTCCTCTGGTAATATTCTATCCTGTGTGAACTAATTTCATATGTGGCAGCAGAATACAAAAATACAAGAATAACAACTTTTATTACGTGTTCACTAAGCAAGCATATTACATATATTATCTTAGGTAAGCCTCATGAGAAAGAAAGAAAGAAAAAGAGAGAGAGAGAGAAAGAAAGAAAGGAGAGAAAGAAAGAAAGAAAGAAAGAAAGAAAGAAAGAAAGAAAGAAAGAAAGAAAGAAAGAAAGAAAGAAAGAAAGAAAGAAAGAAAGAAAGAAAAGAAAAGAAAAGAAAAGAAAGGAAAGAAAGGGAGGTTTTATTTCCACTGCTTTTCTTTTTTTGAGGAAATTAAAGCTCAGAAAGTTTTAAAAGATGAAATTATTTTTCCAAAAATATGCAGTTAAAAAGTGATGAAACCAGAATTTGAATCTATAATATATCTGCCTAACTCCAAAGCCTATTATTATGATATCATACTACACTGTATTTCACATTTGTAAAATAATTATAATAATGTTTCTCTTGGGACAGTTGTTAAGATAATTAAGGTGTTTATAAAGTGCTGAGTTCAAGCTCATCAATGCTTGAAGACGGTAGCCATTCAATCAATGGTATACAGATTTTCGTACCCAAAAGTGGGGTGCTTCTGCATGTACCAAATATCTAAAAATGTAGAACTGGCTTTCAAATTGGATAAGGGGCAGAGCCTGGAAGAGTAGGGAAGTGTATGGTAGGAAAAAAACCTGTATCATCTTAGAAAACTCTGAGGTCATTATAAACAGACTATTGGTAAAAATATGGACGTTAAATATACTGCAGGTGAAGACACAGACGGAAATAAGGAGAACAACAGAGAAAAATCTATATCATCTTAGACAGTAACTACATCATCATAAATAGAATTTGGGTAGAAGTATGAGTGTGAAATCATTGCTGTTGAGGGATCAGAAGGAAATGAGGGCAGTGTTATTGGAAACTGGAGGAAAAAAGATTCTTGCTATAGAGTGACAGAAACTTTAGTTGTATTTTGTCCTGAGGTTAGGCAGAAAGCAGAACTTGCAAATGATGAATATGGATATTTATCTAGGGAAATTTCCAAGCAAAGTGTTGACGATGCAACCTGGTTTCTTCTTGCTCCTTATAGTAAAATATGAGAGGAAAGAGATAAGTTGAAGAAAGAAGTGTGAAGCAAAAAAGGAACCAGGACTTGGTGATTTGGGAAATAGCCTATCCAGATTTCAAAATGTGTTTAAATTAGGAGATTCCTGGCCAGAAAAGTATGCTCTAGAGAGAAAGCCAAGGATGTAGCTGGACAACATTCTACTCGTGCCTCAAAAGGACCAAAATGTTGGAATGTTCAGTCACATAGAGGACTCTTTGAAGAGCTTAGGTGTATGAATGGTGAATCCCAACACCCATCTCAGTAGAGGCCAGGAATAAAGATGTGTCTATCCAGGGATGATTTGTGAAGGAGCCTCTTGTCTAATGAACTGAATCCCCCAGACACAAATGGGAGACCCACAAGGATTTTTAGAATGTTATATCGTTGGAAACACCACCAGTTTGGACTGAAAGGGACAAAGAGAAGATTACAAGAAGGAAGGCTATCTGAAACCCCAAAAGTTTTTAAGGCAGGAAACAGGCTGATGAAACCACTTGGCCCCAAGCATATTCTATCTTTCAAAATAAAGCAAGAACTCTGAGGGCAAAGCCACAGGTCCAGAGGACAGATGGCAAGCCACAGAGGATGATTTCCAGAACTTGAACCCTAATAGAGTTTGCCCAGCTGGATTTTTGAAATTGCTTGGGACTGGTGACTACATTTTTCCTTCCATTTTATTCCTTTGGATCAGGAATATCTACAACTATTAACTGTTATCCTATGTCTGCCTCACCATGGTATTTGGGAAGGAGATAGCTTTTTTTTTTTCCAGTTTCACAGGCCCACAGATGGAGAGGAATTTTGCCCCATGATGGATTATACCCAGAGCCTCAACCATACCTAATTTAGATGACTGAGATGATGAGATTTGGGCCTTTTGAACTGGTAAGAGTCAACTGAGATTTTGGATTTGGTTGGATGCTGTAATTGGTCGAGACTTTGGGGAACACTGCAGGGAGATGAACACAGTTTGTGTGTGAGATGGACATGAATCTTTGGGGGCCAGAGTTCAAACTGTGCAGTAGGCTGGATAATGGCTCCCCAACGATATTATATCCTAATCCCTGGAATCGGTGAATATGTTACCTTTCAAGGTAAAAGGGACTTTGCAGGTGGGATTAAGTTAGGAGCTTGAGATGGGGAGATATCCTGGATTAGCCAGGGGACCCCAACGCAAGAGCTAGGCTGTGGAGTCAGAATGGAAGGAGGTGATGATGACAGAAGCAGAGGCTGGAGTGACTTGCTTTGAATATGATCACAAACCAAAGAGTGCAGTTGACCTTGAGGAACTGGAAGAGTTATGGAAACATATTCTCCCCTAAAGCCTCCAGAAAGAACACAACTCTGCAGATACCTTGATTTTAGCCCGTAAAACGCATTTATAACTTCTGACCTCCAGAAATATATGATGATAAATTTGTGGCGGGTTATTACAGCAGTAATAGGAAACTAACACAATATAATAATAATAACTTATTATTATGCCCTTTAATGTTTCCACTTAGCCATTGTGATAGGTATCTTTCTTAAGTACAGTATTCCGATTATTTTCTTAAACAGAAGATATTGAACAGAAGGGGAACACTTCATCATGAAGAAGGGTCCTCATTTTGTTTATTGCCTGATGTGTTATGTTACAATAAAGTGAAATATACATTAAATATACATTTTAAAAAGGACTGTTTTAAAGATTTAATATTTGCTATTTACAACATTTAAAAAATTTTTTGATCTACATCAGTTCAAACGTCTAGATAATATCCTTTTGCTTCCAGTAATCCCTTTTACCCTTGTAATTTGCAACTGCAATCTATAAGGATTTGGGTAACTACAATAGCAGAGTTGCTACCAATTTTTCTAAAATGTGAAATGGAAACTGAATTTTATAAGGAGCTTTCTATTTGGCTTAACAAAATCGATAGAAATGTACTAAAAATGAACTTTTGAAAGAAATTTGTGCACGGCTTTTTGGGTTGGTCTAAATTTTGGAGCCATATGGCTTAATACTTTAAGCATTCTTTTTAAAACTTTTTGATTGCACATTCTTATCATCACATATTTTAAGCACAACCTACAGTATGCAAATTTCTGTATTTGTACACTTTATTAACTTACTATATTATGCATATGTTATACCATATACAAAAACAATTTTTAAAGAAAGAAACACAAAAATCGAAATGAACTTCTTACGTATTTTCTTCTCACACCCCAGTAGGTCATTTTATACACCTGCAGAGACATGCCCAGCCAATCTGGAGGCTGCTGGTTGTAAAGCTTGGATAGTAGAGACAAGCAGACACATTTGGGGGTCAACTCCTCTTCTACTATCCACTGTGATCTCTGACAAATTGGATTGGTTGATTGAGTGAATTAATTTACTTAAAGCACATCATAATACTTAGCACTGTTCCCGGAAATTAGAAAGAGTTTAACCAACATTAAGGTGGTAGTTGTGGCTATTACTATAATATTTGCCTTAAAAACATGTTAGACTTTTTTGCTGGTGTTTATTCTGGGTTTTGGCCATGTTTGGGGAAAAAATTGACTTTCTGGATAACAGTCTTCATTCTTGGGAAATGAATGTATTTTTAATTTTCACAATCTCTCTCCACCTACTCGGTTGATCTTGTTCTGATCACTCTGCCTTGCACCAGCATTTGTCATCTTCCTATGAGTTTGCACGTGTAGGTTTGGTGATGTAAGGTTTGTGTTTGCATGTGTTTTTCCGTGAGAGACTTCTGGAGAACAGAAACATTTTCCGTTCTTTATAACTTCAGTCCTGCCCCTTACATAAACTGAAACATAAAATGCTTTCTTACTCAAATTTTGTATTATCAAGAGCATTCCCCAAGATGATGGGATACTGTTGTTGGTTCAGTGAGAGGCACACCTTCTCACTTACACGAAACAAGGCTTTAAAAAAGGCGTTCTCGTGTTGTCTTCTCCATCTCTCAAACCTTCTCGGTCTTCTCACCAAGCATGATCAACACACCCTGTATTTATTTATTTATAAAAGTTATATTCCCTTATTTTCGTTGAATGCACACTCTTATAACAGCTTGCAATGAATTACGTGCTTTTCCGTTTGTGAAAGGCGTTGTGTAAGTCCACTCAGCGGCAGCAGCTTGATTTAGTGGGAAGAGAGATTGCTGGCGTCTTACACTTGAATCCACGAGATGTGTATTCCCCTTTGTGTTTTGAAACTACCACTTCCTCCTTTAACTGCCCACCCCTCCTACACACACACCCACTCGGGGCAGTCAGGTGTAAAATTAGAAGGGAAAAAAATAATACAAGCACGGAAAATATGAGATAACATTTCTAAAAATAATTCTTGTAGAAGAAGCAGTCCACTTGGAAACCCATAAGAGGGTGTTAAGTCCTCTCCAGGCTGGATTTCTCAATTATTCTTCTTTGGTGCTGCCCTTAGTAGCCAACTAGCACCTTACATTTCCCAATAACTTTCCTGTGTCCCTTACCCACGATTTTATAAGATTGCCCAACACACGATGCAAGTTTCTTTTTATATCCTAGAGAAGTACATGCTCCCACTACACCTCCGTCCTTGCTTACTTCTTCCTCTTATGTCTTTGTTTACTTCTGTCCACTGGGCAGGACCAGCCCTTCCTTAAGCTGTGAAATTGATAAAATGTTCTTTAGCCTTCTCCAAGTTCAGGCACCTTTCTACAGCAAGCTGCTGAGAAGTCTCGTGAAAGAATTATGAAGCCCATTCTCTGCATCTCCTAATAATTAAAACTAGGGCAGGTTGGAGAGAAGTTATGGGAAAAGAGAATTTAAATCAGAATGGGGAAAACTCGTTTTCTAACAAAAGCTGCCCAAGAATAAGACTGATTTGGGGGAGGATGCAAAACAGTTCCTGGGCAGGCGGAGTGACTTATAATAAAGGTGGCTGACAATGGTTTATGCAGTGAGAGGCATATTCTATGAGTTAGAAACCAGGAAGATATAGATATAGATATGATTATACGTATTTTAAAAAAAAATAACGCATTCTCATTGTAATAAGTAAATCAGAGGTGAAGAAAGAAGGAAAAAAACACACAAATTTCTTTTTTCCTGTCCCCCGAAATCCCAGTGGAAATAATTTTGGGTGTTTCATCCTATCCTTTTTCTTAGCTCTTTGGGAGTAGTTCATATAAATACGTCTTATTATGGCAGTTAGAGGGATCACGTTAAATAGAGTTCACCACTCCAGTGTTTAAAATCTTCCAGTGGGCCCCACTTTACACAGAGTCGAAGGCCAAGTCCAGGGATGCTCTAGCCTCCTCACTCCCACTCTGCCCTCATCTCCTGCCTCTCTCCCTCCGTCACTGCTCCCCACCATCACCCTCCAGCCCTGAGTCTCCTGGACCTGTCTGTGCTCTCTGCTGGGACTACTCTTTTCTCTGATATTCATGCGACTCATTCTTTCATCTTCTCTATGTCTTTGTTCAGATATAATTTTCTCAATAACTCTTCTGTTTTCCCACCCTGTTGCTCTGCCTGTTTCATATAGAGGGATTCAGGGAGATTCCAAACCGGTACCACTGCTGTAGTATCCTCCCCAGAAACCTACTGCGTGTTTGCCTTTAGCTCAACAAATGGGTAGGAGTTATGCTAGTATACTTTATGTTCTCACAGTATACCCTTTCAAAATTCTTTTTAACCTTGCGTTTGATCATTGAATCTTCCACTTGGGAGATCTCTCCACCCTCTCCCCTCATGGCTGGGATCCTCGGGTTGTCCGTTTGGCTGCCCAGAAGCCCCTAACGGCCTGCCTCTCTTTAGCCCGGCTGTTTCTGGACCATGCGTTAGTCTACGCTCTTTATCAAAATGCATTTGTTTTTGTGGGAACTTTTCCAAAAGACAGATTCATTGGGGGGAAAAGCTGAAAAACTCATCTATTTCCTTAAGAAGCCAAAGGATTGCATTTCAAATGGGAGGATTCAGACACCAAAGTAAGCATTTTTCCTGCTTCCTCTAAAATGTGTTCTGTACCTTCAGTCTTAGAGAATATTTCTTCTTTCCTTGAAGTCCAGGGGAATTCAAAGCAATTTGAAATCTATCATGATTCCTCAAGGATAAATTTTATCACTTAAAGAACATGCTGCATCTAGATAGGAAAGGTCAACGACAAAAATGACTTTCTAGCCACCCCTTAGCTCTTTTGGAGTACGTACTTACTTTTTCATCTAGTTCCTGAAAGCAAGAAACCAGAGAGTAAAAACACTGTGAGGTACAGAGATAACTGCAATGTCACAGGAAGAGACATGTCATAAGAATTCGTGTACTGATTGGGAATTCCCTGGTGGTCCAGTGGTTAGGGCTCTGCTCTGTCATTGCCGAGGGCCCGGGTTTGATCCCAGGTCGGGGAACTAAGATCCCACAAGCCGTGAGGCCAAAAAAATTAAATACATACAATTAAAAAAAAAAAAAAAAAGAATTGGTGTACTGATTGAAATTAAATGATATAATCTTGATATTGATATCTACCCAGAGTTACATATTACTAAATTCATTTTCTGTTCTCTCTCACAGTTTTTAATTCAATTTAGTTAATATTTTTCTTTGCCTTTGCCAGCTCAAAAATAGAGGGGACAAAGTTTTCTTTGACTCCTAGTATCTCTTTACTATTCTTTCTGATAATGTTTATAGCTGTGTTGGCCTCCATCACCCAGTGATAAGTAGACAAATGAAACAGAACCTCTAATAATATTGGACTAATATCTGTGGTGTTTCTAGGAAAGGCAGGACTGTACCTGGGGTGGTTAGAGATTATGGGATTCACAGATATTTTTTTTTAAATTAAGCAATTACATTTAAGATTACTTTTCCAATAAAAACATAAAGCTAATCCTCTGATTTCCTAATATCAACTACATTTTTAAAAAAATGCATCAACTATCAGATAACACTTGTCAAATTTTCCTGGTGTGTTAGATGGAAGTGTATACACACGTGTTTCATTGTCACAGGATTCTCTAAACCTTCTCTCATTATTTATTTCACTAATATAATACGTGTTGACGTCAATAGTCTTTCCTTGCTTCCAATTTTATTCACTCCATGATGGTATCAAATCGTTTCCTGAATGAAAGAGAGACTCATAAATATTTTATTGTGGCCCAATCGTTATGTCAAGTGCTTCCTGATCTCTTGATCTTCCTGAACTGTTTATTTTTTGTTTTTTAATAGGATGTGGTTTGGTCACAGTGTGTGGAATAAATGACATTTTTGGAGGTTGACATTAGCCATGCTATCTGGAATATTTTACATGTGAGTTTAATCATACTTTGCCCTATTTTTTTTTTTCCTGCAAGTTGCAGTAGAGTCCATTACTTCTAAAATATGGCAAATATTTCCTTGTATTAATAGCGGTGGATTTCATTTTCACTCTGTATCTTCCTTAATGTCTATTGAGCTGATAAGGAATTATTTTATAAGCACTGTGTGCAAAGGCTTGCACCAGACAAAGAAGACTGCTACTTCCAGTTGCATCATTCGGACAAGGTATCTCATTCCAAGAAATTCTAAGTTCGATTTTTGGAGAAAAATGTCTTTTAGGACCCTAAAATTGCAGCTTATGAGAAATGAACTGAAACTTTGGTGCACTTGTCCGCCAGTATCTTTCTCTGCCTTGTTTTCTGCCCAGGGAGCTTAACGATAGGAACTACGAAGCCCAGGGTCTTTTCCTCTGGCTTCGGGCTCTGCTGTCTCAGTGAGAGTTGACAGCAGGAGAACAGAGCGGTCCTATAGCCCTCTGCCCTTTCTTGCTGGGCTGTCACTCTTTACCTGTGGCTTTTGCCGGGTGACCCTCTTCAACATCTACAACTCTCTCCGGTTTCTATATCACAACCTTCTCTTCTCTCCTCTGCAGGCTTAGAGGGTTTCTGGCTGAGCTTCCTACTCTCAGGAGCCTCTGGGCACTTCACCATTTCTTTATGATTCCGTTAATCCTGCCCGTACAATGTCAGCAAATGTCCCTTCTCTTTGAACTCTCTTCAATTAACCCTTCGAATTAACTGAGTGTTTTACCTGTTTCCTGCCAGAACTCTGTCTGATACACTTGGTTCTGGCTTCCCCCTCGCCACAACCATTCAAACTGGTCACTCTACTCAGAGCCATTTCTTCTTACGCAGACCAGAAAAACATAATGGCATACCACACGCCAGAGTCAATGCTCATCACGTGCTAGAAAATCCGCCAGGTAGTTTGTCTGCATTATCTCAATTATAGACTCACAACAACCCTAGGAAGTAGCTACACTTATTATTTCCATTTTACAGGTGAAGTAAGTAACTTAGCTGAAGTCTCTCAGTAAGCTGTGAAGCAGCGCTTCAATCCAGGACCACTCGCTATGGAAACCCAACTTTTAATGACTTGACTTTCTTTCTTTTCCGCGTAGGTAGCTGCCTACAGAGCTGACATGAGTGACAAAACAAGAAGTTTTTGTCCATTGACAGAGGAATGGATAAAGATGTGGTACATATATACAATGGAATATTACTCAGCCATAAAAAAGGAATAAAAAATGTCATTTGCAGCAACATGGATGGCCCTAGAGATTGTCATACTAAGGGAAGTAAGTCACACAGAGAAAGACAAATATCATATGACATCACTTATATGTGGAATCTAAAGAAGATGATACAAATGAACTTATTTACAAAACAGAAGCAGACTCACAGACTTCAAAAACAAACTTATGGTTACCAAAGTGGGAAAGGGGGGGAGGGATAAATTGGGAGATTGGGACTGACATGTACACATTACTATATATAAAACAGATAACTAATAAGGACCTACTGTATAGCACAGGAAACTATACTCAATACTCTGTAATGACCTAAATGGGAAAAAGACCTGAAAAAGAATGGATCTATGTGTATGTCTTTGCTGTACACCTGAAACTAACACAACATTGTAAATCAACTATACTCCAATATAAAATAAATATTAAATTAAAAAAATAAAAAAGAAGTCTTTTTGTCTTAAAGTATCCAAATATTCTCTTGACCTTATCTGAGTCTGAGATTCCTACTTTGAAACATCTATAGCTCAATGACAACACTATTATACCCAAAATTCTACAATTGAAGGAAGAAGTAACTGGACCATGCATGAGACGTGGCATCCGTTGGTAGTTAGTAACTTGGAAGAACAGAGTGACTGGTGTAAAGTCTGGACATGTGTACTATGGACAGAGAAGACGCCACACAAAATGAGTATCTCTCACATAAACACTGGTGTCAGCAGAAGACCCAAACTTGGGAAATGTAATTAAAGATCCCCAAATCGTTGTAGAGAAGTAGTGGGGAAAGGGAGGATGGACCAAGAGAGGTTCCATTAATACCACCTCCTCAGAGTTTGACAGCTTGGTTCTGAAGATACACATCTCCTGTTTCACGTGTTTGACTAAGGCCTAGCTTTTTCATTTAAGTGTCCATTTTATTTTCCCCAGTGTCATTCACAATGGTATTTGGAAGTTTAACAAAATGCCCAAGCAATAAATTCCCTAGAGTAATGTCCCTGTGAGGTTCAAATTATCATCCAAAGAGTTTTCAGCCTAAGAGTCTTAGACGGTCTAACGAAAATGATCCACTACTTGGGTTATATTAGGATCATCTTTTTAAAGCGTGCCTTACAATTCTCCATTTTTAATGTAACTTTAAATTTTCATTTTATTCTTCCGATTTTTAGTTATTTTCTATTTTTTTCTTCCACTAATTCATTTATTCTCTCCTCTTTCAAATTTTCCTCCTCTGAACTCCATCAGATATTATGACATTTTCAGGAATCAGGGCTGCCTAGCTGTTGAACTGTTCACCTGCGACAATTCTCATCAGGCAGAGACACCTGGAAGATGTGCCCCCAGGTGAGTAACAATATCCCCCATTGTGCTCCCAGCCTTTCATGCTCCCCTCTCTTCTCAGGAAACAATGTTTCTCATTCAATTTTAAAAGTCAACAGATTAGAATGCAGTCAGACAAAAGCAAAACTCTACGACTGTCCAGTTCTAACTAAGCTTTCATGACGAGGCCTTTGTCCTCCTTGGACAAGAGTTGCATTTAGAGTTTGAAAAAAAAAAAGTGCCTCTATGAATACATTTCCAGCTGATGTAAACAGGCATCATCCTTCAAACAGTACTTCCCTTTAAAATAAATATTAGATGGAGTTAGGGATTTCTTTTTCTACTTTTATTATTAGACGAAAAAACAAAGAGCTGCCTAGATAGTTAGAAAACAGTAAGGCATCTGTTCCTACCAGTTAAGCCATCTCTTCAATCCCTTTGAAAGGCAAACGCTGATGATAATTTTAAGACATGTCGTCAAATAAATAAAAATGTAGGAACACTTGGAGTTGAGGAAAGTGGAATGAGAGTGTAAACCAGAAGGGGTGATCGTGAGACATTCTCGCCTTTAGCATCCTGCTTTACCCTCATGTTTTCACAAATATGACACCTAAGGTGACTTTTGGAGGTTTCATAGATGTGCTCCTTTGATTTTAATAGTCAGGTATTTATTTTCATGAATTTTGGACAATAATGAAATGAGACATTAAACTTATGATTCCATTATATCAAAGTTGCAATGGATAACCATATGACAAAGAAATGAATTTCTATTACACACAAAGGGTCACTTTGGAGAAAATGTCAGGAGAGGTGGCATTAATACAGAGCAAAAGCAAACACATGATTGTGTACACATGACTTAAATTTTGGAGTCATAGTTCTGAATTAGATATGTGTTGCTACCTAATTTTAAGCCAAAGCAAACTTACTCTATGAAGGGATCATATTGAGTCTCTTAAGAGAACACATGCCACAAAGCCTCAAATGCGTTGTTTTCTTTTAGTGTTCATTTGTGCACAAACAGGGATTTGTATGCAAAAAGTGTCTTTTTCTAAGAGAAAATGGTGCTTTCTTAAAAAAAAAGAAAAAACAGGGTATAAACCAATGGAATGAAATCAGTACCTTCAAGAGATATCTGCCCTCCTATGTTCATTCAGCATTATTTACAATATCTAAGATACGAAAAAAAACCCAAGTGTCGGGGCTTCCCTGGTGGCGCAGTGGTTGAGAATCTGCCTGCCAATGCAGGGCACACGGGTTCGAGCCCGGGTCTGGGAAGATCCCACATGCCGCGGAGCAACTAGGCCCGTGAGCCACAACTACTGAGCCTGCGCGTCTGGAGCCCGTGCTCCGCAACAAGAGAGGCCGCGATAGTGAGAGGCCCGCGCACCGCGATGAAGAGTGGCCCCCGCTTGCCACAACTGGAGAAAGCCCTCGCACAGAAACGAACACACAACACAGCCAAAAATAAATACATAAATAAATAAATTAAAAAAAAAAAAGAAGCTGGTTGAAGAAATATTAAAAAAAAAAAAAAAAAAAAAAACAAACCCAAGTGTCCATCAATGGAAGAATAAGAAATATATATATATATATATGTAATTTAGATTTGATAAAGACGGAAATCCTGCCATTTGAGACAACATACAACACGGGTGAACCTGGAGGACATTATGCTAAGTGAGATAAGCCAAACACAGAAAGACAAATACTGCATAATCTCACTTATACGTAATATCAAATAAAGTCAAATATATAGAAGCAGAGAGTAGAACTGTGGTTATGAGGGGCAGGGAGGTGGGGGAAACGGGGAGATGTTGGTCCAAGAGTACAAACTGGCAGTTAATGTATGATGAAAAAGTCTAGAGATCTAAAATACAGCATGCTGACGATAGTTAATAATACTGGGTATGTTAATTAGCTTGACAATAGCAATCATTTTTATTAAGTAAATCAAAACATCATGTTGTACACCTTCAATATATACATTTTCATTGGAAAAATCAAAGTGTAAAACGTTTTATTCTTTTCTTAAAGTCAATGTAGTTTCATCAGTTGTAACAAATGTACCACGCTGGTGGGTATACTGACGAGGAGAAAAGCTCTGCGTGTTGTGAGGGATATGCGAAATCTCCACTGCCTCCTCTCTATTTTGCTCTGAACCTAAAACTGCTCTAAAAAAAAAAAAAAAAAAAAAACTTATTTAAAAAATCCTTGATGGAATGCTATAATTCTGGTCTTTCCGTTATGTGGAAATCATTCTTGATTTTGTGGAAACTGTCTATACTGCAAAGATCTGACCTGGTTTACTTCAAAAGATCAGGCTTGATTTTGCTCACCAAGGTCTGTCCTTTTTTTTCTATTCACCAAAGCAACAGAATTCATTATTTTACTTCAATACAATGAAAACGAATGTAGAGAAAATGCTGACAGAGATCATATGTAAGTTTTTCTTACTTTATTCTTTGAAGAAATGAAGACATTCTTTTACCATGTTTGAGGGGCAAAAGGCTGGTGAAATTCCACGACACCGGGTCACAGGGGATACAAGAGATTTTTAGATGTTGATAGAATTTTGAGGGAAAGAAATAGTTGGCAGCTAATGAAGAGGAAAGGAAAAGGGGGTCCTTGTCCCAAATATTTCCAGGGCACACCCCTTCCTCACCCACCCTCACGTCGAAAAATGTAGGCAATACAGACCAATGGACACTCATCTAAGCTTCTCTGAGCTGGAAATCTAAGGTGGAAATTTTGTGTAAGTGTTATTTTATGATATTTCTTGAAGAGGCAAAACACTCAGCTAAATAGCCATTCCCTGAAATCTTAGAGTTTGGATCCTTGTCCTGGAAGCAGGAAACATAGAAACTGATTAAAGTGAAAAATAAATCTAAAGAAACTTTAACCAAACTTTGATTTTTATGTCTTACCCAGATAGTTTCATTTTAGTCCATTCCATTCAAACCCTAGAGAATTCTAAAAGATTTTATATTACTTGTTGGCCTGAGGGGAGTCTATTTTTCTTGCCTGTATTAGATGACCTTCAAAATAGCCCAGGGAAATAAAATGTGTTTAGATTTACTTTTAAACTGTACATACACGTCCAGAATTATTTCCAAAATCGTATTAGGCTTCCCTCATTTTCGATTTAAAAAGATGGAATGATATTTTATACATGTTAATGTGCAGTCTGTTACTTCCAGAGCCTTTTAAAAACAAACACGAGTCATGCCCTAGTTTTTATCAACATGTCATTTCATTTCAACAATCAATGATTTTTCTAACTTTAAAATTTCCCAACACTTCCATAAAATATACTCTCTCTGGCAGGAGTCACGTTATTACTTTCTGTGAGGAGTCAGGAAGTTTACTACAGGACTAGCTAACGACACCCAACTGAGAAAATGAACTGAGAGGCTAGTTTAAACAATTGGAGTCAGAAGAAGTGGGTGCGATACATTTGCTTATCATATGTAAACAGTAGTCTCAAAACACAGACGATCAATATTTGAGGACAGTCATCATTCCAAGAATTACAAAGATACATAAGAGAATGAATTCTGTTTCCAACCATCCTTCAAACAGTCATTTTCCTAACTCCTTCAGAAAATTAGATTTGGAAGACTGAGAGGAGAGTGAATGCTTCATAGGAAGCCATAACTTTGGTTTTGGGAAGTGATCTTAGACTTTTACTCACATTGAGTATGTAACAGTCCTGTGCCTTTAAAAAGAAGGATGTGTGAAATTCAGCTACTAAAAACAAAGCCTTGCTGCCCGGATTTCCCCTATATTCCCCTGCTTATCTATCTATCTAATCCTCCCATGCCTTTGTCTCCGAGATTCTCTCATTTTTACATCCCCTTTCACTTAGGATATTTTCACACGTTTCCATTTTCTGAATTCAGTATCTCAGTCTCGAACTGTGAGAGAGAGACAGGGATTTAGTTACCATCTCTGCTGAATAAGCTTCCCGAGGTCCTTAATCTGACAGACTTTGGGGAACAATGAATAAAAGAGGGGGTCATATTAAATCCTGGGACATAGCAGCAGGGTTTGATGACTAAGTGGCCTGAGTTTTCTGACTCAGCACCTATTTCAAAAGGGTTGGGGGCGCTACTGAGGGTGTCTTTGTAAATGACACGCCGGAGTGAGGGAGAAGCAGCCTCTGCTCTATCCTGGGGAGGCAGAGTGGGAGACTCATTTGGTTCACATTCTACAAATACAACAAATGACTGTGCCGAGAAACAAAAGAATTATTCCATGGCTCCTTTAACGGTTATAAAGATTAAGTGCAAGGTTTGCTGATTCAACAACACTTTTCTATCTGTTTCCATGCTAGGTTTACTGGCTTTTGCTGGGCTTTCCACCTCTATCCCCTACCGTGTAGATTAGATGACCTAAGATAATAAACTTGAGTACGTTATTCGAAAAGAATGAGACCACTAGTAAGCTTATATTTAAATTCACTATCAGGTTCTCTGAGAATTTGAGGGCTGCAGGATCCTACTTCTAGCTCACCAATGTTCCATAATTATCAAAGTTTTTCACCAGTGAAATACAGCAGGGACTGAATGGATTATGGCAAAGAAAGGTAAACAGTGAAAATAATACATTTTTTAAATGGACTACTCTCCCCATTAACTTCCCAAATTCATTGAACTTATCAATTTGGTCCTTCAGTCCTTGATTCTATACCCAGTTTCTGTGTCTGCAGCTTTTCCTTTCTGGTTTGGAAATGCATCCCTTGGCTCATGGACTTCAAGGCAGGGCTAGACTCATTCCTGCCAATGCTTCATTTTAACCACTGCAAGACCTTTTTTATCCACAGACAATGAATATATACAGTAAAAGAGTAACAATTATCGTATTAATACAGCCAGACAAGTTTCCCAGTGTGAATTTTAGGACACAGTTAGGTTTGACAGGTGGGGCCATAAACTAATGGGTCCCTAATCACTCTAATTCAAAGAACCACCTTCTCTGTGGGTTCTGTCCATTTTAATTTGATTTGATCGTTAAGTACCTGAAGGATGTGTATTGTGTATTAGCTACCTACTATATTATTTGATATAATTACTCTTAACAAGCATTAAAACTGGCAGAAAGCAGAACATACAATAGGCTAGAGTCCAGATAAGATGTGATAAATTTGAAAAAGTTAGGGAAATATCTTGTCTAGGTTCAGGCTGCTATTACAAAGATACCATTGGCTAGATGGTTTAAGTATCAAACACTTATTTCTCACAGTTCTGGAGGCTAAGAATCCAAGATCAAGGCACTGGCAGATTGAGTGTCTGGAGAGGTCCTGCTTCCTGGTTTACAGTGGGCTGTCTTCTTACTGTGTTCTCCCAAGATGAAGAGAGCTCTCTGGGGTCTCTTTTATAAGGGCACTAATCTCATTCATGAGAGCTCCACCCTCATGACCTAATCACCTCCCAAAGCATCAGCTCCTAATACCATCACACTGGAGGTTAGGATTCCAACATATGAATTTTGGGGGAACGCAAACTTTCAGTCTGTAATATATATGAAGCAATGCCTCCCAAATGTCAATTCCTATGTCTCTGCTGTCCTAATTACATACTATTTAAACTGGTAACTTGTTAAAAGGAATAATCCTGGGAGATTCTGATTCACAAGACCTAGAAGGGAAAGTGTGGTCTAGGAATTTGTATTATTTAGAAGCTTTCAGCTTTATTCTAATTATAATCATGTCAAGGAAGCACTCGTGTTGAGTAAAGGATAATGCCCAAGTCCTAGTTAGAAAAAACACTGGTAGATTTGAGTCATCAAGTGTTTTACTTGAGGGTACTGGATACCTGGGAAGGTGCACCACTGAAAAAAATGAATAAAATCAAGGAGAGGAGCAATATTGACAAATTTTATCTTGTTTATAATTTTCCTATTGGCTGGTCTCATTATTTTATATCCATTCCTCTGGTTTACAAAGGGATGAAAGTGAATTTAAAGTTTAGCTAATCAAAACAACAATACTATCCAATCCATCACACCAGTCTAGGCAAATTATTCATTTATGATAAGAAACAGAACCATCAAATGATCCAATAAAATGGAATATTCTTTAAAGCACATTTGGCAAATTATGTCCTAAGCATGTAATCCTAACAGATTTTCCAATGAGAACGTGGAGACTGAGAGAAATATGGTAACTTACTAAGGTCACAGAGCTCCAAGTAGCCCAGACAAGAATTCAAACCTGAGTAATGGTGATTCCTTACTTATTCCCTTAAACTATTTAGCTATGTCACCTCTGAAGGGCCTATCTGTGTGGCACCTGAATCTTAAGAAAGGCACACAGTTCTGGCACACAGAACTGAGTAGATGTGGTGTAAAGAAGTGAGGATAAAGTCCTGCTTTGTGAGAGAGTTTATTCCTCTCTCCAAGATGAAGTCTTAGATCAGAAACTAAAACTGGAGGGACCCTGGAGATCAGCTAATCCCACCCAGTAGGTTACAGATGAGGCAAGATAAGGAATCTACAGGAAAACTTCCTTTCCTGATGGGACACAGGTACCTACCAGATGCAACGGGGTCATTAAAATGTGACCGAGTAAAATAAGGTGGAATTATGACTCATGACTTTCTACTAATATGTAATTAAATGTTCTTCCCCCATTCACTGTGATAAATGAACAGAAAGAAGGGCAGAAGTGGAAGAGATTTGAATCCATATTCCAAGGGAGGCTAAAGTCTAAACCTTGAGTTCCTCTACTGAGCAGCACAAGCACTTTTAGATCTTTTTTTTTTTTAAATTTATTTATTATTTATTTTTGGCTATGTTGGGTCTTCGTTTCCGTGCGAGGGCTTTCTCCAGTTGTGGCAAGCGGGGGCCACTCTTCATTGCAATGCGCAGGCCTCTCACTATAGCGGCCTCTCTTGTTGCGGAGCACAGGCTCCAGACGCGCAGGCTCAGTAGTTGTGGCACACGGGCTTAGTTGCTCCGCGGCATGTGGGATCTTCCCAGGCCAGGGCTCGAACCCGTGTCCGCTGCATTGGCAGGCAGATTCTCAACCACTGCGCCACCAGGGAAGCCCACTTTTAGATCTTAAAATGCCTCAGTAGCATACTCTATTTGCGTAAAAAATATCAGCTGTTTTCAAAGTTTCTCAATGTTCATTCTATTGTAAGCAACAAATACAAAACAAAAACAACACAAAAAACAGACAAACAAACACACAACCTTAAATGCATCTGAAAAAGGCCTGGATTTATTTAGATTTTCCAGACAGGACTAAGCCTGATATTCTAATTTTCAGTGGGGTTCACACTGTTGTTGTTTTCCTTGCCTGTTTTTTCTATCCTATTTTTACCTTTCTTTTAAAAACTTGTTATTGTTGTTGTCGTTGTTTTTGGTGAGGAGGGGGAATTTTACCAGTCCTACTGGCAAGAACATGTTCATTCATAAACACATGGAAATTCTTATTTTCAATGAAAGTCCTTTTTCTTTCCACGGAAGACTCTTTGGAAGCGTAGCATCTCATTTGGAATGGCAGCGAGTAGTGAAAATTCATTTTTAGCATTTTGCCCATCATTTCTGCAAGGCCAATATTCTACTCTGGAAAGATGGCATTAGCCGTGTCCTCAAAAAACAGTCCCTATTCCTTAAAATAGTTCTAGGTCACCAATCTCAGGTTACTATTTATTCTTACAAGATGGAAAGGGTTAATGATTTGACTCTGTTTTCCTTGAGAGTCTTTCCAATTCAATTTCCAGGTGTCCAAAATTGGCCCCTAACAAACAAAATACTGCAACAGCTACTGTCTTCCATAACCTTTTTTCTCTCTTTACTCTAATTTGGATTATAAATTCAGTCAGAAAAACGTATCGCTAATTTCACTGGGAACAAATGGAAAATGGTCAAATGACACACAGTTTTGAGCTCCTTGATGCAGAAATTAGATTGAGGGCGTCAATTGATTGGGATATTCTGACCTTTTCCCCTTAAAAAGTATAGTAGGGAAAATAGGTTTGGATGACGGTCTATGTTTAAAATATTCTACATTAACAATTTAGACAACTTCTTTGGTAAAGAAAATGGAAAGTTGGCATGAAGCACCAACACACATACTGCAAGCCATGGCAAAACATCCAAAGTCTATTTTACACGTTGCCTACATATGGACATGCAGTACGTTACAGAGACAGTTCTATGAAATGCCCAACATTAGAGGAAATGTGTTTTATTTAAGTGACAAGTAATAAGTCATTCTCTGCATATATTATGAAAAAGAGCGTTAGAAACTGGAATGTTGTTTTTGTGGGTTTGTGTGTGTGTATGAAAGTCTGTTTGATCTCTATGGAACTGCAGTAAACAGTCAGAATTGTTTTTCAGAAGTAAATTCCAAATGAACAAAGTAAACCACAGAATTAAAAAATTAACTGGAAAATTTGAATTGTGTAGGCAATTGATTCTGCCTTTTAAATGTACCTTCTTTTGAATTACACTGTTTGGACTTTTTCAATATATGTGTGTGTGGTTTAATTAATACCTTCATATTTTCAGAAGAAGTAGAGACTTATTTTGGTTTGGAAAAAAATCTGCTAAACAACATATAAAATTAGACAAGATATCCTCTTAAATCAATGAGTTATATATGTACGTGTGTTTGTGTGTGTGTTACTCTGTTTGAAACTTAAGTTTGTTGGTTTGTCAAATCCTTAGTAATATTCACTCTGCTTTAATTACAGTCCACTTGTTATGAGTCAGATATTTTCTGAATAAGATAGCCATTTTTAAAATTTAATGTTCAGTTGAAGATGTGATGAGGAATCTCTTTTTATAGACCAATTGTAGACTCTCAGTATAATGATAACTTTTGCTAGACAGTGTGATAGAGCAAAACAAATAGTTGCAGTATCTTATTCATATATATAAAATTTCATTTTCCAGTGAAATAACAATAATGTTTACATTATATACTTTAATATGCCTCAGTAATAGGCATGTAACTGTTATTCCTAGTCTAAAGTAAGTAGTCTGTTACACATCCTTGATGCAGTACAAAGTACAAAAGAAATATAGAGGGATGCAAATGCAGGTACAATAGAAATAGTACCCTTTTTTATGCTTCGAAGGATGCATGACAATAAAAAAGAACACTGTACATGTCCCCACTTCTATAAACATTACTGGCGGGGTAAAAGTGTTAATCTCAGAAGCGGCATCGAGTTTTTACAGAATTGGAATGGAGGTATAGATTGGTTTTCAGTTTGTATTGTCCATAAATAAAAAGAAAACCTTTTAATCTCCTAACATAGTACTGATAAATTAGAAAAAAACCAAGTAGTAAATTCAATCTTCTATCTATACAATATTTTAATTTCCTAGGTGCTTTCACATATATCAGTTATTTGGGATCAGCCTTTTAGGTAAGTCATATAGGTATTATCAACATCCCAGATATGAAATATTGTAAGTTGGTAAAAGCATAAAGTAAACCGATGTAACTATGGTTGCTGATTCTTCCAACAACCCTGTGACATTGACGGGGGAGGTATTATCTCTTATCTTCAGAGAAGAAAACTGAGGTTTTCGGTAGAATCAGGTTGCATGGAAGAATGTGACCAAGCCTGGTTTGAGTCACATGTAAAGGGCCACCTAATTTCCATTCTCCCAGGGTTTACCCAAATTCCATTCCATATTTCTCTAAAAGTGCAGAATCTATCTTAACCAAAGGAAAAGTGGCTTTTTCCTCAGGATCTTCCAGATTCTCAATGTGCTTAAGAATCTCCAAGAGAAGTACTCCTCATGAAATGTTTTCAAAGTTTTTGGATCCTGAAATCTTTCTTTATTTCCTTTTCTTCTTGTTATTATCCCCCTATTGAAATCTTCTGGAACCACTGTTTAGCCAAATACAGTGTGGGAAACATTGCACTCTACCTTTGTAAGTAAAAATAGAAACTGTTTTTCCTTTAGAGTATTTTGTTAAAGTTTTGGAAAAGTAGTACCTGATGTGCTGAAACCAAAGAATGAAGCCCCAAGAGCACGGTTCCCACTCATTCCTGGGCAATAGTTTTCTGAAAAATCATGACGGTTCCTTGGAAATACCTTCAGCCTGTTAGACCTAACTCCATAGTCAGAGCTGCTCCTCTCTTTGTAGAGTTGATGATAACGACGATGATGATGGTGATGATTTCATTTCTGTATTAGTTTCCCAGGGAAGCCATACCAAATTACCGTCAACATGGTGGCCTAAAACAACAGAAATTTATTCACTCGTAGTTCAGGAGTTTAGAATTCTGAAATCAAGATGTCCGCAGGTCCATGCTTCCTCTGAAGGTTCTAAGAAAGAATTGTTTCTTGTATCTGCCTTGCTCCTGGTAGCTCTTAGTAATCCCTGGCATTCCTGGGCTTGTAGCTGCATTACTTATTCTCTGCCACCATCACCACATGCCCTTCTGCTCTTTGCATCCTCTCTTCTTCTTCTAAGAACACCAGTCACCGGATTTAAGACCGACTTTCATCAAGTATAAACTCATCATAACCGAATTACAACTGCAAAGCCCCTATTTTCAAACAAGGTCATGTTCTAAAGTTCCTGGCGGGCAGGAATTTTGGGGGAACACTGTTTAACCCACTACAGCTCCCAAAAAAGCTTTCCATTGGAAGGAAAGGTGAAGCTACTAAAATTAAAGTCTGAAGGTTTTAGGTTTAGAAAAAGGAGAATTGGTAACGCCTTATATGATCATGCAGCAAAGCAAAAGCAAGCGGGATTCCTAACTGCATAAAGAAATGGAAGGGACACGGTTGAATATAATGTATTGCATAAAAGCATAGAGAGAAATGTAAATGCGTACTACGACTCACAGTATGCTTCAGTAAGATTTTCCACTGATGGCAAATTGACAGTGATTTTGTGTTTCTCTCGTTGTGTAAAAGTTGAGGATTGTCTGTAGATACCATTCCATCCGTCATCATGTTATTAGTCATCTCAGTAAAAATAATTCACTAATCCAAAACATTTATCAGAAGAACGCCGTTTAACTCCATATGTATGTAGAGATAATGGAAGAGGGTATTGTGAGACAGTTATTAAGGATACAGAAAAACCACCTAGAGAAGCACTACAGAAATCTTAGGAGTGGGGTTTATCTACATAGAAACAGAAAAGCATAACTCACAAAATACTGGGAAATGCTGTTGGCTAGAAACTGTTATTTCCCTTTATTTCTTTGTCAAGATTTCATAGAGAAAATAAGAGGGTACAAATAAATTTTGTTTCTTAGTCCAGATGAGTGGTTTGCAAACTTGAACCTGCATCAGACTCGTCTGGAGGGCTTGTTCAAACAAAGATTGCTAGGTCTTAAAACTACAATTCAAAAAGATCCATGCACCTCTATGTCCATAGCAGCACTATTCACAATAGCCAAGACATGGAAACAACCTAAATGTCCATGGACAGATGAACAGATAAAAAAGATGTGGTACATATACATGATGGAATATTACTCAGCCATAAAAAAGAATGAAATAATGCCATTTGCAGCAACATGGATGCACCTAGAGATTATCACACTAAGTGAAGTCAGAAAGAGAAAGACAAATACCATGTGATATCACTTATACGTGGAATCTAAAATATGACACAAGTGAACTTATCTACAAAACAGAAACAGACTCACAGACACAGAGAACAGACTTGTGGTTGCCAAGGTTGGGGGGGGGGGGGCGGGGGGGAAGGGATGGATTGGGAATTTGGGATTAGCAGATGCAAACTATTATATACAGCATGGATAAACAACAATCTCCTACTGTATAGCACAGGGAACGATATTCAATATCCTGTGATAAACCATAATGGAAGAGAATATGAAAAAGAATGTATGTATATATATATATATATTATATATATATATATAATATATATATATATATGTATAACTGAATCACTTTGCTGTACAGCAGAAATTAACACAACATTGTAAATCAACTATACTTCAATAAAATATTTTTTTTTGAAAAGTACAGAGAGGTAGATAGAGACAGGGAGAGGGTCTGGAGTAGACCCTACTGAGAGGGTCTCAGTAGGTCTGGAGTGTAGTTCCAGAATTACTTGCCTTTACAACGTTCTTAAAGAGATATTGATGTTGGTGGGCTAGGAACACATTTTGGGAACCACTGGTCTAGAGGAATCAAAGATCGAATCGAATGGACTGAAATAGTCACAAAATACAAATTAATTCCAACCATTTATGAGAATATTTTAAAAGATTTTCTCCCTTTCATTCCAGTGGTAGAAGCTTTACATTGCATATGTTAATACTTAATATTAATGCAACTCAAGAGTTGGAGAAGGGCAGTAGACAAGGATTCTCATATGGCGGAAAAAGAGGGAAAAATATCATAGAACTTCCACATTTTTATGCTCTTTATGTTTCTTTAAAAGGTACATATCTAATATTTTTGCACTGTATTACATGTATATTAACTCATTATTGAATTTGTGTTGCGAGCTACATATTTGAGTCCTCCAATATTTCATACGTTGAAACTCTATTCCCCAATGGGATGGCTTTAGGAAGTGGGGTCTTTAAGAAGTAATTAGGTTTAGATGAGGTTGTGAGGGTAGAGCTGCCGTGATGGGGTTAGTGTCCTTATAAGGAAAGGTGGAGACTAGATCTCTTTCTTCCAATGTGGGGACACAGGGAGACCATCCTCTGCAAACCAGGAAGAGAGCTCTCATCATGAACAGCATCGACCTGCACCTTGATCTTGGACTTCCAGCCTCCAGACTGTGAGAAATAAATGTCTGTTGTTTAAGCTTCCCTGGCCATGGTATATTCTGTTATAGCAGCTCAAGCAGACTAAGACAATTACTAAATGAGTGAAGAGGTGCAAAGTGCTAAGAAGAGGACCTGGCCAATAGCAAACATTCTGTGTTCATTGTTATTATGAAAATCTCCACACAACACAGCAGATGATGAAATAAATCCTTCAAGCTCTCCTCTGTCTCTGCCCACTCCTGGCAAATAAAGTGTTAACAGTTTGAGGTACATCCTCCTAGAATTTTTTATGCATATATACATGGAGAAATACACTTTTTGCTTTTGCATAGTTGGGTTACTTAAAATACACGTATTGTTTTTGCACCTTGAACTTCTCATTCAAATATCATGGCAATTTTGCTGTGACAGTTCACGTGCATCTGCAAAATTCTCTTAGTTTTATAGAAGTACCGTAATCCTTACTTTTGTGTAGTTATTATTACATTTATTTTATTAGTATTGTATAGAAGCAATGTGTATATATGGTTAAAAATAATAAAAGTGAGGGCTTGTAGCAGATGAGCAAAATTTTCCTACTCTCCCACCTCCTTCCTAATCATTGCTTCATTCTCCCATTTTTCTCTTTTTTTTTTTAAATAAATTTATTTATTTTATTTATTTATCTTTGGCTGTACTGGGTCTCCGTTGCTGCGCGCGGGCCCTCCCCAGCCGCGGCGAGCGGGGGCCACCCCTCGTTGCGGTGCGCGGGCCTCTCACCGCGGCGGTCGGTTCCCTCCCCCGCCCACCCGCCCGCCCGCCCGCCGTGGAGCACAGGCTCCAGACGTGCAGGCTCAGTAGTTGTGGCACACGGGCCCAGCCGCTCCGCGGCATGTGGGATCTTCCCCGACCAGGGACCGAACCCGTGTCCCCTGCATTGGCAGGCGGATTCTCAACCACTGCACCACCAGGGAAGCCCTCCCATTTTTCTCTACAAAAGCAACCACGGTTTTAGATTCTTTTTCTGCTTTTTTAAAATATAATCTCTTGGTGGTTAGGCTATGACTTTAGCTGATATACCTTTATTGCATGACTTTGTGGAATTTTAATGAGCCAGTGTTGGGCTAATTTACTAAACGCTTCTAAATGGCAAGATAAAGAAAACCCAATTCCACTGGAGAAAAGATGCTAATTCCAAACAAAATAAACTACACATCACCATTTCAAACGAGACGAAATCTTTTTTTGAAAGGTACTTTTCTAGTGCAGAAACAAATCAGCTCAATTTTTAACCACCCAGGCAGTTAAAAGTAAGGATAAGCTTTGAATTATACATTAAACATTGTTTATAAACTTCCTAGTGGGGCTTATGTGTCGGGTTCATGTGAATGAGAGGAAACAGAATCAAGCTTTTTTAAAAACTTGATATAAATGCCATTCTCAGATTGTTTGGCTTCTAGAACCCAGATAACAATTACACTGTGGCAGGATGTAAGTGCTATCAATCTCAACTCTATTTCAAGTTGAAACTTTCGGCCAAACATGGCAAAGTATAAATGTAATTGCTTTTTCTCCCCAAGCCTTAAACCTTATCTGGCTGAAATGAAAAAAGAGGGGGAAAAAGTCTTTAATTTTGTTTTATATACACCAGGAGGAAAATAGAAATCTTTCATCTGAAATCGTTCTGACATTTTGACAATGTATAAAGTGAGGGTCTTCAAATGCATGACTGGAGTCATTTCCAGTAACCAAGGGTTTACACATGTTGAAATGTCTGTGAGATTCAGAATTTCTCTTGGCCACTGGGATTTTCTTTGTACTGTGACGACGGAAACAAAGGTTCCCACTATGCTCAGGGAATTTAGGCAACTGAATTACTCAAAATTTCTAGATCTTCTTCCTTTTTTTCACTGAAACCTCAGTGGAAGCTCTCCATAGACATGCCAAACTCTCTATTTGGACCTACCTGATGGAGGAGCTTTACATCTTGAGAATGGCTAGTCTGGGAGGAGCTGGAAGGGGGATACAGATAAATCTACTGATTACTTGGGTGAAGGAGGAGAATCTTGGATTTAAGAACAAGCATCGCCAGCAACAACTCAATACTGCAGAACAATAGGGCTTAAAATCAGTAATTTAAATAAAGCTTTCCCATTATATTTTTCTTCCTTAATAACATATTTGCTATTGTACAGCAACCTTCTTTGTCTTAGTTTAGTTTCTTCCTATAATTTAATCTTATTGTTAAGAATTTCGCATCAAGAAAAATTATTCAGGTCTTGGAAATAGGTGAGGAAGAGAGGCTACTAGATTCCTATTGAGTGGGGCACTGGGAATTCTCTAGAAGCTTCCCAGGGACTGTCTGATTCTACAGGAATGTGCATCTTTGATTTGCCATTGATGAGGCTATTTGACAACTTTGAACGAGTTAAATTGTGAAAAACGGGGAGTGATGCAAATGTCTCCTGTTCCTGGCAATGCAAATTATTTTTGCCTATTAGAGAATATACATTTCTGTAAGTCATATGCTCACTTGAACCACGTTTAACACCTTACTGGTCTCCTCGTTAATTAAAGAGTCAAATAAAATATTTGTTCTGCGTTCCCTGTATGTAAGTCATATTTTTGAGTTTTGAAAACACATACCTTAACAGCTGTCATTCATGGAGGCTGTGAATCTCTTGAAGGTTAAAAGTTATTTCGGAAGCAGTCGATTTCCAGACGTGTGTAAATCCTACAAAGATGAATTTCTCACCCGTCATGTGGACACAGCATTTCTTGTCTTTCAAGGAAACAGTAAATCTAACAGAAATTATATTTGGAAGCGGGGCAAATCTCAATTTCAGGTCTCCAGAGAAAACGCAAAAGGGGGAGAAGAGTGCCTTCTTAACGCACAGCGAAACCTTTAAATGTTATCTCTTTTTTTCTGGGTCTGCCACGAGAGCCAGAGCTCTGTGTTGGAGGGGGTCATCGAGAGGACGCGACCGCCGGCTGACCTGGGAGCTCAACCGGGTGATCCGAGGCGCCTGACCTCTCCCCGGCCTTGAAATTTACATTCCGCCCACCTTCTCCAAAGTAGGAGCCATTTTCAAGGACGCAGCCTTGAGCAAGCGATGTGTTATACCCGTGCGGATGGAATAAGTGACTGAACCCCGTTAAGGCTGCTAGACAAACTTTTAAGATTCTGGCCGTGGATGTGAAGACCTGCTCTTCTCTCTGTGCCCAGGACAAGCCTCGGATGTAAGTTCCCTGCTTCTGAAACTTGCCACCTCCCAATCTGGAGGGGCTGCCTCTTTTTTTTCTGTGTCTGCCTGCCCTCCGTGCACCGGGGCCCGTTTTGGAACCAATGCTCTATCCTCTTGCCTTCCCCCACCCGCCGTCTCTTCTCTGGGTTCAAGTCTGAGGAACTGGAGCAGAACAGCTTAGAACGGAGGATCCAGCATCCCTGCATCCTTGGTCTGGCGCTCAGACTGTGTAGCTGTGTGTGTAGCTGTGTATCCTTAAGAGAGATGCTTAACCACCGTCTGCCTCAATGTCCTCATCCCTAAAAGGGGACGATAATAATTATACTGTCGGGATGATTTCATTGGCTGGTAAATGTAGGTGCACTTTGAATAGTAAGTACTTGATGTCTGGAACCTGGATGAAGGGGAGCTGTGGCTTCTGCCTTCCACTAATGAGAGCGGACAGGAATGAATTTTCTGTAAAGTATCTTCTCACGTTAAATCTCTGAATATATGAATCTAAGCGGCATCTTCCACCTTCATCAGGACATTATTACTGCCTCCAGAATAAACGTTTGGAGGATTTGCTCTTTACCATTGACTCTCCATGAGTTCTGCATTATGGCTTCGGTTCTTTCATTTGCATTTAATATCAACATAGATCCCCATGTGGCGCACGGCGTGGCCAGAAAAAATAAATAAATAGATAAAATCAACATAGATTCAGTCGCCTTCTCTCTCCCACTTCAAATGTTCAGTATTAACTCTTCTGCGACTACTTTGCTCTTTTCTCCACCCCTTTCACTGTGCTCTCCGAAACCTTCCTGCTTCCTTGAATCTGCCATATATTAGATTTATTATGATTTTTCACCGCAGTCTCAATAAGTTTTGTTGCTGTTGTTCCCCTCGGGTAAGGACTCTGTTTTCTCATCTTCTTGTCTGTCTCAGGCCTTATAAAATATCCGGCATGTAGTACACACTCAGTAACTGTTTGCAGACTGAATGTATAGAAGAAAAAGTGGATACATGAACCGTAAGACCAATAAGATTTCTATTCTTTATCACATTTGAAAATTCCACCCTTTCTTTGATGTCTTGTTGGAGTTTCACGGAGTGAATGAAGACCTCTTTGATCATCTGAGACCTCAGAGATGTTCTTTTCTAAAAATTACTCCAGGATTAGAATACAACTTCTTTCCCTCCCCCCCTTCTTCTTCTTCTTATTATTAAATTATTTGTTTTGAAGGTTGATACGTCTTGAGGGTAAGGTCAGCTGCTCACACAGTGTCAGATTCATGTTAGGTACTGAATAAATTCAAACTTAGTGAAGGTTGTCACTTTTCCCATCAATTCATCAAGGGGCAAGAAGCCTCCGTGAATTTCCAAAGGCAAGAATCTGAGAAACCTCCAAGGAGTTTGCGGTCGATTTAACCTATTCTGGCTTCAGGGCAGGCAAATAAGCTGCTGATTTTGTCACTTTGAGTTTCTAAGTTGTGAGCCACGCTAACTATCAACAACTCAATTTTTAGAAAAGACAGAGGAAAAGGAACAGGAAAACAATGCAGCAGTAGGGAAAGTCGGGGCAGACAGGCGTCGGGTACAGATGAAAACGCAGACGGAAGACTCAGTGCGTTAGAACTCTGCTAAAGGAGTGGTGGTTAGAAGCTGATGAGATAGAACCTCACTGAATGAAAAGACAAAGTTACGCTTTGGCTGTAGGGGCATTTGTTCTGCAGGAGTGTCACACTTTGGAAAGTCTTTGGTTGTTAGTAACAAATATACTTAAATGGCATAAAAACAAAATGACACACAGGGATGAAGGCTGTGAACCAGTCTGGCAGTAGTTCCACGTTCTGGCTCCTGGGCCTCTTTTCCTTCCTTGGGTTTTGATTGTTTTTTCTGCCAACCAGGGGATGAAAAAGAATAGCAGGCATGTTTTCAATTTTTGGAAAGTTGCAGGATACCCCCTTTACTATTAATTGCAATACACCTTCTGTATTTCTTTTTCAAAAGAAGTGTTGGATTAGGAAATGTACAAGCTCATCAGCCAAAGACAGAATGCTGGCTACCAGTTGGACCTCACAGGATATTTTTGGAAAAAAAAATCCTGGAATGGTGAATGGAAAAAGGACAATCTAAGAGCAAGACCCACCATTGAAAAGCCAGGCACAGGCACGTTTGATTCTGAAATCCCATCTCAGGTCTATAAACTTGGAAAAAATGTATTTTCTTTTTTTCTTGTACTGTGTCAATCATTTGTAAGACATCAGAAACGAATTACCCGTTTTATTTTCAAGTTTCTCTAAAATTATGAAAGGAGAACTGAATGAAATAACAACAGGCCTGCTGTCTGGCAGAGGATAAAACATGATTTCAGAAAACCATAAGACCCTTGAAAAAAATGCCAACATTCAAACAATGCCTAGCCTAGGACTGAACCACGATTTCTCACAGATAAACAATTTCATAGATTTGACTGCCCTACCATTTATCATTTTCTTGCGTTGTGCCCACAAAGTGACGATAAATATAAAACCATGTCAGCCTTGCCACAAACTATGATTTTTGAGAAATAAGTTAAAAATGAAGTTCAATGTTTTGATACTTTTTTTGGTATAAACGATACCATGCAAGTCTTTCGAGTTTTACCCCTTATTTCATGTTTCAGTGTATTTATCACTTAGCACCCATTGGTTCTATTTTTACTTAATTGAAGTAGACTTTTAGACACATATTCCATCCAACCACTACAAGATTTCTTATGCATCAGTGCTGATTTCAAAGGCTTTCATGGCCTGGATTCGGATAGAAATGTAAAGTTTCCACATTGTCACCATCGTGATATAATGAACATACATGAAAAAGCTCTGAGAATGTTGGAGTTACTCCTTTGGGTCCCACTTAGGATGTTTCTTGCATGAGATGCTGCCTCTAAAGGTGTATTATTTGTTTATATTACTAATCTGTTTACTTCTCCTGTACCCACACTAATGTACAGGGTGCCTCAGAGCTGGTGACCTCTTCCACCACTCTTAAGAGAGCTTCTTTATGTTGCTTTCAAAGTGAGAAGCAGTAGGAATAATATTTATAATGGGCAGAGGATGCGCTAGGGGGTCAGACAGACCTGGAAGCAAAGCAAAGCCCAGCTCTGTCTTTTAACAGCTGTGTAACTTCTCTGAACCTTAGTTTGTTCATCCATGAAATTGAGATATTAAGACGGAATCTGCCTGTGATGTTACCAGGGTTTGAAATAATGTAGGTAGGTCTTTAGTAAGTATTAGCTAGTATTAAACAGTATTTCATTCCTTTTGTCACAATTGACTGATTAGGTAGAAATTCCTGTCCCATAGGAGTCTATCATGATTATGACCTATCTAGGGCCTTCCAGACAAAATAATACATGAGGTCATCATGTCTTCTTTTCTTACAGATGTCTTTCCTCTGGAGACTTGTGGATATACCTCCCCTACACTCTGTCATTTTCAACTGCCAGTAGAAACAGGTCAGTCTCATTTTATTAAAATAATAAACAGAATGTAATCGAGGAATCATTTCTGTCTTCTCCAGTCCCAGATTCCCCAGAAAAGTTGAAAACGGTTACCAGACTGGTGGCATTGCTAACAAATCATGGGGCCAGAGGAAACGCAACCCTCTCCAGCGGACATTTTCCAAATGGTGGAATTGCTTTTCTTATTTACAAAATGAAACAAAAGAGCCGCATTATTTCAGCAAAAATTTTGGAGAGCAATATTTAACCCATTCATTGAATGGATAGTTGGGCTTTTGCATGATAAATGAATGAAAACTTATCTTGTGTGCCCAAATTTTAAAGTAGAAAATGAGACAAAGGAGTAGTTGATATCCAAACCTTCAATGCCAGTTAACACACTTTTGCAAAGCGCTACATATAGTTTGCCCTCTGTATCCACGGATGTGGAACCCATGGATACAGAGGGCCAACTGTACTAAGTCGTTTTTATATAAAGAACTTGAGCATCCACAGATTTTGGTATCTGAGGCGGTCCTGGAACCAAGGGATGACTGTATATCTGAAATCATATAATTTAATGAATTTTAAAGCATACATTGCATGGTTCTTAACAAATGAAACTGTTGAAATTTGTCCGGCAACTACAAATACCTGTAGGATTATCACAAATATCACCTTCTTTTTCCTCAATTTGATAAGAAGAAGTTAATCATATCAGATGTCGCCCTTATCAAACATAATTAATTTCTTTTAATGCTTGAGATTAAGAATGAACTACTGCAGACATTTGCCACCCTAATTCATGTTGCTCTGAAATTTTCATAGTCACGTATGTTGCTGTTTTAAAGAAATTAATTCATACCTAAGATACAGTTCTTGAGAGTTCTTAGAATTGATGTCAACTCTCAAGCCACCCCCCAAACTGAGATATTACAGCTGAAGAAGATCAGAAGCAGTCTACCTATAGGGAGCTGTCTGAGCATCCTTTAAGGGAAATGTGTTCCCCCATAAACAAAGGAGTTGAATGATTCCATTGGGTAAATGAAAACTTTCCCTGTAGCTTCTGTTGCAAAAAAACCCATAAATTGGTTTCCTAATCATTTTGCATAACATATATATTTTAGATGATGAGTAATTTGAAAGCCTGATGCAGACATTCTATTTAATTTTCTTTCAAATGTGGGCCAGAAAAAGAGAAATCAAAGGATGATTGTACAATGGGTAAATAAATAAAAAACATGCGTGAAAGAAAGGTAGTGAAGGAGATCAGTAAGTTTGCTACAGCATAACACTTATTTGAACGTGTCTTTTGGAGTTTATGATTTTATGAATGGCACCAATGGGAAATGTTATCATCTGAGTCAACCATGCTGATTCTCAGTCTGAAGGGCCCATTCCTTATAAGACCTCTCCCTCATATATAGATTTATATGTTCTCCCTCATTAGGCCACAATAGGTTGTGTTTTATTAGGATTAATGCTTTTATTGTGTGTACAAAATACCCAGGAAAAAAATCTATACCCCCGCTTTGAACCCGATTCTCTCAGGGATTATTCAAAGGAAAAAAGAGATACTTTTTAGTTTCCTAGGCTACAACCATCACTGAGAAAGAGCCCCTCTCCCATCACTGCTTCAAAACATGTCTTTCTCTCATTCATTTTATTTTTTCCTTCCTAATGTTGAGACATGCTTCTCATTTTCCCCCATGGACATCACTGTTTTGTGATATCAGATTTTTTTTCCCCTTCTAAACTCTGTCCCAGTCCTCTCTTTCTATGAGATACAAATTACAATCGTTCTCCTTGACTGCTGAGGACATTTTCTTGGAGACATTTATAGATACAAACGCTTCCCCTAGTTTCTTCATATAGATTGCATTCCACGATAATACATTTTGAGCAACTGAATGGAAAGACTCATCAATGTGATGTGGAAGGCAAGAAGGAAATTCAGCATGGATGGGAAAGGAAATGAACCACCAGCGATGAGATAAATGTGTACAATAAATATACCACTGTACCTCAGGGGATGACAGAGGCACTGCACCTAATGGCTACAGACCATAGGAAAGCCATAAAAATGACATAAAATAGAAGAGTGTACTATTCCCAATAGGCACCCACCCAAATGTCGCTATAAACCTAGCAGCACCACAGAAACAGATGAACAGACAAATTTCCATGATGCATGGACCACCAGTGGGGCTCAGAGAGATATGATTTAATTGTAGTTTTCTGGCTTATCTTTTCAAAGCAGTTTGCATAGGAATGTGATTGTGAATGAAGTAGGAACTGACTTCAGTTTCCAAAAGCAACTTAAACTACATTTATAAAGTCAGTAAGGGGGTATGTATACAACTACTAAGACTCAAATTGGCTACTGTTAAGGAATTATACAATTATTAAGGAACAATAATACATTATTATCAAGGAATTATTAAGGCTTTTATTAAGGAATAGTAATCAAATTCATGAGTCAGGGATAATTACCTTTTTTTCAAGAAATTATGGTTTCCAAATACGTATATATAAATTTTTAAGCTTTTAAAATTGTGAAATATAGATGGTGAATAAAACATAGAATAGTTTCATAGCCAGCTGAATGAATTGTAATAAAAAGGACACCTGGGGCTTCCCTGGTGGCGCAGTGGTTGAGAATCTGCCTGCCAATGCAGGGGACACGGGTTCGAGCCCTGGTCTGGGAAGATCCCACATGCCACGGAGCAACTGGGCCCGTGAGCCACAACTACTGAGCCTGCGCGTCTGGAGCCTGTGCTCCGCAACAAGAGAGGCCGCGATAGTGAGAGGCCCGCGCACCGCGATGAAGAGTGGCCCCCGCTCGCCACAACTAGAGAAAGCCCTCGCACAGAAACAAAGACCCAACACAGCTAAAAATAAATAAATAAATTTATTAAAAAAAAAAAAAAAAAAAAAAGGACACCTGTGTTGCACCTGAGTCAAGAACAAGGATGTTCCTCCATCCCAGAAGCTCCCTTGTGTCTCTTCTCTGCCATAAACTGCTCCCTCACCCCTGGTGGCAACCACTTTCCCAGTGTTTTAATAGCTTTCTTGAGCCATAACTGACTAAACATATTTAAAGTCTGCAGTTTGATACACTTTGCCGTATCTCAATGCTGATAAAACAATGATCTTCACCAGGAGAATGAACATGTACATTAGCCCCCAGAGTTTCCTTGTGCCCCTTTATAACTTTATAATTCCTCTTTCTACATGTCTATCCCCATCCCCAGGTACCCAATCACCTCCTTATTGTCTCTATATTTTAGTTTGAATTTTCTAGGATCTTCCATACATGGAAGCATCCAGTTGTACTATTTTTTCGTCTTTCTGCTTTCACTGAGCACAATGGTTCTGAGATTTGACCTTGTTGTGGTATTTATTCATAGCTCATTGTTTTACATTACTTGAAGAGTATTCTATTATAAATGGATAAACATTTTTTTTTATCCATTTACCTGTTGATGGACAAATGCATTTTTGCCAGGTTGGGATCATTACACATATAAACTCGCTGTGAACATTTCTGTACATGTTTTTATATGGACACATGCTTTCCCTTAGGTAAATACTGAGTAGAACAGCTGGGCTATACTGTATTATTTTAAAGGTTTAGATAACTGCCAAAGGATTTTTCCAAGGTGCTTGTATCTGTTTCCATTCCTACCAACACTGTATGAGAATTTCAGTTACTCCACATCTTTGTCAAAACTTCATATGGTCAGTCTTTGAATTTCAGCAATTCTATTAGGTGTGGAGCCATATCTCATTGTGTTTTTAAATTTCATTTTCCAAATGACTAATAGTGTTAAGCAAATTTCCATGTGCTTATTTGCTATCTGAGTATATATTCTTTGGTAAAGCGTCTGTTAAATACTTTCCTCATCTTTTTAAAATTGATCATTTGCTTTTTCATTTTTGAGTCTCAAACATTCTTATATAGTATGGATATAAGCCCTTTATCAGATATATGATTTGCAGATCTCTAAGTCTAAGGTGACTTCATTTCCTTAACAATGTCTTATGAAGAACAGAGATGTTTAATTTTGGTAAAATACAGCTTATCAAATGGTTTTTTAATGGTTCATGCCTTTCGTATTAGAGTCTAATAAATTTTTATACAGCCAAAGGTAACAAAGATTTTCTCCAAGGTATAGTTAAGAAATGTTATAGTTTTACATTTGACATTTAGGTCTGTGATCGATTTTCTTTTAAATTTTGTATGTGGTACAAGCATGGATCAAAGCTCCTTTTTTTTTTTTTTCCCCCACGTGGGCATCCAATTGTTCCAACACCATTTATAGAGAATCTTAAATGTTCCTTTCTCAATAATTTCTAAAACAAGAAGAGAGAAAAATCAGTAGGCATATAGAAGGTATGTAGATAATGTATTTTGAAGTAAAATAAAACTTTGTAAGGTGATAGAGAATTGTTGTGGTTTTTAACACTTTAAAAGTGAGAATAGGGCTTCCTTGGTGGCGCAGTGGTTGAGAATCTGCCTGCCAATGCAGGGGACACGGGTTTGAGCCCTGGTCTGGGAAGATCCCACATGCCGCGGAGCAACTAGGCCCGTGAGCCACAATTACTGAGCCTGCGCGTCTGGAGCCTGTGCTCCGCAACAAGAGAGGCCGCGACGGTGAGAGGCCCGCGCACCGCGATGAAGAGTGGCCCCCGCTTGCCGCAACTAGAGAAAGCCCTCGCACAGAAACGAAGACCCAACACAGCCAAAATAAATAAATAAATAAATAGCATTCCCTTAAAAAAAAAAAAAAAAAAAACAGTGAGAATACACTAGGAAATTTTATTCTTTGTTTCCTTTCCCACAGTGGGCCTGATGGAAATCTGTTTTCCTCCCTAGTGTAACGCCTAGGAAATTATTTGGTCTCAATATCCTGTGTGTCCAATTGCCTATTATCAGGAAGATAAAGGTTGTCGATTCTTGGAAATAGTCCAGTGTAATGTTTCATTATGGAACTAATTTCTGGTGGGAGTTTTCCACCAGCTGTTGACAATACTTCTATTGATGCATTCAGAATATTTGAGAAAAAATATGAAAAATTTCTCCCAATCAATGAAAATAAAAATTCTATAAATATTCAGAAAGAATGTCATGAATAGATTATTATGCCAAGTAATTTACCTGGGAACAAATGCAGTTTCAGGCAGAATTCAGATTCCTGGGCTATTTGTGATGATCTAAAATGTCAATTACGATACTAGTAAATTGCCTTTGAAAGAATAGCCCCAGTAACTATCACACTTATATGTGCCAGGAGCTGTAATTTTGTATATTTCAAATACTTAATCTAGACAGCAGTGAGGTTAAAAGTGAAGACAGTATGCAAGGAAGAAGTACAAAATAATAATTAAGACCTAACTTTAGACCTAAAATTCTTGAACCACATCAAGCTAAACAGTTATTTTACTTTCCCATTTGAACATCGCATGCTGTTATGTAACAGGACACTATAGATTTACATTCATTTATTTAGCTTTGCTGAGAGAGAAAACTGAAGCCAGAATTGTCAAGTACACACACACAGACACACACACTTAAGAAAATACATTACAACACAGGCACTTTGGAGAGGTAAATCCCTGAGCTGTGTATCCTTCAACATGTATAAAAATGGAAATGTTTGCAAGACATTCACCTTGAAAACACTAAGAATATAAACTATCATCCAGGTTGGCTGTCCTATCCAACTAATACCTGTTCCATATCTTGTTACCATGAAAGTTGCATAGCTCGTTCACAAGATGTATCCTTGGGACATCTTGACTTTAAGAGATTATTATTAGCTCCTGTGAAATACAACCCAATACGTATGACCCCACTGATGTTACTCTGTAACTGAGCTAGACTCTACATGGCTTGAATTTTCCTAATCGAGGAGGGCCACAGGCTCTGAGCCTTCAAACCCTTTGTATTAAGTTCACCCACTTTTGCCATACTCAGTGCTACCTTATCCTACCCCTGGGTGGTACCTACTGTCTCTAGGGGTTAACCCCTCAGGAGGATTTTCGGTTCAGTTAGTACACTTCTTTATCAAATTCCCATCAGACTCTTCGGTTGCAAATTCTTACCATCCGCTGAGTTCCTTCCTCTGCTGCATGACACTTCTCTAGCCTGTCGAAATATCTCAATTGCAGTTGAGTTCTCTCCAGTTTTTTGGGGTTTTTTTTGTTTTTTTTTTTTGGTCTTTGTGGGTTTTTCTTTCTTTTTATGTTGCTTTATTGTTACTTTCATGAGGCACGAAGAGGGAGAAAAAATAAAGGTGTCTGGGCCTGCTGCCGTATTTAACTAGTCATTTCTCCTTAAGATGCTGGATTTTGCCTTTTCTCATGTTGCCCCTGCTCTCCCTTGTACCATGGTTATCCCATGGAAGGTTGACACCTGGACAGTTTCTCTGTTTTCCCACATCACAGGAAGCATTTGGAAAGGTTTCTTGCCTTACCACATATAGAAGGAAAATAAAAAACAAGGATTAACTAATAACTGCGGTTAGACGCAGCAACACTTATGGCCAGGAACAGTCATGGCCAGAGCAGGTATCATCCTCAGAAGGGGTCTGATGGGGACACTCAAGGGTTGCAATACCCATGTCCCTCCCAGAAAACTCACCCCTTAGCCAGAGAGGTAGCCTTGCCCTTGGCCTGCCGTAGGGTACTCGTTAATTAGTACACCTGAGGAAGTACCCTGGCATATTTCACAAGGATAGGCTACACAGTCATAATCATTGTACATGGGACAGCAACGATATGGAGCTGGGGCCATCTGAGTCCATTTCTAAGCCTGTCACCCAGGAGGAGAGAAACAGCAGGGTTTCAGCACTTTTCAGTGCCTCCCAGTGTCTTTACTCCAAATCACCAGTGAGAAAATGCATTCGCTCACGCTCGTACACCTGCCCCCAAAAAGGCACTCTAATTCCATAAAGGGAATGCAAAAGCCAACAAGAGCAAACAACAAGGTTGTGCAGACTTAGATCCAGTAAGTGCAACTAACTGAAAGTACCAGAAAGGCTGCATCAGGGGTCCTGACCATCCTCCCCACCCCAAATCAGATGGCAGGTATTGGACTTGAACTTCGTAACTAACATTTGTTGAGGTACTTGTTCCATAATAAAGAAGGAAGCTGCCCCGAAATGAAATCACATCGCCATCGCTTGGGATGGAAATGCTGCTGACAGGTTTAACGTGGCCGTAGTTTTTAGTTCTTAGTCTTAAGAACTATCTGATATATTGGAGCTCATTCACATTCTTTGTCTTGAGTTATTCTAATAGACGTAACATGCGGAGGTGTGCGTGTAAGTGTGTGTACGTGTGTGCGGGCAAATTAAAAAAATTATTTTAAAATTATATTTTAATTGCTGATTGTATGACTCACAACAGTTATCCACATGTTTCAGATGAGGATAAATGAAAGAACTTAAAAACATGATTCGACCAAGTCGATTCTACTCTAAGGACCTTTCACTCCATATTCCTGGCTTATCTCAGTAAGAGATAGAGCTACAAAGAACTCTCTCCTTTTTTTTTTTTTTTTTGTAATTAACATAGAGACATAGGAACCATATATTATTCTCTTAACAGTCCAGTGAGTAAATTGTATCAGATGCTTCTAGCTGACCCTCTTTCTACACCTGTGGCAAAACTCAAACAGAAGCAAGCAATGTTGACAATGTTTTGTTTTTGATTTGTTGTAAACTACATCTCGAGACTTTACAATGCACTTTTTAAAAAATGTTCTTATTCAGCAACTAAGAAATTCTCAAATTATTATTATTTTTTCCTATGGAAGGATATCAGCTTCATACAGTGTGTGCTAATCTTAGTTTCAGAAAAAAAAAAATGCAAATCTTAGCATTTCTTTAATCCATTATGTCTTTTAAGGGTAAGCTGTTGAAACTTAGGGGGAAAAAAAGCCCTGCACCCAGCGATTATTTGGAAAAAAGAATGACCTCAAAAATTTGAACTTAAATGCAGGAAAGGAAATACATCATATATTTTTTTTCCTATGGGTGATGACAGGACTTAAAATGCAAAATGCTACGCTTGCCTGGAAAAGCTACCTATTTAAAAAAAAATGAGACTTTAAATGATCTCCTGGGTACTACTATGTTACTCAGGACTGTCGACACAGAGAAATGCGGCATTTCAGTTACTGAAATGTTGAGAAATGGCCTAAATGGTGCCAAGTGCATGTCCCCTACCGTGAGCCATTTCTCCTTTCCCTGGACAGAAAGTTACAGACCGATAATCATTCCTTTGCCAACTATGCGGAGTTGAGATGCCAGGCCAGAAATGTCCCTTGATGTCCCTCCTGTACTCACTCATTCAAGAGAACCAACATATAATTGTTCATCGTGATAAGATAATCCTTCACTCACTCTTGTAAAAGCATCTAAAAACGTCTCAGATTTTCCAGCAACATTTGGATAGTGATACATAGTATATAGTCTGTGCCAAACTCAAAGTTACAAAGCCTTATTCTTGGCTATGACTACAAACAATTTCCATTTTACTATGAAAATGAAGGGAACACACAAAGTTTCAGTCTTCTTCCCTGGGGTGTTTGCAATGGATAGATACAATGTGTTATCCAGGAGTAAATATGTTCTTCTACTGAGTTACTTTTTATATCAGAAGCACAAATAATGTAAAAGGAAAATTAAACATATTATTTTGGACTGTGAAATCCTCATAAAAGAGAATATTAAACTATTTATTTTGACTGATTATAGTCACTTAGTATGGGAAATTTAGAAGGTAGAGAAAAGTAAAATTATAATAATAAAATGTTACCTGTAGTTCTTTTTTTTTGTTTTTTGTTTTTGTTTTTGTTTTTTTAACATCTTTTTTGGAGTATAATTGCTTTACAATGGTGTGTTAGTTTCTGCTTTATAACAAAGTGAATCAGTTATACATATACATATGTTCCCATATCTCTTCCCTCTTGCGTCTCCCTCCCTCCCACCCTCCCTATCCCACCCCTCTAGGTGGTCACAAAGCACCGAGCTGATCTCCCTTTGCTATGCGGCTGCTTCCCATTAGCTATCTATTTTACGTTTGGTAGTGTATATATGTCCATGCCACTCTCTCACTTTGTCACAGCTTACCCATCCCCCTCCCCATATCCTCAAGTCCATTCTCTAGTAGGTCTGTGTCTTTATTGCCATCTTGCCCCTAGGTTCTTCATGACCTTTTTTTTTCTTTCTTTCTCAGATTCCATATATATGTGTTGGCATACGGTATTTGTTTTTCTCTTTCTGACTTACTTCACACTGTATGACAGACTCTAGGTCCATCCACCTCACTACAAATAACTCAGTTTCGTTCCTCTTTATGGCTGAGTAATATTCCATTGTATATATGTGCCACATCTTCTTTATCCATTCATCTGTTAATGGACACTTAGGTTGCTTCCATGTCCTAGCTATTGTAAGTAGAGCTGCAATGAACATTTTGGTACGTGACTCTTTTTGATTAATGGTTTTCTCAGGGTACATGCCCAGTAGTGAGATTGCTGAGTTGTATGGTAGCTCTATTTTTAGTTTTTTAAGGAACCTCCAGACTGTTTTCCATGGTGGCTGTATCAATTTACATTCCCACCAACAGTGCAAGAGGGTCCCCTTTTCTCCACATCCTCTCCAGCATTTATTGTTTGCAGATTTTTTGATGATGGCCACTCTGACCGGTGTGAGATGATATCTCATTGTAGTTTTGATTTGCATTTCTCTAATGATTAATGATGGTGAGCATTCTTTCATGTGTTTTTTGGCAATCTGTATATCTTCTTTGGAGAAATGTCTATTTAGGTCTTCTGCCCATTTTTGGATTGAGTTGTTTGTTTTTTTGATATTGAGCTGCATGAGCTGCTTGTAAATTTTGGAGCTTAATCCAGTTGCTTCATTTGCAAATATTTTCTCCCATTCTGAGGGTTGTCTTTTCGTCTTGTTTATGGTTTCCTTTGCTGTGCAAAAGCTTTTAAGTTTCAATAGGTCCCATTTGTTTAGTTTTGTTTTTATTTCCATTTCTCTAGGAGGTGGGGCAAAAAGGATCTTGCTGTGATTTATGTCATAGAGTGGTCTGCCTATGTTTTCCTCTAAGAGTTTGATAGTGTCTGGCCTTACATTTAGGTCTTTAATCCATTTTGAGTTTATTTTTGTGTATGGTGTTAGGGAGTGTTCTAATTTCATACTTTTACATGTACCTGTCCAGTTTTCCCAGCACCACTTATTGAAGAGGCTGTCTTTTCTCCACTGTATATTCTTGCCTCCTTTATCAAAGATAAGGTGACCATATGTGCATGGGTTTATCTCTGGGCTTTCTATCCTGTTCCATTGATCTATATTTCTGTTTTTGTGCCAGTACCATACTATCATGATTACTGTAGCTTTGTAGTATAGTCTGAAGTCAGGGAGCCTGATTCCTCCAGCTCTGACACTGCAGAAATACAAAGGATCATGAGAGATTACTACAAGCAAGTCTATGCCAATAAAATGGACAACCTGGAAGAAATGGACAAATTCTTAGAAAAGCACAACCTTCCGAGACTGAACCAGGAAGAAATAGAAAATATGAACAGACCAATCACAAGCACTGAAATTGAAACTGTGATTAAAAATCTTCCAAAAAACAAAAGCCCAGGACCAGATGGCTTCACAGGCGAATTCTATCAAACATTTTGAGAAGAGCTAACACCTATCCTTCTCAAACTCTTCCAAAATATAGCAGAGGGAGGAACACTCCCAAACTCATTCTACGAGGCCACCATCACCCTGATACCAAAACCAGACAAAGATGTCACAAAGAAAGAAAACTACAGGCCAATATCACTGATGAACATAGATGCAAAAATCCCCAACAAAATACTAGCAAACAGAATCCAACAGCACATTAAAAGGATCATACACCATGATCAAGTGGGGTTTATCCCAGGAATGCAAGGATTCTTCAATATATGCAAATCAATCAATGTGATACACCATATTAACAAATTGAAGGAGAAAAACCATATGATCATCTCAATTGATGCAGAGAAAGCTTTTGACAAAATTCAACACCCATTTATGATTAAAAACCCTGCAGAAAATAGGCATAGAGGGAACTTTCCTCAACGTAATAAAGGCCATATATGACAAACCCACAGCCAACATCGTCCTCAATGGTGAAAAACTGAAACCATTTCCACTAAGATCAGGAACAAGACAAGGTTGCCCACTCTCACCACTATTATTCAACATAGTTTTGGAAGTTTTAGCCACAACAATCAGAGAAGAAAAAGAAATAAAAGGAATCCAAATCGGAAAAGAAGAAGTAAAGCTGTCACTGTTTGCAGATGACATGATACTATACATAGAGAATCCTAAAGACGCTACCAGAAAACTACTAGAGCTAATCAATGAATTTGGTAAAGTAGCAGGATACAAAATTAATGCACTGAAATCTCTAGCATTCCTATACACTAATGATGAAAAATCTGAAAGTGAAATTAAGAAAACACTCCCATTTACCATTGCAACAAAAAGAATAAAATATCTAGGAATAAACCTACCTAAGGAGACAAAAGACCTGTATGCAGAAAATTATAAGACACTGATGAAAGAAATTAAAGATGATACAAATAGATGGAGAGATATACCATGTTCTTGGATTGGAAGAATCAACATTGTGAAAATGACTCTACTACCCAAAGCAATCAACAGATTCAACACAATCCCTATCAAACTACCACTAGAATTTTTCACAGAACTAGAACAAAAAATTTCACAATTTGTATGGAAACGCAAAAGACCCCAAATAGCCAAAGCAATCTTGAGAAAGAAAAACCTGTAGTTCTTATATCCAGAATTGGAAGCAATGTCATCATTTTTGTGCATTTATTTCCAGATATGTATGTATGCACATATATCCTTTGTGTCTTAGCTTTTGTGTGTTTCTTCACCATAAATATGTGATCTTATTGTATAAATTGATATTTAGGTTTTCACTTATAATGAATACTTTTAAGGTATCCAAAATCACGGGTGCAGATAAAGTTTGCGAAATGCTTTGGTCACAAGCCATGGTTAATCGTAAGCAGTATCATTATACAACGATATATCTGGAATGGTTTTAAAAAAAGTCTCTATATCTTAAAACAATTTTATCCAGAGGAGAATATTTGATTGAATCTATAGAAATTTCAGCCTTCGTTTATCCAATTTTGTAAGAGAAATCCAGTAGGTACAGGCTATTGTATTTTTTCTTACCATATGGATGCTGTAACCTGGTTTCCATTCTATGACTTGCCTTTCCCTTTTTTCTGAATTAGTTAATTAATTAATTAAATTTTTGCCTGCGTTGGGTCTCTGTTGCTGCGCCCGGGCCCTCTCCAGCTCCAGCGAGCGGGGGCCACTCCTCGCTGCGGTGCACGGGCCTCTCTTCGCTGTAGCCTCTCCCATTGCAGAGCACTGGCTCTATTGCCTTTCATTTTGAGAGAAGTGGGGAACCTAGTTTTATTAAATTTTCCTTTGATTCACTTTATATATATATATATATATTTGTTGTTGTTGTTGTTTTTTGGTGTTTTTTTTTTTGCAGAATTTGTGTTCCCTGTTTCGAACTTTGTTACACAGGTTAAGCATTTTGAGTAAAAAGCGCTCGTAATGTGTATTTGTTTGTAATTTCCTGTTGGTTTAATGTTTTAAAAAATTCATTTCAAGTTGATTTATTAGTCAGTTGTCACCTTAGGTATAGGTTTCTTTTTCCAGAGCCTGGTCACCACCTTTGCTCTGCTGGAAGTGTAATCCTGTCTGGGCCAGATGGATTCTATTTGTTCCTCCAGATTTACTCTGCCCGTCCTTCTTCCCTGTGCTCTGCGCCCTGGGAAGGTGGTCTTTGGGGTTCAGACACTGGGAAGCCTCTCTAGGGGCTCAGGGGTGGGAGGAAAGCAAGGCCAGGTTCCTCATTTGTAGGCCCCCTTCCTGTGAGGCTCGCTCACTCTGCCTTTTCCCTTCCCTTACGGTTCTTCTTTACTCCAGTCACTGCCTTCTGGCCTTCCAGGAATCTCACTCTGTTCCTTTCGGGGAGTAGACTTACGGTTACAAGATTTAGCAGAAAAGAAAAAAGGGGAAAAAGCATACTGACACTAAAACGTCTAACATTTATTTGTTAGTTATCTGAACCACAAATCTAACTGTTCACCTGCTGTTTTATTTAGGAGTGATAGAATAGTTAGTTGCTCTCTCTCGTGGGTTATCTTTGTGATTTCCCTACCACACCCGCATGTTATAAGTGGGTCCTTTGTAAATAAATCCTCCTCAAATTTTCTTTACTTAATTAAAACCATTTGTTTCCTCACTGACACACAGTCTCATCTCTCTTTTCGGCAACAAACGAAGTTCAAAAGAAATTAACTTCAGGGGTTCTTTTTTTGGTGCATCTTGATTTGTGCTTGTGTTAAAAAGAAAGAATGTCTGTAGTATTTCAATGTACAAGCATACAGTAATCAGCTCTTTTAGGTTATAGGATGCAATATATTGTGTTAAGAGTGACAGGCAAAAATAACACCTATAGGACCATGTGTCAGATGCCCCAGCTATGCCAGTTTAGTCTGGAGCACATGTGATCCAATTTAATTATTCAGAGTACTTTCTTTCCATCCAGGTTAGATAACGTATTATAGGATCACCCTAAGCATCACGGGAAAAAACTGAGAAAAGTATACATTTTTTTCTTGTTACGTTCATTGTATAGCTGTGTGTCCTTCAACAAGGCAGCTGGTCTCCAAAACCCATAATTTTCTTATGAATAATGTAATAATAATGGGGTGAACGCCTTGGATTTTTCCCTAAGTTTAGTATGCATTTACTATGAGGATTTGGGGGGTTTCGTTTTCTCATCTTTAAAACGGAGATTGTAATAGCTCCTGTGACAATTTCATGACTTAAACAGAGGACATAGAGGAAGAGTTAGTTGTTAGTAGCTGTTATTCACATAAACTAAAGTATTGCTCAATTGCCAAACTTGAGTGTGAGATGCTCTTTCTTCTGGATGTAAGGGTAAAATGGCCATATGATTAATCATCTAATCTGCGCAATTAAAAAGAACCCATTTCTTTTCTGTCATACAATTTACATACACCAAAATGCACCCATTTAAGTATAAGTTCAGGGAGTTTGGCAAATGTGTACACCCATGCAAACAGCACGCCTATCAAGATACAGAATACCTCCACCATTCCAAATAGCTAAAGGACCCTCTTTGCAGTTTCCACCCAGAGTTAGCCCAAGGCAATTCTAGGCTACTTTTTGTCATTGTAGATTAGTTTTGCAAAGGACTTATAAAATAGTTAATTTTATAAATAATGGATGGACCTCTAGCCAAGAAAGAATTTCAGTTATACCAAGAGATCACTATGGGAATCAAATTATACATGTAAAGAGGAACAGCAAATTTCTTATCGGTCTTCCCAACATCAGATATTATCCATTACAGAAAAATACTGTTATACACGTAACAGACAAGAATATAAAGGTTTTTTAACTTTTGCCTTTATCTTATTTGTAGTCTCGTTTAATACTTAATTATTACAATACTCTGGAGATAACATATAATCTTTGTTTCTTCTCTATAAGTTGGATTTTGAGATTCAATTTAGTAATTTCAATTATTACATTAGGCATTGGTAGGGAGATATGTTTTGCCTCCAGTTTGTCTAATTCCAGAGAATGTATATTGTTTTTAATTGAAGTATAGTTGACTTACAATGTTGTCTTAGTTTCTGGTGTACAGCACACTGATTCAGTCATAAATATATACATATATTTTTTCATGTTCTTTTGCATTTTGGTTTACTACAGGATACTGAGTAGAGTTCCCTGTGCTATACAGCAGGACCTTGTTGTTTATCTCTTTTATTTATATAGTAGTGTGTATCTGCTAATTCCAAACTGCTAATTTATCCCTTCCCCACCCCCTTTCCCCTTTGGTAACCATAAGTTTGTTTTCTATGTCTATGAGTCTGTTCCTATTTTGTAAATAAGTTCATTTGTGTCATATTTTTGTTATTTATTTATTTATTCATTTATTTTGCGCCGTGCAGCATGCAGGATCTTAGTTCCCCGACCAGGGATCGATCCCGTGCCCCCTGCATTGGGAGTGCAAAGTCTTAACCACTGGACTGCCAGGGAAGTCCCTGTGTTGTATTTTAGATTCCACATATAAGTGATATCATATGGTATTTGTCTTTCTCTGAGTTACTTCCCTTAGTATGATAATCTCTACGTCCATCCATGTTGCTGCACATGGCATTATTTCATTCTTTTTTATGGTTGAGTAATATTCCGTTGTATATATGTACCACATCTTCTTTATCTCCTCCTCTGCTGATGGACGTTTAGGTTGCTTCTGTGTCTTGGCTATTGTAAATAGTGCTGCTATGAACATTGTGGTGCATGTATCTTTTTGAATTAGAGTTTTCTCTGGATATATGCCCAAGAGTGGGATTGCTGGATCATATGGCAACTCTATTTTTAGTTTTTTAAGGAACCTCCACACTGTTTACCATACTGGCTGCACCAATTTACCAGAGAATGTATTTTTCATATTCAGCCCATACATTTCTCATCCTCAAAAGTCTCCCTCTCTCTCTCTCTCTCTCTCTCCCTCTCTCTCTCTCTCTCTCTCTCTCTCTCACACACACACACACAGACACACACACACACACACACCCAAAACACTCTAAAATAGAAAGCAACACCATTATATCAGGGGAAGAAAAGTTTGCTTGCCTGTAGTTTAGAATTTCAAACCTTGGCCCTATTTACATTTGACCAGGTAATTCTTTGATTCTTTGATGGGGGCTGGGGGCAGGCATTAGCAGTCCTGAGCAATGCAGGATATTTACCGGCATACCTGACCTCTATCACTAAATGTCACTAGCAACCCCCCTCCAGCCACGCTGATCAGAACACTCTCCAGACCTTGCCAAATGTCCTGAGGGCCAAAAAAAACACCCCTTTGGAGAATCACTTCGGTATAGGGTGCTAAAATGTGTAGTGCTTTTTATTCTCCTGTTAGCATAACAATAAGCTAGCAGTTGCCCTGTTGGATTCTCCCGAAGCTTAAACCAGTTTTGCATTAATATTCTTATAGATTAACATTATACATCAACATTCTTTGCATATTAACATACTAACATTATTCTCCTAAATATGATGTTAACATGTACTGTGGGATGATAGGAAAAGCAAGAATCATAGGATTTATTATTTTATTTATTTTTTATTATTCTTATTTATTTAATTAGGGCAGGATTCAATGAACAGATTTACTACCTTTCTTCAAATTAATTAGGGAAAGTTTCCAAGGAGTGGAAGTTTTTTTTTTTTTTTTTTTCTTTTAAAGCAATAGCATGCAATAAAACCATCATAGATTATATTAAATTTTGATTTGTATGTGAACCAATCGAAACGTTGAAATCATTAAACCACTATGGTTCTGCTTCCTCAGTGGAGGAGCTATGAGACCAGTTTCCCCTGCATCGGCCCAGTGTGTACGAAGGTAGCAGATCCCAGAGAAGCAGAGCCAAGCATCTGGAGCAACAAGCCGATGATGACTCCATCAGAACTTTTGGAGTAGAGGAAGCCCTCTTTTAGATCACAAAAGTGCATGTCAGCAGCTTATATTTAGCAAATTATTCAGGACACTGCTCGTGGCTTCCTATCAGGGCAAATTAGAGATAACCTTTCACTGTAATAAAGAAACAGATTGTCAGGCTCCCTGAAATGCACACAGGCAGCTAAGAGAAATGCCCAGTTTCAGTTTCTCCAGTTCATTTCTGTTTCTCCATTAACTATCCGAATCCAGATTATTTTAACCCGAGAGGGAGTACTTTAGGACAATTTTCACTCTTGTGTTGAATTACTAAGGTCTTCTGAGACTCCACACTGGAAAGCTTACCTGTGGTTTACCAACGGAATGAACAGAGTGGCGGAGAAAATACTTTACCCTTCTATTCCGATGACCACACATGTTTGCCCTCAGCTCTTTGTAAATAAGAATTGATTCATCTTACAGTCTCTGCTGTCGCCATAGCAGCCAACTCGATGTACCCAGAGAGGAGGGGTGTCCACAACATTGATTTAATAGAATAGCATTCTTAATAAGTTGTTTTTTTTTTTTTTTTTTTTTTTCAGTTTGTCTTCATCACCTTCTTAACTTGCCATTTGGGAAGATTAAGAAGTTAAATATTCTGGCTATTTTTTAAATTCCTGATAATATTCTATTTACAAAAATAATTTTAAGGGCATTTCAAATTTTCACCTGCAGGCACGCGCACACACAAACACACACACACACACACACACACACACACACAATTGAGTTCAATAGCCTATTTTCCCTGCTCAATGCTTTTTATTATTTATACTGTTTTTCAGTATTAAATTCATGGATTAAAGGATAAAAGGTATGCATTAATAGATCTATTAATTGTTCACTCCTTCATGAAAAATTAAGAGCATTGGTTTTTCTCTTAAAAGTACTTTCAGTCTTAAATATGATGCGTTTAAATATCATGAACTGAACTTTCCTAAGATTGCAGATAATGCACTTTTGCATTATCTCAGTTTATAAACCGTCATGGTTAAGAAATATCTTTTTCTTAAAATATAGGATTTTTAATTAATTAATTTATTTATTTATATTGGCTGTGTTGGGTCTTCGTTTCTGTGCGAGGGCTTTCTCTAGTTGCGGCAAGCGGGGGCCACTCTTCATCGCAACGCGCGGGCCTCTCACTGTCGCGGCCTCTCTTGTTGCGGAGCACAGGCTCTAGACGCGCAGGCTCAGTAGTTGTGGCTCACGGGCCTAGTTGCTCCGCGGCATGTGGGATCTTCCCAGACCAGGGCTCGAACCCATGTCCCCTGCATTGGCAGGCAGATTCTCAACCACTGCGCCACCAGGGAAGCCCTAGGATTTTTATAGTAATTTTTTTTCTTGCTACCACTGTTTCTGTTTATAGATTGACACTAGGGACCCCCAACTTGCAGTGAGGAGCAGATGCCCCTCTAGAGAAGCATCTAAAGGTTTATTAAGTTCAGGTAGAGAAAAGAAATCTATACTCCAAGTGCTCATTCCTTATTCACAACTTCCTGGATCAGACTTACAAAGTGGGTCCTGCAACAACCTGAATAACTATTTAAGGGGTGTGTGTGTGTATGTGTGTGTATGTGTGTGTGTGTGTGTGTGTGTGTGTGTGTGTGTGGCTGAGGGAAGGTCAGAGGTCGGGGAACCAGAGGAAAGTCTGTATCACATTTATAAGTATGGGAATTGAATACATTTAAAATATATGTATATATTTTTAAGAAAGCTATCCCCGAATGATAAAGAATATTCTCTCACATTTTGGTGTGCTGTGCATTCAATACGTTTTAGCATCGCAATATTGGGAGCCATGTTGATACATACAATAGCAAGAGAATAATTCTGAAATCAAGAGCGTGATTCAGATGCTCTTGAAATGATTCAAATGCTTTCAAATGATTGAAAGGCCTGGCAGTTGAAAGGAGCACATAGATCTAACACGTGAACTGTCCATCAGAGAGGAATAAACTTTTCATTACAAGTAATTCCCAAAAGGAAGATTCCCCTCTCCTTTGGCACGCTTTATTTTTACATTATCTCTTTTTTTTTTTATTCAAGGAATGGTAATGAATTATGTATGAAGAAAAGAAGGTAGGATCTAACTAAGGGAGAGAAGAAGAAAAGAGAAATCTTATAGATTTCACCTACGTTCAGTGAGATTAGGAGAATTTTAAGACCTCATCAAAATCCGTCTATCAGACAAACAAGAGCTTAATTGGGTGATGGCAGGGGACAGAAGGTACTGTTATTGTAATATTATTATTCTAAGAAGCATTTTATTATTTTAATGTTAGTATTTTAGGAAACATTTTATGTTTTAATAAGTTGGAGAAGCCAGAACTGAGTTAGAAATTATAATAGATTAAACATATCTACCACATAGGAACCATTTGTTAATAAATCTTTATCTGTCCTAATACTTACAAATGCAAAGCATAAACTCTATCCTGGTACATCAAGTATGGGAAGACATAGCTGTTGGCTTGAATTTTTAAGAAAAGTTTCGTGGAGTTTGTACGGACCTTGAAGGATTATGGAGATTGCAAACAGTAGAGCAGAGGTGACAGGAAATCTTGGAAAGTGGCAGGCAAGAAGGAAAGAAGAGAATAAAACAGCAGAGAAATGCATAGGAATTTCAGGAAAACTCTGTTCTATTTAAGAAGATATTAAATTAGAATTGGCTTATGTCATAACCTGTTCACGATAAGAGGAAATCTTTTTAAAATTAAATCTTCTAAGCCTAGACCTTGCAGATGTGGAAAAATATAACAGGAAGATATTTTCAATTCCCTCCTGGCTAAACTTTCATACTTGTAGCCAATATATTTTTTTTTATAAGGAATAAAGAAATCTTGTTTCCTTATGACTTAGGATAAAAGATTTATCCCAGTGTTCTCTCTTCCAATGAATGGTGACCCAGAAGTATAAACAGGTACCTCCTGGTATAGCATGTTCTGCAGGACTTTGATGCCTGCATAAAATGAAAAAGGAAGTGTGTGGCTTAGTGATTAATGCTTATACCAATCTAAATTTTATGACACCACATGAGTTACTATTAAAATGACAATAGAACTCTACCCATGTAAAAATCTTCCACTCCAGTCCTCTGGAAGAGAAATTTGTCCCAATTAAATTGACTTAACTTTGTTATCTATTAACACATAGCATCTTTGAATTAGATGTTATCATTAATAACTAAGAAATTGAATTCAAAGTAACATCACTTTTGAAGAGGAAAAAATTTTTAACCAAGACCTATATTAGTTTCCACTACATAGCGTCATCTATAAACAGTGGAAAATAGGTTATGGACTTGAATTTAAATTAACTCTTTTTATATGCAAGTAACTAGTCAAGAGAGACCAATACCAGACAAACCAGGACTTAAAACAAGGGAAATTACTCTTCTGGAAAATTTAACACCTGGGAAATAGATTCTATAAAATAAAAGACATTTTACAAAAGACATAAAAGCCTAACTAACATTATGGTGATTGCAGTTGGAGAGAAGGATCATATGTTGTCTTTCTACAAATTCTGAGAGCAGGAAATTTCAGGGGATATTGGTTGAGAGGAAGAAAATTCCTTTGATGTGAAAGAACTCTTCACATTAATTAGGCATAAACCAGATTAATATTAAATTAATATTTCCCCAAAGTAGTTTGCAGTTTGACATGCCAATTAAATTGTAACTTTTTCAAGACATCCTACACAAATATAGTATTTTAAATTGTTACTCTAAAGTGGGTTAATATGATTCCAGAATTATTCAGTAACCTCTAACTTTGTACAATGTGTTGATAAAAATCATATGCTTTTTAGAACTTTCATTTCTCAGAATTGCCATCACATCATTACATTTCATTTTCATTTATAAAATCAAATTTAGTTACATTAAGACAGTTATTATTTTCTACTATTACCTGTGCTAGGCAGGAATGTTTGGGGATAAGTATCCAATTAACTTTATTTAGTTTAAGAGGGGGAATTTATTAAGAATACAATAGTGTCTGAGAGAATCCAGGGCTAGAATGTAGACAATAATGGAACCAAAATGAAAAGTTTAAGGAGCCCGGGGAAGTGTTTGTTATCTCTCGAGACACAACCTTCTTTCCAGGAATTGGCATTCTTGGCTGATAGTGAATGGTGGCAACATGGTCATGCCAACCTTGGAAAACTTCCATCTCTCTTCCTGAAAGCAGCTCAGGCTGATGAGAACCTCTTAGCCATGATTTCAAGGGTCAAGGGTTGAGGATCGGACTGTTTCCACTTCTCTAAAATCCTTACCCTTGTTCCATCAACTATTTTCAAATTTGGCTGCAGGGGACACATTCCACTGGGTGGCATGGGCAGGAAAAAAAGTCATTTGGAACTAAGCAAACTTCACCAAGAGTGCCTCTCAGCCTCACAAGTTAAGAAAAAAAAAAAGATACAAGCATTTACATGATTGATCAAGACCCTCATAGTTGCTAATGGAGTTAATTCTAAGCTAATGTTCTTTCTAAAATACCTTCAACGTCAAGATCCCACTCTATCAATAGAAGAAATATTCAAGGTTATACCGGACCTAAGATCAATGATTTGCTCCTGGTTTCCTTTGTCCAAAGGATTGATTTTTTAATATTGTACAAATTGACTTATGATGTCAGAAAGTTTCAACTCTTTTCCCCTCTCTTTCTCACTCCTTCGTGTGTGTGTGTATGTGTGTTTTATGGTTGGAGAGGCGGGATATGGCTGTACTGACAAAGATTGATCACTGAAATAATATTTGCCATGGAAGTATTAGCGGGTAAGCAGCTAGGGGGTGTTCTTATTACAACTATGTAATTCAATTTCCTTTAGATTTTAATATAAATGTGGACTTTCTATCCTCAACATGATATTTCAAAAAATGAGTTTGGGTACTTCACTACTTCTAATAAAGAAAAAGAAAAAGAAAACTCTTTGACAGCACAATTAAAATTTCCAAATCCTGAAGATGTAATCCTGAAGCTCTCTACTGAAGACAAGGTTTTCAAAAGGATTTGAGAGTATTTAGGAAATCCTCTGTGTCTCTAAAACGAAGGATGATTCCACATTTCTTGCAGCAATTCTGATTCTGTGTACACTGAGGTTTTACAAATGAAAACATAAAAATGGAGAGTGAGTATAGTTTTAAAATATCCGTATCGTGAAAGATAAATGTGAAAAATCACTCTGTGAATTAGTAAGTACTTCTGAAATGACATAGCAGACAGGAGATAATTCATTTGGAAAGTCATCTACTCACTCCTAACCCCTCAGGTCATGAGGTGTTCAAATAAATTTGTGAAGAAAGTAGGAAACAGCTGTTGTAAGTGTGTGGATTTTATGTATTTCACTCGGGTGTGTAGCTGCCAAAATGAAACCATTAATAAGATAGTGCCTATGTGACTTTAAAATGTGCAAACCTGAGCTCCTTTTTGAGGTGAGACCTATAATATGTCGTTTTTCTTTATCATCATTCCCACAGAACACTGAAGGTGAGTGAGTTAAGGATTTGATTTTTTAGCTTAACCCTTGGCTGAAGCCAACACTGAGGTACAGAAATAAAAGAATCCCGTACAAGCTCTGGTCAATAGCTTATTTTCTCTATGACCATCCATATCATTGGATGTATATTGAACACGTTCAAGATATTTTCAATGTCTTTAGGTAGGGGGGTACAATAATTTAGTACACTAAGAGGACAAATTGTTCTAAATAAAGCAGTAGATCTCAAGGTGCTCTAGGTTTAAGAAAAGGATCAGAGGATAGAGTTAGAGTATATCTATCACTGTACATATATATGTATATAGAATGGATCATATATGTGGATATATACCCTTATCTATCTATCTACCTATCTATCTATCTATCTATCTATCTCACCGATAGATAGATAGAGATATATAATGGATCAATAAAGAAGTTCACATCACTACAAAATGACTATTAATATGAGACTATAGAAAAGTAAGGTCCCAATCTCAATAGGGACAAGTTTAGCTGCTTGGAATCTTAAATCATATCTCTGAAAACACTATCCAACACCTAATGGAACAAATACACCAGACAACCCTTGGTATAATTAGGCAGATGGCCAATAACAGCATTTAATTTATCAAGTATTTAGAGAAGACATGAGTGAAATTCAAGCTGATGTAAGCTGACTGCAGAGTCATAGCATTTGAGCAGCATTAGAAAACTGGAGATTAAACCACTGCCTTACTGAAAATAAGGGGACCCAAATTCAGAGTTGATTTACTTAAGATCATACAGCTATTGAAGAACAGGGCAAATTTGTGTCCTGTTTCCACTCCAATTCCCACGTTGTTTCTACAAAACCAGGTTGATATTAGATGTCTGGTACTCAAAGGTAATCAAGGAGAAATTAAATTGTGTGTCTCACTATTAAGATTTAATAGGCAAGGGAAAATGCTGACTCAATTCTCAAACTTACAATATGTTTGGGCACCCAAACAAGCAAAAATATATACGTAATAAATATATTAGCAAGATCCAGCAAAATGAATACCTTGCCTGAGTTTTTTAACATTATCGTGTTTCACTTTTTCGCCATGATCAGCACTTAGAAAAATGAAATACTAGTATAGTAACTAGTTGTGGTTGATGAGTTAATTCAAAGTAGAAATGGCAAGAGTACTGTAATGACATCAATGCAGATAACTTGACTGAAAGAAAAATGGAAAAAAATAAAAAGAGTTTCTACTAGAATAAGTTGGTTTGGAATTTATCCCATCAAAACTAACATGCATTTTTATCCTCTTCATTCTTTCTTCCTTGTTACTTTGAAAATACTGCAAAAAATATATATACAATAGTTATCTAAAGAAAGACACTGGGAACAGAGCCTAAGAAAACTACCAAAAGTACATTTGCAAACATAAATCAGCATAAGGCTTGTTAAAAACATAAGAGTAGGGCTGCATTCTTGGGCATCAAACCAGAGGGGCGTTGGTTGCTTTAGAAACCATTTCTACATTGTGTCTCTTGAATTACCAATAACCCCAGCTATGTGCTGTTTAAACACCAATAACTAAATACACATTTTAATGCAATTTTTAACACCAAAGATGAAACCGGGCAGCTGCACGTAGTACATACATGCACATACATGCACATAGTACACACATGCACATACATGCTTATGGAAAGCAAGGAAAGGAAGGGGTATAATGCTGAAGACTAGCGTCCATTAACTACATAGCACAGCCAAGGCATTTAGTCTTCACAAAGTCTAGCTATGATTTCTACTTTACAGAGAGGCTCAAAGAGGTTACGTGTTTTTTTTTTCCCCAGAGTTCATATAATAACAGGGAGTTGTAATGCCAGTATTCAAACCTAGGTTCATTTGAGTCCAAAGTACAAGGCTTTTCACTACACTCTGTTGTGAAGTCCATAGACCTTCTGGGTCCCAGATAGATCTCTCTTTCTCTTTCTCCATCTTTCCTTGCAGGCTTGGAATGTGGAGGGAATGTTTTGAAAAAGAGCTATTTTATACACTTTAGGTAAATTTGTAGTCTATAAGATTTCCTTCCCAGCATGGAGGGATTAGGAAGCCAACTAATCCTCTCTCTGACAAAATGCAACCGTAAAACTGGGCAAAACTGTCAAAAACAATCATTTCAGATTGCTAAAAAAAGAAAAAATCTAGAGATCAGACAATGCTGTACATCGATATGAGTAGCATTTATGTGACAACTACTAAACTTTCGGTAAGGACAGCATGAGTCTACGGTGTCCTTGCCCAGGACTGCTCCCATGACCCCACTCATTCTGTCCATGATAATTCAGCCAGGGATGGACAGGCCCGGAACTCCATCAGCTTCACCGTCACTGCCCGTGAGGGCACACGGGACTTAGAACATTATTTTAAAGTGGTGTGATGGTTAATTTCATGTGTCCACTTGACTAGGTCACAGGTGCCCAGATAATCGGTTATACTTTATTTTGGGGTGTGTCTGTGAAGATGTTTCAGGAAGATATTTAGCATTTGAATCCATAGACTGAGTAAAGCAGGCTGCCCTCCCCAATGTCAGTGAGCATCTTCTAAACTGTTGAAGGGCGGCCTAAATAGAACAAAAAGGTGGAGGAAAGGAGAATTCTCTCTCTGTCTGGCTGCTTGAGCTGGACATTGGTCTTTTCCTGCCCTCAGAATAGGACTTACACCATTGGCACTCCAGGTTTTTAGGTCTTTGAATTCAGATTGGGGCTAACCACCGTTTTCTTGGGTCTCAGATGCCTTGCAAATGGCGGATTGTGAAACTTCTTGGCCTCCATAATTATGTGAGCCAATTCTTTATAATAATGTTCTTTTTACGTATCTATACACACACACACACAAACATATATACAAGTATATACGTGTGTGTTTATATGTGTATGTGTGTATCCTATTGGTTCTGTTTCTCTGGAGAACCCTGACTAATTCAAGTGGCAATCTTGATAGCAAGTGAAAAGAGAGGGCCAGCTGCTCTATTAGGTTGAATGTGAATAGCTAGGGATTGAACAAGGAATTCTAGTAAAGGGAGGCACACATAGGGGGCTTGGTAAGCTTTCTACATATCCAGGGGTGGCCAGAGGCTGTGTATGTGCAGCAGAGATCAGAGCAGACCAAAGCCACTTACACATACCCGGTCTACGGTACCAGTGCACATGCCCAAAGGAGACAGAAAAAAGTAAAAAATGGGCAAACTTAAATCAGTCTTTCTGAATATGCTCCTCAGCTCATATGCAGATCTATCATCAGAGAGTGGAAAACCTTACTAGCTTGAGGTATTTGAGCATAACCTCTAACTTAGCTTTGGCTGAATAGTAAACTATGCAGACAGCGGGCTACCCCTAGGAAAGCAGGCTCTAACATAAAAACAAAACAAAATAATAACAACGAAACAAATACAAAACAGTAAAAACGTCAGCAGCTATACCTCTGGGGGGAGACAGATGTCACAGATTTTATAAAGAAAGCAAAAGTCAATCCTCAGGAGGGAAAAAGCCAATATTATCTAAGATATGCAATATTCAACAAAAGGTCATGCAAAGAAACAAGAAAATGTGACTCATACCCAGTGGAAAAAAAATGGCAATCCATATAAACTGTGTCTGAGTGCCATAGATTTTGAATTTAGCAAACAACAACTTCAAAGGAGTCCAAATAGCTAAAGATGACCATGTTTAGAGAATTAAAGGAATGTATGAAGATGATGATTCAATAAACAGAGCCTCTTATTAAAGAGATGGCAATCATAAAAAAGAAACAAAGATTTTTGTACTTGAAAAGTAAAATAATGAAAATGAGAAATTTACTAGATAGGTTCAACAATAGATTCATGTAGGCAGAAAAAAAAAATCAGTGAACTTGAAGGTAAATCAATAAAAGAATGAACAGAGACAGACATATATAGAGATTTATAGAACATTACCAAGCATACATATGTGTAATGGGAGTCCCACAAGGAGAGGAGGGAGTGGAAGAGGAAAAATATTTGAAGAAATAATGGTGAAAAAGTTCCCAACTTTAATGAAAGGCCAATAATCTGTACATCCAAGAAGCTTAGTAAACCCAAACTTCTCTTTCTTCTTTCTTCCTTTCCTTCCTTTCTTCCTTCTTTCCTTCCTTCCTTCTTTCTTTTTATCTTTCTTTTCTTTCTTTCTTTCTTCCTTCCTTTCTAAATTTCTTCCTCTCTTTCTTCCTGTCTTTCTGTCTTTCTTTCAGTTTAAATTCCAAATTCTTATAAGCATTAGTAAAATAAGTAATTCAGGCTTGCAACTGCTTTTGAAAATATGTATGAGATATATTGGATTGAGATGCTCAAAGTGAAAGAAATAGCTGTTGGAGAGGTACTATCACGGTACGTGACCTTGACTTTCTGTTTTCACTGGGCATCACCACCAGTTCCTTCTAAGGTTTCCTCTTCAGTGCAGGGAGCTACCTTTCCCAGAATTTGCCCACGCGTTAAGGTTCCAGGTTGGAGTGTATGAAAGGCAGGCGCTGGAGTCCAGTTGGTAAGTCTGGAAAGAAGGAGGGGTAAGGGGACAGCCAGACAGAATGTTTGAAGCAGAATGTGTGTTCCAGCTGAACTTTTGATAATCCTCCACCTTGGAATCTCAGATTGAGAAGAGTCATTAGGAGATTCCTAGGAGTTCTTGCTCCCTACAGACACCCTCAGGCAAGCCCCTGAGAATCACCTACTTCGGTGCTGAGGCTAAGACTTTGGCTGAGGGTTTACTGACCTTCATTTCCCTATCCTTCCACTAGACGCGCTTAAGCCTATAATTTTGTATATTAATAATTTGAGAAAAATACAATTATGCTTCACTATTAAAATGATGCTAAGTTTTATTTTACATGTGCCTGACCCAAAAGGCCCTTCGAGTCCTTGGAATGTCTTTACATCAGCATTATGAGAATAACCATCACCATACTCTCCACAAGCAGGACTGGAAAATTCCATTTTAGTGAACATGATCTCCGTATCTTGTAACAGAGGCCATCCCTAAAATGAGGCAACTTAAGTCACTATTTTTCCCTCTAGGAAAGTTTATTTTTCTAAAATGTAGATATAACTACAAATAACTGTTCTAATTCTTCATTTCACTCTAACTCACTATGTAAATTTTGACCAGAGGAGTTTAAAAAAAAAATTGAATTTGCTCAGAGTTGCTAATTCTGGAAATGGATGGAGTGCGATAGCAGCAGTAGCAAATGCAAAAAATTTAGTTGCACCAAAGGCCCAGGTTTTAGAACAAAAACCTGTAGGTTGAGTATTAAAATTCCTTTTCAGGAGAATGTGAAAATACATTTGAATCTCTAATATCCTCTATCTACAAACTCCTTCTCATTGCCAACTCTTTATTAGCATGTAAATGAGGAGAAGGCAGAAGCTGACTGCATCTGTTCCAGAGAAATGGATAAGCGATCACCAGAATAAAGGCTCCAACATGCTTATAGCTCATTGCCTGGTTCTCTTATTAGAAATGCTACTATTGTATCTTTGTTGTTTAATAAATTTGAATGATTAATGGTTTATAATGATTCTGAATTATTGACTAGTCCCTTATTTCTTCGACACAATAGGGCACAGATTGAGGAAATAAAAGGAATTTTTAAATGACTCAAGGATAATAGAGAAGGATACATCTGCTTAAAGCACTTGGCCTTAGAGAATCTGGTCATTTTCTCTTAAGAGTCATATTGATGGAGAACCCAGTAACATCCTCTTGCACGTCTATCTTGCATGAACATAATGTGAAGATGGTTTTTCCCCCTCTCTTTTTCAGTAGAATTTATTTTTTAAAGCAATTTTAAGTTCACAGCAAAATTGAGTGGAAAGTACAGAGAGCTCCCATATACAGCCTCTCTGACTATCCACGTCCCCAACCAGATGGTACATTTGTTACAATTGATGAACCTACATTCTCATGATCACATTATTATCATTATCGCTCAAAGTCCGTAGTTTACTTTAGGGTTCACTCCGTTACACTATCATACAGAATAGCTTCACTGCCCTAAAAACCCTTTCTTCTTTGCCTATTCATCCCTCTCTCCCCTCTCTGCCTGGCAACCACTGATCCTTTTACTGTCTCCATAGCTGTGCATTTTTCAGAATGTCATAGAGTTGGAACCTTACAGTATGTAGTCTTTTCAAATTGGCTTCTTTCACTTAGTAATATGCACTTAAGTTTTCTCCGTGCCTTTTCATGGCTTGATAGCTCATTTTTTTAGCCCTAAATAATATTCCATTGTCTGGATGTACCACAGTTTATTTATCCACTCACTTAAGGATATCGTTGGTTGCTTAATTTTGGCAATTAAGAATAAAACTGCTATAAAGACTCATGTGCAGTTTTTTTCCTGTGGACATAAGTTTTCAATTCTTTGGGTAAATACCAAGGAGCATGACTGCTGGATTGTTTGGTATGTTTAGTTTTGTAATAAACTGCAAAACTGTTTTCCAAAGTGGCTGTACCATTTTCATTCTCACCAGCAATGAATGAGAGTTGCTGTCGTCTCATATCCTTGCGAGGATTTGGCGTTGTCAGTGTTCTGGATTTTGGCCATAGGCGTGTCTAGTGGCATTTCATTGTTTGAATTTGCATTTCTCTAATGACAGATGATGTAGAGCATCTTTTCATATGCTTATTTGCCATCTGCTTATCTTTTTTAGTGCGGTGTCTGTTCAGATCTTTTGCCCATTTTAAAAATTGAGCTGTTCATTTTCTTTTTGTTGAGATTGAAGAATTCTTTGTATATTTTGGAGCGAATGTTTTTGAGATAATTCTCAAGAGTGTGCCCTATAGATGAAGGAAAGGCAGAAGTGTCATTGATGATGATTTTGGTGAGGGGACTCCCCACAATTACATGAGCCATTAATTCCTTCCAGGGGGAAAACTACCACTGCTATGCTAATGACTTTGCTTTGCCAAATGAAATATTTTTGGAATAAGTTGGGAAATGGTCATTGCTTGGGTTTGATCAGACATGAAGTATCAAAAATGAATGCTAAAAGCTGCCAAATTCTGCCCCTTTTCTACTTTTTTTTCTTATTTTTCTTACCAGAGAGTGTGTTCGGTTATAGAATTGCCTGGTTCTCAATCCTCAATACATACTTACATAAAATTAATTGATGATCACAGATCAATAGGTACAGCACCATAGAGAATGTATTTCTTCTTCCTCCCAGACTCAGAAATCCAGGTTATATTGGTTCGACTATTAGAATTTGAAACCAGTTTTCTTTGTATCCTTGGTGAGAATTGACTAAAACCCTTCAAATTCTAAAATGTTTTACATGAGGAAAAGCAGCTTCAACCTAAAAGAAACTACTTCCATGAATGATTTAAAAAATAATATTAATGAACATAACAATGGCTGTTCTAACTCAGTTTGCAATTCGCTAAAGGTCTCAGGCTCTTATTTTCCTCATCATAAATAACTCATCCTCCAAACTGTAGAAGAGTAATATAAAATCAATACCAATCAAAAACAAAAAAAGTGGATGACATAGGAAAATCTATTTAATTTTTTTCAAAAAAATGTATACTTTTGAAAATATACTACAAAGCCATCAGAAGCTAGCATTAGGGAAATTTTCCATCCAGGGTACCCACAACCATATTTTGATCGCTTCCCCCAGAAAGAGCTTGGTCATGAATTTAGGGGGTCCTTTCATAGTATCAACAGGCCATGAAAGATCTATGTAAATAGGAATTACTTCTGCTATTAGATTTACATCAGCTATGAATAGAATGGTACCTCCTAGCCTGTAAATGATGTTAATCAACCCCATAGACCACAGTCTTGAGAATTATGTCAAAATTTTTCACTCCAAAATACACAAAGAATTCTTAAAACTCAATAACAACAACAAATGAACCACCCAATTAAAACATGGGCAAAAGATCTGAACGGACACCTCACTAAAGAAGGTATACTAAGTTTAGGTGTAAATTTAGTGAAATCAGGGCATATATTTCAGTAAAGCCCGTTTATTTATTTATTTATTTTTATTTTTGGTTGTGTTGGGTCTTCGTTTCTGTGCGAGGGCTTTCTCTAGTTGCGGCAAGCGGGGGCCACTCTTCATCACGGTGCGCGGGCCGCTCACTATCGCGGCCTCTCTTGTTGCGGAGCACAGGCTCCAGACGCGAAGGCCCAGTAGTTGTGGCTCATGGGCTTAGTTGCTCCGCGGCATGTGGGATCTTCCCAGACCAGGGCTCGAACCCGTGTCCCCTGCATTGGCAGGCAGATTCTCAACCACTGCGCCACCAGGGAAACCCAGTAAAGCCCTTTTAAAAGGCAATTTAGAAATGCATGTGTTCAGCCACGAAAAATACATATTTGGGGGGTTAATAACTTCATTCTTGTTTTCTTCCAAAAATTTCTGATTTGAAAACTCTAGAGAGTAAGTTAAAATTTGCTACTTTTTCCTCCAGTTATCATAGTTTTCATGCTATCTGCTGTCACTTCTATAACTTTTTATAAAGGGTTTGGCTTAGCAAGGGAATATATTTTCTGCCAGTTGCTTTACGTGTGAGCCAGGTTAATTATGCTCATTGACTATTAGAATGATAGTGTTAATTTGAATGAAAAGACAAGAGTCTTTCTATAGGCCTAGCTGAGATACTGAAAGAAGTACATAGCTGCTCCATGACACAGAAATTTTTGTATATTGAGCCTTGGAAGTTAAAAAAACAAACAAACCCATAGCACAAGATTTTGACAAGTATAGAACAATGTCCTAAGCTTTTCAAGTCTGAGCTGAAAATATTGCTTCCTTGATCTCCTCGACATATTTCCTTCTTTCTTTCTTTTCTTTTTTTTTCCTTGGATGAGGTCGTTTCACCTCAATTTCAGCTTCTTTTATTGTAAAATGGAGCTAATAAAACTCACCGTGCAACAAACTTGCTGTGAGGGCCAATAAACTCATAGCTGTAGACTCAATGCATGTAATGTCTGATCCAAGAAAAAATGCTATTTTTTATTACTCATCACTCTGTGCAAATGGAAGATATAAAAAGAGAACCAACACTTTGTACCCTCCCAAACTGAGCTCTTCCTGCAAGTTTGCATCAAAAGTGTACAAGGTGCTGGTCTTAGGTGTAGTAGATTCTCTAGTGTTTAATCCCTGCTGACTCAAACTGAAGGGCTAGTCTTGATATTCTCTGCATCTCTTCAAATCCGTCTCTGCCTGCTGACTGTGACATTCACGTGTCTGGCTTTCTGCTCATTTCAGAGATTCCTTTGTATTTATAGCCCTCAGAATACATTCTTTAAATTTGAAAGTCAAAGGGAAGCCTTGTCTTCCCTCATTCACAAAGTTCATCTTGCTATATTTTTTAATGTTGAACCTGCCCTGTTGTTTCCTCAGTCAGAAGAGGATGATTTTACTTTCCTTCAAAGTGTATTCCTCATTTGCTTTGGATACCAGTTGTAAGAACGTCTATAAAATGTTTTATTTTTCAGGATTCCCTTTTTAAAAATATACCCGTTTCTGGGTAACCATTCAAGGTTAACAGAAAAATAATTTTAAATACACTTCCATTGATACCATCTTTTACAAAGTATAGACAAACTTTTCATTTCAATGTCCATACATGGTACATATAAATAATCTGATTTTTGGCCCCTCTGGTTAGCTGATTTTCTTAGGGAACTATCAACAGGTTTCATTTTGGGGTTGGGAGAAAGAAATAAGTAGTTCTAATGATCTAGTAGTTACTTGGGTTAAGAGTTCAATTATATGTTACAGGAGGCCAAGCATTCATATATACATTGAATGCTGATATTCTTTAAATATTTTTCAAGTATGTAGATTGTTCCCATTTGATGGATATTTGATTGATATTTTTATTTATGCCATAGATCCTCTTGTGCATGGAAAATGCTGGCAACACTGGCTATGACAGGAAAGGACCAGCTTGGGGACTGACCATATTTCCATTCACTGCATTTGCACCTAAGACTGGAGAGCCTTCTTCAACATCCTGGACTGTGTAAGAGAATCTTTTCTCAGTTTTATTCTGGTGGAGGGTGGTAGCCCTGAAAACAATTAAGGTTGAATTTCACATCACCCACTCAAGGTAAGGTTTAATTTGATTTAGATTCTTCTTTTGATCAAGAGTGATGGTGGCAAATTTCAACTTGGTCTATACAGGAGCTCATGAATTGCAAAACATCCTTAGGTACCAGATCTCATTGTAAGTCACAGGCTATGAGTGATTGAACTGAGAAATCACATGCAGAAATAGGCTTGTCTCTTAGAAGTCAGTCCTGATTTGAGAAATACCAGTAGGTGCTGATGAAATTAAGATTGAAGGAATAATATATAATGTTTTGAAATCTCCAGACAGATTTGTTTGTAGTGGTCTGCATACAGATCAGGACAGAACTAAAGTGAAAGTAAACTTGTTAAAGTTTGCTGAAAAGAGGAATCTCTCTGATATTTATTCCCAACAATTTTTAATTTATATGTGCACTACTATATGTTCAAAATACTTCAATATAAACAGTGATATGTGTATATATACAAGTTAACTCTAATCTCTACTTTAGGGGCCTTAATTAACATTTTAAGAAAGCTAATCATAATATATTATACATTGACTGATATAAATGATTTTCAAGGAAAATATTTGATATTTTATTTCATTTTACATAATAATTTTAGAATTTTTCCCCAACTCACATATACTGATAAAAGGCAGTTGTACTCTCTTTTCATATACTATAACTATATAGTACATTTTAATACATTTGCATCAAATATAACAAATATTACATATAATCTATTTCACATAATCTATATATACAACATGATTTTGTTGCCCCCAACTTTTGAATATTTATTTGCATATTAATTTAACTGTAGGTTATATTCTTGAACACCTTATACCATACAGTTTTCTCAGAAATAACCATAGAAGTATATGATGCATTTCTTTATGGGATAATCCAGAACTAATTGTCCCAAGCAAAAAGTCTTAAAAAGTGCTGCAACATCTTAAAACGTGTTCAGCAAAGATTGGTTGAGTGATTGGTAATTATATAATCATTCTAAATATCTTTTCCTAAGAACCTAACCACCTTTGGAATCTTGGAATTCCAAACTCTTCCGTAGATTTCAAATCTGAAGAGCTTGTTATCTGCATAAAAAAGCCTAGGGTCAAAAATGTTAGAAGGGTCAGAAGGAGGATGGTGGGGCAGCGTGTGACATAAAGGTCTGCATGCTGGGGATAATCCACCGAGGCAGAGCCGCTTACAGATCAGCTTCCAGACCCTGACTGTACTGATGATCCTTCCGAAAGTGAGTGTTTTGATAGCTCCTAAGTAAGCAAATCCGAGATTTGGAGATTATCCTGCGCTTATAAATAGTGAGGAAAATTGATCTGGACGTTCGGTGCTCTTGGACTATATTCTTGATCCTCAAAGTTTAGTCATGGTGCAGAATTCCAAACAGGATGATTTGAAGTCTTTAATGCATCTTGCCGGGATATTAACAAATAACTTAAGTGGCACAGATTGCTAGTATCCACACACAATTTTTTAAAAATAATTTCCTGCTTCCTCCTTCTCTGTTCTTCGATCTTTCAAAAAGCAGTGGAAGATCTCAATCCCTTGTCCAAGAAAACCTTCCTCATCCGTAATGTCCCTTTGATGGTGACACTGAGAATCCGCCGTGAGGGGGTGTGATGAGGCTTTCACTGTCTGGAGTTACTGTGCTCGTGTATGTGATGCCCTGGGGTAGGCTTGGACAGAGCTCACAGGACCTCTTGTTCTCTTTGAAAAGGTATCAGTTAAATGTTGGGGATGTAAAAGCAATCACCCAGGGGCTTCCCTGGCAGCGCAGTGGTTAAGAATCCACCTGCCAATGCAGGGGACACAGCTTCGAGTCCTGGTCCAGGAAGATTCCACATGCCGCGGAGCAACGAAGCCTGTGCGCCACAACTACTGAGCCTGCGAGCCACAACTCCTGAAGCCCATGCGCCTAGAGCCCGTGCTCCACAACGAGAAGCCACCACAGTGAGAAGCCCGCGCGTCCCAACAAAGACCCCATGCAGCCAAAAATAAATAAATAAGTAAATTTATTTTTTAAAAAATAATAAAGCCATCACCCGGGTTCCTTCGGCAAGGAAGCTCTTATGGCTGTGGGGTGCGGCCAGCTGTTTGCTGGTACCTAATGCTGTATTTGCAAAATTACAACTTTCAGGGCTCTAAGGATTGATTTTATCCCAGACTGCTTTCACTTATCTGTCTTAAAACGACAATCTCAAATTTTCCAGTTTTCCCAAGGAGCTGTGCTGCTCATCGTCTTAATAAAGGGAAGCAATTCAGTTCAATACATTCAATATAGATCCTGAAGCACAAGCCTGTCTACTATAATATTGAGAGGAAGATAGAATGAGTTTTGGAATTCAATATAGCTGATTTCAATACGGACTCTGCTAGGCTGACCACCCGTCCTGGTTTACAAGAGATTAAGTGTCCCGGGAAAGACCTGGGCCACCAGGGTGAGTTGGACACTACCTGTACTGCTTTCTTGGGCAAATTATTTCTCCTCTTTGAGTAGCAACTATTCTCTTATTTATTACAAGGAGATAGAGTATACTATTTTTCCCCTAGGATGATTTTGAAGATTTTATGAGAGCAAATATTATTTATTAAGTGCTATGAGTCAGAGCCTGTGCTAAGTGTTTTATGTACTTGATTTTACTGAATCCTGAGAGTTTAATAAAGTGGCTAAGAGCTCTATTCTCTCTGCCTGCGTTTGAATTCTGGCTCTGCCATCCACTAGCTGTACGACCCTTGGCATATTCTTTAACCTCTGAAACGTTTTCTCAACTGTAAAAGGGTAAGAGTTTCATGTCCACAGAGTTGCTGTTAGGACGGTGTCTGAAATAAAGTAATGGGACATGGCCTCTATTTTTATGAAGCTTACTTTCTCATGGGGGGACTAAACCAAAAATATAAAAACTAAATAGATGATTTTGGAATTGACAAGCCCTTTGACAATATCGTGTGTGGTGACAGAAGACTACTTCTAAAGATGGGATTGGGGGCTACTTTATAGAGAAGTATGCAGAGAGAACCAGTCTGAAGAAATAATATTTGGGCTGAACTTGAAGGTTGAGAAAAGAGCCAGCCAGGGGAAGAGCAAGCAGATCATTCCTGACAGAGGAAAGGGCAAGTGTGAAAGGCCTGGGGCAAGAGTAATTTTGTTGGAGCAGAGGAATGGAAAGGGAGTTGGTAAGGTTAGAGTGTTGACCAAAGAAAAGAACACCATGGCAGCTGGGGGGATATGGTTTGTCGACCAACAGAAACATCACCATTTAATGATATAAACCTAAGCAACACAAGGTCGGGTTTTCTCTTGATCTCTCCTAGACAGTGAAATGACTTGCATTAAAGCTGTGTGGCCAAGTGTCGGCAAAATCTACTAGGAAATGCCCCAGAACACAGCTATAGAAGCAGAGGTAACTAAAGAAAATGTACCCACGCAACATCACCCGTGCATTTGGGGAGGAGAGTGGATGGAGCTGTGAGAACCCATTCCTCTCTCTCACTTATATATTTCTCACTTTTTTTTTTTTTACCAGACAAAATAAGCACTGGCTACTTTTGAGGGAACAGAAATAAATTGATTTTTTGCTGTGCTTTCTTAGAAATATTTCTGATTTTATAAACTGTAATGTTCCAGGATTGACTTTTCCTACAGAAAATGTCATTCTATGGCTGCATTCTTGCTGGCCTGGGCTGGGGGTGGGGAGGGGAAGATTTTCAGTAAAAAGAGAGCAATGTGAGCTTTTTTATTACGTATATATGTGTTCTTGACGTTAATCTGAAATAATTACTCCTCCCCTCAATAATCTATATCAACCAAATACTACGGCAGCCTGCCGTTCGACTATTAGCAATTAATTGCCTAACGCTTGATTCTCCATGGAAATGTACATAATGCTAGGTTAACACCTACATTCTATTTTCAGGGTTTTTTTTTTAATTTTAATGAGCTAGTCCCTGATGACAATATAACAATTAACAATAGGCTTTGAAGAAGTTTAAAGAAGAATGAAAAGCATCTCAGAGGGATGGTTTAGATGGAGAGTTGCATGTGACACATTTCAGGAAATGAAGGTAGAGTGAAGTCAGATAATGCTTAAAATGAGGGCATGTATGGGTATAGAGTATATCTAGGGTAAAGTGTTATTGGCCGATTATTCGTGTGAGATATTTTATTGGCCAAAGCTTTTCCAAGGTCCCTGCCCAATTTAAAGTCTTTGAGACTGTGATTCTGTGATATATCTGCCTTTCCAAAAATTCTCACTAGATTTTGCCAGTAGATGTTCCTAGCTTTCATCAAAGAAGTACCAGTAACCACGGTCAGACATGATCTGGCCCCATGCAAATCATATCCGAAGTTAGAGACAGTATAAAATTATATTCATTATCTTGAATATCCTGAATAGCCATCATTCTAACACTTGTTTTGACCCTTCTGCATTCTTTTAGAGTTTTTTATCCAAATTTTGAAGACCAATTTTTAGTGAGACATAAATCTGAGAAAACATAGTGTAGCTTGATTTTTTAACGTTTATTTTTGGTCTAATGTTCAACTTACAGAAAAGTTGCAAAACTAATACAAAGAATTCCCATCTCACTTCGCTCAGCATCTACTAATGGTAGCATCTTAGATAGCGTATTAAAATGATCAAAACCAGGAAATAACATGAGTTATTTCAGATTTTCTCTGAATTTTACCAGTTCTTTATATGTCCTATTTGTATTCCACTAGCTAATTGAGGACCTCGTATCATATTTAGTTTTTAGGTCTCCTTGGTTGGCTCTAACCTGTAACAAAGTCTCAGTCCTTGTCTTTCAGACTTTGACATTTTTGATGCTTAGGGGTCAGTAATTTTGTAGAGAGTCTCTCAATTTGCGGTTGTCTGAAGTTTTGTTTGTTTGTTTGTTTGTTTTTTGCTCAGAAAGAGGCTATGCATCCGTGGCAAAGACACCACAGAAGTAAAGTTGTGTCCTTCTTAGGCATTATAATATGATGTTGTGTGTTACTACTGGTAATGTTAACCTTGATCTCTGAATTATGGTGGTTTCTGCTGTGTTTATCCACTGTACAATTATTATATACTTTCCCAGTATACTTTGTATACTGGGGAAGATCATATAACAGATATCCTGGGGAAGATACTTTGAGGCTATGCAAATATCCTGTTCTCCTCCAAAATATGCTCACTAGTTTTAGTATTCATTGTAGATCTTGTCTGCAACCTTAGTTATTGTGGTGTTTGCTCAATGGTAATACTCCATTTCCGTCTTTTTATATGTATTAATAGAATTCTTCCGTAAGAAAGAACTGTCCCTTCTATGATATTTATTTATTCATTCAATTCATATATTTCTTTCTTTCTTTAAGATGATTCCCCAGAAAGGGGTTATTATTTCTTTAAATGCAGTTCAAAATGCATTCTTAAATGGTTGAATCAATTTAAAGGGTTAACAGAATTAAATAACTTCGCCTGCTTTATTACATCCTTTATTAGCACTGGTCAGAGGTAAATTTTAAATGTGGTTAATTTGAGAGGGGCAAAATGTCATTTAATTTTGAATAGTTCTGATATTTCAAATTGCTTCTCATATTTGTGGATTTTACCTGTTGCAGTTTGAATTATTAACTCTGTCTTTTTGTAAGTGTTTTATTGTGCTCGGTATAATTTCGAAAGACTAGTAAACGTGTTCAATTTACCTAATGTTTTTGTGCTAAAAATCTGATGTTTTCCACAGCTATAAAAGCAGTACCTTCATTTAAAATATGTGCTCGTAGATGCACGACATATTTATATTTTAAATATGTGATTCTAGTTTCAAACTGAAATACAGTCTCCATTCTTAACCCTTATCGACTGCAAGCGTCCAGCCATGTCTTTGGGTTACTGCTTTCCAATCCCTGCAGGATTCTCTTGTGCTTATAAATATCCTGGAGAATTTGCTAACATGAATTATTTCAGTGTATTGTGACGTTGGGTTCCTTCCTCAGCCAACTGTCAATGTGTGAGAGATAAACAGTGCTCAACCATTTATCAGACTGAATGAAATCTAAGCCATAGCTCAAGTGTAAACGCCCTGAATATATGCTCTTTATTATGCACCTGACTACTTAATGTAATCAAGGTCAGTTTTGAAATGCCCTGTTTCTTCACTTTTACTGCTGGGCGTATCACACTGTTTTTTGCTACTTTGTCCATTCTTAGTCCAGTGGTCCTCAAATCTATCAACGTAAGCTGTATATCTCTAAAAAGAGTTGCTGCGGTTTTATCTATATCTGTGGACTAAATTTTGTCAGATGAATCCCTGATGCACACTCGTATCAGGAGAAATGATCTTTTTGTGAAGATCATGGTATTTCTGAACAGTATGTACATTTTATCCCAAGGGACTGAAAATGTCATCTCCTCAAACTGACGCTTTTCAATCAACCACACCCTTAAGCGCAGATTTTTCTGTTGTCCACCAAGATGGGGATACTGGATTATGCTCACTGGGATGGAGGAGAGACTGTATTTGTTGGAACGTGTGTAAATGTGTGTGTGTGTGAGTGAGAAAGACAGCATGCTCACAGGAAAATATTCTTCAATTCACACGGAAGAAACAATACTTGGAAATTCTCATATAATACAGTAACTTGTGTAGTCACCAACCAATGTCCTTAAAGTACACTTTCCCGTGCATTTTAGCAACGCAGGCTGAGAATTTTAAGCTCTGTACCAAATAAATGAGTACGAGTGTCAGAGCATGTCTCTGAGAATGCATTACTGGATTCTACGTATTGTCACTAATGTGTCACCAGATGGCTTGTACTATTAATGCTGCACTGTCCGTTTGTATAGCTCTTTACAGCTTAGTAATGAGTTTCACATAATTGACTTCACTTCATCTTAATACAACTACCCAGTCCCTCTATAAACTTGATTATCTATTTCAGGGAAAATGATTTATTCATTCACGCATTTATATATTCATGGAAGCATCTGTCCATTTCATCATGACAAAATTCACGTGTCCATTCTTCAGTTAATCCATTTATTTGTTTACATCATTTTGCCTTATCTACGATTAAGCTAGCTGGAAATATGGATTATTTAGACTCACATCTCTTAAACTTTAATGTACATCTGAATAACCTGGGGAATTTTAAATAAAAATGATGTTCAAATCGTTCTGGATGGGACCCGAGATTTGGCATTTCTAACAAGCAGATGTGGCCAGTGTGGCTGGTCCACTGACCCCACTCTGATTAGCAAGGCCTAGATGGCCTTCTGTCTTCTTGAGGAGACTTTGGTAAGGAGATTCAATACATATTGAACATTGAGTAATTCAGAGTAGCTTCCCAAGCTCCCATTGACATCTGAGGGAGTAGGGCTTGGGAAGTGTTTACTACTCTTACAGGGGGTAGTTAATGGAGGGAAAGTGGACTTTCTCAACTAAAGATGCTACACGTATTCAGCTCATCTTCAGAACAGAGATGAGCACTGATCCAACAGAGAAATCACAGTACTGCGGTGCTCCTCTGCTGTACTTTCTTCAGAGGTAAACAGGCAAAGATCAAGAATTATTTGCGATGGGTGAGAATAATCCCGAGGCCAGAAACTGTGCTCTTCCAGGCACGTGGTGCACACACTTGAATGTCCCAGAGCCATTCCATTTGTCACCCAGCTTAAGGGTTCGCTCTAGCTGCTTAGAGAAGGAAACTGATTCTGAAGTCAACTCAATGTACCTGTCACTTGTTCTCCATGAATGTGTGCAATTCTCACTAGAGGGGATGGGTTCAGTGCATTTCAAACAGTCTATTAGTTTTACCTTTTTCCAATCTTATTTTTGTTTCTTCATAAAACTCCAGTTTAAAGAAAACCTCTAGGTATCAATCAACATATATACATATATTTGGAGAGTCATACCCTACGTGAGTATAAGTGTCAAACTCAAGCTCAACCTTTGGGAAACTATAGATTGCAGTCCTAATCTGATCTGCCACCTGTTTGTGTAACATAAACACCCCTGTTCATTTAGGTTTTGTCCTTGGCTGCTTTCACACTACAGTAGCAGAGTTGAGTAGTTGTTACAGTGATCTTATAGTCTGAAAAGCTGATAATATTTACTATCTGGCCTTTACAGGAAAAGGTTGCTGCCCCTGGTCAAGGTGATGGCAAAAGTCTAGATTCAACACCTTCCCTTATAGAATTCCATGTGATCAGGGGCAACAATTGCATGGTTTTGTGATCTGTTATTAACAATATTTGTACCTGTGCATGTGTATACACACCCACACACCAGGGGGAGAGAGATACACATTCCTAGTAAATAAGAATCTTACGGATATTCCCCTCATTGTATAAATAACAGATTTACTTTCAAGGAATCATTCAAAGCCCATGAAAGATGGGCTGCTGGGGGCATATAAAAGGAAGTTCTTTGACACTGAAAATAGTAAATGAGTTCTCGTGATAAAAATAGTGTTGCCTGAGTACTGAGAGAGCGTGCATTTGGGTTCAAAAATTAAATACATGGATAAAAGTACAGATGCAACAGATGTAAAAGCACAAGCCCTGGGATAAAATTTGTTTACTAAATTTAGCACAGCAAATAAGGCAAAATTCTCTGTGCCCTCTTACCTACTCTCCCTCCCCCGTCTTCCACCTTTCCAACACCTAAAAAAGTAATTTTGACTCATGTTTTTAAGGTGTCTGGGAACAAATACAGGAAGGGTAATAGCAACAAACAACAGGAGAACAAGAAACATAATCGGGGTGCATTTAACCTAATGGGAACGTGAATGAGGATTGTGTCCTTTTCTGTTCTGTGATTGTTTGTGTCCTTCAGAGTATCCTGAAAAAATAACCAGGGAAAATCCATGCCAAAGAAGGCAGAGAATCCCCTGGACTCAGAAAAAAAAATAATAATAACATTGCTTTGTAGAGCTTGAGAAATAAAACGTGACCAAGAAAAGAGGAACAAGGTCTGATCAAGAGTTAAGAACTTCATAGGTCTCTGGTCATTGTCGAGATCTTGTTTTTATAGGTTTCTGCTCATTGTCAAGTTCTGGTTGGTTGTGTACCCAGTGCTACATCCATCTTCTGCTATGGTGTTGTCATCCAATGTGGCAATATCATACCTCACACTGGAGTTGATTTGTGTTGTTCTTGTGACTCAAAACAAGTTTGTTGGCTTAATTCATAGTTTCTCTGCTCCGCAGTTGTCTGAGCTTTCTTTTTCTCTTCCCTTCCTAATATCTGTGTTTTGTTGTTGTTGTTTTTAAATCTGGTAACAACTCTACATGTGAGGTTTTAGAACATCTTTCAGGACATCCTTTGACCTGCTTGAATCCAAAAGTACTTAAGTATAAAGACCAAGATAGCACGGTGTTCTGAAAAGATTATGCAGGCCTCTGAATGTTCTAGAAATCTGTTTTCTAGTCTGCTGAGAACATTCTGCCCAGCTTCCATTGTCTTTCTTTGAGAATGCACCAAGATATTGATTACTCAGGTGATTAATTAGTCACTGTCTTTTCAGACCTTGGCCAAATGATAAACTCCTTGCCCCTGGGGCTCAACGTGGCCCAATTTCAAAGTCACAGCAAAAAATACATCAAGAGTCTTAGAGTACCAACTGAGTAGAATCGGTCAGTCAACTGACTGTAATCAGTCTACCTGGCATCTGTCTACGGAGTGTCCATTTGATTGTGACTGATCCCTGCCAACCCACATGCCTACACATTCCCAACTTGCTGGCTTATGCCATGAGATGAGTCTTCTCCTCTGGTTTTCTTGAAACTGTTTGGATCACCGTGGACTCTATAGCAATGTCCTGATCTCACGTTTGCCTGCCACTTCCTCTGAGTAGCTAGATTCTGTTCATTGTGCTTCCAGATGCAGCTTTCCTTCTGTGAATTACTCAGTTATCAGGAAAGAGATCATAACCTCAAGTCATCTTTCTCCTCCAGGCTCCTGCTGCTATTTCTTGCATCCTAAATTCAGCTCTTTAGTTATGAGGATTGGTCCAATCTAATCTTAGCTCTACTGTTGTCTCAAAACCTGCACATGGGTCTCTCCTCTCACCCCATGAAAGGCAGTCCTACCGGGCTCTTAGCTTCTACTTGGCCAATGAAACCATGTCGTCATTCTGACAACTTGTTTTGTGTTCCCAGAGTCCCCTAACTTATAAGTCAGGCTGTGTTACAGACTGAAAGACATGGAAAATTAGATTTTTTTTGAAAATGAAGGATCTTACCCCAAAGAATCTTTATCAGTGAAGACGCTTAGTTACAAGACACAGAATCTGACTATGGCTGGCTTAAAAAGAAAGGAAATGGATTACGGGAACACAGCGTAGCTTATAGCCTAGAAAACCTGGTACATAAAGAGTTAATAGCCAATATAGGAAAGAAAAATGAGTATTACTCAAGGTGGAAAGAAGCATGGGCAAGATCACCCTGCAAGAACATTATCTTACGGTGACTTTTATTGGGACCATACCTCTGGTACTACCACCATCAAACACTCAGCTCCAGCACATCTGGATTTTTCTGGTGCTGCTGCATTCATCACACCTCCAACTCCAATACTTCAAACTGCCGCTATGAATAATGTTTAACAATCCCCGTAAAGCTAAAATGACCCGCTAAGATTCAGAGTCAGGTGTGGGTACATCTAGTCTAGTTGATCTATAGTCTAGCAGTCAAGAATGGGAGATGTTGTTTCCATGGTGAGAGTCAGGGTCCTGCCTCTTACCTAGATTTTCAGATAATGGGGAATTCCTTAAAACAACACAAAAAATCAAGAATGGTTTTCAGATGGGCAGCTCCACTCATTGCCGACCACACCCCACCCCCGCGCCCCAAACAGATACCACAACTGAAGTTGTGGCAGACAGAGTATGACTCCCAAAGATGCCAGGTCCTAATCCCTGGAAGCCATGAATACGCTGACTGTGATACGTTACACCACAAAGGGAAATTAAAGTTGCAAATGAAATTAAGGTTGCGAATCAGCTGATCTTAAAATAGGGAGATTATCCTGGATCCTCTGGGCCAGCTGATCATGTGATCACAAGGGTCCTTAAAAGTGGAAGAGGAAGGCAGAAGGGAAGGTCAGAGTGATGCTTTATGGGAAGGACTTGACCAGTGGGCTCTGAAGTTGGAGAAAAGGGCCCGTGGCTCAAGGATGCAGGTGCCTCTAGAAGCTGAAAAAGGCAAGGAAACAGATTCTTCCCCAGAGCCTGCAGCTGGAAACGTGACCTGGCTGACACCTTGATTTTAGCCCAAAAGACCCATGTCAGACTTCTGATTTACTGAACTGTCTAAGGTGATACATTTTATATGGTTTGAAGCCACTAAGTTGTGGTTGTTACAGCAACAATAGAAAGCTCATACAGGAATCTTTGACTTTACGTTCTTTGGAGCTAATTAAAATTTCTATCTCCTGGTGACATTTTTTTTTTCCTAAACACCATTAACCTACATTTAATTAACAGGCAAGGACTTTGGGTATTTTGCTGCTGAGGATTTTTTTTTTTTCCTCTCATAATTATGGGAAGAGTTTCAAGTTTTAATACCTTCTCAAAAATATGTTCCTTAAAATAATATTCTACAATTCAATGTATAAAAAGAGCTCAACACATTCCAAACACAAAGAAAAAGGCTTCAGATAACAGTGACACAGATGGACAGCCAAAAGATTATTCCAAATACTTATTACTGCTAGGCCTGTTTAGTTCTCACTTTATATGCTTTCAAAAAAAGAGTCGCGCTGGACCTCATAAAACCTTACCATGTCTCAATTCCTTTGTAAGTTACTGATATGTAAAAGGTGGAAGGGGAACTGATAATGATTTCTCCTAGAGATCAGTGAAATCAGCACCTTTTTTCCCCCCCAGTTGCCCACTATAAGTCGTAAATTGTGGAGCATGTGATTTGGTAAATTAGAGGTAGGTGTGTAGTTTTAGGAAACTATTTGCATTAGGTTTAGAAGTAGGAATGTCTAATAGATTTACTGTAGTGGCTTCTGGATCAGTGGTCAGCAAATTCATTCTGTAAAGGGCCAGATAATATCTTCGGCTTCGTGAGACAGGTCTGTCACGACTACTCAGTTGTACTCATTGTAGCATGAAGACAGCTGTATTCAATATACACACAAAAATGGGTGTGGCTGCATTATAATAAAACTAGATTTGGTCCACAAGTTAGTTTGCCAAACGTTGGTCTAGTTTATAATGTCTGGTTGGAGTGGAATTTGGGAAAAGAGGTAAGCTAGAAAATTCAGTCCTGTTTACGAGACGTAGTGGTTGGTAGAGCCCAGATAATCTGAGATGTGAGAAGAAATTCTGGGCTATTTCTGGTAGGTGTCAAAATGTAACAGAGCAGTCATGTGGGGAAACCAGCCTAGAGGAGACCAAAAAATGTGATAATTGAAAAGTGAGGCAATCATTCTGACATGTTCTATCCAGAGATCCACATTCCTGCATTTATTTGAGTACCACATTCTCTCAGGAGGACCACACGTGAAAAAGTTATTTGGTCCATTTAGGTTGTTGATTCTTTTACTATTACTAAAATGTCTAAAACTCTCACAAAGTTTACCTACCTAGATAGGAGAAATATAGTCAGTAATAGGTGGAGACTATGTTTTGCAAGGTTGTTAATGATATAAGGGGGAAAAATGAAGCAGAGAAGCATTTCTTCAGCGTATCAATTTAAAAACTAAGAATAGGAAACATGAGAAGGAAGGAAGGAGGGAGAAAGAGTGAGAGAGATGGGGACAGAGAGAGAGATTTAGTTTAGCAGCAATCTCAGGTTAATACTATGTACCTTAAGTTTTCTAATTGTTTATGTCCCTTTGATTATATATATTTCAATATTACATTTAAAAATTAAGAGGTAATGTGCTACAGTGGAATGATTATGTAATGGAATATACAATGGGGAAAAGATAGTCTCTTCATTAAATGCTCTTGGAAAAACTGACTAGCCACATGCAAATGCATGAAACTGGATCCCTATCTTACACAAAAATTGACTCAAAGTGGATTAAAGACTCAAATGCAAAATCTAAAACTGTAAAATTCCTAGAAGAAGATATGGGGTGTAAGCTCCTTGACACTTGGCAATGATTTTTTTTTTTTTTTTTTTGGATTTAACACCAAAAGCAAAGGCAACCAAAGCAAAAGCAAACAAGCAGGACTGCACTAAACTAAGAAGCTCTTGCTTTAGTTTAGTTTAGTTTAGCGAAGGAAACCATCAACAAAATGAAAAGGCAACCTATGAATTGGGAGAAAATATTTACAAACCACATATCCAATAAGGGGTTAATATCCAAAATATGCAAAGAACTCATACAACTCAATAGCAAAACAAACAAACAAAAGCCACCAAAACACCCAAAAACAAAAAACCCGATTAGAAAATGGGCAGAGGACCTAAATAGACATTTTTCCAAAGAAGATATACAAATGGTCAACAAGTACATGAAAAGGTGCTCACTGTCATTTAATCTTTAAGGAAATGCACATCAAAACCACAGCGAGGGCTTCCCTGGTGGCGCAGTGGTTGAGAATCCACCTGCCAATGCAAGGGACACGGGTTCGAGCCCTGGTCTGGGAAGATCCCACATGCCGCAGAGCAACTGGGCCCGTGAGCCACAACTACTGAGCCTGCGCGTCTGGAGCCTGTGCTCCCCAACAAGAGAGGCCGCGATAGTGAGAGGCCCGCGCACCGCAATGAAGAGTGGCCCCCGCTCGCCACAACTAGGGAAAGCCCTCGCACAGAAACGAAGACCCAACACAGCCAAAAATAAATAAATTAATTAAAAAAAAAAAAAACCACAGCAAGATATCACACATACCTGTTAGGATGTGTGTTATCAAAAATGCAAGAGATTACAAGTGTTGGCAAGGATGTGGAGAAAAAGGAACCCTTGTGCACTGTTGATAGGAATGTAAACTGGTACAGCCACTATGGGAGACAGTATAGAGGTCTCAAGAAATTAAAAATTGAACTACCATATGATCCAGCAATCGCACTTTTGGGTATATATCCAAAGGAAACAAAATCATCATCTTGAAGAGATAGCTATAATCCCATGTTCATTGTAGCATTATTCAAAATAGCCAATGTATGGAAAAATGGAAAAACCTAAGTGTCCGTCAACAGATGAAGGGATAAAGAAAGTGTGATACACACACACACACACACCAGTATATTATTCAGCTTTAAAATAGAAGGAAATCCTGTCACCAACAACATGGATGAACCTGGAAGGCATTATGCTAAGTGAAATAGATCAGATGAAGACAAATATGGCACGTGTATTACTTTTAGTGGAATTTTAAAAAAAAGTCACTCAGAAACAGAGTAGAAAAGTGATTGTCAGGGGCTGGTGGTGGGGGAAGTAGGGAGAAATTGGTAAAAGGGTACAAACGTTCAGTTAGAAGATAAATAGGGTCTGAGGATCTCATGTATAACATGGTGACTATTGTTGATAACACTGTATTGTGTAACTGAATTTTGCTAAAAGAGTAGAACTTAAATACTCACAAATAAATAAGGTGAAAAATAAAAACTAAAGAGGAAATGTGTTGTAGTGGAATGATTTGAGGTCAAGAACAGGTTTTTCTTTCCACTACTTTTTCATCACTGACTCTTCTGAGGAGTGATCATTCTGTTCTTTTATTTACTGGAAAATGATCCTTGGGTTTGAAGTATTGAGACCTGAATTCAAGCCCAATTTGGTAAGATTATAGATTTTATCTCTAGCTATTCAATTCCTGTGAAAATGTGAGCAGACCTTGTGTTTCCTGAGTTTTGACTTCATTCCTATGGTTATATGGTTGTGTCCATATCATTTCTGAAGGCGTGAGAGAACTGCCATCAAAGGTTTTTGTTGAAGACCTCCCTTGCTTTGTCTTCTCCACGCCAAGGAAAACAAGATTTCTGTTTAAAAAGTAGTCAGTGCCTAACTTCCAGTTGAGAAACACACAGAGGAAAGAGTTAATGGAGGTTTATACCTCTATTCCTTTTAAACCTTTATCACCTTATCTTTTTTCTTCTCTTGCCCATTAACCGAAAATTCAGGACAGTCGAGGTCCATTGCCTCTCCCTCCATTGAGAGGAACAGCCAATATGGGTGCTTAGTCTCATCTCTGGAAGTTCAGAGTTAACTGGTGTCAGGTTACAGCCTAGACCTCACAATTTTTAAGGCTCCCCATGTGATTCTAATCTGCATCCAGGGTTGAGAACCCTGCCTTAAGAAATGGTTGCTAAGCCTGGATGGACAAACAGAAACATTACCTGGAAAGGTACAGGTACAGAGAGAAAAGATACAGATTCTTAGATGCTCTTGTGATATCTACTGGTTCAGAATTTTTTGGGGTGACGTCAGGCATTTTTAAATGCTCTACAGGGAAATGTGATGATATACTATGTTTGAAAACCACTGTTTCAAAGGAAATGGAGTATATACCACTCTTCTTTGCCCTTTCTATTTATCTTCAGCATTAAACAATAATTTGCTTTAAGTATTGACGGATAAAATTAAGCACAACTTGGAGAGGTTGGCTTAAGACTTTCAAAATCTTAAGTTTCTCTCACCTGAGTTATGAAGGAACGTCAGATGCTTGCTTGGGAAGACTGAATTATTTCTATGAAGCAAAGGACAAGGGCAAGCCCTTCTTTATTTTGATGTCACATTGAGGAGGACTGTTAGACAGTATTGAGGACTAAACACGGGCAGAAAACAGGAGGTAGAAGGAATGCATGGCCCAGTCTGCCAGAAGACTAAGGCAAAAATTATCCTGCCCTGTAAACTATCTTAAAACATATTGGTCTTTCTCTGTGTTAATAACAACAAACTTTGTATTGTGGGTACCTCTCATATTTAAAAAAAATTTAGTCATAGGGCTTTATTCCATCTGCAAAATGATAATACAGAATAAGGAGAAGGCAAATGATTCTCCATTCACTTTTCTTTCCTTTTTACCAACTTCCCTTCACTCACACAAACTGTGTAACTACCAAGCAGATAGCAAAGCAACTCAGAATAAGCACAGCTTCTGCATTTGTAAAGACCAAGGACCAGGTCTTATTCATTTTTGAATGCTAAGTACCTAGAAAAGTGCCTGTTAACATAGTGGGCATACTCAAAGATTACTGAATGAATGAATATAGGGAGAAAGAATTCCATGTAGAGGACAAGATGAATTTTTTTGGATGCCAGCATTCTGGAAGCGTTTAGGGACTGAGTCATGAGTACTCCTTTGTCAGAAGTACAGGTTTCCAAACGAGTTTCAGACATACATTGCTTTGTCCTTTGAGGAGCGTAAACCTAAAATCAGGTAATATAGATAGAGCGATATAATCCTCCTTGCTGGCATTCCCTGGAGACCCCATACAAATAATCTCCATTCCCTCCTCCTCCGATCTTCAGAGAGAAAAATATCACCTCAAGATTTAGTGTGCAGAATTTTGCAGAGCACGTGATGGACTAATACAGGGTTTTGAAGTATTTTTATTAGGTTTTCTGAAAGTGGGGAGTTCAAGCTCTCTTACCTTCAGGCTGGAAGAATAGCTCACCCCTATTTGGGTCTCGAATCATAATGAAAAAACTGGCCTATTTTCAGAATTTCAGTGCCCTAGTTATTTATGGCTGCCCATAAACCCATTCTTCTTCCACCTCCCTGGACACCAATCACGAGGTTCGGATGCCAAGCTGGGAAATGTAATGTATTTTTCCAGGAGCAGCTGGGTTCTTGGCAAGAACTTCTGGCAATGGTGTGGTCCCCTTTGAAGTTGTCTGTTGCTCTGACTTGTGTTTTGAAGATGCATGATTAACTGTTTGGGCTGCTGAGCCGCTGTACATGCTATTTTCCTTTTGACTCACCTTTTAAATTACGAGGAATTTATATCCACTTACACTGCATGGAAAAAAAGCTACTGAGTACGACATAAAAAAAAAAAAAAAAGCCCATATATGGAATCTCCACACAACTAAATCTTAATGCTGGAAGTGACATGACAGCCACTTTCTCCAACTTCCTACCCCTTGCAGGACCTTCCTCCATCACAGTTCTAAGCAGGAGTCAGTCAACATCTGCTTAACAGCTTTGGGTGACAGGGTGATGACTACTTCTTAAATCAGGCCACTTTATCACTGGATTGCTCTAATTGTTTAAAAGTCCTTCCTAACACTGAAATAAGATCCACCTTCCCACAGTTTTTAACACCAGTCACAGCCCTGCCTTTGGAGCAGCACAGAAAACAGTTCCTCTCTCTGCAACATGGTAGCCTGTCCAGGGTTCCTCACTTTTTAAGTCTTTCATTTTTAATGTTAACTTCTTCAGTTGTGTCAACCATTCCAATCCTCTAGTCAGAAAAGCCTGTCAACGTACATCTTCAAAGATGTAATCGGGACTTCCCTGGCAGTCCAGTGGTTAAGACTTTGCCTTCCAATGCAGGGGGTACAGGTTCGATCCCTGGTCAGGGAACTAAGATCCCGCATGCCTCGTGGCCAAAAAAACCAAAACATAGAAGCAATATTGTAACAAATTCAATAAAGAATATAAAAATGGTCCACATCAAAAAAATCAATTAAAAAAAATAAAGATGTCATCAAAAAAAAAAAGTCATCTTCCTTGGGAATAATCCACTGGGGTTCACTACAGCTCATTATCAGAACATTACAATTTTGCCAACATCGACCTTTATCACTTAGACTTTTTTAACAGCTTCACCACACTGTTGGCTCCCAATTACTCAGGAACCGTGTTAACCCCAGTATATTCTTTTTTTTTTTTAAATTTTATTTATTTATTTATTTTTGGCTGTGTTGGGTCTTCGTTTCTGTGCGAGGGCTTTCTCTAGTTATGGCGAGTGGGGGCCGCTCTTCATTGCGGTGCGCGGGCCTCTCACCATCGCGGCCTCTCTTGTTGGGGAGCACAGGCTCCAGACGCGCAGGCTCAGTAGTTGTGGTGCACGGGCTCAGTTGCTCCGCGGCATGTGGGATCTTCCCAGACCACGGCTCGAACCCGTGTCCCCTGCATTGGCAGGCAGATTCTCAACCACTGTGCCACCAGGGAAGCCCCCCCAGTATATTCTTGATGTCTCTCTTTCGATGTCCTCAAGACAGGTGTTATTATAACTCCCAATTATATTTGAGAAAACTGAAGGTCAGAGAGATTAAGAAATCTGTTCAATGACACACAGCTAGTTCTTTCTGACGGCAAAGCCCTTAATTCATAAACTACCTTGTCTCACTTGAAATAAATGCCAACTTAAACTCAGAGTTATTTGAAAAATAAGTTACCATCAATATAGCAATAACTAGACTTATTATAGTGATCATTTTGCAATATATACAAATATTGAATCATTATGTTGTACACCTAAAACTAATATGTTATAGTAAAAAAAAAGTTGCTGTCAGGCCAGGATTTCTTCTGACTTTTGTTTGCTTGTCTTAATTTTTTGACATAATGACAATCATACAATATGTAATTTTATCATGATAATTCACTTCCAAATAAAATTAATGAATTTAATTCTTACAGCAAATCTATGGGATCGGTTTATGTTTAATCATGGTTTATAGGTTATAACTGAAGCTCAGAGTTTCACAGAGTCACATTGCTAGTAATTGGATCATTTCTGAATCTGTTTCTATTGACCTTTTTATCTTTTGATTTTTAATCTTTTGATTACCAGTCACTGTTTGCTGCTCCTTTGCATGTATATAATTGTCTGAATGCTTGCTGGATATTATAGGTGCTACATTAGAGATGCTCTAGATTATATCACCTTCCTATAAATGTTGTTGAGTTTTGACTGTCAGTTAAATTGCTGATGGCTCGCTTTGACCTGTCATGTCTTGGTTATGGACTTTAATAAGGATGATAAATTTTGTTTTTAAATTTACATCTAGAAAATTTTTCTTCCTCCTAAAGCATCTGGCTTTTCTGGGACCACAACCAAATTCCCAGGGGGTTCACCAACACGGCTGTATAATAGCTATGACTGAATTTCATTTCTCTGCAGACTGTGCAGCCGTGAAGTCTTTGCCCTGCTCTCTGTCCTCTTATCAGTACTCTCTGCAATGCCCCACTGGGTGTTTCCCTAAGCACGCATATATTTGGATGAGGTAGAGTACATTCGGTGATATTTTGGTAGTTTATTAGGCGGTTCTTCTCTGTAGCTACCTCCTGTCTGGTCCTCTGCCTCCCCAAACCCTAACTTGTGCCTCCACTACTTCCTTTGTTCAGAAATAATGCTAGTTTCTCCTTGTGGTTTAGAAAATGCCTTGGAAGAGAAAGCACACAAGAATATGGGGCTCACTTTATGTCTTTGCCTTCTCTCGAGAATCAAGCATCATCTCAATTAGCAAAGGCCAATAACACCCCCTTGTATTAATTTCTCTCCTTCCCAGCTTCTCCCCTTCTGTCCTTCACTCCTGATTTGGGATAAATCCCAAATAAGTTACCTACGTGTAAGCCTTTATCATAGGCTCTGCTTTCGAGGAAAGCCAAGGTAAATCTTGCCTGATATAAGCCAATCATGGTAGTCTCATTTTCCTGCCAAGTGCTAAGCAAGACCCGAATCTGAAAAAGTCTGCTGGGGAGACTCTAAGAGAGCTTTCTGTACATTTAAAAATGAGCAAAAGGGAGGAAAGTCTATCATCTGCTTCTCGAATTTGTAGCCTGATGCTAACTTAGCTGTGATACTTTCTAACCCTGTCATCTTGGGTAAGCTGGGGTTGTTTAACTTCAGTGTATTTTAGTTCCCTTATGGGTAAGCTGGGAAAATACTTGTAAAACCTACCTCATGAGGTTGCAATGAGGATTAAAAATGTAAAGCACTTAGCACATGCCTAGCAGATACCAAGCCCAACATGACTGCTATTAATACTATTAGCGGGGCTTCCCTGGTGGCGCAGTGGTTGAGAATCTGCCTGCTAATGCAGGGGACACGGGTTCGAGCCGTGGTCTGGGAAGATCCCACATGCCGCGGAGCAACTAGGCCTGTGGGCCACAACTACTGAGCCTGCGCGTCTGGAGCCGTGCTCCGCAACAAGAGAGGCCACGATAGTGAGTGGCCCCCGCTTGCCGCAACTGGAGAAAGCCCTCGCACAGAAACGAAGACCCAACACAGCCAAAAAATAAATAAACAAATGAATAAATTAAAAAAAAATACTATTAGCGTTATTATTTGATGTGTAGGAAATTACTTCAATTGAATCTGATCAGCTACTATGACTATGTCCTCCTTTCAAATTCCTCACTGTCTCTTTCATTTTCTTTCTTTTTTCCTTTGCTAAATGTGCCAGAAATAAAATTCAGCTTCAGGTACTCCTGCCTTCCTTTTGTCACGTGTGATGTTGACACCAGCTCCTTCCAACATTGGTTCTCTCCCGAGTTTGTTCTTATTCTAGTCAATGCTTTTAAGGTCCTATTACTCTCCTAAAGAACCTTTTTGGACCGTTTTGAACTTTTCTCTAACTGGATTCCACCCCTGTCCTTTTAAATTCATTTCTTCGTGCATGGGATCAGTCTGTGTTTGGCATATTTTCTGAAAAGTTTTTTAGCATTTATCTGGCTGCTACAATGACTAATCCTTCTACCCCTAATTTATTCTCGTTGGAATTATTTGTGACTTCAAAATCAGGATTATATCTTTTTTTTTTTTTTTTTTTTTAAGGAATCTCTCTGACATGGGGTCATACTTGTTTTTTCTCTATGAGTAGTTTGAAATCTGCTTTCCCAAAGCCAAGGTCACATCCAAATCTGCCCAGCAAATATAAGGACTATAGGAAAAGCAGACGTCTGAGAAAATAAAAACAATGTTTCAGGGACCTATCAGTTTGCCCACTAAGCGGGCAAGGGAGGAATATGCCTGCCACTTTAATACAGTTGGCAGGTGGAAGTGAGAATATAAATAAGTATTGACCTATTGACCTATTTGGCTTTTAAAAAGAATCTTAAATGGGTGAGACACTAGTTATTCTTTGTTTTACAAACTCCTTCAGCAACCAAAGTTAGGAGGTCTGTTGCAGTAGGAGTGGCAGAGTTCTCTCTATTCAGCAACGTTCTACAAAGAAAGAATATTCATCATTTCTTGACTCCTGATTATATGTCAGGTGCTGTACTAAATGCTTTATATACCAATAACTCATTCAAACCACATTATAGGTGACACTGAAAGAAGATGAAAAATGGGTTCAAAGGCACATGGCTAGTAAGTTTGGAGCCGTAGGATTTGACCTTACAACTGTTTAAGCCAACGTCTGTGCTCTTTGCATGCATGTGTCATATAAAATGCTCACTGTAGGCTCACTTTCAAATTAAAATCATTTCTGGAATTGAGGGACAGGCCAAGGGTTCTGTACATTCTGTGTTGTCACATTATCAGTTTATGTTTCTGATACCCAAGTTTGAATTTTCCAGCATTGCTTGGTCCAGTTGTGAACACCTGTATGCAACATTTTCCACTCACTAATTCATATACACAAAACAGGAGCTCTCCAGTCCACCACCACCAATTAAAATTTTTTCATTTTTAATATTTCCCTTAATCTCTCTTGATTTCCAGACTTTGGAATCATGTTTTCCTGAATATCTTCAGAGTAAATTGATTTTATCTGGGCATATCATGTTTAATCCTCCTGACTGCAAAGGTAATCATCAGTGCAGTCATCTGTATGTTTTCATTTTCTAAGGGCTATACAAGCGTAAAGAACAAGACACAAAGTCCAGATAATGAATCCTATGTAAACAAATCACATACCTGTGAAAAATTACCATAATTAAAATTAGTTGAAATATTCATGCATTTTGAGTGTGGTATATATGTCAACAAAGCCTCATATAAAAATATATATGATCATTTAAAATTAATGTAAGGGAAAAAACTAGCCTTAATAAACTTTTTAAAACAAACATACACTTCTGTTCATTTTCTACCTTGGACATCCAGGGCCAGAAAAGTAAATCTCACTAGTACTACTGTTACTTGTTCAGTGTTTGGATGCCTATTGTGATGTGAAAGTAAGAAAAGTGTTAGTGCCAGGATCCTGGCAACAGATTTTGTATTCTTATATAAAGAAGGAAGCTTTGTTTTCCCTGTATCTAGGCTTACTATATTTACCCAAGTGTAATTACACAAGCCAAATCATTGTTGTGTAGCAGACTATACCCTAGCTGGAGTGTATATGAACACGTGTGCCAAAGACAGAAAGAAATAGAAGCACAGAAAATGAATATAACATAGGCAATTTTGAGATAGTGATAATATTCTTTGGGAAGAACAAAGATAAATGTTTAATATTTCCATTCATATCTTTTGATTTCATGTTTTGGATTTTGTTGTTGTTTTTTTATCCTGAATATCTTTGGAGTAAATTGATTTTATCTGGGCACGTCATTTGTTTCATCCTCCTGACTGCAAAGGTAATCCTCAAACTGTCACAGAGCAATCATCTGTATGTTTTCATTTTCTTTATCATTTTCATTATCTTTATAATTCTACTTGTCCTGAAATCTGTTTTTAACTGAATGGTATTCTCTCTGCCGGACAATTAATTTATTCGAATGTTTCTAATTTTGCTTCCTCCAAATACTACAGAAACTCACAAATAACTGATGAATTGTCCCACCCTTGGGATGATCACAGGACTTATTATCTAAAATGGGACACTTTTGAGAGTACAAGGGGGTGCTTTCAGTAACTAAATCAGGGCAACAGGCTTCAACAGAGACAGTCCCAGAAAATCAAGCACATTTGCTGCTCACCCTACTCATTCCAGACCGTTTTTGGTTACAACATGAAACCAACATGAAAGTGAATGAATATTTGGCAACATGAAAGTGTCTTTGGCAACATGAAAGTGAATGAATATTTCATCTTCTTGCTCATCTTTGCCCATATACATGTGTTGTGGTGTCTGTGTGGGCGTGGGATGTCTTTTGATATGAACTGATGTTATATATCCGCAGTATATAAAAATAGATTAACGGCCACATGAAAATACAATGCATAGGTAATTTTTTCCTCAGCCTTAATTTAGCTAGTGGGCTGGAAAATGTCAGCATGCAGGGGGTTTAGAGGACACCTGATGCCTCGTGGAAACTTTGTAAAACATTCTATTTATAAACAATTCTATTTGGATATCACATTTTCTATAATGCTATTGGCTTGCTTTATTTTTACACCTTAGAAAGTTTCCAGGAAAGGGGTTGAGCTCAGGGATAACTTTCTTTTAAAGTTTATACCTATTTCTGCTTGTTGGAGTATGAACTCAGGTTTATCTGATTTGTTTAACAGCTCTAAAGGCTTAAATGTGAATTTCACAAGAGAGTAATAAATTCATCATGAGGAATACCTATGATCATGTTGAACTCATGTACCTGTGGTATGGTTTTGATTAAGGTGTCTCACATCAGGGACATCTGAAATCTTTGAAATGTGATATTAGATATGCATAAATGATGGCTTCTAATTCAGCTTCAAAGAAGAAGTATATTTCTTAGTCTTTGTGACAAAGTCAGCACCATCAGAACAGAGCAATAGGAAATGTAGCCTACTGGTTGGGGAAAGAATACTGAGGTCTCAGAAAACTGCTAAAGCCTTTTCTTTTTCAAGGGGATAAATACAGTGATCTGTAAGAAATACATGTTATCAGCACCCCTTAAAAGGGCCTTTTGACGCTTGGCACCCTACGACTTGAAGGCCACCCCATAGGATGACCCCAGTCCAATTCCTAAACAGATCCTGGATTGTAACTGTATATAAGGAAGCCTGTGTTTTGTTGTTTTGAGGACCTGGGAGATAGAATCACCCAACCTGTGGTCAGCGGGGTCCCTCTTCCTTTCTTTCCTCCGTACAGACTACCAGCAGAGTCTATCTTAAGTTTGGATCTGTGGTCTTAGTTTCCACCACACCTTGTATTAAAGATGTATATTACATTATCTTCGTCATCTTGACCCGAATCTTTATCATCTTGTTTCACTTCTTTATACACCGAAAATTATAGGAAAAATTAGACTCACCTTAATTCACAAATGGAGGTTTTTTTATCTGTGTGTCTTTGCTCATTCTTTCTGCCTGAAACTCTTTCTCTCTTCATCTGCTACCTTTATCTTTATGTCAAGATGTCTAGAATTAGTTGGGTCCCTCCTACTTGAGTCTGTCTGTGCTCATGTGCTTTCTCTAGGTTAATCTTCATCGTAGGTGAGTAGTTACGGAACCAGGAGGAAACTAAAGGAAGCTGAGCGGATTGTGGAGGTGATGTAGATGATGCCATTGAAAGCAGTAAAGATCAGAAGTAACTTTCTAAAAAACGTAAAGAAACCACGTGGAGGACAACTTCAGCTGATACTTGAAATTGGAGAAAATGACTATTAGAAAAGCATGGTAGGGGCTTCCCTGGTGGCGCAGTGGTTGAGAATCCGCCTGCCAACGCAGGGGACACGGGTTCGGGCCCTGGTCTGGGAAGATCCCACATGCCGCGGAGCAACTAGGCCCGTGAGCCACAACTACTGAGCCTGCGCGTCTGGAGCCTGTGCTCCGCAACAAGAGAAGCTGCGATAGTGAGAGGCCCGCGCACCGCGATGAAGAGTGGCCCCCGCTCGCCGTAACTAGAGAAAGCCCTCGCACAGAAACGAAGACCCAACACAGCCAAAAATTAATTAATTAATTAATTTTAAAAAAACCAACAACTCACTCACTTTAAAAAAAAAAAGAAAAGCATGGTAAATGCAGAGAACTGACAAGGCAGATCCAACATACAGGTAACTCCTACAGGAAAGGGTGAAGAAAAGTGGAACAGAATCAAACTTAAAATATAAAAAAAAAAAATGTTCCCTATTTTGGAAAGGGGGAGAGAGAGGAAGAGGGGGGTGGAGCGGGGAGAGAGGGGGAGGGGAAGGAAAGGGAAAGGGGATGGGAAGAGAGAAGAAGGGGAGAGAAGGGGAAGAGGAGAGAGCAAGAAGAATGTTATGGGGAATAGATACCAAAATGTTAAAAACAAACAAACAAAAAACCGTATATACTGGTGATGTGGCTTGGGGAATTTTTTTTAACTTTTTGCATATTTTTGCATATCTGTATTTGGCAGTTTTTAAATCCTCCTGTATTAACATTTTTAGTAGAGAAAATTCAAAGGCTACTCCCGATCTTCTAGGCAGTCTGTCAGTCAGCATTTACTGTAGTTACTTCGTCCAAAATCTGCTTTTCCATTCAGTGCTGTTCTTTGTCAAAGCTTCTAAAATCCAAATAAGTATCCCAAGACTTTGCTTTTTATTGTTAGTGTGTGTCACACGTTTGGAAGGAAGTCCTCTGGTCCAGATTCTAACCCTTTTCCTGGGAAGTGTTAGATGTTAACACTTTTTTGGTTCCTTTGACACAGGCTAGTTTTTATTCTTCAAAGGAAGTTACTCTTTGGCTACGGACTCTGTACAAGGCAACGTTTCTTGCCACTGTTGTTCTTTATGTTGTACAACTGTGATTTTCCCGCTGAGAGCGTCATTGTTTGATACATTGTTCTTTTGGTGTTAGGTCGATTTCCCTTTGCGATCCCAAGGGCTTAATTTAGAGTTTATAGGAATCCAATGAAAATTATTTGCCAAGTAGGTAAAATATGTGGAAAATGCATGTGTTACTTCCTGTCATAAAAACTGTCAGTACCTTCATATACTCGCAGAATTCACCTTTATTCATCAAAGGCCGTTTACTGTAAACAACAGTGAGTCATTGTCTGAGGTTTTATTTCTGGCCCAGGAAACACAATCTACCTTTGCACAAGGCAAGCTGAAAGTTCCCTAAAGCAGCTCTTAATCAGAGAATTGGTTTACTATATCCCAGGTTCCTCACTGCAGGTGGGTTACCTGTAAGGAAAGTTTTGTACGGTTTATCAGTGTTCCCAGCAGGACTGAACTCTACTTGCCCAGAGTGGGAACAGGCTTGATAACACAGTTGATTGTCTTTTTTTCCATTTCCATTTCTCACTCCTCCATCTGTGGTTCCTGGGATTACCGATCAAACAAAAGAATCATTGTCTCAGGATGATATTCTTGGAAAACCCAAACCTAAGCAGTTGGTATTAGAAGTGGCCCAAGGACGTAGCCCCTGGGGATGGGCTTCTGGGTCTGAATCACTCACTAGAGTGTAGCTAGATGAATGGTCCAGAAGAATGATGTTTGGTTTCTGGGAAGCTCCTGTAAGAGACTCACTGGGAAAACATATTGGTGTGCTAGTAAACTGGCACTGAAAAAAATTCCTCATTTGTAGCGTTGGACAGTGTACACGGTGTAAGTACTCCTGCCATGGCCAATGTCAAGCTATCCATGTGATGTCATTGAAAGTGGAGTTGGAAAGGGCTGATTACAATTAGCTCTCATGAGCAGGTACCAGCCGGCCTCCAGCACGGCATTGAGAAGACCTCTAGATTTCTGGAGCAAGGCCATGCCATAGTCAGCAGGGAACTATTCACTAAGCAGCAGCCCAATAGCTTGTACTGGGCCGTGTTAGGATGCGAACACCTAACCATGAAACAGCGAAGGACTATAGTAAGAGAGCTTCCCATCGTGAGCTGAGCAAGAGCCCACAAGGTTGTTGAGGCACAAGAGAACTCTGTTGAAAGATGAAGAGGCACATTCAGAAGTGGTCCTAAGCTGATCCAGAAAGCACAAGTGAACAAGCTTCCCAGACCCCCTTGTCACCTAAGACACTGATATCTTACTCTCAGTTCACTCCTACGATTTTCTTGATAAGGAAAAACTCAGGTCTGACTTGATATATTGGCACAAGCCAAAAATGCACTGGGGATACCCCAACCTGAGAACTCCTGGAAAGACAATGGGGAAGGGAAATCCTCCAAAAAGGTGTTTGAGCTGCACAATTGACCATGAATTTTGGATGGAGAAAGAAGTGGCTATACAAGGACTTCTGAGCAGTGCTGAATGGCTTAGCTGGTTGGGGAGGGCTCCGGAAACAATACTGGAAATCAGATACAAAAACATCTGGGGTAGAGGCCTGTGGGTGGACCTCAAGGAATGGGCACAGAGTGTATGAATCTTTGAGCATCCAGCCATAAAGAAGCCATTGCAATTAGGTAGCTATAATGACTCATCCAGGGAGGGCAGCGAATCTCTGACCTTGACCCTTTCAATACTGGCACAATGGCTTATGAATGAAATAGTTCTGAAAACAGGATGGAGATGATGCATTGTTTACTTTTTACCAAGTCTGATATTATTACCACCCTAAATGTCTGACCTGTCAGCAGCAGCAATATGGCATTACCCCTGGTAAACAGTTACTAGGAGAGGTGCATATTCTAAATATGGGTTTACCTTCTGTGCTCACAATTCTCTAGCCAGCACTATTATCCAGGGCTCACAGATAATGCCTGATTTATTGTCATTGTATCTTTCACTTCTTTTTTTTAACATTTTATATTGGAGTATAGTTGATTAACAATGCTGGGATAGTTTCAGGTGTACAGGAAAGTGATTCAGTTATGTATATACATGTATCTATTCTTTTTCAAATTCTTTCCCCACTTAAGTTGTTACATAATATTGAGCAGAGTTCCCTGTGTTTTACAGTAGGTTCTTGTTGGTTATCCATTTTAAATATAGCAGTGTGTGTGTGTCAATCCCAAATTCCCTAACTATCCCTTCGCCCAACCCTTCCCCCCCTGGTAACCATAAGTTCGTTCTCTAAGTCTGTGAGTCTGTTTCTGTTTTGTAAATAAGTTCATTTGTATCATTTCTTTTTAGATTCCGCATATAAGTGATATCATACAATATTTCTCTTTCTCTGACTTACTTCACTCAGTGTAACAATCTCTAGGTCCATCCATATTGCTGCAAATGGCATTAGCTCATTCTTTTTTAATGGCTGAGTAATTCATTATTTCTGATCAGCGGAACCCACCTTAGGGTCAAGGAGATGTGACAATAGGCACATAACCATTTCATCTATTTTCCTTTTTTTTTTTTTAATAATTTTTAAAAAATTCATTTATTTTTGGCTGCGTGGGATCTTCCTTGTTGCGTGCGGGCATTCTCTAGTTGCAGGAGCGGGGGCTACTCTTCGTTGCGGTGTGCGGGCTTCTCATTGTGGTAGCTTCTCGTGTTGCGGAGCACGGGCTCTAGGCACATGGGCTTCAGTAGTTGTGGCACGCAGACTCAGTATTTGTGGCTCACGGGCTCTGGAGCACAGGCTCAGTAGTTGTGGCTCAGGGGCTTAGTTGCTCCGCAGCATGTGGGATCTTCCTGGACCAGGGCTTGAACCCGTGTCCCCTGCAGATGAGGAAGCTGAGGCTTCAGAATATTAGGTGACTCGCCAAAGATCATAGGGCTATAATACTGCGTATATGCAATTTTAACCTGCAGCTTAAAGAAGTTAATTTGCCTAAAGGGACACACAACTTATAAGTTGAAGAACTGCCATTCAAACTCCAGTCTGGGTTTTTAAGCTTCAGTTTAGCCCACTTACTGACTAGTCACTATAATTTTGCTGACAGATCTCTTTTCTAGATCTCTCCGCTAGGTTTCAGAATCAGGTTCTTAACAGCCACTTTCAAAATTTCCCTTTTCACCTTAAACCACAAGGCTATACTCAATTAGGGACTAATAGTAGGCAAGCAAAAGGTGTAAGAATATTTTACTTAAATCATTATTTCCCAAGGTAAAGAATGGAAAAGGGAGGTTAGTTCATTCTATAAAGCATACCCTATTGTAAGTGATTGATAGATTACATTCAACGTTATAAGGGAATTTTCAAATGGAAATACCCACCAGGTCATACACATGGCTTATCTCTCTATTTTTCTGTGTTCTCTTTCACTGACTGCTTCGATTCTTTCAAAATAAGCCTGGGAAAGGTTAGTTGTTGTTGATGTTATTTTTTATACTAAAAAAACTGCTATTAATCATAGTGTTAACCTTAGGGGTTAAAATGGAGTATTTTGAAATGATTTTTTCCTAACCAGGGGGAAGGCCATAGGAGCCAATAGGGCTAGGGTTTCCAAACAAAGTATAAATAAAATCAAACATTATCTCAGCATCAAGTGTCCATAAATCCTTTCTCAAATCATGCTACCACATTTCCTTTACTCTTCCAATTTTTTTTCCTGTTTCCTCTTAAAATGGTGCCTATAACTTTCCTCAGTTACTGACATAGAATTTTCTTTGTATATAAAAAAAAAATGTGTATGCTTTCTTCAACTTTTATGAGTTATTTCCTCATCATGTTTTCCCCCTTCTGACATCTGTAAGAACTGTTTAGATTTAAATCTCACCATCCTCCTTCAGTTGTGATCTCCTGTATTACATCAGGCTTACCTGGGAAATCGGCTGGAAAAAGAACCTTCTCTTGACTTTCAATGTTAATGTCACTTTCCAAAGCCTTACTTGGACACTGCCTTAAAAGTTAATGTGATATTCTAATCATTTGGAAATCTCACTTAGGCTATTTAATCCTTACAGTCTTAAAATTGCTCATCTCTGGGGGTCTAGAGGTGCCTGATTTAGGGATGAGGGATGCCATAACCCCTTCCCTTCCTACAGATGGCCATTATTAATCCACCAGGGCCACAAAGAAAGAATATCCTCTAAACAGCCTTATGCTTATTTCTACAGCCTTATCACTCACTGAAGTCCATTCTATAACTCTTAGGAAACAGCTAAATGCATCACTCAAAATATTATGTAATTATATACTTCATAACATGAAGAGTGAGTTGTGAGTAGGTAACTGAGGTGAGCAGACCAGTAAAACCACCGAAAACAAAAACAGAGGAAAATTTCTCCAGCCCTTCCAGGGGAATGGCACTAGTCTTAATATAGCACAAAGTGCTCCAAATCCTAAAAGATAATCCAAAATAAACAGAAAATAGTATCAGTGAGTAATTTTCATGAATCGGTTCTCTGGAATATATACTTTCCAGAAATGTCACTTGATCTAATTTATATTTTAACTCACCCATCACAGGGTGAACAATGTTTCTACCAAGACTTTGCTTCAGAGATTCTGAATTTTAAAAATGCAGCCATCCAGGAGTTTAAATAATTTTTTTTTTACTAATAATACCCTAAAATGGACACTGTCCAAACTGTGGTGATTATAGAAGTATATCTCAAATAATCATCTTATAACTTTTATATCCAGTTTGGCTCAATTCTAGTGGGAACTATGAAGAACAGTTCTGATGATGTTAAGCAGATTAGATGGTATGTATCTCTTTGCCCATCTTTCAATGATTTAGGAAAATACTGAGACAAGCTCATTTCTGTGAATGTAGCAACTGCGTTGCTTTGACCCCTCCGCCTTTCCCTGTCACTCCAGGGGACAATCCTCTTTATCCCAAATTCTTCATCACATTTCCCGGGATTCAACACCACCATTAAAATTCCTTTCTGAGCTTCTAAAGTTTTGAGTGTCTGTTTCATCTATAGGTATACGAATATCTAATTATCTGCAGCACTGCTGAATTTCCAAAGCACCTACCTTTCTTCTTTGGATTTGCAGTTTTCTATGCCCACCTCTTCCATGCAACATCAAATGTCCTTGCATCTGTTTAAAGCCTACCCACAATGGGAACTCGCTCTTCCTTTTCTGATTTTGTACTGCCTGAATTTTTTGGCCTTTTGGAAAGATCATTCTGTAAACCTCATAGCATGTTATGTAATACTCAAGTGCACACAGGAGCAATTGAATTGGCAACAAATCAACTAAAATAGCAGTCACTATAGCAGAGTGATCAAGAAAATGAGACTGGCATGTTTCAGTTCAGGTGTGGCTCTGCCTCTTCCTAGCTATAGGACCTTGAGCATGCTATTTATTCTCTCTAGAATTTAGCTTCTTCGTGGCTAAAGCAAGGGTAATTGTAGTAAGCATCTTCAAGATTAATGGTGAGAGAAAGAAAGTTCATGCGGAGAATTTAGCATAGTTTCTGGCACATAATACACCCTTATTGTTTTTACTAAATATGTAGTATTTAAAATTCATAGAAATAATGGGAAATGGTAAATTTATCTTCATCAGCAACTTCAACTTAAAATATATTAAGCATCTCTCTGTACCAATCACTTGTATGAAGAAAATATGTAGATTTGGTCCATGTGTTGGCCATAGGAGAAGTTTTCCTGGAACAGAAGATAAACTGATAATTAATTCACGATTTCTTTTCTGTGTCACATGTACCTAAAGCTGCTACAAGCCAGAGCAGGGGACATATATCGTTTTGTGTTTGAATATTCAGCTGATTCCCTAACAAAAAGTTCATGAGCTGACCTTCTCAGGGATCATGGAATTTCAACAAACACTACTGGGAAAAGAACAAGTTGACTTTTTTTTTTTTTTTAATAAATTTATTTATTTATTTTTGGCTGTGTTGGGTCTCCATAGCTGCACGCGGGCTTTCTCTGATTGTGGCAAGCGGGGGCTACTCTTTGATGCAGTACACAGGCTTCTCGTTGCGGTGGCTTCTCTTGCTGCGGAGCACGGGCTCTAGGTGCGCGGGCTTCAGTAGTTGTGGCACGTGGGCTCAGTAGTTGTGGCATGTGGGCTTCAGTAGTTGTGGCGTGCAGACTCAGTAGTTGTGGCTCGCAGACTCAGTAGTCATGGCTCACGGGCTCTAGAGCGCAGGCTCAGTAGCTGTGGCACACGGGCTTAGTTGCCCTGCGACATGTGGGATCTTCCCGGACCAGGGATTGAACCCGTGTCCCCTGCACTGGCAGGTGGATTCTTAACCACCGTGCCACCAGGGAAGCCCACAAGTTGCATTTAAAAAGTGTTTACGCTTGCTAATTTTCAACAATATTTTTGAAGAACATTGTATCTACAGTATCGCCTGCAGTAACCAAATCCAATCTAGAGAGGTATTTAGGTTATTTAAATGAGAAGCAAACTAACCACTGCTAACTTAATGCTTAAGAGTTGGAAAGGGTTTGTCACTATTTGTTCTACTTTGGGTGGAAAAGAAAGAAGACCCTTGTAAGGCGACTTGCAGTCCTTTATTAGGGATACAATTAGTAACATAGAATAAATATTACTGATATTTAGATGGCTATTTCAAGTTATAATCAAGTTATAATTATTAGTAGTGCTGATTCAGGCTTTCCTGTGCATCAGTAGTATATATTCTTGTTGATGTTCTCCCCTCCACCAATAAAAACATATTCTCCAAAACAATATCTAGATATGCTATGGCCTAAAAGAAAAAATTTTTTAAAGTGAAGATAAAATTTCTCATCGTTAAATCAGAGTTATTCTAATAATAATATTTTAGGTTATGGAGAATGGAAGTTGGCCCTATTAAAATAGAGCTAGTCTGCATTAAACAATGGGAAAATCTTTTTTGTTCTCTGGAATCATCTCAGAATTCTTGTCTGTATTTCATGGAGATATTTACACACATAAACATTTTCAAAAAAATGTGAAGTGGTATCCATTTTAGGTGGGCACTGCTTTCTTCAACCTTTTAAAAGGTGCATGCTTTTATGACATATTACCTGGGTCCATATCCATCCTGGTGTAATGGGACCTTTGCTAATACCATTATCTGTCAGTTTCTTATTCAAGTTTACTTCAGATATTTAATCTCTGAGTTATGATTCCCAAGTATTAGCTGCCCATTTTTCAAGAGTATTGACATTAGGTCATTAAAATTTCTGGAAACTGTCTCAATTTGTCAAGTTAATAATACAAAAACAGTATAATGATTGTCATCTTTAAGGTAGAAAAAATTAGATCATCTGCCCTTTGTGACATATGGACTTCCGATCACCCCCGTGTCCGTTCCCAAATATCACCAACGCCTCCTGTTAATTGAGGAGGCCTCTGAGTGATGTTTGTGAGGGCGCAGGCTTGTTGCTTCCTGTTTGTAAATACACAGAATGGACCCTCATTAGACTCAAGGAGAAATGCTGCCCAGGGAATAGATTTGGAACTCATGGAGGTGCTTTGGCAATTCAAGGCTCTGCAGAAGGAGGTTGGTATCGTTGTGTATGTGGGTAGGCCTATGTTTGTTTCCCTCCAAAGCTTTACAAAATAAATGAAACTCCAATCAAGAATATGGATGGCAGGGTGATTTCAATTACATGTCTCACGTATAAACGAGATGAATTATTCTAGGGTAGCACACCTGCCTCATTGTGCCTAAGAAACAAAAACTATTGAGTGCGCTTTTTTTTTTTTTTTTTTTGAGTGCTTTTAAAGCATATTCACTTTCATTGTAATCGAGTGAATATGATCGGTTGTGGTATTTGCCTTTGTATAAAACTTTCCCCTCGTAATGATACTTAATCATTTTGGCATATAATATTTCAAGAGACATTCAATTACCATGCTGGAACATTGACAATGGTCCCTAAGACCAGAAACTATTCTCCAAGCTACTTTTTTCACTCTGCTAATTAAAGAGAATTATAATAATCTTCTGCTATCATGCATACAACTGACCAAAGCTGAGTGAGTTAAACTTCTCCTGTAATTATATGGACTTCAAAGACCAGTACCTCCCAGGTAATAAGTGGTTTTGTGATTCCAAGATACACGCTCCAACGGACAGAAAAGGAATAAATAAATTTTCATTACATGTGATACTATTAACTTATGGATAAAAAAACGGAATGCTGTTTCAAATGGCCATCACATTTCATTATATAGATGCAATAAGAGATTCTCTGACAGCCCTTGCCTGTCTACCACATATAAAGCATACTGCTTTATCACATATGTGACAAACGATACACAGCAGCACAGAACACCACGCAAATATTACAAAGTCTACAGAGAACTCATCATTAAAACTCAATGTTTGTTTGCTTCTCCAGATAACTGGAGACTGTTGAATTTTATAAGTAATTTATCTGATGCATTTTGATCTCCCTAAAGCATTAATAGGAAAATGACAAATTAAGTCTCACTTATTTGGATCTCGCTAATTAAGAAATTGTGAAAATTCAGAAAGGCGAGGTTAATATTTACCTTTGTACTCTATGCGGAGGGAATATTTTTCATGTTAGGACACAGATAGCAGTGAGATGTTTGATCTCCACCACAAAGACTTCTTAACATTTAAAGTCTGTGTTAATAACATTTATTGACATGCCAACAGGGAACATAGTCTTAAAATTATTATCTAAAGTAGGTCTAGCAGGTAACACTTTTAGCAATTATTATCTATATTTAATATGGTAAAGTTAGAAATTACTGCATGTTTTTGAAACAACAGTATAAAAACACACATAATTTAAAACATATCTGTGTCAGCAATTCAAGCAGGATTTTTATTCCAAATCTTATTTTAAATTAATTAGAAGCATACTTTAATTTTGTGCTTCTGCCTAATCTCTTATCCAGGAAAATGTTAAGGATGAAGAGCATGGGCTCCAGACAAAATCAGCTGGCATGAGTTCAAATTCAAGCTCTGACACTAGCTAGCGATCAAACACTAAGAATGTTACTTTGTCGGGACCTTGCCTTCCTCGGCTGTAAAGATAATACTAATACCTACTCAAAGGTAGTATCATGAGGCTCTGTCATCATAATATGTGGACAGCCTCAGAACAATGCCTGAAACATAATATATAAGTGTTTGCTATTGTTATTAACTGCTAGTAGTAAGCACTAGGGGAAAAGAGAAAATGAGAGAGTAAGAGAGAGATGGGAAGGAAGAAAAGAAGGAAAGAGAAAACAGCATCACTCTGGGTCATGATATTAGTAAAAGCCAGAGCAACACTCACACATGCTGGTGCCAGGATCGATATACTTTGTTGGAATCACTCTCAATTTTCCATATTATTTTGCTTTGAGAGAATATGTACAGGTTTCCATAAGGTGTCTGTGAACGTCCAAGGATGGCAAATTAAAAGGGTCTGCTGGATTCTGTTTTTAATGGAGCGTGTTTATGAAATCAAAGCAATGGTGCATGACACGACACATACTAATAATGCTGTCATATGTATCAATCAATGGACCATAGCTTTGATCAGCCATCAGATAATATTCCTAATTTAAGGGGAGTTTGTGTGTGTGTGTGTGTTGCTTCATCTACATTCACTCTCTTAGACCCTCTTAGAAAACAAAGGTTGGATCTGAGAGGCATCCAGCAGGGGTGAGGGGTAAGCCACCAGCCAGAGAGAACAAAATTTGGGGCATATACATGCATTGAACCTGGCTACCTTATGCACCACGTATGTTCTCCTATTCAATGAAGCTAGCTGGATACAAGCAATAAGACAGTAATCTGACTTGCTATAATTTATAACTTCTGCCATTTGACTACATCAGTAAACATAATTTAACAATAGCTAGTCTCAAAATATGAAGCTAAATCTGTAATAATACCCTGTACTTATTATTCATCTTCCCAGAAGAATTTAGATCACATGGTGTACATGTAGTAAAATAAAATATTATTAAAATGACGTAAGCCATCGCTTAATAAGAGAGTACTCTGTGTTCATACAGCTCTTACTGAATGGCAACAGAGAGGCAGATATCCAGAGAAACTGAATGGGAAAACCCTGAACACAAACGTGATTTGCTGTTCTGCTCATTTTACATAGAAATTATGTCCAGGAGTAGAAGTTTAAATTCTAAAGACTCCAGATAAAAATGTGGGTAGGCGTTCCTTTAGTCTTAATACCTATAAAGAAACTGCTGGGGACTGGAATATTTGTTATGGTTCTCTACCAACAGTTTAAAGCAGAAAATACTTATAAAGAAAATTAATAAAGAAATATATAAAGAAAAAGGAGGAAAGAAAAATTAGTGAATAGGGATTGCCCCTCTTTCTTTGATTTCTTTATTTGACTGTTTTCCTTCTACCGCCATATATAAATATACGTATATATATATATATATACACACACACACATATATACGTTTATATATATACACATATATACATATATATATATTTCAATTGTTACCTCCTATGTGGATAAATGACCTCAACAAATATTACAGCTTATATATCTCTATGTAACTGTCTCTTGGATAATTAAATTATATGAATATTATACATCTAATACATGGCTTTTTCTTATTATCCTTCACCCAAGTATAGGGAACACACAGGCGATTATGCTGAATCTTTCTTGAAAGTTCTGAGGCATTCAGATATGTAAGAAAGAAGAAAAACTGTGATACCTACCAATGTTTCTTATAACACCAGAATGTTTATAATCAACCTATTTAATTTTCATCATGGAAAAACAAATAAGCAAACAAAACCCATCAGCCTTACCTCTTCTAAGTTATTTTTATTTTTCTTCTTCTCTGTCAGTATACAATCATCAAGGACTTAATATTTTGGAGTGTATAGAAATGGTTCAAAATTCCTCTGCCCAAGAATAGATTTAGGCCCGTAAGTGTGCCTTTAATCTAGGCTTATCTAAGTTTCTTTTTTGTTTCCCTCATTAAACTTTTTTTTTAATGGGTCTCAAATTCTGTGACAGATTTTTGGTCAAGTGTTTTCCATTAAAAAGTACTGATTTTAAAAACTAATAACTTAAAACTGCCACACACAAAACAAATGGTCCACAAAACATTCTCTTTTCCTTCTGAAGGATTTACAGTGCATTGTTATCATTAACCAGTCTTTTACTATTAAACTTAAATGGCCAATTGAGATAAACAGTTCTGAGACGGTTCTTTCACCACTGATTAAGACTGGGGTGGCAGGTACTGGGGGTAATATTCATTTATAGGTTTATCTCAGTTTCTGATGATACAAATAGGCCCACAGAGAAAATAGGCAAAGGCAATATTCCATTCTGACTGCAGAAATTAGAAAACTTTACTAAGCATCTTTTATCTAGTCTCTGCAAACCTCTATATCTGAGAGAATTTAAAGAATAAAAACATAGTCACTTGGCCAAGAAGTCAAATTACTGTTTCATTAATACTAAATAATAATCAACACAAAATCTGTTGCCTGACTAAGCTCCTCATCTGGGTATGAGATTCATTATGGGCTAAATATTCTGTAAACTTCACATACAAATAATAGATATCAATGTAGATACCATTTAGGTCTTAATTATATTTTTCAGCAGGTTGTTTTCCTATAATTTTTATCCTTGGAAAAATAAGAGCGTACAAAAAATGACTTTAAAAAAGATTGGCTTGGAAGTCAAGAAGAAAGAGTTTGGATAGATAGAAGGGATGAGAGTAATTCTCAATACCAGTGATTCCTGGACATGCAGCCTTCTGGGAAAATATATGGCATAGTTGACAAGAAGCATTAATGAAACCCCCATGCCACAGGATAGAGGGCCTAGACAGCTGACTTGCAGTGCTGTTAGAGTATATTGGTTGCTTACTGCTCCAAAGTACCTCTGTGTTGTTATTATCAACTCTCTAAAGAATGAATAACAGCTCTTTATTTAATGCTGTCCCACTGGGGTAATGATGAGTTTAGCTCCAACCCGTGGATCATGCCGGATAATGGTTTTCTTGGATATCAAGCTCTACATTTTGCATAATTGGGTAACAAGCTACTTCTCAAGGCATTAAATCAACTCATTCTCTGTTTTCTTTGGAGCCTGAGTCACCATTTACCCTATTGACTCATCCTTCACCAAGGGTTCTGCTTTAAGAAATGGCTAGTGGCCAAAAGAACATATTTCCTGGAAAAGGATGGTATAGCTGTGGTTTGCAAAGGATCAGTGCAGATCACATGACTCTGGGTTTAATCATTCTTGACTTCAGAGCAAAATGCTGTGGATTTTTTTTTCCCCCAAAGCAGATTTTTAAAGGATTGGATCGAATTTTGGATTTTAACCTTTGGGCTCTGGGTAAACAAGAGCGCTGTTTTGCAAAGTTACCCAGATCATGCCATGAATCAACAAGGGTTCCTCAAGAAGCCACTGCTTAGAGGTTTATCAGGCAATTATGTCACCCCTGGGCACATCTGACATAAGCAAATAGACGGACCGTACAAACCATGGAACTCGGGAAAAGAAAATCAGCTAATGAGGATAAAGTTCCCTGTTTGTGATAGGGCATTTTAGCTCCTGATTTGAGGACAGGTTGTTGGGAAATTATATTGAATGCAGCTGGGACCAGGAAAGCAATTTTTCCATTCAAATGAAGTGGAATTAACACAGTGTTATGCAACCTTGTCTGCCCATTGTCAGCACCTGGAAAATCTTACGTTCTACTAATGCCTGAGGCCCACCCTCAGAGATGCTGATACAAGTGGTCCAGAGTGTGATGTGGGCATCGGATTTTTTAAATATGCCCAGGTGATTCTATGATGCAGCCAAAAAAGAGAACTTAAACTAAAGTCAGGTGGGTGTAGATATAACATGGAAAGTATAGACAAGATAAGGTTGTAGAACTCATGGATTTAAAAAAAATTTGTAATAACAAAAGCAGAATAACAGGGAAACAAGCTTCATGACCTCTGACAGCAAGTGGACCAATCAATTATTATAGTCATACAATGCCTTGTTATTCAGTGGTGAAAAAAATGGACTCCAACTACACAAGTTGATGTCAGTGAATCTTACAAACATAACATTGATTGGAAAAAAAATAAACTGCAGGAGAAAATATTTAATACAGCATCATTTATATACAATTCAAAAATGCAAAACCCCTATTTTAGGGACACACATTTATTTTCAAGTTACAAAGAAAAGCAAGAGACTGATGCATACAAAATTCAGGGTAGCGGTCCCCTTTCAGAGAAGGGTATTCGGGAGCTTCAAAGCTCTTGGTAAGATTCTATTTCTTCCGCTGAGAGGTAGCTATAATTTTTTAAAAGGAAATTCATCTATAAAACATGCTATAATTCCTTTATGATCACTTTGATTTATTTCACTTTAAGAGCCTTGTGACTCTTGTGAGTTAAAGTATGAGTTAACTCAGAATGAAGGTGTGTTAATACAGTTTGAAGCTGTGACTGTAAAAAAGAGGAACAGAGCTTCCCTGGTGGTGCAGTGGTTAAGAATCCGCCGGCCAATGCAGGGGACACGGGTTCAAGCCCTGGTCCGGAAAGATCCCACACGCCACAGAGCAACTAAGCCCATGTGGCACAACTACTGAGCCTGTGCTCTAGAGCCCGCAAGCCACAACTACTGAGCCCACGTGCCACAACTACTGAAGCCCGCGCGCCTAGAGCCCGTGCTCCACAACAAGAGAAGCCACCGCAATGAGAAGCCCATGCACCGCAACAAAGAGTAGCCCCCGCCCGCCACAACTAGAGAAAGCCCACGCACAGCAACGAAGACCCAACGCAGCCAAACATTAATTAATTAATTAATTAATTATTTTAAAAAGGAAGAAAATCAAGACATTATATAAGGAGAGGGAATAGGAATTAAAAATCAGCTCTCAGGAATTCTTACTTTCCTCTTAAATTATTGGGAGGGAGACAGAGATAGACCGAGAAAGGGTGGGAAGGAGGGAGGGGGAGGGGAGGGGAGGAGAGATTGATTTTTCTCTCATTCAGGTTGAAAATGAAAAAATATACTTCAACCCTTGAGTGACTGAATAGAGTCACTGGGCTTTGTAGGTAAGAGAAACCCTGAGTGTAGGCTCACCCTCTCTACGCCTTAGGTTTTCTTGTATGTAGAATAGCAATTATAATGGTAGAAGACGCAAAGCCCTCTGAATGACTGACACAGATAAATGCTCAATAAATATCAGCTTTAGTTTTGTTTTTGTCACTCAGATGTCGTTGGCTTTTTAGCTTCCTACTTTTGCATCCTTGGTTTCTCCCAGGCCTACCTGGATGCAAAACTGAGAACCTCTTAGTTTTGCTGGCATCACTTTATTGAATGTATTTTATGAGCGATGCAGGATTTTCCATTGCATCCCTCACAGCAACAGCTTCTAACAATGTTAGTGGCCTCTGTGGCCCCGTGGTGCCTCTTCAGTCCTTCTGCTATGGGGGGCATCACCCAAATGACTCTGACTTCAATCTTTTCTAGTACACAGGATAGGTTCTCTGTTACACAGGATAACAACTCTCTTCCAATGTCTACTCCAAAGTGCGCAGAGAAAATTAAATCAATGCTTTCTACAAAGTGGCTATCCAGTGACCATCAGCATCACTCAGGAGCTTTCTAGAAATTAAGATTCCTGGGTCTACCACAGCTGCACTGAATCAGAATATGCTTAACAGATGCCCAGGTGTTTCCTATGCACTGTGAGGTTTGAGAAGCAGGGCTCTGCACCCCAGAATAGGGTGGCCACACAGACAGAGGAAGGACCATTGCTCTCCTCTGAATATTTCTCAGCTGTTGGTTTTTTGTTTTTGTTTTTGTTTATTTTTTTTACTTTAGCATGCAATTGCAGTCTTACAGCTCTAGACAACTTATCAAAACACATTTTCTAAACAAATATAATATCCTTCCCAGGAGGAATTCTGAAAAATAGTTTTCTGTCTGATATTGATCATTATTATTCAATAAGCCGGCTGTAGGCCCTTAAGTACTGAATAAAGGAAGAATTACTAGCCATTCATTTTTCTTCTTTCTCGGTCTTACTCACTGACCCAGAGTTATGATCCTAGCAAAACAAGGGGGACATTTTTTAGGTTTAGAAGCAGACCAGAGGGGTGAGTTTATTTTGTTCTGCTGATTAAAGTGACAAAGCACCTTGATGATCTTAACTCAAGTTTCAGCTGTGCAAAGTATAAATATCTTATTGGCGGAGGAAGAATGTGAAAATTGTATTTCTCATATCCCTAGGGTAGAGAATCCTATTCAGGATAACTGTAAATCAACTCATGTTTCAAGAAGAAATACTGACTCTGAAGATTCTAAGTCAATGTACATATCATGTCCTATCTGATGGCGTTTTCTCTCTGGTTAATCTTACCCTTTTGCTGTTGTATCTCCCATGGTTTTAGCAATCATAAAGATTACGTGTGTCTAACCAAGATCCAGTAAGGCATTTATCATTGTGCTACCTCAGATATCAGGTGAAAAAGAAATTTTAAAGTTGATTGAAGATAATCATCGAACTAGTTCACTTCTGTAAAAAAGATATCTACATTTCTCTCTGTTATCTAAGTTAATGAGATGTATTTTGCCTTTCGTTGATTCTGAAAATTATAGGATAGTAAATGTTTCTTAGATGGACCCGAGTTATTTAAGTACGTTCTTGTTCTTTTGTGGCCTATTTTAGTTTTGTGCTGATTAACTCCTACTGCATCAAGCTTGAGTTTGTTTCTATATATTGAATTTTGAAGCCAGGTTCTTCTTATGTAACATCCTCTTTCAGAAGAGATCATCCAATATGCTGTTCCATCACCTTTCACATTAAGGGCAATATTACCCTGAGGCCCCAGAATATTATCTTACTTTTGCAAAATGACTTGGTTCTTTCCTCCTAGTCATACGAGATAAGGGGTTGCTTAGTTGTTTTTTATGTATTTATTCCAAAACACGGAAGCTGATTGAATGTCTACCGTGTACACGGCCCTATATGTTGACTACAAAGGTACATTATTTCACCTTTCCCATCCAGTTCAATGTATCTCTGGTTGACACTTCTCATTGAGGAGGACAGAGGACATGTGTGGCTTGAAGATTTTCACCTTGCATTAGAGCTATTTAAATCTCTGGATGTTCTTCTTTTTTTTTTTTTTTTTTTTCCACCAAGCAACACGGTGATGGGCTGGTGGGAGGGGAGGGGAGTGAGAAAGGGGCTGGGTATGTTGGCAGCTTGCAAAGCCCTTGGTATCCCGGGACTTAACATCTCCTAAATAAAGTGGGCTTTCAGCTCAAGCCTTATTTAAAAAGAAAAGTCTTTTGCAGATGAAACAGATGCCAAATGGAAACTACTCTGGTGACTTTCTCCAAACAGCCCTGCAGCTGTTACCTCTTCCATAACTTTTTCCAATGAAATTTTTAGGCTTCACCTGTTGGATGACATGATGGGATTTTTTTCTTCCCTCCCCGCCCCTACCCTCACCCCCTCCCCAACTTCCCCTTAAAAGGAGAGCAGCCTGAACTCTTAGAAAGCACAGCTCCCGGTGACATCCACCATGTATCTGTTGTAGATGGAGAGGAAGACACCCCCCGGGGAGCTGGCAGACTGAAGTTAATTCCAGCTGGTGGTCCAGTGGGCCCACTTCTCAGGGGGATGAGGCAAGCGACGGAAAGGCAGAACCGCCCCCCTCCGCGCCGCTGGTTGTTTTCCTGTATTGCTCCTTAAAAACTGTTTTTCAGAACTTAGCTAAAGCTTGCCCAGTTAGGTATAGATATGACACCTCAGGTTGAGACCAGTGAAACAAATTTTTGAATCAGATCCCAACTATAAAGGGCAGATTCCCTTCATCTGAAATTGACTCTAGGAGAGAAAGAAGGGTAGGGGAAGATTTTTCAGCCAAAGAAAAGAATACTTTCTCACTGCCTTAGACAGATGGCTTCACCAGCCACTGGCGTCCGTCACTGGGTATGCTTTCTTTTTTCTAAGATAATTAGTTCTATTGTACACACAGAATTTGATATTCCAGAATGATTTAATAGATCTCCCAGCATCTGCTATCAAAGAAACATAAGACGGCATTAAAAGATAAAGAACTGATAGGTGACGCATTGAAAACTTGCGATAAAGTTAATTAAAACTCAATCAATTAGTGGGTACAAGTTACATAACAGCGTACATACTCTGCAAGCAGCCTACAATTTTCTAACATTTTTCATGATAAGTTCTGTTTGGGTTTCTCAGGTTAACTCACTCTTTGGGGTTGGAATGGATTTCTTTTTTAACTTTGTGATACTTCCCAATTCTGCCAGCCCTGCCCTCTTCCCCGAGGCAGATGATTTCACCTGCTGCTTTACAGACAAAGCAGAAGCCCTAAAATGGAAAACCTCTCCTCTTGCCTCCATCTGCTATATAAATCCACATACATGTGAATCTTCCCTGGGCCATCCCCATCTCCTTCTTCCCTTCTGACAAGTGCAAGAGCTGAATTCACTTATCTGTGGTTCCCTCCTCACCTCTCACCCTTGTAGGACACTTACTTGACCAATTTTCTCTTCTCTCAGTTGTATGATCAACCTTTCTCTGTCCACTGATTCATTTTCATTTGCTCTTATGCATTGTCATTTTTCTAGTATTAAAACAAAAACCTTCAACCTAGCACCACCTTGCGGCTACCCACCCTGTCTCCTTTTGGCATTTGGAATTAGGCATCTTAACCAATGTGTATCTCTATACATACAGACATACAGTCTTCGTTTTGTTTGGTTTTTTTAACAAGAGACATTTATATGAAATATCTTGGCCCACTCTCTATTTCTTCCTGAGAGCTCAAGAGAGAAAGGATGAATTTAAAAGAAGGAACTTAGCATGCTTGGCTTATCACTAAATAGAAAAGAACCATAAACCACCTCCACAGAGAAAGACATAGCAGGGAGACATGCTTTCAAGGCCCAGAATATTCAAAAGGTGAGGACAGCCGGTGTTTTATAACACACACGCCAGAAATACTGGTTCCCAAAAGGCTCTAGGGATGAGAGCTGCTGGCCAGCTGCCTGACTTCAGGAATCCATGAGGGTAGTTTTTCTCTGGCCGAACGGACTGTGGCAATGAGAGAAAGCCTTTGCTTCAATTTGCTTCAAGTATGTTTCATGGCCTTGAAGATACACAGAAAATATAGGAACCTGGATATTGTGGCACAGATCTAAAAACGCCTGCTCCAGGGAGGAAACAAGCTCTGTGTCCCTAGAGAAACAAACACAGCACAGCATCAAGGCGTCAGGAAGGCGGCTTAGAGGGAAAGTGGAAAAAGGCCACCTCAGTTAAAACCGGTCGCCTGGGGCGGCCAGAACTGCCAACCAGCTTCGTAGACTTGGGTGAATATCTTAACCAACCTACACTGCAGTTTCCATATTCATAAAGTAGAGTTGATAAAATGGTACCCCTGTGATGATTTCAAGTGGACTGAAGGATGCCCAGATCACTGGTAAAACATGATTTCCGGGTGTGTTGGTGCGAGTATTTCCAGAAGAGATTAGCATTTGAATTGATGAACTGAGCAAAGCAGGTGGTCCTGCCCCATGTAGGTGATGATCTCTTGAGGGGTGGTAGGGAACACAAAGGCAGGGGAAAGGTGAATTCTCACTCTCTCTCCTGGAGGGGGATCATCCATCTCTCCTGCCCTCAGACATCAGAGGTCGTGATTCTTGGGCCTTTGGACTCCAGGATCAGGACTTACACCAGCACCCGACCCCGACCCCCTACCCCATCCCCCAGTTCACAGGCCATCAGACTGAATTACACTATTGGCTTTCCTGGTTCTCTAGCTTGTAGACGACATCTCTTGGTTCTTCTCACCTTCATCATTTCATGAGGCAATTCCCATAATAAATCTCCTCTTATCTATCTATATTTATATGTATCCTCTTGATTCTGCTTCTCTGGAGAACCTTGATGAGCACACCCACCTTCCTTATAGGGTCATTAGTGAAAACATATAAGAAACTTAGTGTCTATTATATTTGAGCTATGTTATTTTATATAACTGCTCCTCTAAGCAAGAAAACAGTGTGCCTAGACTAATTTTTATCAGCCCTTTCCCACACACGTGTACTAATTAACAGAAGAATAGATGTCTCCCAGTGGGATTAAATTCCAGCTCATGAAAACGAGACAACTGTCATCATCTGTGTCTTGGGTCACCCTGAAGAACCGGAAACAGATTTTTTTCTATGTCCCTCAAATGCGAGTCTTTTCTATGCTGTTGGACCACAGGCGTCTGATAAAATAATATCATTTGGTTTATCAGGGCGCCGACTGCTCTAGAACTGCAAGTTAGCTTGTTTACTATATTTTGTGAGTTTTCATTTGGTGCTGTGAACTCATCTATGGACTCAGAGAATGTTGAATTAAACTAAGTAAGCATCTGGAGCCCTGAAAGAACTCTACTCATTTGAGATAAAGAAATCCCCTGCTGCAGCATCTAAGGGAACCCCTACTTTATCCTCCTAGTAAAATAAAACTTTCTGGCCAAGACTGGCCATAAGATGATTTTTAGTTTTACATTAGTGTATTTGGACACTGACCTATGAGTTATGGACTTTATATAATATTTGGGCTTTTACGTCTCCTTATGAATTTTGAAATGAATGGAAATTCGTATTGAATTTTTGGAAATCTCCATGTGGATGTCTTATATTGTATCACCCTTATTCCACCATTTAATTTTATTCCCCATAATCTCCCTTGAGCGCTAGACAATATGCCTGGGCAGAATTTGGAATGTGAGACAAATTATAAACCACTCCTAGAAATCAATAAGGAAAAAACAGAAAAACCCAAAGCAAAATGGGTAAGAGCTTGGAATAGTCACAGCATAAAAGAGGATGTTAAATTACATATATGAATATACCATTAACTTTCTTATTCATGAGGGAAAGATACATTAAATCCCAACTGAGATACCACTAATGGCCCACCAGAACATGCACATTTTTTTGGAAAATACTCTCAATACCCACTCTCAGCCAGGATGTAGAGCAACCGGTGAAAGGCGAATACAGAGCTTCCCTGGTGGTGCAGTGGTTAAGAATCCTCCTGCCAATGCAGGGGACACAGGTTCAAGCCCTGGTCCGGGAAGATCCCACATGCCGCGGACCAACGAAGCCCATGCACCACAACTACTGAGCCTGTGCTCTAGAGCCTGCGAGCCACAACTACTGAGCCCGCGAGCCATAACTACGGAAGCCCGCGTGCCTGGAGTCCGTGCTCCTCAACAAGAGAAGTCACCACAATGAGAAGCCTGCACACCGCAATGAAGAGTAGCCCCCGCTCGCCACAGCTAGAGAAAGCCCGCGCGCAGCAACGAAGACCCAACGCAGCCAAAAATAAATAAATTTATTTTAAAAAAAAAAGAAAGAAAGAAAGGCAAATACAGACGGCTCTCTGTATCCACATCTGCAGGTTCAACTAACCACAAATCGTGGATCAGATCCATGCCGGGTGCAGCACCACGGATACGGTGCTGTGCTATGTTATTTTGTATAAGGGTCTTGAGCGTACGTGGATTTTGGTATCCGCGGGGGTCCTGGCACCAATACCCCGTGGAGACAGAGGGGCAGCTCTACTGCTTTTGGGCAAATGAATTGGTGAAACCACTTTGGAAAACTCTTTCACCCCTAGGTATATAACAACACAGAGATGAACATATGTTCACCAAAGGACATGGACAAGAATTTTCTTAGCAATACTATTTGTAATAGTGACAAACTAGAAACAAATTATTTTAAGTTATGACCAAGGTTGGATCTTCAAAGGATCCACCAAAATGGTTTTAACTAGAGAGAGAAAGAAATATGTTTATTTGGTGGGGGACACAATTCAGTCCATAGCACCTGGTTATGGAGGTTTGGGGGAAACTGAGAGACACATACCAACTTATGGTCCCAGTTCTTCATCACATCAAGGACACGTACCCCTCGTCATTTCTTATGATCCCACAGGAAAAGACTCCACCCTGAAGATAGAAGTGATATGCTCCCAAATTCTATCGCATTTTGGAAAAATAAAACTTGGTTGTTTGCCCACTCAATTGCAGTTAGTCATAATTTCTAACTGTGGTCAGTATGTTTGTGTCTAGCAATTCCCTTCTACCTCTTTTATTTTTCTTAACTGCTTACTTTTAGTTTTCTGTGGGTTTAGTGCAAGGACTTTGCTACCTTTCTTTTGTCTATTCTAGATAACTTTTTTTTTTTTTTTTTCCCTCTTTCTCAGCAACTTTGGTAAAGTGACATTTAGGTCAGTAAGCTCTTTTACTATATTTTTAAATACTAATATTCTTGTTACCACATTCTTGTGAGTTGTGTAAGGCTTTGAAGTTACCTGAAGATGTACCTTTGATTAGTGCCACGTCAGGATTTGGAATGAATGCAGTGAGAGTTTTTAAATTGAATTCAAAAGAGATTGATTGTTTTCCCATCTATGGTTTGAGAAAGATTTTATCTACTGACCAAATTCTCCAAATGGTCATAGTGAAGAAGGTCAATGAGAGATTGAAGAAGACTCAGTAATTTGTCAATAATTATACAAGGAAATCTACCAAAATCCCACGTCTGAGAGATAAGCGTGGCTCATAAGGCTCTGGGGCTAAGCCCTAGTGATATAATAGTGAAAAACAAACTCGCAGCACACACACTCAAACGCAGAATCTGCTTTCAAAAAGCATGGCAGCAAATGAGCAGAGTAGTAAATGGACAATTACATACATATAATTAGCATAGTATGAGCTATTATAGAAACAAATTTTATTCTTCAATATAGCACCTTCATGCAAGACCCTACAGGAGAACAGAAGTTTCTACAGGTGGGAGATAAGACAAAGTCAGAAAGTAATAAATAATTCAGGACAGAACAAGATTATATATGAAATGAGCAGTCATACCCTTTCAATGCAATAGGAATGAATAGAAAGGAGAGCCTGCCTATTGGAAAAATTTTAAAGAGGAGGTAGGATTTAAGAAACTTGGGATTAACTCCGTGGTAACAGATGAGGACCAGAAGGTCAGTGACTATGTCTAGATTTATGAGGTCTCCATTCCTGGCCATTGGGACAGAATGAGTTGTTTTTATTCATAATGATTTTGATCATGCTTTCAAAACTATCAATACCACTGCTGGCTTGACTAACCTAACCTGAGGTGCGTTGTAGGTATCCCTTAATGGATACAATATATGCCATGACAGAACCCTCTTATAAATTATCCAAACTACCGAGATGGCATGCCATGTGCACATAATAGCCTTAATTTGTTTAGGAAAATACTATTGGATTAAAAATCAGATGTTTTTAATTTAATAGAGCTCCACAGAGTCATAAATGACTCACCCAATTGCCTCTTCATGGTTCAATGTTCATTTAACACCAATATAAAAAATAGTAAAAATATCATACATGGAATTTAACCCAAGTGCCTGATAGATGAGCACTAGAACCAGTTTGAAAGATAATATGGGAGGGGCTTCCCTGGTGGCGCAGTGGTTGAGAATCTGCCTGCCAATGCAGGGGACATGGGTTCGAGCCCTGGTCTGGGAAGATCCCACATGCCGCGGAGCAACTGGGCCCGTGAGCCACAACTACTGAACCTGCGCGTCTGGAGCCTGTGCTCCACAACAAGAGAGGCCGCGACAGTGAGAGGCCTGCGCACCGCGATGAAGGGTGGCCCCCGCTCGCCGCAATTGGAGAAAGCCCTCGCACAGAAGCGAAGACCCGACACAGCCAAAAATAAATAAATAAATAAATAAATTTATATATTAAAAAAAAAAGATAATATGGGAGGCATCAACTGAAAGATTATATAAACACTTTGGAGAAAATCAGAGCAGAACAAGAAAAAGGAATTACGGTTTAAATGCAAGCAATTAAATAGCACAGTACCCAATTGGCTATATGGGCTTAAATATGCTGCAGGTCCCTCTCCATCTGGATTTTAATAAGCTTTTGAGTTATTGCCAATAAAATACCAAGGAGGCCTCTTCCGGCATTCAAGGACATCTGCCCGCATGGTTCAAACAGGCAGCTGATAGGCTGTAATTGCTGATGAGGACATGATTAAGAAGGTCAACATCTCAGAGTAAGGCAAGGTTTCACTAGCTACCTCACCGACACTCTAGCCTCAACTAGAATTATTTGCTCAAGTATCATTTGAAATAATTTTAAAGAACTACGAATTCTCTCTCATTTTTAAGTAGACATGTTGATATGTGTAAGTTTTCATCTAAAGTTTAAGTAGTGCTATAGACTGTATTTTTAGTGTATTGTAAATATTGATATTTTAACACCCTAACCCCATTCTTTCAATTTTATCTACAGAATCTAAACTCCAAAGGTATTTATTTGGTAAGCATCATTGTCTACTCAATACATGAACCAGCTTTTCAATGCCCAGAAATATGATAGGACTTTTTCTCCTTTGAGTCATACTTTCATTCTTCTTCCACAAGGGAATTTTATCTAAACTTCTAATTTTTTTTTTCATTTTAGCCATTCTGGAAGGTATGCATAGTGGAATCCCATGGTGATTTTAATTTGTATTTCCATAATAAATAGGTTTCATTATTTTAAAACTTATTTGGTGAATTATCAATATTTTAATTATTAAAATTATTTTGACATATTTTATATGTCACAGATGTGGCATTTGATGACACTTTTTATATTGACTCTATTTTTGACATCCTACTCCAAGACCTTTAGCATTTAAGCTTTTTATGTATGTATGAATGGTTAACACCAACAAAAATTTATAAGTTAGCCTTTCAAGCCATCTCCAACCTCTAATCCATCTCACATTTCTGATGACTCCAGGGTGAATATCAGACATGGAATGAACATACTGGTTTCAAACATTATTTGCTAACAGAAGAAAATCTAAATCATATTTTGGGGGTCGTGATAAAGATGTGAAAATTTAGAAGGTCCAACACCAAATAGCACGTTTTGTCATAATGTCCTTTGAAATCTATGCAAAATAGACATTTTATCTGAATATAGAGCATTAAATCTAATTTATATGCTCTTTAGAATTAAACAATGATTCAGATCCAGCAGGCGTTCGATCTGATTCTGGCTTTGTCACTAATGAACTGGCTTGGATTTCAGGTTTGTTCATTTGTAGAATGAAACCCTGAAGGTGCTGACATTTCTGATAAGCGGGTGTCATTTCTGATAAGCAGGTTCTGCTCACATATCATGAAGCCTGAGGTCACAGGTACTAAGTTTAACCTGCTCTAAGGCTCCTATCAACATTCAACACTTTTATCAATTAAATCACATCTGGAATATTTTATTAATGTACTGTATGTTCTTTCACATTTTACAAATATAGTATTTATAATAACTCCACATGTTTGCCAATAGGATTTTTTTTCGGGGTTCATGTATAATGTCTCTGGAACCTACAATATACAAACATACTAAAATGGTTCTAAAGGAGAGCAGTTGGACCAGAAATTACCACATGGAGAATAAGGAAAAAACTAGCAAGGGCTTAAAGAAAAGGTAAAGTAGAAGAGACGTGATCTTCAAATATTTGATGAGTTAACATGTACAAAGGGAAAGGAAGTGAGCATCAAGGCAAAGGCAGATGGGACCTTTGATGCCTAGAGTGTAAGCATGGCCTAAAAGCAGTCAACGTAAGATTTATAGTATACATGGCTCAGTATACTTAGGAGGAAAACTGGGATTGCCTCAGAGTCAGTACTCTGGGCCTAATTCCCTACTGGTTTATCCCCACAATCTGTAATAGGTCCACTATCACTGTAGTGAAGCAGCTCAACCTCCAGTATAAATCCAGGACCTGGATGAGTCCAACCCAAATAAAACAAGATTCCTGTAAAGATGAAGTAAAATAATAACCACAAACATTTTTTGAAAAAAAAAAAATAGGGCATAAATAAAACAAGAAGAGATCTCTATAAAAAATAAGCAATTTGAAATCAGGAAAATAAAAACTGTGGTCATTAAACAAAAGATTCAATGGATGGTGTACTCTGAAATAGATATTTTCAAAGAGAAAATCAGAGAATTGAAGGACAGTACTGATAATTTCATCCACAATGCAGGACAGGTACAAAGGATTTTTTAACCAAAAACAGAGCTACCATATGACGTTGTAATCCCACTCCTGGGCATATATCTGGAGAAAACTACCATTTGAAAAGATACATGTACCCCAGTGTTCACTGGAGCACTATTTACAATAGCCAAGACATGCAAGCAACCTAAGTGTCCACTGACAGATGACTGGGTAAAGAAGATGTGGTACATATATACAATGGAATATTACTCAGCCATAAAAAAGAATGAAATAATGCCATTTGCAGCAACCTGGATGGATCTAGAGATTATCATGCTAAGTGAAGTAAGCCAGACAGAGAAAGACAAAAAAAAAAACCCCAAAAAAGACCCAAAAAATCCAAAAAAAACAAAAAAACACCCTGATACAAATGAACTTACTTACAAAACAGAAACAGACTTACAGGCATAGAAAACAGACCTACAGTTTCCAAAGGGGAAGTGGGGGAAGGATAAATTAGGAGTTAGGGATTAACCAATATACACTACCGCATATAAAGTAGATGACCAACAAGGACCTACTATATAGAACAGGGAACTAAACTCAATGTTTTATAACAACTCATAAGGGAAAAGAATCTGAAAACGAATATATATATATATTGTATAACTGAATCACTTTGCTGTACACCTGAAACTGACACAACACTGTAAATCAACTATACTTCAATAAAAAATTTTTAAAAATCAACAATTAAAATTATTTAACCCTAAAAAAAGGATTAAAAAATAGCCATTCAAAACATGAGAGAGAATCATAGATAGATAATAGGATTTCATAAAAAGAGAATAGAGGAAATGGTAGAGAAAAAAACTCACCAAATTTTTTAAAAATTCTAGAAATAACCAATGAGAATAGTATTGTAAAATAAGGACTGTAGCACTATCTAAAGGCATTTCAATTCTTTTTTTTTTTTTTTTTTTTTAAAGCTGAGTAACAACAAGACAAAATTGGAATACTGGACAAATTTGGCCAGTAGATTGCCAGTTTTCAAAACTGAGAGCAAATACCACTTATAAAGAATTAACATGGAAAAGAAACCATACAAGCCCTACAAAAAAACCCTACCATAATTAGTACAGTTATAATTCTTAAATTCAAACTTGGTTTACTCTAAATGTCAGTGTCTATTGGAATCACACATCTGCCCCGCTGCTGACAGGGAGCCTTGTTATATATTGTCAAGTACCACCGGGTTCATTTTGAAACCCTAGGGATCTGTTTCCATCATCAGGGGTCTGTGTTATTAGCAGCAATGCTCTCTACATATAAATGCCCAGGAGAATAGGACAGTTGATTTGTCAGCAGGGAAACCCACAATAGGACTTCTCTTTCTCTCCTCTCTCTTCTGTATCCCACCTCCATTACATAATCGAGAGACTGTGAACAGCTCCTGGTCATGAACTCTGTAGTAAAACAACTCTGAACTTTTGTTCCAACTGTCTTCATTCGTGTGTGTAATTTATGCTTTGTGCCACCATCACCAAAAAGACTGAGATTTATAGATTACAATTTACATCATATTGGTTCTATTTTGCTTTAGCTTAATTTTTCTCATAAAAAAAAGGAGTAAAACCAGGGAAAGAGTAGAGCTTCAATAGGACATGTGGGTCAACCTCAGATCCCTAAATGACCTTCTAAACGGAAAGTATATTTTTTAACTACTCGTATGTGGGATTCCAGATTAAGTGAATTCCTTGCCACAGCTAAGGAACTGATTATTTTATATATACATAAAATCATTGTTTAGTGGTACATCTTGTAATTTCTTCTTTATTTTTTTCAAAAGAAGAAATTACCCTGTATTCTTTTCTGTAGTTTATAGAAGAGATGAAAGACTATAGTTTTACTTCAATTTCAGGAAATTACCAATTTTTTTCAGAGTTGGAGACTTACTAAAACTAAAATGTTTGTATTTATAACCTATAATTTAAAAAAAATGGAAACATATATACCTGAGCTCATTTATTTTTAAGTAATTTAGAAGAGTTCTGAGAGGAAGAGAGACAACTAGGATTCTCCTGCCAACATTTCTAGCTTTCTTCCTAAAAAACAAAAACAAGAAACTCACTTGGCTTAGAGTAAACTAATTTGAACACTGTGAGACGCAGATTTTTACTTGTAACTCTAAACATAAGAATTTTAAGTTGTAAATTTGGAGAATGCAATTCTAGTTAAAAAAAAAAAAAAAAAAGAAAGAAGAAAAAAAGCTTTGCAGTGACAAAATCTTTCCATCAGTGCTTAATGAATCCATTTTCCTTCTCAAATAAGATCACTTATAACTTCATAGCCAGGAAACGAACTTTGGGCTCCAGGCAGTTCACCGCTAGAAATTACTGTTTACATGCATTACTACTTCTAACATCCCTTTAAGACCTTCACTAATTGAACTGAATCAGGAACGTGCTTGAGATGGAAACTCATTGATTGCACAGTTACCATCTTTCTTATATTTCAGGAATTATCTAGTAGGATTTATATCTGTAGAGTTCAGCGTATTTGTCAGATACACCTGCATGTACATGCTAATAAAAAGAGTGTCAACACCTCTAGGAAGCATGGATGGATATAGTCATGTGTATTTGCACGCACGTCTTTTCGTCTTCGTTCGTATTCCTTTTCTTCCTAAGGGTCAAGAAGAACCACTCTTAGATCTGAGCAAGTGTGGCCCATGCTAAGTCTCTGCTTCCGATGGCTCTGCACAGGGACACACAAGAATTCACTCGAGAACACCTGGTGCCTCACTCAGGGGCTGGCACTCAGCAGGTGCAGCAATCTTTCGAGTCTTAAACATCTATGCTCATGACTAGCACGTTTCAGGCCCTCCATGACAGAGCCCCCCCCATCTCTTGCACTCTGTTCTTATAGCAAAAGTCCACTGAGTGCAAATGTCTTGATCTTTTGGTTTGGGCCACGACCGATGTAGGGGACAGATGCTGCTTAAGGGCAAGGAGAGGATTTGAATGGCGGAAATGCTTCACAAAGTAAGAAGGCAACTTAATTCATCCAATCTCCCTTTTGAGACAGCACGAGAGCAAAAATTATTGGTTAAAACATCTTTTTCTCAGTAGTGCCGTCTATTTTCTTGCTTCTCGTGTTTTCCAATTCATGATCCTGGAGATAGTCATAACTGTTGCATAATTCTAAGAGTTATTAATACCTTTGAACCTCTAGATATCTACAGCTTAGATGCAATTATGAACCTCAAAAACTGATTCTTTACCAAATAGACATTGAATGCTAAATTCCTAATTAGCTTTATTTTATAAAATAAATTTAACATGATTTAATTAAATTTTCAAAATATAAATTTGAATTTCATCTTTGTTTAAATGATTCTGATTTAACTAGTGATATTTACTAATTATAAATCGTCTTTCACTTTTTAATTTTAATAAATATTTTGGATATTTTAGAAGAAAAAAAGCTTTTGGAAATGTGTAATAATAACTTTATTTAAAATGTATTTTGATTATGTTAATATAAAGTTATCATTACTAAAATAGTTGTTAAATAATTAAACATACATCTAAAATATAATTTAGTATACTTTACATTTATATTTAATTTTGAAACTTTAAAGCATATCTATCAACAGTACAGCAATTAGGTGAAAATATTGATTATATAAATAACTGATTCTACTAGAATCAAGACAATGAAAATAAATGTTATTAAAATATACAATCAATTATGAATTGTGTGTGCCTTTACTTCATTATTCATCCGAAGATTGCTGGCTTATGAGAACACCAAGCAGACACAGTAATAAGTGAATTTACTTATCTTTGGTATTTTGCCAACTTTCAGTCATATAAAAGCTAAACCTTTAAACACATCTTTCAATTTTATAATTATGAAGATATATTTGCCAAGAATAGAACAGGTTATATTTAATAGTTTGTTAGCTTGATATATAACTTTTAAATATTTGACATATGGAATGTGGGCCTCCCTTTTTACTCTTACTCCAGGCCTTGCAAATGTCAGAAATGAGCTTGGTACGAAAGACATGCTCTAGAGATTATGTCTAAGGACCAATACTTAGAAATGTATAAGCCAATTCTTTTTCATGTGACCAAGCAATGGGAGGGCATAGTAGTCTTTCCAAAAAAAATCATTAAATATTAACTATGCTATTAGAAGCATTCTACAGTACTTTAATATACTATATACAGTCACTGGTTCCACATTTTAGGAAAAACATACAATTCCAGTAATTCTTTGTTGTGGATAGACTTTTCCTCTAGATGTACTCTCTACCCCTTTGACCAACTAGTTCTATACCCTGGGAGGCAGAGCCAGGTAGACTGCGCATGTGATGGGTTATGTTGCTGTCTGGCTTCTGGTTGGGTTTGACAGTATTGGATGTGAGAGTGGGAAGGGAGTGAGGTCCATTGCTCTCTGTTTGGCCTGTTCCCGCAGGTGGGCTACATCCATCCACTGCAGACCACAGCTTCTTTCAGGAGCTTCACCTTAACTCCTCTCGACTCAGGTGCTGGTGCTGGATTTCCTGTTCGGGTATGTGTACGGACCCCTAATACCCTCGGAGCATCCCTAGTTCCTTCTTCTCATCTCTATGCACATCTTTGCAAATAGCTCCCTTCTCCCATTTTGTACGCTTCCAGTGACCTAATTTGCATGTGCCGACTCTCCCATTTGCTAACGGGAGATCACATTGCTTCTGATTACTATACATTCTACTAGCATAAGTATGACCTTGATCCTTATGGTTCAGTCTTTGAGCCACCATTCCATGTTCCAAATCATAGAACATAAGGGTTCTGCAGAAACTTTGCTTAAGAAGAGAGAATGAACTCTTTCTTGGAAGTGTATACAATGTAAAGACTCTTCCAGTTAGTTCTCTTTGGGGAGTACCCTACCTCTAGCACTGAAAACAGTGTCTGTTCATTGTAGCCACTTTCGTAGTTATTCAATAAATGAATGTTGACTCAATAGTAAAGGACAAGATATGACCTCTCAGAGTCAAGGGTAAAAAAGTTGCTTGCTTTCCTGAGTTGGTTTCCTTCATGTATCTGAGTATCTCTATGTCACCTTCTGTATTTACCTGGGCTTGGGCGGTTATGGTATCTGGAAGGGAAAGAACTGGTGGAAGGGAGATGAAATTAATTGAAAGGGATTTTAGCAGTCTTTCAAATGTGTAACGTCAAAATATTGGGCTGGCCAAAAAGTTCGTTCGGGTTTTCTGTATGCTGTCACAGAAAAACCAGAACGAACCTTTTGGCCAACCCAATATTTGTGAAGGCCTCCTTCTTTGAGAGGCTAGGACTTGAATACTGTCTGTTTTTCAAAGCACGGGAGTTTTAAATAGTATACCAGTTATACATTCCCTGGTCTTAATACAACTTCATTATAAATTAAACCGAGGCTGGTTCCTTTAGAGGAAAATTTGGTCTGGTATCTGCTGCTCTTTCCTCTATTGATTTTTTTTCCTGTTGCTTATTTTCCATGTTTAATATCATTTCATATTTTTAATGAGAGAGGTATGTCATTTATATAACTTATTTTTTTCTGGGCAATAATTCTGTGCAACTTCATTTTCCAAGGAAGTTACGCATTGTTCCCTATACTTCCTAAAAATGTATTTTACCAGTAGTTTTACCATCATTCTTGTTCCTAAAATTTTATATTTTTTGGTGCACTAAAAGTGAAAGAAGTAGGATTTCCTTAGCAAGTCCATTTTTTATACTACCTAAACCATTAATTTCTGATCTTACATTCATGAGTTTCTTTCTGTACCCTTCACCTTCTTATCTTCTTCCTAGTGTCTGCAGATAAATGCCTATGGATTTGTTTTCACTCTGTGATTAACAATAATCATGGAAGCAAATTAATGCTGTGAGGTTGAACTTTGGCTGAAATCTACAGTGGTCCAACTGCTGTTAATTACTAAATTGATCATCGGAGCTTTAATTTTCTCAGGGATCTGAGAGTTATTTACGAGTACTTTCTCATTTCTAAAAACTTGGGGTGAAGTTGTTACCGGTTTATTAACTTCTAGGTATAGTACATTTAGTTAGAGAACCCTGGTTACGTGTTTCATAGAACATATTGACATTTCTTTGGGCCTTTAATGTGTTCAATTGATAAAATACTGTGGACATGATAAAGCTAATATATATATAACTGAGGTTTAAAAATGTTATTCAGATTCATTTTTCTTCTCCCTAAAACATACACATATGCATACACATATGCATACATACACATATGCATACATACACATATATATGTACATCGTACATACACACACACACACATATGTGTGTATATCACCTATTTACCCAATTTGCATGTACCATCTCTCTCCCATTTGCTAATGGTAGATCATATACTTCTTCTGTTTCTTGTGGTTATAGGATCAACGTCCCATTTTCTTTCTTTTTTTTAAAATTTCTATTGGCGTATAGGTGATTTACAATGTGGTGTTAGTTTCAGGTGTACAGCAAACTGAATCAGTTATACATACACATATATCCCCTCTTTTTTAGATTCTTTTCCCATATAGGCCATCAGAGCATTGAGCAGAGTTGGGGGTGGGGGAGGGATAAATTGGGTCCCATTTTCTTGATGGCTCTAAACTTAGGGCCATTCCTAGATTCTAGAAATGGCTTCCTTCCTCCATTGTCAAAACCATTAACTAGTTTGATGGGTCAAGTCCAACCAAGTCAAGTCCTTCCATGTCACCTCTCTGACCCTTCTTCCATCATCACATCTCTCTGACCACAGATGCAAAGGTTCTCCACCTTAAAGACTCTTGGGATGAAATTGGGCCCAATTGGAAAAACCAGATAATCTCTTCATCTAAAGGTTCCTAACTTTAATCACATCTGCAAAGTCTCTCTTTTTGTGGTGTACACATCTATGGGGAGACACTACTCTGTCTCCCACAAGTAGATTGATGTGAAGTACATTTGGAGAGTAAAGCGTTGAATTATGCAGTAACGAATGGATTTATCTAAATGATCTAAATGACCAAAGTAGTCCTTTAATAACACAGGTAAAATATGTTTGCTAAAACTATATCCAAACTGGTGAGATTCTTGTCAGAGTGTCTCCAGTACACAAAAATTGGTTCCAGAACTGTCCATGAGGTGTAAACTATTTTATGCGTGTAGAGCAGTGTTGTTCCGATCTTTATCCTGTTTAAGTCACACTTAGAAAGCTCAGCCCCCAATTTCCTCCCTTCAAAAGGGATTGTTGTTGTTGTTTCAATTTTTAGCTAATTTCCTTTATTTATACTGCCTTTGTCATGCCTCGATAATGTTGACCAACTTCAGATATTTACAGATTCAAAACAGCTGCAAACATATAATTAGATCTTATCAACTTTGGCCATATGTTTGTGAACAAAACTCTCTTCCCCTCCGCCACCAAAGAGCTAAAAACACTTAGGAATTTGGCAAGTTTACAAACTTCCGTATTCTTACTCTTCCGACTAAGAGCCTAGATCTTAACGAGCTTCCTCAGCCTAATCTATGCGAATTGCAAGTCTATGACCTGTCTTTCCAGAATTGTTACCCGATTTACGCTTTACGCGAAGGTTGTATATACTCGCCCTTCTGAGCGTTTCATCCATATTAACCAGTCTACCTAGTACTACTGTATTCCTGACAATGAGGATGACCTAATATGAACTTATAACAAAATCACCCATAGTCACCCATGACTCACTTCACAGGGAAAGGGTCTCCTTGCTGAAAACTGAATATACCCATATTCTTCCTCTACTCTCTTTAGGCATTTGACATTTAGCTTTGATTTTCTTCAGTTAGGATATCACTGGGCACTTTCCCTTTAATATTGTGAATGCAGGGAGCATATTTCAGGAGAACAGATTCTACAAGACTCAGCTACTTAATACATTCTATTTTATTAGGGCAACTGCCATCTTTCTACCTACACCTCCTACTAGGAGATAACAAGTCTGATTTTAATCAGCTCGCTCTGCTGGGTAAAAGTTTGTACTAACTGGTGTGAGTCATTACCTTGCTGAGATTTTATTCCTTTTTTTTCCTGCTTAACAATCATTCCTTTAGCAAAAAGGAGTCGGTGATGAGCTGCATCTGGAAACAGGGTTGAGACGTTTGATCCTCGGTTATTCTGATTCTCTGGAATCAGCAGCAAATGAAACCAAAGAGGTGACAGAAATCAAGGGAAAGCTGACACTAAAAAGTACAAGGAAGCGATTTCAGAAACAAAGCTTTCAACCTAAATTCAAATTAATTAAAAATGTTCTAGGTCCAAAATCTGCAATGAAATAACCCAGGATAGATGCATCGGGCTATTTCAGCTGAGATTGTTGTTTTCCTTAAAAAATAGCATGATTTTTTTTTTTTAGAAGACTTGTTTTTTTTAAAGGGTTTTTCTTGATATATTTATTTATTTATTTTTGGCTGTGTTGGGTCTTCGTTGCTGTGCGTGGGCTTTCTCTAGTTGCGGCGAGCGGGGGCTACTCTTCGTTTCGGTGCGTGGGCTTCTCATTGAGGTGGCTTCTCTTTGTTGCGGAGCACGGGCTCTAGGTGCATGGGCCTCCGTAGTTGTGACACGTGGGCTCAGTAGTTGTGGCTCTCAGGCTCTAGAGGGCAGGCTCAGTAGTTGTGGCGCACGGGCTTCGTTGCTCCGCGGCGTGTGGGATCTTCCCGGACCAGGGATCGAACCCTTGTCCCCTGCATTGGCAGGCAGATTGCTAACCACTGCACCACCAGGGAAGCCCTGGCATGTGATTTTTTGAACTGCATAATACATCTTGCAGGAAGATGACACGTTAAGTTTCATGTTTGTTGCGAGGAACTAGGAAAAAAGGAATGGAAGAAAAGCATGGGGGAGTATCTTAGCAAAGCTAATCTGTAGGATACAGAAATAATAATATTTGCATCAAATCCCTTGTGTCATAGAGCCATGGCTATTGAAGACTTTTAATCGGCGTTCATGTTGAGATGCAACCATTAGTAGTAGTAGTCAGTAAAGGTAGCAAGGAAGTAAACGGATTTCACAGCTCGTTTTACTTTTAAGCATGAATAAGTTCATATCGTCTTCCTTTCCTCCTGGGGGTGTGGGTGGGGTGGAGGATGAGGAACAGAGGAGAGACATGGATGTGGGGGCCCCATTTGAACGAAGCTGAATTTAGCTTATATTTTAATTAAGTTGTGTGGGTGCTCTTTTTCCAAGAAGACAGAATCCATATGATCTCCGGGGAAAACTTCAGCCAGAATGAAAGCAAAGCACGTTCTAGAACCAACCAGAACAATAAAGCACTTGAGCTGCTCATTTCCAAATCATATCCCCTAATATAAAAAGGGTGATCTCGTAAGTGGTTTTTACGCACTTTCCTCCCTTGCTGCATGATCCCTCCATCAGCTCTTTCCCATTAGATCTTCCACCTCCTTCAGGACTTCACCGATGGAGTCCTTTGAAGAAACCCTCACTGAAAGCGTCTGACATGCTTTTCTTGGACATTTTCTTACAAAAAATACAATGATCCTTCTAGATTCTTCCTAAGCAATTTCCGTCCTTGTGACAAAAAGCTCTCGGCAAATTCAGGACAGAATACAGATGAAAAAGGCAAAACAGCAGACTTAAAATCTGCAGCAAAGGAGAGCCAGTGGCTTATGTGTTCAGATGGTTGTGCATCTGAATTGCCTATTAGGAAAGGATGGAGGCTAGAATATGGATGTCAGAGATTGCTGGTGCTCAGAGATACCCAGCCCCTCGTTCTGCTTTGCACCTGGGTGGAGCCATGTGACTAATTCTGCCCAACGGACTGTGAGAGGAAGAGAAGGCTGTTTCTTCCAGGCTGAGGCAGTAAAGCCCGCAGGGCACCCTCTCTTCCCCTGACCTACAACCCTCGGACTCATGGGTTCCAAATATTAGACCTGCAAGCTGGGAGTGGCCTGCTCCACGGCCCGCTTGTAAGGAAGTGCCCAAGAAATTGGTTGGATACAAAATGATTTTCTATAAATGAGAAATAAATATCTACATGTGAAGCCACTGATATTTTGGGGTTAGTACGTCCACAGCATGACCCAATCCCTCGTGACGTATTCAAAACACAAATATAAAGTTATACAATTTGCAAATTCAGAAATCAAATTAGTAAACCATTATCCAATATGACCTGTTAAAAATAAATGTGCAGATTAAAATCAGACATTTTAATTTATTGTTTAACAGCCTTCAGGAAAAAGTCATAATACCCATATGTCACTCGGTGTAGTAAAATAGATGCTCTTGTGTGGCTGCCGAAAACTTAAGGGAAATATTTTTGGAATTTTTCACTAAAAGCATTCATAGTTTTGATCCCATATGTACACTTTTGATAATCAGGACAAAAAAAAAAAGCTACAGAGAAAGTGTTATATAAAATGTTACTTCAATGTTAATCAGGGCAGTGGAAAAAAAAAATCTTAAATGTAAGGTAATAAAGCATTTAAGTAAACTATAATAAATCGGTGTGATCAATATTAATCAGGCATTGAAATATGTTCACCTTCCCGACTATCCACCATTTAAGATCTCGTTCCTTAAATATTTCAGCTCCAAATCTAAGATGATCCCATTTAACCTTTGCTTTTAAAAGGTTTATGGTCCACTTATTTTCAAAGGCAATTTTAAATGACAGGCAGTAAAACATATTTAAAGCAGGACACTTAAAATAAACAGTTGATGGTTGAGTTCAGAAACTATTAATGACTAGGCGGGTATAAAGATGTGTGTGTCTTCCCATGTCACTCCAAAACTCCTTTTTCTGTTATGTCCCTTTTTCATAAGAGGTGACCCTTCATTGGTGCTGCTTTATTATGTGACCTGACCATAAACTGAGGGGACCACATGCAACTTCTCGACCCAGACTGGGTCAGTCCATTTCTCTCTGTATAGAATTTGGAATTGAGACCGAGAAGATGTCCATTTAGCTGGAATTATCACATGTAGAGAACACAAGAAGAGAAAAATAAACCTGGGGCCCAGGGAGGGGGTCAGGGGGAAGAGAGAGAAAAAATTGTATTAGAAACTAGAGAAAAACAAAGTTCTATATGATGCTGGCTTAATTGGCAGCTTTTACAGAAGAGAAAAAAAGACACGAAAGTATTTCTCACCTCATACGAGGGAACATACAAATTAAATTTAATATAATATTAAACTATAAATAAAGTTATGGGTTGTTATTGTATTTATTAGCTAATATAATACATTTATAATGTAAACTTTCATAAATGAGATTCTGGGTTTCAATGATCATTTCAATATGCACACAATAAAACAAACCAAAAATCTCCAATGATATTCAGCAGGTATTTTTAGAGCTTGTTTCTGTCTCTTATAGCATTGCACCTATTGTTTTGCTTATAACAGTGAGAATCCAAACTGCAATTTTCCTAAAGCACTAAACATTTTTTTCAGAAATTAAACAGGATTTCATTATGTTTACTCCACTGAAATAGAGGTACGATCATTTGTAAATAATTTAAAATATTTTCACAAGAAGGAAGCCAAACTGTTTCTTAATTCTTGTGAAACAGAAAGTTTCATTTCTGTGGGCATTCTGATTTTATCATATCTTATTCCAAAGGCCCAGATATTTCATCAGAATAATTCCATTTTTTTAATGGAAAATTGAGTAAAATGTGTTTTATGTTAGATCACTATAAATAGGAGAAAAATAAAAATTATTTAAATTTGCATTAAATCTGGAAACATTCCTATGTCCTTTTCAACTTTCTGTTAGTCCCATCAGGTAGAGAGAAGATGCTTCGGGATAAGTAGAGAATTTAAGGGGACATTTTTAAAGAGTGCGAGAATGTGAAGATTACACTCAAATGAGATTTTAATCCTGGGATAACTCAGATTTCTTTTTGGAAATGGTGCACTTTACAACCAATCATGTTTCAACCCAGGGATGGCTTTGCTCCAGAACCACTTGGCACTTGAGTACCTTTTAGTTACTCATTCTAATTCATTTATGGATTTTCCTTTTTATGCAGGGTGTTGAGTACTCTTCATTTGTCTTATAAATTTAGACACGTGTTCCTTTCTAGTTCTTTCTGGTCACCATTTGCTGGCCCTGGTCCCTTAATTTTCTGTCTTGTTTTTAGAGTTATTCACTCCCCCCATTATGAGGTCCTCTACAAATCATTGTGGGTCTGGAATAAAACTTGGATTCAACCCTTTGCGCCTAACAGTCTAGTTAATTTTGGATAGATTATTTAATTTGCCTCTGTTTATTCCAGTGGAAGGTGGGGAAACTAAACAAAATTTGTTTTCATTAGCTGTTCTGAGAGTGAAATGAGACAACACATAACTAGCAATGTTCAGGGAAAGATAACACATAAGTATGAAACTGCATTTGCTCCATTGGTATTAGCTAGTATCAGGAGTATGCTAGTATTATTATATTAATAGGATATGAGTCAATCGGGGACAAGGCTGAAAACAAATGGGGAAATGGAGGAAAGTTTAAAAAAAAAAGGAGGGGGGAGTATTTATGAAAATATATGAGGTTAAGAGAAAGCCCCAGGGATGGAAGCACCCTGGGGCTGACTACAGCATGAAATCGTTACCATCCCAAGATGAAGGACTGGTTACAGAAAATCAGATGGAGCTGTGGGGTAGAACTGACAAGAGCTAAGGCCCTTGGAAGAGGAAACCAGCTACTCTATCCACAGCTCAGCAATGAGCCAGCCAAGGGAAGAGCTGACCTCATTCTCCTCCACCCTCTGAGCACCAGCTGACCACCCCATAGGCTGAACCCAACGGGACCTTGGAGGACGGAAGAGACTTGTAGATGAAGGCTACAACCACCGAGGCTCAGAGCAAGGTGTGTCCTGGACAAGAATGGATCTCGGCAGCCAAAGGAAGCCATCCAGCCCATCTACCCGATTCCTCCTCAGCACCCACGCTTATCATTTTCCCAACGAAAACCACGTGGCCGCAATAAAAGGAACCCACAAAATCCATTCCGCAGTCGTCACTGGTGATGTTCATTTGGGCGTAATACCATTTAAATCCCAAACTTCAGTCACCACCAGTTTTATTCACATAAAAGAGAGGAAAGAAACACAAAGCATACCTGCTACAATTCTCACTTCTACAGCTGGTCATGGGTGCCACACCGATAACTCCCTCAAATGTTCTCAACGGCTCTCCTTCCCCAATTTCAGCCTGTGAATTTCCCATCTCATTCTGCCATCAACGTGTATTTTGAAAATATAAACCCCATCATCATAAATTGATCATGATTACTGTGCAACAATTAAATCCCTAGACTCACTGTATCTATCCATGTATATTAACTATGCGTAGATAACACGGGGACTACATCAATATTAACATTTTTCATAAATGCTCATTTTAGCATTACATTACCAGAAACACTGCATTAACCCAAAGAAGTGTTTTTGAGGTGGGGATTTTTAGAGCTGGACAAATAAGTGCAGAAGCTATTTAAGGACAAAAATGATCAGATGCTTCCCAAATTAGACCTCAGGCAGCCAACTGTGCTTTTAGTTTCAGAGGAGCTTTTGAGAAATTCAGATATACCAGGCTCTAATTTTAAGTTGGAAAGGTAACATATTTAGTGCTGTCTTTTTCTGTTAAGTATCTGCGAGGATATATCCCCACTGTGAAATGATGAATGCACTACATCAGAGTTTTGCAAACTCCTTAAAAGCATGTATTTTTTTTTTCCTATTGTGTTAAAAACTCTAACCTCCATCCTTACAACAGTGCCTGGCACACAGGAGGCCCTCAATAAACATTTGTTGAAAATAGAGGCAGGGTAAGTAAAGCAAGAATGATGAAAGGCAGCAGGGTATATAATAATAAGAAGTGACCATGAGGGCATACAAATGAAGATTGCATACTCTGACTCAGTGTTGAAACAGAAATTTGTTTTTTTTTTTAGTTACTATATAGCAACTATATTAATAGAGTTAGGATTCCAAAGAACCAATAAAAGCATGCACTCTTTTTGACTAGTTTTGTTTATGCAACCACAGTGGAGCTGGGGTTGGGACTATTTCCACTAAAACATGCACATGTTTGCACACATCATGGGTGGGAGAATTAAGTGATGTCGATGTGACTCAGAAATATTTTTATTTGTGAACCAAACAAGATGCATCCGTGGACCAGATGTGTCGTTTACAGAAATGTGACTCTACAGCAGTGGGACCAATACCCTCCCGTGGAATGACCATGGGCAAGCTACATAATGCTGTACACCTCAATTCTCTCAGCTGTAAAACTGGAAAAAAATGTACCTACATTATAGGCGTTCCTCAGAGATATTGTGGGTTCATTTCCAGATACCCACAATAAGGCAAAGATTGCAATAAAGCAAGTCACGTGAATTTTTTTGGTTTCCCAGTACATATAAAAGTTATGTTTACACTATACGGTAGTCTATTAAGCATGCAATAGCATTATGTCTTAAAAAACAATGTACGTACCTTAATTTAAAAACACTTTATTGCTTAAAAATGCTAACCATCATCTGAGCCTTCAGCAAGTCATAGTAGTAACAAAAATTACTGATCACAAATTACCGGAATATAATAGCAGTTCGAAATATAGAGAGAAACACCAAAACGTGACAACAGAGACCTGAAGTGAGCAAAAGCTGTTGGAAAAGCAGCACTGATAGACTTGCTCAATGCAGGGTTGCCACAAACCCCCAGTTTATTAAAAAAAAAAAATAATAAAAAAAAATGCAGTATCTGCAAAGTGCAATAAAGTGAAGCGCAATGAAACAAGGTCTGCCTGTACAGCGTTGTTGGAAGGGTGAAATAAGACTTAATTTAACTCCTGGCACACAGTTGGTGTTCAATAATAGTAATAGTGTGACTACAGTCCTCCATATCCACGGATTCTGCATCTGCAGATTCAACCAACCGCAGGTGGAAAAAAATTTTTTTTTAAATTCCAGAAAGTTCCAAAAAGTAAAACTTGAATTTTCTGCGCAGCGGCAATTATTTATATAGCATTTACATTGTATTAGATACTGTAAATAATCAAGAGATGAATTAAAGTATATGGAAGGCTGTGTATAGGTTATATGCAAATACTGTGCCATTTTATATAAGGGGCTTGAGTATTTGCAGATGTTGGTAACCACAGAGGTCCCAAAGTCCCAATGTCCTGTAGATACCAAGGGACGACTGTATTAATGTATTTAAATTGAACACAGTGTGTTCCCAGGTTAAGAACTTAGACTCCTTAACACTATATTTAATAAATAAAATTGTCTGGACTAAACCTTTTCCTCTAAACCATTATACCAACATTCAAGTCTCTTAAAGGTCTCTCTGTAGCTGGGCTGTGGGGAAGCAGTTCCTGGAGTTTTCCTGAAAATTTCCTTTTCTTTGGGGAAAAAAAATACCCACACTTAATAGAGATTGTCATTTGTGGCAGCAAGGTGTGAAAATTCCTTGACCTTGCCTGGCTTTCTAGCCCAGCCACAAAACCTTTAAATACAACCAAAAGGAAGAGAAGGGGAGGGAAAAGGAAGAGGAGAGGGGAACCAGATCTTCTGCTTGGGTAAAGTCTCCCTGGAGTGATGCAAGCTCTAAGATGCTTCCTCTTCATCTCCCTGGGTCGGACTGCTGAGCCAGGCAGATTTCCTTATTCTAGAACAAGTGATGGAGCTTCAGGCCTGAAATCGTGGTTGGTTTTGTTTTTCTGATGAGGACACTAAAGTATTTGGAGATATTTGATGTAGGACAATTAAGAGCCTAGAACACCATTAGCTAGACAAAGGAGCAAAGCCCTTTCCTGGCAGAAACGTAGGCTGTAGAAGATGTTTATTGCCAGCCTTCTGCCTCTGTAATGAGATGTTTCATGCAGCTTTGCCCTGCAGTTGGGACAGAGTGCCCAGGAAGACCGATTAGGAGCAAATGACTGCAGTCTTTAGTGGAGGTGATGAATTGGAATTCTCCGGCGTAAACAGAAACGGAAGATGGATTATCATCTTTTGAAAGGAATTTTCATCATGGTATTATAATTTTCAAAGCAAAAATGTCAATTAGAAGGCTGTATACCAGCTTCAGAAAGTTTAAATCTGTTTATGGAAAAAATTAAGTAATCAAGCTATCTCCTGTGTCAAAAGTTTCCCTCAACTCATCCAATTATTCTCATAAAAACTACGCTATAGAAATAGTTCGGAGTAGTGCATGTGAATTTTACATAATGTTTATTTTAAAATCATTGAGAAGTCAAGAACCCTACCTACAGGTGCTTAACCATGTGTGATATAATAATACTAGAACCTCCCAAAGAAAAGGGAGGACTGAAGCCAAGCAAGACCCTGGGGGGCCCTCCTGGGTAAAAAAGTCCCTCTGTGTCCCCCATTTCTTGTTTGTAGAAAAAAGGCTTTAGTCTCATGCTTTCCCTGAGTTCCAAAGAGCAGACTCAAGCGTTTAATGATTAGAACAATAGAGTCACAGGACTCCTGGTTCCTCCTGAAGGGATGTAGATAACAATCTGATGCATATCTTTGACTTGTTCTGCAAAAACTAAGACCCCCCCCCCAACTGGTGGAGAATGGCAACTACAAGCTGATCACATAGACCCCAGACTGGTTGGAACCAGAGGTTGATGACTGAGATTCCTGAAACATTGTTGCCTCACCACCAGCCAATCAGAAGAAGGTCCACGAGCTGAGCAGGCATCCACTGATGCTCTTCCCTAACACTGTCTTTAAACACTCTTTCCTAAAAAGCCATCAGGGAGTTCAGGTCTTTTGAGCATGAGCTGTCCATTCTCCTTGTTTGGCACCCTACAAATAAACCCTCACTTTACTGCAAACAGCCCTTGTCAGAGTTTGGCTTTCTGCGCCTCAGACACAGGAGCGCTTGTGTAAGCAGATAGGATAGGGGGTCCCCGGAGAAAGAGAATCAGGCATGGCTTTCTTGACATGAGAACCCATTTTGGCCTAAGCCATTTTGTGACCTAAGCCTGGCCACAATGCTTGCCCTTGAACAGGTCTCAGTAATTAATGATCTTAAGGGAACAAAGGAATGCAGGAACAGAGAAAAGGCAGTCAGACAAGAGTGTGGTGATGAAGCAGAATCCTAGTTCCTCCTCAAGGGAGATACATAATAATAGACCTTTGAGTTCTGCAGGAACTAAGGCCCACACCCAGGTGGACGACAGAATGATGTTGACCCTCCTGACTTCAATCAACTAGAGCTTGGACCCTGTCGACCTTTGCCCCAATTCTATGCTGAGTTCTCCTCTGCTCAAGCCCCTTCATGAATATGCAGGTACCCTTAGCTTAAAACTCCCCCGATTTTGCTGTTGGGAAGACACTGCTTTGGGAAGGATCCTCCAGTGTTCTCCTTAATTGCTGCAAGTAATAATAAATCCTAGAAATAATAAACCCTTCCTTCTCCTGATCTTCAGCTTGGTTGTGTCTTTTGGCTTGACACCCACCAAGAAGCGAACCCAGTTTTCAGGTAAACTTGCTCGGTTACATAAGTAAATTATTTGGCATATTAGTTTTTAATAGCAGTGGTCCTCTTTAAAAAGGTGACATTTGGGGCTTCCCTGGTGGCACAGTGGTTGAGAATCTGCCTGCCAATGCAGGGGACACGGGTTTGAGCCCTGGTCTGGGAGGATCCCACATGCCGCGGAGCAACTGGGCCCGTGAGCCACAATTACTGAGCCTGCGCGTCTGGAGCCTGTGCTCTGCAACAAGAGAGGCCGCGATAGTAAGAGGCCCGCGCACCATGATGAAGAGTGACCCCCGCTTGCCGCAACTAGAGAAAGCCCTAGCACAGAGACGAAGACCCAACACAGCAATCAATCAATCAATCAATCAATAAGTAAATAAAAATCTTAAAAAAAAAAAAAAAAAAAGGTGACATTTGAACAAAACAAATTTAAGGGCAGAGAGGCAACAGTAAAGGTATCTGTAGGAAGCACATTCCAGGTGAAGAAGACCATGAATGCTAAGGATCTAAGGTGAAAACATGCTCCCATTGTTTGAGGAACAGCATGGAAGCCAAGGTATTTGGACCCAAGGGAGAGAAGCAGGAGATAGAATCGAAGAATGAATGGAGGGTCAGATCATATAGACCTGAAGGCCATTCGCTGGGGAGGAAAAATTATCCTTCTATCCATCTAGGTTCTTTGGCTGGTCTGATAATTGACGTAAAACAGGTTAACAAAAGAAAAACAAATTTTATACACATGGAGCCCCATGAAATATGAGACCCAAGGGCAAATTGGATAATGAGGCTTACACACCATCTGACCTAAGGAATGGGACAGGGGCCTGGGACTTCAAAGTGGAGGAGAGTAATTCTCAGGGCAATCAGAGCAGATGTTTGGTGATTAGATGCTTGCCCTGCCATACAGATAGGTCATTCAGGTAAAAGTTATCTCTGGTAATGGCTCTCTCTCTGAGCCAGGCCCCCAATCCAAATTCTTTTGGGTAGTGAAGGGAGAGGTAAAAGTTTTTTCTTGAGTCTGCTGGGTCTTGCTTGCCTTCAGCTCAAAATAAGCCACATGCCAGAGCGGCATATTTTAGGATCATGTATTCTGCTCCCCTTGACCAGTGAAAGGACTTTGATTTTACTCTAAATGAAACAGAAAACAATCACAAGGTTTTAGCAGAGCAAAGGCATGATTCCTCTGACTGTCTTGTTGATAATACACCATAATAGAATAGGCTGGGCAGAAGCAGGGAACATGTTGGAAACTGGTATAGTAATTCAAGCAAGAGGTGATAGGCAACCAGTCCAAAGTGGTGATATGCAGACAGAACTGACACCAGAGAGCCTGGCCTGAAATTCACACTTCATAAGTATCAGCTCTTAGTTACTATCATTTTAAGGAAGTGGCTGATGAAATGACATCTCCCATTCATTGTCTTTCCCAGAAAGGCTGGTACTGTCTGTGAATAATATGGAGACATTTACTGGACTGCAAAATTCCTCTTTCCCTCTGAGACTTAGTTCAGTTCAATCCTGAATCTAATCAAGGTAAATGGTGTTTAGATTTTTATTTTCCCCTCTAACACCTTTATGATCACTAGTTTTTATGACTCGCTCATAAATCTGCCAGTCTGGGAGTCTGTTTTATATGGTATTTTGGCTCTAGACCATTGAAAAATAATGGTTTCACTCCCATCCATATTTTTGGCATCAACTACATTTTTCTATATCTGTTTACACTAATTTATTACTGTTTCCATCCCTTCCTATACACAATTTGCTTTTTCATCATTCTTTTCTCAACTATAGCCTCAAACTATTTTAATTCATTCATCACTCGGTATCTTTCCTTTACTTAAAAAAAAAAAAAAAAAAAGACATGCTGCCTAAAACTCATTTTAGCCATAACTTTTGGCATAGATAAGGTGAAACGTGCAAGTAGTTAATACCAGCTAACATAGGCTAAACTGTGACTTTAAGGTCGATTTTAAGACTTGAAATGCATACATCATTTTATACAAATATAGTTAACAGACATATGAAACGAAGCTAATTATTAAAATTTCCATTCTGGGAAAAGTTATTTGTGGCCAAATTTAAAAAGCAAGAACTTTGTTCTAGGCAGGTATTACCAGTTTAATAAATCTCAGTAAATTATATACATATCTCTGAACTTAATGCATTTTCCGGGGCAGGGGTAGAGTGGGAGATGTAACGTTACCCCCTAAATTCAAGTTAATTTTATTCATTCATTCATCCATCCATCCACCCAACCATTATTTGTTGAATGCCTGTTACATTTCAAGTACTCTGGCAGCGCTAACAATAAAATGTGGGACAAACACAGGAATAATTCCTACTTTCATGGAGCTTCAAGTCAAGTGGAGGTGACTGGGTGGCCGTTAAGAAAATTATCACACTAATGAACGTGTCATTAAAAGTGGAGGAAAATGCTTTCAGATGGAAAAAAAAAAAAAAGCCACCATTCTGGGAGAATGAATTTCATAGAAAATAAAACGAGGTAAATCTTTGTGTCTGTTCTTATCTAAGAACTCGGTTGTTAAGGTTAATTTACAAATATTTAAGAAACTGAAAGTGATGAATATATTTAAAATCTCCACTATATTCGGTATCCTATGATAAACCATAATGGAAAAGAATATATTAAAAAAATGAATGTATAACTCAATCGCTTTGCGGTACAGCAGTAATTAACACAACGCTGTAAATCAGCTATACTTCCATATTAAAAAAAAAAATCTTGCAAATCTATAGATAGATGGTCATTCAGGATATCATTTCCCAGGTAGGAGACTCCACTCCCATGTACTGGTAATTTTCTTTTAATAATAAGATAATGCCGAAAAGAAGAGCTTACTTTAAGTTTACATTAACATGTATTCTATTTGGGGGTTTAGGGGTTTCCATTTCATTTTGTCCATTTCTGTGACCATTTGCTAAGCTGTCATCCACAGAAACCTGTGAGAATGCCTCAGATTTGTTCATTTTCTTCCCCCAATAGACAAAATATGCAGGGAAATTAAAATGTGCTTACTTCTGCCCCAAATGCCCTTGGCAGATCGAAAGTCCTTGTATTAGCGAGCCTGCTGTGCTCTGTGATCGACAATGTGCTGAAGGTTAAGGGTACAGCATAAGTAAGGTAACGTGTGGCTCAGAGAAATAAAGTGATTTCTCGAAGGACTCACAGCTGGTAAAAAGCCAATCGGAAGTTCAAACCCAAGTCTTCCTTACTCCGAAACTCACGTATGTTCCATATTCAGCCTGACATCTTTGTAACAGAAGTACCATCTTTTTCTTTCCAGACTTTAAGTATCAGTAAGGAGCATCTACTCTGATTAACAAACAAAATGACAACTTAATAGGACACATATGATGTACATCCCAAAGGGCACCATCTCTTTTCATCTTAAAAAAAAAACATGCTGACAAGTCACAGAAAGTCTTTAAAAATACTTTGTGTTCCATGACGCACCATGGAAGCACTGGATAGCGAAAGTAGTAGCTTGACTCAGGAAGGCCTCTGACAAAACTTAGAAAACCATCCAGTGTCTCGGCAGTGGTATCCATCTCTCATGCCTGATCATCTATGCATTCTTTTTTTTCCTTTGAAAACCAGCTTTTTCTTTTTTAGTACTCCCATGATTAAACATGGCCACTCTTTAAGATTTGGGGTTTGCATCTTCTGCATTCTAGCAACCATCACTGACCAACTAGCTTATCGCAGTAAAAATTCAGATTTTCCAGGGAGAGAATCTAATTGGCCTGGTCTTGCTCAAGGGTCGACTTCAATCCAGGCAACTGTAGCTAGAGAGTAGAAGACATCGTGTATCACGACTAATAGGGATCCAAGCCCTACAGGAGCAAGGATCGGAAGAGAAAAAGGATGAGCGATGGACAGACACTCCAATAGGTGACAACATGGGGCAGAGCTTAAAAGACAAGTTTTAAAATGTATGAAATAAACAACAAGGTCCTAATGTACAACAACAGGGAACTATATTCAGTATCTTGTGATAAACCGTAATGAAAAAGAATATATATGTATAATTGAATCACTTTGCTGTACAGCAGAAATTAACACAACATTGTAAATCAGCTATACTTCGATAAAATTTAAAAAAGTAAAATGTAGGAAATAAAAATGAAGAGCACAGCATAAACTGTGAGGTCTCAAAATTGTTACAGACATTGCTGTGTGAAACGTTTCCAAGAGTGAAGGAGAATCTGAGGATTTGATTAAAGAGAGTAGTAAAATGAAGATACTGCTATCAGGGCATGACGGGAGGAAAATATGCACACAGAGCTGCAATGAGCGATCATGGGACCGTGAGAAAGCTAAAGGGAGCATGTTAGCGTGAATTAAGTACAAAAGGTTCACTAAAGACATAGCTGACGTTTTTATTTCTATAAAGGAAAAGTATGGCAGATATTAAAAGCCCAATGGAAAACTTAAAATCTTACAGGTTAATAAACAGAACTTGTTCTAAGTTTTGAACTGGAATTAGACAATGCAAATAGAATTTAAAGAAAATAAATCTGGGGAAAAGTGTCCTAATAATAGTGTAGATAGTCCTGTAACACTAAGCTGGAGTCTAAAGTGTGCAAAATCTCAATATTGGAAACATCAGGGCATGGAAAAAAGTTGTCGGAAACTATGTGTAACACAAGCTTGAAATGTAGGACTGTTTGTTAGGATTGTGATACATTTATAACTGACCATATCATTAAACGGTAAATTGATAACTTTGAGTTTAAAGCGAGTTTGTGGAAAAATAAATGAGGGAACAAGGAGATCGCTGAGAATTTCCAAAGTTTTTTTTGTCTTTACTTAAAAAAAAAAAAAAAAAAAAAAAAGAAAAGGCAGTACCTTTGTGTAGCATACCTTGCATAAGCAGAAACGTCTACTAAGATTACCAGGGATTAGGTTGGTGTGTAATTATGAGCTAGTTTGTATATAATTAAGAGAACTGGTTTACCACCTGTTTAGTCCCAATAAGCATGTGTTTCAAGATACGGAAAATCTTATGTAAATTCTCTTCCTTGAAGCTAAGTATTTTTTGCTTATTTACTCCTAACCCAAAATTTTCCATCAAATGTTGGAGGGTGGAGGCAGTGGAGTGCTGCTCAACGCTCCAAGAAGAAATATGTCTGGTGGAAGGAAAATTCTAATGCACACACACATCCATATAGGATTCCTGTAATATAGTGTGTTTCTGTAATATACAATATACATCCCTGTCATGTATATTTTGATATACAATATAGGTGCCACTGTAATTCACAGCCTGTTCTAATATGCGCACATCCTTTGCCCAGGATCTTTTTCACAACCCTTTCTGCTTTCAACAATATCTGGAACATCCATCTCCAAAGAAAATCTCCTGTACAATTCTCTCCAATTTAGTTATTTTTTATCTCCCCTCTGATCTCCTTGGGAGAGAAGAGGTCTGCCCAGGTCCTATTCCAACTTGTGAATAATTGTTCCCCGGCCCCAACCCAATCTTCTTGTGAAGTCTACAATTTCTGCTAAAATATCATTCAAACTTTTGATGATCAGGAAAGGCCGGGCTCCAAGACCCATTTTCATTTTCCTCCATTGTTTCCGCATTTAGCTCATATTTTCCTTCTACGCCAAGTCCTCTAATCATCATCTGCATTATCTCTGAGAGTCACGGCCACGAGCTGCACCCAAAACTCAGTTCCTTAACTCAGTTTTGAAACCTCTAGTTCTATTCTGTGTGGTTACACAGTACAGTAGTTAATAGCACAGACACTGGGGCCAGATTTCCCAGTTTAAAATCTTGTTTTTCCTTTAGACTTAGAGATACAATTGATATCTAATGTGTACAATTTGATGAGTTTGGACATGTGCAAAAAATACCTGTGATGCCATCACTACAATCAAGGTAATAGACACATCCAACGTCTCCCAGAGTTTCCTTGTGTTGTGTCCCTTTGTGTGTGTGTGTGTGTGTGTGCGTGTGTGTAAAGGTGTCAGTGAGAGATAAACACAACGTGAGATCAACCCTTTTAGATTCTGAGGTGCATGGCACCATATTGTTAACAATGGGGCACTATGTTGTGACCTTTGGCATGTATTAACCTCCCTATATGGTCCTTTCCACATCTATTAAATAGGGATATATTATAGAACTCAGTGAGCTATCATAACAATTCTCAAAGTTTGGTTTGCGGATTCCTGGGCATCCCCAAGACCCTTTCATGGAGTCCAAGAGATCAAAATACTTTTATAATAATACTAAGATGTTATTTGTCTTTCACTGATGGCGGAAAAGCCATGAGGGGTAAAACTGCTGATGCCTGAGCATGAGGTAAGGCAGGGGCACTAAACTGTATTTGGAGTCATTGCATTTCCATGACCATGCATGCACATGCAGTTAAAAAAAAAAAAAAAAAGCCAGTTTCACTTAGGAACGTCCTTGAGGAAGCAGTATCATTTATTAATTTTATTAAATTCCCACCACTCAGTATACATATTTTTAATTATTGTGTGTAATGCAATTGGAAACATTTCTAAAACACCTCAGCTGCCTACTGAACTACAGTGGTTGTCTTAGGCTTATGCAATTCTTTGAGTGACGAGCTGAACTAGCTCCTTTTTTTAAAGAACACTATTGTTACTTGAAAGAACAATTGACAACTATGGTTATTCAGACTTTGGTATTCGGCAGAAATTTTCTTGCAAATGATAAAAGTAAGCCTGTCAGTTTAAGTAACTAAACTGACAGTATTTGCTGCTAGTGATAAAATTTGAGCTTTTGTGAGAAAACTAGTATTTTGGAAACCTTATATTGGCCACTATGAGCTTAACAACAGTTAAGACGTGTTGATTTTGATGGCAATCAACAAATTATGGAATGATAATATCTATGTAACTAGATTTCTCTGCAGTGATATCTTATTCTCCACTGAATGTTTTTATTATTAGTTTGTATGAACTCTATAAATATTGTAATATTTCTCATTGTCCTACATATGGCCAAAAAAAAAAACAGGTTCCCATTTGTTTACCATTTCAGGTGATCCATCCTTTCCTTTAAGTACAGAATGTGAGCCTTGCTGCAGTAATTTGATAAATAATTATCTTTAAACATCCACGTCTAAGTTTAGATAGCTTATTCTTTATTTCAACTTTATCTTGGTATATAGTATAATATTTACGCTTATTTTTGCCCCTACCAACACTATACTAATTTGTCCTAGAATGCTGTATAAAAAAATCCTTTCCAGTTATCTGACATTTGCTTTATCATATATACTCTTTTACATTATGACACTGATTTAAAACAGATACTCACTCATGCATACTTATTTTTTCATGGTACTTTCCTGAAGAGTTGAATTTATGTTGGCACAGTTAAAGGCATTGAAAAAGTGGAATCAACACTTCGCCAGATTTACAGCAGTTGCTGTTATAACACTGAAATTTTGTAGGGTCTTTACACTATACTTCACATAGTTAATTCACTTCACGTAGCTTTCCTAGGGCACTATGCCCTCTGAGTAAAACTATTATTCATACTAATAGCTCAGGACTTAAAATTCTTATATGGTTCAGTAAATATGTGCTTTTCCTTTGGCCTGACAGATGTAATAGGCATTGCCCTGGGAATATGTATATTCTGATACAGCAAAATTATTCTTACTCACTGATCAAAATCTAGATCACCTACAAAAGCTATATAACATTTAACAACAAGAACAAAGCTCTTGGAGGTATTCAGGAAGTAAGCAGTGCAGAAAGGACTTGAGGATTCAAGATGCTGAGAAAGAATAGACATTGAGGTGAGTCAGACATTCTCTGCCTCTTTTCCATCTGAGGCTCATGCATAAGCAGTGGAGTGGCTAACAGGGAAAATAGGAGCGGCTTAGAACTTTCAGAAGTATTATAATAGGAGCCAAAGACTGGGGTTCAGGGCTACCAAGACAGCAAGGACTTGAGGGACCAAGATTCCAGAGAAAAGGGGCAGAGAGATCTAAATCTAACATTCTGCATTGATATGCCTTTTTGGCATTTGCTTACACCAAATATGTGCAGGGGGAGAGCCTAAGAAACCAAGCATAAAGTAGCAGTTTCAGGCTAAATAGCACAGCTATTGGTAGTCACATTACCATGTGAAATAAAATTTGGGTTTAATTTTTTTTTTATTTTATTTATTTTTAAACAGCAGGTTCTTATTCGTTACCTATTTTATACACATCAGTGTATATATGTCAATCCCAGTCTCCCAATTCAACCCACCCCCCACCCACCTTCCCCACTTGGTGTCCATACATTTCTTCTCTACATCTGTGTCTCTATTTCTGCCTCACAAACCGGTTCAGCCAGGCTTTCAGTGGAGACCCCATTAAGGTCTACACATCAGGAAAACAGGCATTCTGGAAATAGACCAACTCTCATAAATGCTAAAAACTTGGGCTGCCATAAGAAAAGTAAATATTTTCTGTAGGAGAAGAATATCTTCCAAATCTTCAATAATTGCTCATACACAACAGCTGATATCCAATAAAAAAAATCAAGAGGCATGCATGCCATAAAACAGGATCATAAAACAGTCACAGAAAAGAGATGATCCAGTCACTGGAATTTCCAAATAGAAATTTTAAGTTAATGATAATTAATATATTTAGAAAGCTAGATGTCAGGCTAGACAATTTCAAAAAAGAGCTGGGACTTATTTTAAAAATCAAATAGAAGTCCCCAAACTGAAAAGAAAATGTAATTGAATCCAACAGATTGCGGTAGATTAGATAGGACAGAAGAGAATGATTCAATTTTAAGGTAGGTAAAATATCAGACTTAAAGTCAGAAAGAGAAAATATAGAAGAGGACATAAGAGATAAGAGGAACATGGTGGAAAAGCCTAAAATATTCCAAGAATAACAGGTGAAAGAGAATGGGTCAGAAATGACATTTGAAGAAATACTGGCTAATAATTTTTCAAAAATGATTACATACATCAACCCACAGATTCAAAAGTTTAGCAGCATTATTTATAATCACCAAAATATGGAAGCAATCTAGGTATCCATCAATAGATGAATGGATAAGGAAGATGTATTTGTGTTATATATACAATGGAATACTACTCAGCCATAAAAAAGAATGAAATTTTGCCATTTGCAACAACATGGATGGACTTGGAGAGCATTATGCTAAATGAAGTAAATCAGACAGAAAGACAAATACTATATGATATCACTTATATGTGGAATCTAAAAAATACAACAAACTAGTGAATATAACAAAAAAGAAGCAGACTCACAGATATAGAGAACAAACTAGTAGTTACCAATGGGGAGAAGGAAATGGGGGAGGGGCAATATAGGGGTGGGAGATAAAGAGGTACAAACTATTATGTATAAAATAATTACAGGGATAAAAGCTACAGAGATATATTGTACAACACAAGGAATATAGCCAACATTTTATAATAATTATAAATGGAGTATAACCTTTAAAAATTGTGAATTACTATACTGTACACCTGTAACTTGCAATATTGTACATCAGCTATACTTCAGTAAAGAAAAAAACCAAGTTTAGCAAACTCCAAACTAGATGAATAAGAACATCACCACACTTAGGCATATCAAGTGAAAACTGCAAAATATCAAAGACAAAGATACATTTTTTTAAAGATTTTTTTTTTTTTTTGATGTGGACCATTTTTAAAGTCTTTATTGAATTTGTTACAATATTGCTTCTGTTTTATGTTTTGGTTTTTTGGCTGCAAGGCATGTGGGATGATCCTGGCTCCCCGACCAGGGGTTGAACCCGCACCCCCTGCATTGGAAGGCAAAGTCTTAACCACTGGACCGCCAGGGAAATCCCAAGATACATTTTTAAAGTCACCTAGAGAAATGGACAAGTTCCTTTCAATGGAAACACAGTAAGTTAGATATTTGACTTTTCAACAGAAAAGATGACATCCACAAGACCCTCCCCCCAGAAGTTCACCTATAAATCTGTATTGAGCAAACTTTTTCATAAATGAAGGTAAAATGAAGCTATTTTCAGAAAAACAAATGCCAAGATAATGTGTCACCATCAACATTAAAGTAAACATCAGGAGTCTTCTTTGAACAGGAGTTCTTTGAAGGAAAAGGATCCCAGTTGCAAGCACTAAGCTTAAGAAAGAAAGCACAGAAGAGTAATTATATGAATAAGTTTAAATAAATATTGACTTTAATAATGTCACATAGGAGATAAAATGTAATTAAAATAAAAACATATGGGACTTCCCTGGTAGCACAGTGGTTAAAAATCCGCCTGCCAATGCAGGGGACACGGGTTCAAGCCCTGGTCCGGGAAGATCCCACATGCCGCGGAGCAACTAAGCCCGTGCGCCACAACTACTGAGCCTGCGCTCTAGAGCCCGTGAGCCACGACTACTGAGACCACACACTGCATCTACTGAAGCCCGCGTGCCCAGAGCCCGTGCACCGCAACTAGAGAAGCCACCGCAATGAGAAGCTCGCGCACCGCAACAAAGAGTAGCCCCCACTTGCCGCAACTAGACAAAGCCCGCGCACAGCAATGACGACCCAATGCAGCCAAAAATAATGAATAAATAAAAATAAATAAAAATTAAAAAAAACAAAACAAAAAAATATGATGGGGCTTCCCTGGTGGCACAGTGGTTAAGAATCCACCTGCCAATGCAGGGGACACGGGTTCGATCCCTGGTCCTGGAAGATCCCACGTGCCGCGGAGCAACTAAGCCCGTGCGCCACAACTAATGAGCCTGCGCTCTAGAGCCCACGAGCAACAACTACTGAAGCCCACGCGCCTAGAGCCCGTGCTCCGCAACAAGAGAAGCCACCACAATGAGAAGCCCATGCACTGCAACGAAGAGTAGCCCCCCGCTCGCCGCAACTAGAGAAAGCCCGCGCGCAGCAACAAAGACCCAACACAGCCAAAAATAAATAAATAAATTTATAAAGTTAAAAGTTAAAAAAAAAAAAAAAAGCATATGATGAAGTAGAATTGAATATGGAAGAGAAACAATGAAGTTAGGATTCTGGAGCCCTTGCATTGCCCAAAAAATGATAAAAGCACTAATCCATAGTTATAGATGTTATTCTCTGCTAATAGAGGGGGAAGATAAAGAAGTATTTGATCACTAAAAGAAAAAAGTAAAACATGGGAAACATATATTAACAGTAACATAATAAATATATAAAATACTCCTCCAAACTGGAAATATAACATTGAAAAACTGGAAGTAATTCAAATATCTATCAGTAATATAATGGATAATTAAATTAGGTATATTCATAGAATAGATTATGTAACAATGGAAATGAAAAATGATAACAATAATAAATTATAATTTTGAGAAAACTTGCCTGACCTAAAAGATCCCATTTGCATAAGATTTTTAAAAACAAGTAAAATTAATATGTGAGCTCCTAATTAAAATAGTGATAATCTTTGTGCAGAAGTAATTATACGGAGGCAATCAGGAAGTTTCTGAGGCGCCAGTATGTTCTATATTTTGATCTGGGTCATGGTTTCGTGGCCTTATCTTATAAAATTTTATCAGACTGAACTTGTGATTTGTACAATTTTCTGAAACAACTCTATACTACAGTTAAAAACAAGAAATTTTACTGAAAAAGAAACTGGTGGTGTATCTCTAAATACTTCACATTCCTTCAAAGTATTGCTCAAAATACTAAGAATCAACGTTGTAGATAGCATCTCGCGACAGCATAATCTGTTCTTTTTTTCTGCTTATGTATCTTATCACTCATACAGGTTTCTATGATATGGTTTACTGTCTGGCAGACCAGTCCCTTCTTAAATCTCTTTAATTTTCAAAAATGTCATCAGCAAGGGAAAATACATTTACATCTCTTTTAAAAGCTGGTAATTGTTTGGTTTATCTGATAAGCCAGGACACATTTTATTGTTCACAGTGAATGATGATGATTATGAAGGTCATGATGGCTACTTCTTTTAAATAACATTTATTGAGCACTTAATGTATACCCACATTGTTCTAATCACTGACGTATATTAACTTGTTATCCTTGCAACCATCCTATGATATATGAACATGCTTCAGAAGATATCAACGGCCCTGCTCCTTGCTAGTTTTGTATTGATTTAACGTATTTAGGGCACTTAAAACATGATGTACAGCCCTAAGGAAGAAATATATTTCTATGTACAAAAGTGATTTTACCATTATGAAAATTGTTTTCTGAAACTTCTTTCCATTTCTTGGTAACCATTTCCCTTTTTTTCTTAGAAAGTAGATGTTTAAAATTTATTTGTTATCTTCATTATTTTTGGCCACACAGTACGGCAGTGAAAGCACAGAGTCCTAACCACTGGACTGCCAGGGAATTTCTGGTAACCATTTCTCTTATCCTGCAGTAGCTTCAAAAATGCTTTGCTCTGAATATAAGAGTTCCTTCATTGGCTTTTCTCTTGTTAGCCCATTTGTTTCTTCTTGGGTATGTTATTTTCTTTTTTGTTTTGGGACTAGAGAAGGCATTTGGCACATTGCAGGAGTTTTTTACATTGTAGTTATAGATGATAATAGGTGATGCTCTAAACCTCACTATCAGCTGGCTTCTCTCCCCAGCCCCACGCCCAGGATCTGTTGAGAAAACCTACTGCTTAACAAAGCTATTCATAGTGATCACTTTTATAATAACCTTTGCTCAAGTAAAATATTTGCTCTCTGAAAGTACAAAGGAATAAACAAGGGCTTTTTATCAAGACGTTAAAGTTCGTATAATTAGGTGGCTGTGGCTCCCTGGCGCTGGGGACAGATGGGAGAAAAGCCATTAGTAAATTCACAGCCGTTGTCACTAATCATTAGCTCCTCCTGTTTCTCTTGTCACCACTAATGGGAATTTCCCAATGGTGACCTTTTGTGATTTTACCTGTGCTTTGTCCTTCCGTGTTTTTCTTCCTGATACTCTTTTAAAAGTATTCTTGCCAGACCTCTGGCCACTCTTAGCTGTCCTTAAATCCCTCCCTTCCCCTTTTTCCTGTGTTATTTATTAATGTACTTAAATCATCTGATTGTGTTTATGATGAACTGAATTCTGGAAACAAAGTTTTGCACCTGTTGTCAGCTCTTTCCTTAATGATCTGACTACATTTCATGAATGGAGCACTTCATGGTTGTTAAGGAAACCAGAATTTACTACCACATAAAGAAAGACTTATTGTGCATTACTGCTTCCATTTTACTCTGTTAGAAGGTGTGGGGGAGGCATGGCTGGGCTTGGGAAATATTTATTTAACTATTCCAGGAAAAGCATTCATAGATGTGCTGATAGACTGACTCTCCTGAAATCAAGTTGTAGAGTTTATTCCACATCTATTGAACATTCAAGTCAGTCCTTCTGTTTAGCCAGTTCGATCTGTGCTGTGACAATACACGTATGCATTCACTCAGACACCATTTATAGGAATCAGTATTGCAAAACTAGAAATAAGGAAGGATCTTAATTAGTGAATACTTTAACAAGTTCCAAAGATGAGTCTGCCTTGGTAAGAAATTAAGCATATGGTCACCAAACCAGTGGTATCAGAATCATCTGGGGACTTGATGGAAAGGCAAATTCTGGGTCCCTTGAATCAGATTCTGGGGTTAGGAGCCCTTGACCTGTGCTTGAATATTCTGCATGATTCTGGGTACACTTAAGTCTGGGAAGCACTCGTGTTAAAAAAGGGCGGGGGGATTTTTAGAGAGCAGGTTAACATACAGTGAGTTTTACTGATGGCAGCATACGTTTCCAGAGGTCAGAGTGAGTCGCAGCATTTGAAGGGTAATAGAACCAAGGAAGACTGAGGCACGTACGGGTGTCTGGGGGACTCGGATGTCTACTGATGATTGGCACGGATGCCGTTCATCCTGATAGACTCTTAGAAGAAGACGGGAAATTGATTATAATTAGAGTATTAGGAGAAGCAAGAACTCAGCTTATAAGGAAGATATGATGCTCTGTTCCCTCCCTCGAGTCTGATGTCTTCTGCGACTCAGGAGAATCGGTTAGAGGATGGGATAGCAAAACGAAGAAAACATTGATGAAGAAAACCAAGACTTCTAAGTTCAATGACCTCTTTTGCATTGTACTGATCCACTCATTGACCTAACCTTTATCTGCAGAATAATGTGGCTGCTTTACCCAAACATTCACAGAATAAATGACAAAGCTGGTTCATGGAGTTTCTCTAAACCTTGGGCATTAGAGTAAATCAATCATGTTTCTTCTTCTAAAAAAGGGGAAAAATGATTTTCCAAGATCAGACTTAGGAATCCCAGCCCTTAATCAAAAACAGAATGCACATATCAACAGTAATAAAACTATAACAGATGGGCCCTATGATAACTCAGTAACTAATTTGTTATGTGAGTAAAAATGTAATTTCTTTGAAAACAGTCAGTTCATCAAAGCAGCACTTAATGACCCAAAAGAACGTGAACCTTTGTCATTATCATTTACTTTTCACTGCTGTAATATCGATTCATAAAGTGGCTAGCACTGTCAGTGAATTCCCAGGTGTCTTTTAATTGTGTATCATGATGACACTAAGTCATACACTTTCATCCTAATTAATGATATAGAATTGACCCTTGAACAAAACAGGTTTGACTGCACGGGTCCATTCATATGCAAATTTCCCCAATAAACATGTGTATTACTGTAAGTGTATTTTCTCTTCCTTATGATTTTTAATAACATTTTCTTTTCCCTGGCTTACTTTACTGTAAGAATACAGTATATAACACATGAAAACACAAAATGTGTGTTGATCGATAGTTTATGTTATCAGTAAGGCTTTCAGTGAACAGTAGGCTATTAGTAGTTAAGTTTTGGGGGGAGTCAAAAGTTATATGTGGATTTTTGCCATGCAGGGGGTCCACGCCCCAATCCCTGCATTTTTCAAGGGTCAGCTGTAGTTTGATTTCCTAAAAAGGACTTTGCTTGAAGATACATTCAGAATGAGAGACAGTTCTATTTAAGCGTCTTTAAAGAGCAAAAAGCTATAGTGTTTAAGAGGAACAAACGGTAGAAAAATATCAATAATCTAAGACAGGATGAACGCTGGGTAACGGACATTTTGACAATAAAAACTGAGGATAATGTTTATATACACCTGGTTTCCAACCATGCCAAGTGTGTTCTATGACAGCTAATATGCATTCAAACCACCCACCAGAACGAGCTTTGAGAGGGCCTGTTTAAAGGGTTTATGCCTATAGGTTCTAGTAGACAAGGTATGTCAAGTCTTTGCCTTATTCTTTGATTTTCTATATGCATACGTCTCTTTATATGTGCATGTGCGTGCATACACACACACACACACACACACACACACACACACACACACACACACACACACACACACACACACTGGATTTACTGTTAGCATGCAAAGCTTTTTAGTGACCATACAGGCAATCTACATACAGAAGACAATATTCTCAAAACAGATGATTCTACAAAAGGGTGAAATACACTTAAATAGCACAGATCAGGTGACAGTAAAAAGCTAATATGAAATTAGAATTCCCCAATGGCTCACAATGTTTAAGATTCCATTTCTGTTGATTTATTTCTCTTTATTTCAGATACTATACTATATATTTCCACATAAAAATGTACATTTACTATTTTCCAAATGATTATTTCCATTTAGCAATTTTTTAAAAGAAGGAAAGTAGAGGCCCAAAAAGAACTTCTCAACTTGGTCACAGTTACATAGCTAATTACAGGCAGTGAAAGGATGCAGGGCAATTCTACTTGACTCCGAAAGCTTTGCCTACTCTGCCCACTACATCAGGTTACCCTACAATGCACATGCCACAGGGGAAAATCATCATTATCATTAGGGGTAAAACTTATTGAGAATTTACGATTTTTCAGGTCTAAATGCCTCCCATGCACTAATTCATTTAAAACCTACCTATAGTGACTTCCCTGGTGGCACAGTGGTCAAGAATCCACCTGCCAATGCAGGGGACACAGGTTCGAGCCCTGGTCCAGGAAGATCCCACATGCCGCAGAGCAACAAAGCCCGTGCACCACAACTACTGAGCCTGCGCTCTAGAGCCCGTGAGCCACAACTCCTGAACCCACGTGCTGCAACTACTGAAGCCCGTGCGCCTAGAGCCTGCGCACTGCAACGAAGAGTAGCCCCCGCTTGCGGCAACTGGAGAAAGCCCGCGCGCAGCAACGAAGACCCAAAGCAGCCAAAAGTTAAAATAAAAAATAAAACCTACCCATAACCAGAATCAAGTAGATCCATCTTATAGATGGTACAGTGAAGCACAAAGAAAAGAACCTCGTCCAAGATCACATACCTGGAATGTAGCTGAGATGGAAGAAAAATTCAGCATCTCCCACAGCAGGATGCTGCATTTCAGAACAAAGACTCTGAATCCAAACCATTTAGGTTCTAACCAAGGCCCTACCACTTACCCCCAGGTGACCACAGGACCACTGACTAACTGCTCTGGCCCTCGGTTTCCTCATCTAGAAAACATCCATGGGACTAGGAACCACTTCAATACTGTAGTCGTGGAGTTCATATGAGAAGTGTTTACAGCAGTGGTCACCTCATAAGCAGCACTTTGTTTGGGATTAGTTGTTGGTGTTGATGTTGTAGCTATTGTTATTTGAAGGGCCCATTGTGAGTACGTTTTACCTGCAACAACTGTGGTCCCTAAAAGCAGAGGGTGAGACCCTTTAGGGATGTTCTTACACACGGACAAATATCACTCAGCTATACTCAGGGCTATCCCTGCACACTTATCACCTCCTCTGTCAAAGATCAATATTTTCTTCTTTCAAAAAACAACCTGATTTAGAGACATGCCAGATGTTCTTTCCTACACCACCCCCGTTGTTTGTGGAGTTGTTTTATGCCAGGTTTCCTCCACCTCATTATTACAGACATTTGGGACCAGATCACTGTTTATTACGGAGGGCTGTCCTGGGCACTTTAGGACGTTTAGTAGCATCCCCGGCCTCGACCTGCTAGATGTCAGTGGTACCATCCCCTCCCCAGTTGTGACAACCCAAAAAGCCTCTAGACATTGATAAATGCCCCCCTCCACACCACAGACGAAGTCCTTTCCTTGTTTACAGCCCCTTAGATGGATCCAGTAGGTTTTGGAATATTTTCATATTCCAAATATATGAAATATATTCATATATATATATGAATATATTTCTATATTCGTAATATGAATATATTCATCCATGGCTAATTTTCAAGTTGAGGACACATCAGACTCACCCATGTATTTGTCAATAGAGTCCAGCCCAATGACTGGCATATAGTAAATACTAAGTACTGGTTAAGTTTTAAATACTAAAGTTGTATTAATTATACATCAGAATAAAAGTGTGGCTATGTTGACATTAAAATGGAAAGAGCATATTTATGTACCATACCCAGCTTTCTGATCAAAGGTCAGATAAAACGCATTGATTCCTATTTGCAATAGGTTCAGACCTCTTTGGTTACCTATCAGGATTACCGTAGACCCATCCCAGAATTGTGGGAAGCATACATGTAATTTTATTCCTAAACCATCATACCACTTCCCATGATTAGGAGGAGAAAAGCAGCTGTCCATTTGAACAGCTGTCGTACTTCTGGACAGAATAGCTGAAGGGGAGGGAGAGAAGTTGGTTTAACTATCTGCTACATGTGTGCATTTCTATCCTGGAGACCTGAGTTGAGAGCAGTAACTGTGGTAAACTAAACCTAACGCATGATGGGCTTTACAGTCACCCATTTCAGAGCTAATTGGTTGTATAGAAATTAATTGACAGGAGATGACCAGAATATACCTTGTAATATCATTACACTTAATGATTATGCACACTATTCCCCCCATTCTTGGAATGGTTGGCTGAATTATTGACCCAAACACTCCTTCCCCTCCCGCTCAAGAATTTTATACAATTTTCAACTAGTCAGAAAGTGACTGGGTACAGTATCAATTTTTCAAGGGGCAGGGAGAAGAGGAAGAAAGGCATCAGATGTGTTATCATGAGTCACACTTGATGTGAGCTCTGCTCTTTTTCAGCAGTTAAGAAATTAGAACAGAATTTTTTTTTTTTTTTTTTTAAAGAAGACAGGCTGAAACATTTGCTGCTTTGGAAAGGTAATCTAGCGCTGTCAAGCTTATGACATGTCAGGATTCAGTATAGGCATTTTGTTTTTATAATACAAAGATCAGAGAGTCAGGCAGATTTTGGCAAAATAATAACAGGAAGAGTCCCTGCCAAACTTCAAAGTAATTTACATCAACAGTGTGATCGGCCCATACAAAAGGCTCCCCACCCACCCCCTGTGCAAAGCTCAATCATAAAAGGACTTGCTCAATCACAAAAGTGTTTTGAGGAAAGCAAAACTGAATAGGTTAGGTAAGTGATGATCTGAGATATAAAAACCCACTCTGGAAGAGTCTTGAGATTTGGTTCTCTTTGAGAACAAAGGAAAAAATATCATACTTTCAATTTCCAAGGATCTAGTGTGTTGAAAAATTAACACATTATCTCAGTAAAATGTGACTCATCTAGTGTTGGAACTCAAAGAATTACGGAAATGGCTCATAAAGCAGTGTATGTTGAATAAGGAAACACCAAAACCCGTAGAACTTGCATTTTGAATTTTGGTTAGAAACTACACTCATTTAAATGAACTCCAGTTATCTAACTATTAAAAGTCACTTGCGGGCCCAAGTTCTACCGTCTTGCAGGCAAAGTAAATACTTTCACATTTAGTTGTTTTAAGATCAACATCGCTTTATGGTTTTAGAGTTTCACATATATTTGAATCCATTTGAAAATTCGAAGTGGACCATCATACCGTCACTGTGCTTCAGTGTCATGGAAAGAAATGAAAACAGCGCTGGAAAAGACCAGCCCGGAGGAAAATCATTTCTTGGTGCAGTGCTTTTTCCTCCTATGCATCGAATGAATCCCACCTCCACATCAGGAAACATTCACTATTTTTTATGCTTCTTCTCTCTTGGCTCCAAGGAACCCATTCAGTGTGCCTCCCCATTCAAGCTCCCCTTTCCAGAGAGCTGTTCATATTCTAGCCCATTCTGCCCTCTCTTCATCTCTCCCCGTCCCAATTAAATCCTATTTTGCTATGCTTTAGTCTCCCAAGGCAATGCTAGGTAATTTGATTAATTCTAACCTGGGTAACAATGTCTTAGCATGAAAATAATTAGCAAACATTTATTATGTTCAACTAATAATTTAGTGAGTTGTCTTTTTTATTGGTATTTGCTCTTGCTTGAGGACTCCTGGTAACCAGGACCTTATGTATTAGCTGTACAATCTAGTGAATAAGAGGCTGCTTGGTATGAATCCTGGTTTTATCTGTGTTAACCCCATGACTTTGGATTCATTACTGGGTCTCTCTGGATTTCAGTTTCCTCAATCAGTGAAATGAGATGACACTAAGAATGCCCATCTTACAGGGTTATTTCATTGAGATAATTCATCTAAGATATTTATAACAGCAAGTGACCATTAATATACACTAAATATGCATCATAGCTAACATAAAATATACACTAAACAATATACCTGATAACTAAAATATACTAAACACTAATTATTCCTTATAATCTGAAGAACTAGGTCATTAACGGTACATTCCAGTCTCTAGGGCTGACAATTCAGAGAGATTTTTGCAAAGGGGAGAGTTTATTCCCCATTTCATAACATGCTTATGATAACTTTCTCAGCTCTGTGTAAGAATGGTCTCAGCTGTCATCTTCAGAAATATATAGTAGTAACAAACTGGGATAAACTAGATTATCTTAACAAACAACCAAACCAGGCTTCAGTGGCTGTAATTCCAAGAGCAACCATCATATGAGATTGTATGAATAGAGTTTTAAAATCGTGGTAAAGACAAATACTTAAAGATATATTAGATCACTTCTGCCTTATATTTTAATATACAGTCATTACAGGGAGAGAGAAAGAATTAAACCAAAGCATAGATCTAAGTAAAAATGATTCTCATCAACATCTATGGGCTCAAGTTTTTTTTTTTAATAAAAAAAATAAATGAATGAGATGCAGATACACCATTTATAGCTATAGACTCATAATTTCTGACAGCCATGGGCTGCATTGAATTAGTCACCTACTTTCCTTTCCCCCAGTGGAATAGGGGAAGAAAATAGTATCCTTTGCTAGAAATTACTTTAAAATATGTTCCAGTGCCTTAGTTTGTGAAGGGTAGGGGGAAAAAAAAAAGCCGTCAAATTTTGAAACAGGACTAAGAATCTCCAGCTTTCAGCCCAGAGCAAGCAATAATAGCCTATGGCTGATCTGTGTGTCCTCTGGTGGAGGAGGAGTTATATTTAAATTTGCATTTTTAAATATACATCTTCTGGTCAGTTCTCTAGGTCCTCAATTGTCTGTGTCAAAGGTTGGGTTCTCCAGAAGGTAATGCTGGGATGGAATTTGGGGTGAGTGATGTTTTCTAGGGATCCGCCTCTTTGCAAAGGGGCAGGGGGCAGGCTTGGGCAGAGGGAGAAGGCAGGTGGGATGTGTCCGGACACAATCTCAGCCAAGGCCCCGGGGAGCGGGCCACTCCGGCCGGATGGGTCATTGAATGAATGACCTTCAGGCATTGCCGGGCCACGGGCAAGGCAGCTCTCTGCAGCTGAGGCAGACACTGCAGGAGCCCATGGCTGGAGGGCTTTGCTGATCACGTTACCTTCAGCTGGACTGCAGGTCCTTCCTTGAAGGGCCGTCTGGGTGGTGCAATGCCGTCGGCCACAGGCTATTACTGATTTGATTCACAAGAATCCTTTTTATCACAGAGTTTTAGCAAGCATTTGCTTTTTCTTGTGAGCATGCAAGGGACTGAACAAGAGCCTTTAAGCAGTTACTACATTAAGAATTGGAGCATTTGGGGATGTTTTTTGTTTGTTTGGTTTTGGTTTTTTTGGCCACGCCGCGGGGGCATGTGGGATCTTAGTTCCCCGACCAGGGATCAAACCTGCGCCCCTTGCAGTGGAAGCACGGAGTCTTAACCACTGGACCGCCGGGGAAGTCCCTGGAGCATTTTGATTAATCTAAACATTTGCTGGTCTCAACAATAGGCCATAATGTTCTTCTAACCATGGACAAAAGAAATGCTTCTAAAAATAACTTCACATTATAAAGCTCCACAGCTATCTTTTAAAAGTTACGGAAGAGAGAGGAAATACCTCAACTCTTCCACTTGGAAAATGCACGCAACAAGTAGTCACTTCTACCCTTGGCAATGATGAATTCTCTGAACGAAGCCAGGTTAGATTCTTAATGCTTTCTGAGTTACCTCTGTTTCTGTTTAGATAATCTAAATAGTGTCATGACTTACCCAAATGTTTTACTGTAATAGTCTGTGTTCTAGTTTCTTCATCCATAGAAAAATCCAAAATGACATGCTAACCTTTTAGTTCCAGGCAAATAGATTCCCAGAAGAGAGGTGTATCAGTCAGGGTAATAACCACGAGCTGCTATAACTACAACAATAACGCAAAATAACTCAGAGGAAAGTTCAGCTGGAACTTAGCTGCTGGGCTTGGACCAGTGATCTAGGAACCCTGGCTTTTCTCTTCTGGAGGTGCCATTCCTTTCCAGGGTCCCCTTGGAGTCCTTTCCTGGATCCTCTACCTTCAGCCAGACAACTAGCAAACAGAGAGCAAGAAAAGTCACGTATGGCTTTAGCCCTGGTGTGCCTTTAGCACACGTATAGCCATGGTGTGCATTTCTTCTTTCCTAGCCTCAAGCTTAGCACAAGGGAGGTTGGAAAGTGTAGTCTTCTAGTGTGTCCAGAAAAAATAGAATAAAACGGATAAGCATTTATTTATCCAGTCTCTACTACAGAGGATTAAACAGTCATCATATGTGCCTGAGTGTTTACTTATTCCCAGCCTGTCCTAAAACTGTCATTTCAAAATATTATTTGGAAGAGAGTGTTAGGGGGAGGTTAGCTGAATCCAAAAGAGAATTTGGTGTCATAAAAACATGAATGCTTCAGTCTGCTTCGGGGCACTATTTCTAGTGGAACTAGCTAAATTTGGGATCGGTGCTTATTTCAAAAGGAGCGAATCGTAGGGTTTGGAAATGATGTAGTTGTTGGTATAGGTCATGCGGCAGCAGGCTTAACATCTTCCTCTTGGTGGATGCCAGGTTAAGAAAGATTCGTACTTAAGGATAGAAGAGATCCTAATTTTAGTCACTACAGTCTTGATAAAGTGGGATACAGGGACATCTCTATTATCCCGTTAACGTTGCTTCCCCAGGCTGCAAGCTCAAAGAAACCAGTGAGTCGTCTATTTCCCTCATGACTGTACACCCCGAGGCAGTGGCGTACTGGAGCCAGCCTCCTACTGGCTTGTCGGAGCTGATTTTGTCCCTCTTGTCCCAACTCTACGTTCAGGGCCGCCATGTCAGCAGCTTGAAATCAGCCCCAGTGTATCTGCACCATAACAACCGCCCAACGTTACAAAGGAAGGATTCCTCCTCCCTGCCAGAGATGAGTTACCAGCACACGCCTGCCAGTTTACTATATATTTGGCAACAGCATGACGGTCTCAGGAGAGACTGGCTTGTGCTGTGGTTCCAGACATTCTCCAGATCTTATTGTCTTAGCCACCCAAGTGTATTTTTAGGTCACATTTCGTGCACCACATAAGATGGCTTTGTTCAGTGTGGTCTGTTCCGGTAACACCTGGGTTCACAGAGGAATCAGCTTGACATGACCTTCTGTCATCCCTGCCACAATGAGAAAGGAGGTCTTGAAGCCTCTACCCAGAAGTGACATGACCCAGAAGTCATGTCACTTCTCTTAATTGGCCAAAGAAGGTCTTGAGGCTCACCAACCTCAAGAGGGCAAGGAAGTGAAATCCTATTGTGTTCCTTAAAGTGGGGTGAGTGTGGGAGAAGGTCATCAAGACAACGTGACTGCCGGTTGACCTGCAAGCTGGACCCAGGCAATCAGAGGGTCCTCACCCCCTCCCCTGTCCTTGGAATGTCCATTCTGCCTACTGTTTCCATCGTGGAAGCTGTTCCCAGGACACAGCCTTGAAAGAGTAAGGGGTTGTCAAGACCATCTGGACGGTATACATGACCGAACCCAGTTCAGGCCTCTATATAAACTTCTACGATTTAGTGGGTAGGTGCAGAGACCTACTCATCTTGTAGCACCGAAGACAAACCTTGTATGTAAGTTCTTTTCCTTCTTAAACCTGCCACCTACTAGTCCGGAGTGGCTGCCGATTTCTTGGGTCTCTCCCTGCCCTCTGTGTACAGGGCCCATTTGCAAACCAACGGTGAACTAGAATTATTTGATAGATATTATTAATGATAATTCCAATAGGGTTTGGTAAATAAGAGCATAGTCTTAATCAGTGTATTAGGGTCCTTCAGAAAAACAGACCCAATAAGAGACAGATATAGATATATATTTATATATATGTATAAGGAGATTTGTTATAAGAACTGGCCAAGAAGCCTCCAACCTGCCATCTGCAAGCTGGAGAACCAGGAAAATCAGTGTTTAATTCAGTCTGAGGCTGAAGTCCTGAGAACTGGAAGGCTGCTGGTGTAAGTTCTGGAGTCCAAAGGCCCTAGAATCAGGAGCTGCAATGTTTGAGGCCTGGTGAAGATGACATGCCAGCTCAACAAGAGAAAGCAAGAATTTGCCCTTGCTTTGCCTTTTTTGTTCTGATCGGGCCCTCAATGAATTGGATGATGTCCACCTCTGCTGGTGAGGGGGATTTTCTTTACTCAGTTTACTGATTCAATTGCTAATGTCTCCTGAGTGTGTCTATGCGAGTGTTTTACCAGCTCTCTGGGCATTCCTAGCCCAGTCAAGTTGACACATGAAATTAACCATCACAATCAGATAAATCCAGAGTCAGATGACAGTTTCACCTCTAACCTGCTGTGCAACTTTGGCCAATTCAGCTGCCTTCTCTATGCCTCCAAGTCTTTAACTCTAAAATGCATTGTAATCAACTTAATTGGCAGTTATGCTTCCCAATCTTTTCTGTGCTTTGGAAAATGGAGAGAAAGGTGACATTTATTCCAATCACTGGATTGAAGAGCTGCTGCTTGTGGCCAGAGGCAGGTCGTCTGGGCCTTCTGGCTTCCCAGAGGCCAGTGAAGATCGGTATCTAAGCATATGTGTACTCGTTCTAGGCCATGGCTATCGTCCTGCACAGAAAGAGCCTGATAAAGCCTAGTTTCCACTACTCTTTTTTTTTTTTTTTTTTAAACTGGTTGCTCAATATTAAATGAACAGAGGGATGTACACCACACAGAGACTGAGGTTGGTACTATTATTCACCTTTTACAGGTGAAGCAACTTCAGGTCATGAGGGCTAGCCATTACCCAAGTCCCAGATGTGGGAGAAGCATTGTAAAGAGTTGGATTATGAACCCCGAGGTCAGGTTCAGTGCCTTATGACTACGCTGTAGCTGCCACACTTCCTTACAAAGGGGGAATCTAGTGATTTCATGTTAAGAAATCAACTTTCAGTTTCAACACCTGCCCCCTTTCACCAAGGAAGTACCCTGATGCTCTTGCAGGAGACTTGGATTGACTTTTGCTGTAACACAATTTAGAATATGCCTGACATGTTCAATGAAGGAAACACTTATATCTGGCCTGAAAATATGAGAAAATGGCTCTTCCCCTTTCAGATAAGTTTTATAAAGAGATGGGTTGAGTTCAGGATTGCCCAGCCTTTTAGAAAAGTTTAAACCCACTCAAGGGAAACAGTGCATTGTCTTGACTTAGCCCCTGTCACTCCACTTAAATTACTTAGAACCTTCCCTCAGCAATCCACAAAAATCAATACAGCAGGGTTTTTTAATTCCACTCAACTCTACATGATATATGCATTATTAGGGATTATTTTCTAAGTTGTCCTGAAAGGGACAAAACAACCCAGAAGAAAGTGATCACCATGATCCTAATTAAAAGAAGGGCCAGATTTATTAGATGGCTATTTTTAACAAAATCCCAGTGGTTTCAATAACCTATAAGCTCAGCTACCAGGAAGTGATCTCACCGGTTGCCCCAGTGAGAATGAATTATGTTTGTTATCCCAAGAGGACTTGTATGTTTTCCACTGCAGTGGGACATTATTTCTTTCTCTTTTCCTCAAGTAAAAAAGAAAAAAAAAAACAGAACGAAAAGAATTTTAATATAATTTTACTTGATTAACCTGATTGAAATAAAGATTAAACCTGTCTCTAAGATCCTTTAGAATAATTGTGAACTTGATTCCCTTTCTACTCTGTACCTTAGCACAGCCCCAAATCCCAAGGGTAACAGGAAATATGGACTAAAACAAAGTCTATCTTCAAAGCTTTTAGCAGCCTATCTGCACCATGGGAAAGGAAACATTTGATAAAGGAATTAGAACAAAAATCTTCATGGATTGGTGGGAGAAGGAAGTTTCAGTTCTGCCTGGTTACTTCCCAAGGTCACTGTGAGCTCTGCAAACTTCATTTCATCTGCAGAATCACCTTATAGGTGGAGGAATATGATTTCACTTCAAAACATGCAGGGGGTTATTAAACTGAATTTAGATTGCTTGTAAGATGTCACTCAGTCAAATAGATTTATACTTTTCTTTCTGCATTTTTTTTTCCAGAGCTAGAATTTTACTGGCATAGATCTTATGAACATAGTAACATCTGATTCATGAAACATGGGCTTTAAACACCTCCGTAAATGAGTCAAATACATTGAAATGCATACCAATGACATTTACAAACAGAATTCAGTATAAAAGGAAAGAGTGATTTCACTCATACAAGAAATCATCCAATATTATGCTTACATCAAGAAGCAAAAGAAAATAAACAATAAAAAAATATAGAAAAATGCTGATGAAAAAAAGAAGCAAAAGAAATAGCCTTTCAGGGTATCCATGTGTGTATTCAAAACAATCATTCCGTTTACAATCTTTAAAACTGCTTCACAAATTAGGGAGTTTTTTTGTGTTTCTGCCCAAGGGATGCTCCCGGTTTCTTATTTGAAAACAGGAGTTGGCTTGAGTCTTTGAGTTTCCTAGGGCCGTTGCCCCAGAGCAGAGTAAAATGTGTCTCAGGTGACATGCTGAGTGTAACACAGATACATCTATCTCACAGTGAACGGGACAAACCCTGGGGTCAGTGCTTGGTAAGGATGGGCAAGGACAGAAACAGAAGGGTCCCACAAAAGTGTCTTCCGGCTCATGCGAAGAACAAAAACTCAGTGGCAGGCAGCAGAAAGAGGCCAAAATCCTGTTCTGTCAATGACCAGTCGTAACCAGTGAGAACGCAATTCTTTCAGGATTCCTTTTTTTCTTATCCATGAAATGGATTAGTAATACTTAGCTCATAGTACATCTGGGAGCATTAACTGGGCTAAAGCACTTAGTACAGTACTTGACACAGCAACTGTAGTGGGCAGAATGATGCCCTCCCAAAGATGTCTACGTCCTAATGCTGGGAACCTTTTATGTCTCCTTACGTGGCAAAGGGGAAGCAAGGTTGCAGACGGAATGAAGTTTACTAGTGAAATGACTATAAGAAAGGGGAGCTATCGTGGATCATCCAGACAAGCCTCATGGAATCACAAAGGCCCTTAAATGTGGAAGAAAGAAGCAGGAGAGTCGATGTCAGAGGGCTGTTGGATGAGAATGTCTTGCTTGGCCATTGCTGACTTTGAAGTCGGAACCACAAGCCAAGGAATGCGGGCAGCCTCTAGAAGCTGGGGAAGGCAAAGAAACTTTCCCCCAAAGCCTCCAGAAGGAACATGGCCCTGCTGACACCGTGTATGAGCCCAGGGAGACTGACTTCAGAATTCTGACCTTCAGACCTATAAGATATTAAGTTTGCCGTAAACTTGATGATTTAAAACAATTTAAGTGGCAATAGGGAAACTAAGACGGTAACTAAGCAGCAAATGGGACGTATTGATTGTGAACAAAGTCAGTTCTGTGTAAGAATGACAAAGTGGTATCCAATGTGACTCCTTGTGAGTGGATTGTCTTTGGAAGGTTGTACAGGATATTATAGAAAATCAAATTTAAAGTGAAGAGAGTTGAAGGAATTAAGTAGCAAGGGGGAGAAGTATGCCAGCCAGATCACACCAGGATTCTCCAAACTCATAGGCATTGGACGAAAGTTCCACTTTATAAGACACTAAATTAATCAGCTAAAAGCTCCCTTTTTTGATCACTTAAATATGCCCAGTTCTTTATAGACGTTTAACTTCTATTAAGAACCTTATGAGTTGGCTATTATGTTTATTTTACAGATTCAATTTGAGGTTCAGAGAAGTTAATTCATCAAAACCAGTACAAAAAATAATTGACAAATCCAAGTTTCAAACCTGACTCTCTCATCCAAAGCTGTAATTCTGTGATATGACAATTACGACTTGAAGTTATAACATTATTCATGTAAATCAACAAGCTTTTATTATACAGTTACTATATGCTAGGTACTATGCTAGATGTAGTTGTAGTAAGCTAGAGAGAGGCGCCCTGTGTTTGCGAATAACCAACATCATAAAATGTGATGAATGCAATGTTGGGGTGAATAAAGGGATATGAAGCCATCACAGAATCATCTGACCTCCTAAATGGTACAGAGAGTAATAGAAGGCATCCTGAGGCCAAATCCAAGACATGGAGGATGGGTAGGAGATAATCAAGCAAAGTGGAATGGAGAGAAGAATAGACTTGAAAGTAACAAAGAGTATGGAATGATCAATAGTTGAGAATATACGAAATGTAGGAGTGACAAGAAATGGGGCTGAAGTGGTAGTAGGTGGGAGTTCAGGAACAGAAGACTGGGTTCCCCATCTTATCCCAAGGGCAATGTAAGCGTTAACATGGAATGACGTAATTGGATTTGCATTCTTGGTAGATTATTCTGACTGGTGTGGGAAATGGATTGGCAAGAGTTAGCAGACATTTGGTCCTGTCCATAAGACATCTGGTCCATGTCAAAAGGTCCTTAATATTTGGTTCTGTCCAAAAAGACCATAGCACATTTAGTCCTGTCCAAACCCATTTGGCATGGACCAAATATACTCATGAACATTTTGGATGGAGTCAAATTTCAAGGACCTTTTGGAATGGACCAAGTGTCTTATGGATGTTTGGGACAGGACCACATGTCCTGCAAGGTTGGCAAAGGAGAATACAGTTAGTGACACAGCTGCCACAGGTAGTCCTACAAGGTAATGGCAAGGGAGGTAGAAAGTGTCACGTGTGAGAGAAGGTTGGGAAGCAGAATTAATAGAACTGCATGGAGGGGGGAATATGTTAATAGGAGTTGTAAAGAGTTATGCTCATGTCTCTGGTCTAGTTGATTTATACAGAACAATGAGGAAGAACAGTTTTGGAGGGGAATAATAATGACTTCTTCTGGGGCAGGTGGAGGTTAAGATACTTGAAAGACTGCAGGAGACAGATCCAGCAGTAGTCAGCCAAATATATAGGACTGGCTATGAAAACAGAGTTGAGTCGGATATAAAGAGCTGGTTCTTGTTGGCGTATAGACAGTAACTAAAATCCGTGGAGTGTATGATACCTTCTAAGAATTAAAATGAGGAACAAGTAGGTCCAAGGACTGAGCCCTGAGGATCAGCAACATGAAGAAACGAGCATAGGAAAAGGAACCTGTAAAAGAATCAGAAGTAGGAAGGAAGGAAATAAATGAGAGAAGCCAGAGGAACAATGTGTATCGAGAACCAGGGGGAGAGTGCTTGGTAGAGTTTGAATTCAGGGAGAATGTGTGAATGTTTTCCATGATTATTTATGTCAAGTGTGTTCACACTTACTGATTCCTCTGCCTGGAATGTTCTTTCTGCCTCTGCATCTACCTCCTCCAGGCCTGCCAGGAAATTCCAACTCATCCTGAAAATTTGCTTCCTCTGACATATGTTAGGACCTCAGGCTATAGTTTTGTTAGCACGCTGTTCCTTTTCTCCAAAGAGCCATCGGAATTGCAGTAGGTTAGAAACAACTAAATACCTACATACCTGGTTACACCTTGCTCCTTGCTCTACCTTCAGTACCTGCCCTGTAGCATCTGGCTTGTTGCAGAAACTCAAATGGGGCTTGTGTGTTTCATGTGAATAACCAATAACTGCTCAATAAACATGCGTTATTTTGAGGCAATAGAGACGTTAACTGCAAACACTCTGACGCCATATTGCCTGGGTTCCCATTCCAACTGAGCCGCTTCCTAGCTATATAATTTCAAACAATCATTTAACCAGGTAATTCTGCAAACAGAACTGAAGATCTGACTCTACCTAGGAGTTGTGAATTTTCTCCGTAGGATTTTGACTCTTTATAATTTTCCTCTGAAGTGTTGGTGAATAAGTGAATCCCCCATGAACTGACCCCATAGGTGGTGATCTTTGCTCTGCCTTCCGCACGCCCCCTCCCCCCAGAGCTCCGGTGAGGACTGCATGAGGTAGTGTCCGTCAACGTGCTTAGAAGTTATTAAAAACAAAGCTCAGCTATTGCAGAGCGATCTCCCTAGTAGCACCCAAAATCATCTCTCATCTCTGTGTTTACGGTTGGTTCAGCTTTAATGACAGTTTCATACTCTGTTGTTTAAACAGCCATTCTGAGACTTGGAGGGGAGCAGGTGGAATCAGTAATTGCTTAACTGTATGTGTATAGTAAGGCTTGGCAGTTTCAGTAATAGTCATGATAAGTCGTGGAGAAAGAGAAGTCCCCCTGGATAGATCTAAAAGTCTAAGACAGTGTCAACAATTACCCAGTTGTGTTGGCTTTGGGGTGCCATGCTGTGTCAGTAACACAGTGGGAAAAGGCCGTGACTTTAGGAATATGTGACCTCTGTTTTGGATCAGAACTCGATTCTTTGTCGCGATCTAGTGTTTCCCAGGATGCTCTGCTTATTTGTTGACAAACAACAACATACTGCTGGCATAAATCCACACTGACCCTAGCTCAGTATACATATGTCACTTGAGTCGCTTATCTAAAATAAGGCTGACGACTCTATAGGCAACTAATTATATTCTCAGTTGTGAATTCCCTGCGGGCGACAGCATGAATATGTGAAATACTGACCACGGGAGGAAAGAAAATCTGTGACAGTGAACTAATTTTATCTGTGATGCCAATTCACTTCTAAGTGGCACGTGCTAACCAATACATCTGTCTGCCTCATGTGTGCAAACGTGAGGCACCCTCCATGCCCAAGGAAAGAGGGATTGTAAAGAAACCTTGTGCTATAAGCTCAGACACTCTGTACAGGGGTCGACCAGAAAACCTTTTCTGTAAAGTGATAGAGAATGAATATTTTAGGTTTTGCAGGCCACAGTTTCTTTGTCACAACTATTCAGCTCTGCCACTGTAGCGCAAAAGCAGCCATAGGCAATATCTAAACAAATGAGTATAGCTTTTTTCCAATAAAACTTGACAAAAACAGGTGGTAGGCCAGATTTGGCCCGTGGACTGATTGTTACTCTTGTGAATATTCGCATTTTACATAGAATATAATTCTTATAACTGTGGATATCCATGGATACAGGATGCTTCAGGATATAACATTTTTGAGTGGACTGAGAGGTTTTTAAATAAATCAGGAGCAGGCCCAGATTTCAGCATCAAAGTTATATTTCCTAGCCAACTTCTTTTACTCAAAAGTAGCACTTCTTGGTTAAACTTGTGTCCTGATTTTCATTTTATAATTGGTCACAGAGTGGCATATTGAATTTGATGAACTTGTTTGAAAGGGAAGTCAAGGAGAGTTTTTTAAATGTTTACTATTCAATTGAATAGGCCAGTCACTGTAGATAATTAACCAAGTAAAAATCTCTGTACCTGTTTGCTTTCCCTTTATTGTTTGCCTTCCTAATAAGCAACTTGTCAATTAGTTTAGAAGATTTAAACCTGAATCATCATTTAAAGTCTTTAACAATTATATCAGCATCTCACTTCTAAGGGCAGGCAAACATCATTGCCATCTTAGCCACTGAGATAGAAGATTCATTTCTACCATCTTCTGCCATATTAGGAATCTCCTTTTTGTAAAGTTATTCAATTATCATTACTGAAAGGAAATGACTGATTTAGAGTCACTAACCCAAAGCACTAGAAATGATCTGGAATACCACCCAGAGCCTTCAACTTGTTACATGAAGTACTGTGATATTGTCAGGAGGGATGTAGATGGAAAATACAGACTTGCCTTTCTGCTCATTTATTTTTGTTTTTTGTTCTTGTCATCACTTTCGTTGTTCTACCCTTTGAGAGAACTAGAAACATAAAAGGTAGCCATGTGAAGGGAAAAGAAAAGGAAGTTAAACAGAAAGAAAGAAGCACTGCAAAGAGGTTGGGTCTACAGAGTGCCTAGTGCCAAAGGTTCTTAGGACATATTATTGGGATCATTTCTAATATGATTCAGTCCTTCAAGTTTCCATGGCAAGAGGATTTTCCTCTTTCAGGAAACTGGAGAATGACCATAGGAAAGCTAATTCTTTCTCTTTTGTAGACAGGTCAGTCATGAAGCGAGCTGGCCCCTTTCCATTATTTCAGGGAATCTAGTGCATGATCTTAATTCTGCTTGAGCTGTAACCTGATACACATAAGTGGGGATGCAGGTTCTCTGACACTGCCTGGGATCAGAGCAGCTGTAGCTTTAGACTAACACCTGACCCTGATTAAGAACTTCGGTGCCCTTTAAGCCCCAATCAGCAGAAAGGATCTACACCAGGAGCTGAACTCCTAGGTGTTACGTCCTAAGATGTTGGTAGTTCTTTCCCCATTCTCCAAGAGCCATCGCTCTTTGACCTGGATCCAAAACCCAACTCAAGGCTGAACCTGGTTAACTTCATGGTAGCTATGTAAGCAATTTTACAGAACTTAGGAAAGAATCACAAAAACAAATCCCCCTTTCCAGGAGTAAAACCAAACATCTGAAGGTAACCAATATCACTGATGTCTACTAAAGGGGAGTGGGCAGGAAAAATAAGGTCCTTAAGGACCTTAAGATAGAAGTCTCCCCCTCCCTCTTCTTTATAAACTCTTTCCCAGTTAAGGGTGAGAACATGAACTTCCTCGAAGAGAGAGAGACCTGGGTTTGTTTCAGGGCTCTGACCCCCTCCTGGCACATGGCCCTCGGAATGCAGGTCACATTTCTCAGTTAAATATTTGAGCTGCTACTGCGGCTGACCTAATACTATCTTTGTGTTGTGGGTCATCAGGTGTCTAGAGCAGCCTGTTCTGTTCCTTGGTTTTCACAAACAGTGGCAGGAGAAATTCATGGAATCAGTTAATATTTTCAACTACTGTCAGTTGCCATGTTGTCATGAAATAAACGCATTGGCCGTCATAGGCAGCTACACAACCAGGAAGTTACAGGTGAGCAGGAGAAACTGCTGGGCGAGACTTGATCTTGGAAATTATGATTTTTTTAAATAAATCAAAGCATTTTCTGTCCATTTAACTCCACTCATGGTATTAAGCAATTTCAACAAATACATGGATTTAATTCTGTTGTACTCTGATCATTCAACCTTCAAAAACTTTACATAACTGCCATGAAAAACTAATTTTCTTCACCCTCCAGATCCATTTGCATCCAACTGGGGAAGCTCACATTGATAGGAAATCTGACTGGGCAATTTAGGTAACGGGAAGAAGAGTGGACGTCTCGATGGCAAATCATGAGTAGAGAAAGAGGTGGATGGTTCTCCAAATGTTCCAAGCAAGTGGATTGTATCACATTCTAAGGTCAATGACTTGGACTAAGTGCAAAATGAAATGTATAAAACTGCAAAGATATATTTCCCATGCTGCTCCTTTAACTGGAAGCATCACAAAGATGACTGTTATTAAAAACAACTTACTTGGTTATCTCCCGTTTTAGGCTAACATGGTCTATGATGCCACCAGGGTTTCCTTTAAAAGAGCCCCGGGCACTGCATCTGGCATCACCTGTACCTCACTCCACTCTTGCTTAACTGCAGACAGGCATTATCCCCCAGCAGTTGGAAGACTTGTCTGATGTCAGAGTCTTTATTAACGTGTCTCTGGTACATGCAGATGTTTTGGTGGGTTTTTTTTGAATTTTATTTTATTTTTTTTTATACAGCAGGTTCTTATTAGTAGTCTATTTTATACATATTAGTGTATACATGTCAATCCCAATCTCCCAATTCATCCCACCAGCACCTCCCCACACCCCGCTTTCCCCCTTGGTGTCCATACATTTATTCTCTACATCATGCAGATGTATTTTAAAAAGCAAGATAATCGGGGGCTTCCCTGGTGGCGCAGTGGTTGCGAGTCTGCCTGCCAATGCAGGGGACACGGGTTCGAGCCCTGGTCTGGGAAGATCCCACATGCCGCGGAGCAACTAGGCCTGTGAGCCACAATTACTGAGCCTGCGCGTCTGGAGCCTGTGCTCCGCAACAAGAGAGGCTGCGATAGTGAGAGGCCCGCGCACCGCGATGAAGAGTGGCCCCCGCTCGCCGCAACTAGAGAAAGCCCTCGCGCAGAAACGAAGACCCAACACAGCCAAAAAAATAAAAAATAAATAAATTAATAAAAAAAAAAAAAAAAAGCAAGATAATCATGGATGATACACCATGAGTCTGTCCATTCTCTGGAATAATGAGAACTACAACTGAACCACAAACAATGAGCAGGAATGGCTGGCTGAAGAATTTCCTGATCAAACTTGGATGTGCTGAAATCTCCATTCCTACAAACTAACATTGCTTTCTATGTAAGGGACACATTTAAACAAATCAATATTTTCCTTGGACTAGAGCACCTCTGTAGGATCCCATCCTCCACCAGATATTCAGAAAAGACTTAAGTTAGTTCTTATTCCTTCCCCGTGATGGCTAAATATTCGGATTTTTGTACCCACTCAATTCGTTTTATATGATGCCTACTGAAATGGCTTACCTCCTTTGTAATAGGTAATGAATAGCATATGTATTTAACAGGTCCAATAGATTTTATTGTCAACAGAATTTATTATCCCTAATGGATTAAACACCTTGATTTTGAAGAGCAAAGTATAATCAGGTTTAAAGCTACTAGGAAAAATAATTAGTTTTCTATAAAAGTTAGTTAAAATCAGGTGTATTTAGACTCTACTTATACGTAGTTGCGTCAATTTTCAATCAGCATTAAAATGGGAAGAACTTAACACTGTACCATTTCCTTCTCCAGCCTCAGGTGGACCTTTCCCACCCAGAAATACACACACACAAGCATGCACATACACCACCCCCCCACACACACCCAACACATATACACGCACTGTTTCTGATGCTTTGAACAGCTCTCCATAGGTTCAAACCTACTAAATGTTCGTGTTAGCAAGGTTCTGCATAGTCAGGAGACCTTGAGAATAATCAGATAATGAATTAACCTCGAGAACCTAATCATAGATATATTTCAGTGAAACGCAGCTAAGCTGTAGGACCACAAAGAATATCTCTAATTCGTCACTATGGCACATATTCTAAAAATTAGATTTGAATATTGCATGTTTGCAGTTCGGGGGGTTATTGCAGTGGCTTACCAAATGAAGCCTTCATGGTCATTCTTTTCATCCTCAGATTTATTCACTGCACTGCCATTGGAGCGGTCTTTATAAATGCAGGATTTGGTTAATGAGATTCCTTGCTTACGAATTCCTTCTAGTTCTTAACTGCATTCAAAATTAAATACCAAATCCTAAAACATGGAATCCAAGGCATTTTTGCAGACAGATTCTGCTCGCTCTCTTTAGGCTCTCGCCTAGCCACAAACCCTGCTCATCCACCAATCTTGTGTCTCTTGTGGACAGAAATACCAGATAATTTGCAGCAATTCAAATATGCCATTTATCAACTCTTGCCATATATGTTGAGTACTCCCTGTACGTCTTGCTCTGTGGCGGACCTGAGCTAAATAAACAAGAAAATATGAGAAGGGACCCTTGACTGTTATGAGGTCCCCATGCTTTTATGGGAACATTCTGACATGGCCCAAGACATACATTTTTGGATTCTTAATTTTTCAAAATTCTACATGGGTGCATGTAGAAGAGTTTCCCTCAATACGTTCTAGGGGTTCATATCTTCGCTCTCGCCACCACCCAAGGTAGAGGGAAAGATTGACACAAGGGATGGGAGAGGCTAAGAGATGGAGTGCAAACGCACCATTTGAATTCACCTGACACATGTTTACCATTGTTCCTAAAGGACATCAGTTAATTCGAAAGGTTATCTGTTCATCCTCCAAGAATCACTTGTATATCTTGATAGACTCATCTGCCCTCCAAGTTCTTTAGGTTTTTCCTTAAAGTAATAGATTCCAAAGTGAAGGATATTTGTTCTACAATATGATTTATTATCTTTCGATCCAAACAGTAATATTACTGAGTCCTCTCAGATTTCAATACTACACATGCACAATATTTAATATCATTAAAGTCTTATGCAATAAACTTTGTGAAAAGAATGGAAACCGTCTTAGAAGCTAACTCAGTTTGAATAGGATTTTTGAAAAATATTTTTATTACTTGTAATTTGCAAAAGTAATGTATTCTAATAAAAATTCAAACAATCCAGAAAAAAAGTAATGGAAAATTATCTAAAACTGGAATGGGGTTAAGGATAGTGAAAATTAAATATATTTTATGTACCTCACTTTGTCATACAAGAATTTTTGCACCTTGATGGGGACATTATAATGACTCTTGCTTTAACTGGGTACAGGGAGTTATGTATAATTGTAATTGGGTTTTCACATCTGAGTATTATATGGGGACATTGCCAAAGTGCTCTGAGAAGCACTGAATTGCTCTTTCTGGGGGAAAAGCGGGGAGATAGAGTGGGCTACAGAAAAGAGTAACTGTTAATCTGCAATTTGAGGACTATTTAGAGATTTAACAACAATCTGGGAAACAGGAAGAACATTCTATGCAAACGTAACGTTCCTGTACAAAGACCCTAATATACGAAGGAGTCACATTTTAATGGAAAAAGAATGGTTTAGGATAAATTGAACGTTGAGCCTCATCAAGGTCCAGATGATATATTTCTGGCAGATCAACTTTATAAGTGGTCTGGGTTTCAAAGGAATCAAGTGAAAAGTAGAATAGTGAATGTTATAGAAGTCAACTCTACTATCCAGAACAGTTTACAGTATAAAATCTCACTGTAGTAGACTGAAAAGTAGCCCCTCAAAGGTATCCACATTCTAATCCCAGGAATGTGTGAATATGTTACCTGACATAGTAAAAGACTTTGCAGATGTGATTAAATTAAGGATACGGGGCTCTTGAAATGATCCTGGGATGTCTGGGTAGGTCCAATGCAATCACAGGAGGATCTTATCCTCATTTTATAAGAATAAGAGGGAGGCAGGAATGTCAAAAGCAGAGAGGAGATGTGAAGATGGTAGCAGAGGTTGTACCAAAGTGCTTTGAAGGGGAAGGAAGGGGGTATAAGGAAGGAACCACCAGAAGCTGGATAAGGCAAGGAACCAGATTCTCCCCTAAGATCTCCAGAAGAAATGCAGCTCCACCATGTTTGCTTTTAACCCAAAAGATCCATTTTAGACTTCTGAACTCCAGAACCGTCAGTCCATTCTGTTGTTTTAAGCCATTACATTTATGGCAGTTTGTGATAGCAATAGGAAGTTAACATATGCATCGTCCTGGATATAACTGTGGTTCCCCATTTTGTTGATTTTCCTGTTGCTTTTGCCATTGCTGTTTTTCTTAGAATAATTAAGAGACTAGAAAGTACACAAACGTAATACTGATGATGTCTTTTCCCTTGGGTTTTCACTTTAGTGAAGTGAGATACATCTATTAAAAAATTCCCCCAAGAAATGATAGTGATCAATAATAAAGATCTTTGAACAGAATAAAGAACCATTTAGGCTATAGAGCCCTAAGTAACTTTCACTAGTAAAATTATGATGGTTAGCACAACTGTGAAGAAATTAACACAGTGTAGGTAGAAGTTGTCAAAACAAAGCAACTGAACCATACACAGGCTAGCAACTACTTCCTAATTTTTCATGCAGAAATCCCTTTGGGGAATTGCCCATTCATAGTCTCTCTTGAGATTAATGGCTCCTACATTTTAATTGTTTGCTAGCTGTTGGTGTATTTTTCAAGATGACAGGGAGTCAGTACTCTTAGAGACAATAACTTGTTCAAATGTGCAAAACATATTGGACTTAAATGCAGGAGAAAAGCGGAAATATCTAGTTATCATAGCGAGATTATGTTGAAAATGACTAAGTACATCATAACCAAAGTACCAGAAGATGGTAGGGTCAAAGCTTAACCAATCATTGAAACTCTTTCCTCAAGCAGTCCAGACTGTGTCACTTTAGTGATCTTTTCCAACTACCCTGGCCAGTGGTGTGGGTTGCTCAGCTGAAATAAATTGGTCTGAGCAAGTAATCAAAAAACTCTAGAATGACTGGGTGCTTCTTTTGGAAGCATCCAGCTTGAATCTAGACTTCTTCAGGCTGGTCCATGTGTTTGGATTCTGCCTTACAGATCAAGGGCTCAGCCACAAGTATTCCCTAAAAGGCTGAGATCCCCTGTGCTTTGTAGCTTCCTAGAACTTTTTTGTTCTGCCTTCAAAATTAACTATTTTAAACCCACCCATTCACCCACGGGTTGCAATTCAATTTTTGTATTAGCCAACATAAGTTTTAGGTGCCATTCTGGGATTACATTAACTCCTCTGCCTATCTGGATGATTTAGACTTACCCTGCCTTTCAGTTCACCCATACTCTTGGGCCATAAGTTAACTTGCCCTTTGCTCCCTATTTCTTAGCCATGGTCAGCCATTCCCACTCTAGCTCTTGGAACACGAGATGGGGCCAAGCTCTAAACCCACTGTTGCTCTAGGCAAGAGATCAGACCCCAGTTACACAACTATCTTTAGTTTAAAAAAGAAAAAATTGATGGTATCTACTGGTGACGTAGGTGAAAGACGGGTATTTTCTCTCAAAATTCAGTATAACTAGATGAGAATGATTCTAAGACTTTAGGTCTAAAGCGTGACCCCTACAGAGACAGCCATACTCTCTAAGGTATGGTGTGTCTAAAGGAGAAACATGGAGGCCTCTGGCCTGGTACAGGTTGGTCTGTGACATCACATCTGATTAGTGGGACATTAAAAGTGAGATTCTAGTCTGGAGGTTAGAGCCCAAGTCAGAAGTATAGCATCTCACATCCCCATCACCAGGTACCATTAGTAAGGTCTGGAATAATTCCAGCGGGTATCTGGCTGGAGTATGAAAGCAGAAATCTAGTCAAATCACCAAGTCAGGATGTCAGGCTAGGACCTGGCTGTGATTCAGTGGGCAGGGAGATGCCCACAGCCCATATCGGGGTGTCCTATTATCAGGGATATAGTCATGACTCTAAATCCCTCCAGCTGGCTAAGATGAAGCTGAGGACTCCTCCTCTGACAGACACAGCTTGGCAGTTCCAGGAGACGTAAAGTGCACACGGGGCATCAGGGATTTCAGCTCATCACATGCACAGTCAACATGCTTAATTAGGACCTGGCAGAACACACAGATAAAGGACAATGGTCTGAAGCTGAATGACTAATGAATAGTCGTGGAGGAGACCTGGAAGGACACTTTGGCCCCCTTTGAAAAAATTAACATCTTACACTTTCTCGTACATGGCAGGTCTCTGGTTTGGGACACTTTGTAACCAGGGTTGGGGGGTTCCAAGAATCCAGGCTGATAATTTCATGCATCTCTGAGTAGGGTGCAATGCCCATGAAAGGTTGCATAGTCCCTGGACCTCCCAAAAGAACCTAAAAGGAAGCCCTAGGATGTCATTACCCTCGAGGGGACTGGTGAAGGCCCAGGGGAAGAGGGGACCAGCTCCTGGGGGAAGATCCTCTGAAGCCAATAATAAATCAACTATAATTAAGAAGCTACGACACTGACCTGATAGAGTTTTGCTAGTAATAGGTGGGGTTTCTTTCTCGGGAAGTGTTTCATTTTCTGTTAGAATAGCAATAAAGAGGGCAGGAGGTGGGACAAAGAGGAAGAGGAGGACCTAGGAGTACACGTTTGTGTTGTTGCAGGTCAGAAGCCCGGAGAGCAAGAGGGTGGAAGTACTGAAACAGCGGGCTCAGGAATCTAGATGGAGGCGAAGGTCTAGGATAGTAGTTATTAGCATTGGCGTTCAGTGCCAGCTTTCTCAGGATGTGATACTAGACTGTCCGGATCAGAGAGTCCTAGACGTCTGCATTTTATTAAGCCCTGCAAGGCTCCTTCCCATACAGTGAGGTTTCAGGTGTCTTGGCCTGCTGAAAAGGGGCTGGAGAAGTAAATGGCGGGATGGGGTGGGCAGATAGCAAGGAGCATGGGTAGTTGGGAGAAGGAGAGGTGGTTTAGGGTCTTTTTTAAGCTTACAGTTCCATGAGTGATATAATCTATGGCTTAGGGAGAATGAGGTATGATGAAGCGTAGTGAATTTCAAGTCACAAGTCCTGGGTTCAAGGCCTGGTTTGCCATTTATTGGCTGTGTGGCTTTGGCAAGACACCTGTCAGGTATCAAAGATGATTTTAAGGATCAAGTGAACTCATGATACAAGGGTTGTGTGGGTCAAAAATATGTAAAGTGATAACGATTATTTTCTCTGTAATGTCATATTTCTGAACACATTTCTTTAGTACAACAGATATAGTCCTATAGAAATATATTTGACCAAAGAGTCACATGTGAATTAGGAGAAATTTCATATGGTAGGGAACTACGCAATTTACAGTGCTTTCTATGGATCTCTGCATAATTAAGGCAAAGGCTAGACCAGAATATGATTGGAGAGACTTCAGGGCATTATATGCTACACATTTTAAAGCCTGACGTAGAATATTCCCCTTCCTAGCAGCTCAGGTAGGCGACCCCCATGACTTCTGAAGCACCATCCAAGAGCTGATGGGCTACATACCCAAGAGTCCCTCTAAATAATTGTCTGTGGTCCAGCTCCAGAAAGCACGATGGGGATGTCATCGGGATGTTCTCCAGAAGGGCATTGGTTCTCCAAGTCTTATCACACTTCCAAGAATAATAAGACCCACTTAACAAGATCCCCTTTATGGAAAGGCAAAGCACATTCGATTCATTATTAGTAGATATTTGTTCAAATACCATCAGTAACAGGTGTTGCAACTTGGTATTGTATGCACTGCCTCAGATTTAAGTCATTGAGCTCCACATCTAATATTCCTAAGGGTGCACATTTCTGGTAAGACCTTCAACCCTCTGCTGTACATCCTGCCCCTCCACTGCCTTCTGATAGATTGGGGTTGACCCACTTGGAACTTTGCCAAATTCTTTTTAGCTTACTTGAGGAAAATATAAGGAAAAGGGAGAAACTCATGAGTCTGCAGGAGAGAGAACAGAATTCAGTAGCTGCTATCAGAGATGACATATCTTTGGAGAAACCATAATGATAATATCATTTAGGCTTTACATGCTTCAATTACAGAAACTCTGCTGAGTGATTTATATACATTTCGCATATACACTTCAGTAATTGTACAAGATAAAAAAATGAAATAGAAGCCAGTACAGAAAGGTACAGTGTGACATGCTCAAAATCCCACAGCAGTGGACAGCTGGGATTTCAGCTCAGAGAGTCTAAGTCCAAAATAAGTCTTTAGTCATTGCTATACTGCTTACTGCTAACTACTTGTAATGACTTAGAATTTCTTCAAAAGCTGAACGTCACTTCTCTCTGTTGGTACAATTTGGCAATTGGACAGCTGGTTCAAGGAGATGAAAAGTGTGGTTAATCCAATAATTAAATTGTGGGCTTTCTGGGCTAAGCAGTCATCGGTGGTATGAAACAGAATTTTTTTGGAAAGTGTGTGTGCACCGTAGCTCCAGTTTGCATGGCCTGGACTGGTGAGAGACAGAGAGAGCAAAGGAAGAATTTTAGTTTTAGGAGTAAACCGCTGTTAACCACCAACAGTTGGTTGAAATTATGTTTGCCCAAGGAATACATGCCAAATATAAAATGAACTGTTGGACTTGTGTAATTGTATTTGATTGCAGGAGGTGTCATTCACCCATCTCATTTAGAGTGGGAGGGGAAAGCACCTTTGGTCTTAGTTAAGACATAAACATAATCTTAACCATGAAGTTGAAAAGAGCTCCACCTTTAAGCCACTGGCGTTTGGGGATGTCATTCTTCTAATCTTTGGAGAAGTCAATTTTATCCAGTCATAGTGTTGCAGTAACAGCTGCTTTCATTACTGAGGGCTTTCTTCATGGCAGGTGTTGTGCTCAATACTTTACCTGCATTACCTTGTTTTAACCTCATGACAGACCTGTTGGGCTCATTTCACAGATTGGGAAATGGAAGATATATTAAACGACATGTTCAACTTTACATTTCTAATAAGTGGCAGGGCCAGGTTTGAATTCCAGACCTCCTGATGTGTCTATACTTAATGAGCATACCATGATGTCTCCACTTACATTACAGGGTAAAGACGTTAACTGGGAGTCAAAGGATGTAGGCTTTGGTCTCAAAGCCACCCACCATTGGTCATCTGCCACCCACCATTCAGGAAAATGCATACACGTTACTCACCTCCCATATCAAAATGCAGACAACCACTGCCCTGCTTCTCTCACATTTTCTTCCATTGAATGAAAAACTTCCCTACGTGAAGAGTCTGATTAATAATGACAGACTCTCAAAAATATTTTTCAACTTAAACCAAATTGGATGATTTTTTTGGTCTTCCAACATGATCAGACTAGAATTGCATTTTATGGAAAATAGTATGGCTTTGGTAAATAAAGATGCGTTGGGAAGAACATTCCAGAAAAGATGAATGATGTGAGCAATGGTACAGAATAATGTTGAAGCCCCTCCCCAAGAATACTGAATAAGGATAGAGTTCAGTGTGTATACTTGATAAATGTCAGGCAAAGCTGTTTAGATTTCTCCTGCAAGCAAAGTGAAAACACCGAAGATTTTCTTTTTAACTTGGCGGTGGTGTTCCACGTGAGCGTCTGTTTTTTGGTGGTTAATGCCTAGGATCAAGTAAGAGGGGGAAGAGGTCAAGTCAGGCAGACCAGTAATCACAATGCTTACTAGTTGAGGTCTGAAGTGATAAGCTAGAGACATGTCAATGAAAGAGGCTGGACAGATGGAAGGGAGAGTATGGGGTCTCTATGCAGGTTCTAGAGGCTGAGCAGCTATTGTAAGTAAGAAAGGAAGGGATAAAGAAGACTTCTGGATTTTGATCCTGAGTGCCTAGGAGAAAGAGGGTAAGTGGGGAAACCCAGAGCAGAGATCTCCATGAAGAGGAAAGATGATGGTGGGAAACTCTGGTGGAGATGGCAACAGGCAGCTGCATATGGGGAACAAAAGCGGCGGAGAACACTTGGGTCCCAGAGAAAAGAACGTGAAGCCATCTAGGTTTTGGTACACTTGACAAGGAAGCCATGAGAACAGCTGAGATTCCAAGCCAATCCAAGGCTGAATGAGGTATGGAGCTCAGTTCCGTGTGTCTCTGTATTTGGGCGATTGGAGAAAGAATATTTGCCAGGAAGCTAAAACAGGTCCTCATTAAAACAATCTAAAACTACAGAATGGTACATACATGCCCTATGTACGGATAACCAAAGTGAGGGATTTGAAGAAACACATGGTCAAGTATGAACTAGACTTTTGTACTTTTATGGCCGTTGCTAATACCATTTTGTTTTTCTTAAAATCTGAACAGGCTACTTCCTATAGGTATACAGATTGTTAGAAATATCTGCCATGCCCAAGTGCATTCGTTTTTCCCAGTGAATAGTTTTCCTTTATACCTATTTTGGCACTGTTCATCACATAATTTCTCTCATCATCATCTCATTTTGCTTCCAGAAACATATTCTCAAGTGCCTGGCAACATAATAAATACTCCCTGTGGACGCTACCCAACTCTTGGTTATGTGCAGAATTGCTGAGCTGTAGTGTGCTACCGACTACTATTTCTAATACCTCTTGGAATCACACCCGCATTAACCATTTATAACGTACCAACTGCTACTCAACATGTAGGAATGCAATTGCGTTTCACTGCTTGTCAAAACAACAGGCCTTTCTGAGATCTTTGTTTTTTGGGGGTTTTTTTTGGTTTCCGGGAGAAAACATTATTGAGATCCGTGGTCACTTGCCAAGTGCAAGCTAGCAGTAGTTGTTTTTTCCTAAATGATTTTATTATATTGAGGATTTGCCTCGGAACAAAATGTGCTACAGAAACTAATAATATATATTTTTATTTGGTGACCTTTTACCCCATTCCACCTTCAGTGTTTATGTAAAGTTTACTAACTCCAAATGAGGGAATTTAAAATGTGGTCAGAAAGTCAAACAGTGGATCTGTTTTGCATTGGGATGATGTCAAACGTTATCTGAGTGAGAGGTCAAAGCCACTTTTTAAAAAATTTAAACTAGGATAGAGATAGATAATGTCACGGTTAAACATGGTCTACCACTGGTCACAGAGTGATAAATACTAGTCTGTAATGACTCAGGCCATTTCTACTTTATGTAGAAGGTGGGATTCAGCATGTTATAGACACTTAAGAGTAATAGATAAGGTCAGCTGAACATTAGAGCTCTTTATTAGCTTTGAGATAAATACTTCCGTTCTACTGATTCCTTGAATAGATCTAATATACATTTGTGCCAGAAGAAAGTGTTTCAGAACAATGTTTTTACTAGGTCTTCAACAGAAGAAAGATTTCGCTAAATTCAAAGTTGTCAATTAGATCTCATCGTCTCAAGAATCATTATAAACATTGAGCAAACAAGCAAAATCAAATAACATTAATCATACTGGGGAAAAGCCAACAATTGATTAGGATAATATTCTATAGCAAAAGTCCAAAGATGTAACCTTGACAATGTATTTGTTCAATGGTAGGTATTCGTCAATTGACGCACACACATAGTTTGGACTTACGGTGTCAAATATGGCACTGGTTTCTAGGAATACAAAATAACTCTGACATGCTTTGTATTTTATGTAGGCGAGAAGGGATAAAGGAAGGCTTCCCTATAGAAGAATTTCAGTGAGGTTTCAGCAGATAATTAGAAGCTTTTCTGGTGAGAAATAGGAAGAAATAAAATTCTAGAGAAACAAAACTTGTGTAAAGGCTTGAAAAATTGTTTTTAACTGTTTTCATATTTAGAGTCCCAGGATAGTAGGGAGAATTATGAGGGAGTGGCAGAAGGAAAAGCTAAGAAGGGCGGCTCTAATATTTTAATAAATTACTCAGGGTGAGATAAAGTAATTGCCCCACTCATAAATTTCATAAATTATGCAGACATGAGGGACGTTTAAACACAGTTTCCTGGACAAGGAATGTCTGTCATGCAATGAGTACTTTACTCCTTTGCCACTGGTGCAATGCATGATTTTAAGACATGCTGCTACAGCAAACATTTCTTCTAAGTCAATAAACTCAACCTTGAAGTTCAGCTTCAAGATCATGACACCTGTTACTTAAGTCAGTGCAAGCGTGGTCAAGTTCATGGCACTTGCCTAAGGAAAAGTCTGTAGCAGAAGGCACCTCAGATTCTTCTCCCAATTACAAAATAATCCTTTATAAACTTGACTATTTAAGATCTCAAATTAAGAGCCTGAAGACTCCCCTATGATCACCGCAGCACTGTTCACAATAGCCAAGACATGGAAACAACCTAAATGTCCATTGACAGATGAATGGATAAAGAAAATGTTTTATATTGTGTGTATATACACACACAAACACACACACATATACACAAACACACATATACACACACAAACACACACACATATACACACAGTGGAATATTACTTAGCCATAAAAAAGAATGAAGTAATGCCATTTGTAGCAACATGGATGGACCTAGAGATTATCATACTAAGCAAAGTGAGTCAGAAAGACAAATACCATATGATATCAACTTATACATGGAATCTGAAATACAACACAAACGAACATATCTATGAAACAGAAACAGATTCATAGACATAGAGAACAGACTTGTGGTTTCCAATGGGGAGGGGAGGTAGGGGTGGGGGATTGAAGGATTGGGAGTTTGGGATTAGCAGAGGCAAACTATTATTTATAGAATGGATAAACAGCAAGATCCTACTGTATAGCACAGGGAACTGTATTCAGTATCCTGTGACAAACCCTAATGGGAAAGAATATGAAAAGTTATACATATATATGTATAACTGAGTCACTCTGCTATACAGAAGAAATTAACACAACATTGTGAATCAACTATACTTCAATAAAATTTAAAAAAAGAGCTTGAAGACTCTCTTGGACCTATGGCTCAGCGACCTGCTCAAGTGTCTTCTCCATCACTGAGAGCCCTAAGATAGCTCAGGTTAATGCTACAGAATAACTGTGAAACACCCCTCATCCCTCCCTATAATCCAGGATCTTGACAGGGAGGCAAGACACTTACACAACTGAAAAAGCACATGTAATTCAGACTTGATTATGTGTAATTAAAATCCTAAATGGACTTTGACAAACCACCTGGGTGGACAGAATAACAGCCCCTCAAACAACGTCTGTGCCCTAACAGGGCAAAAAGACTTCTCAAATCTGACTTAGATGACAGGTCTTGAGTTGGGAAGATTATCCTGGGTTACCCTGGTAGGCCCAATCTAATCATGAGTTCTAAAATTTGGAAAAGGCAGAACCGTGAACCTAAAGATGGCAGCATGAGAAGATGAGTAGTCCTATTTGTGATCTGAGACGAAAAGGCCACAGGTCCAGGGACCTGAGCTTATTCTCTGGGAACTAAGGGCAGACTCCAGCCAACAACCAGGAAGGAAGCAGGGACCTCAGCCCTACAACCACAGGGAAGTTAAGCCTGCCAACACTTGAATGAGCAAGAAAAGGGATTCCTAATAAGAAGGAACAAAGCCCTGCTGACACCTCGGTCTTGGCCACATGAGACCCACGTCAGACTCCTGACCAACAAGATTATAAGATAATAAGGTTATATTGTTTCAAGCCACAGAATGTGTGGGCACGTGTCACGGCAGCCTAGACGGCCAATACACCACCAAAATGAGTGGCAAAAGTAATTTAATTATTCAACTGGCATTTGGGAAAGGAGACGGAAGGATACAGTTTTGGGGAAGAGCTTCACCGACATGAAATTTGAGCCGGCTTTTTTAGGATGAAGGAATTTGAATGACCCAGGTTTAAGAGGGGATAGCATTTCTCCCCAAGGCAAGTTCAGAGATGAGTCAGATCAGAGCCCTCTGATTAAAGCAGAAGGCTTGGGTGGGGAAGGACTTGGAATTAAGTCGAGGTTAGAAGTGTATTCTTGGGCTTCCCTGGTGGCACAGTGGTTGAGAATCTGCCTACCAATGCAGGGGACACGGGTTTGAGCCCTGGTCTGGGAAGATCCCACATGCCGCGGAGCAACTGGGCCCGTGAGCCACAACTACCGAGCCTGCGCGTCTGGAGCCTGTGCTCCGCAACAAGAGAGGCCGCAACAGTGAGAGGCCCGCGCACCGCGATGAAGAGTGGCCCCCGCTTGCCGCAACTAGAGAAAGCCCTCGCACAGAAACGAAGACCCAACACAGCCAAAAATAAATAATAAAAAAAATAAAAATAAATAAATTAAAAAAGAAGTGTATTCTTGAGGACTCTGCATGCAGGATGAGAAATGAGAGGCATCAGAGGAAATTCTTGTTTCAACCCCCCCCTTACAGAGTAGCTGCTTGAGTTTCTCTGTTATCCTCGCAGAGGCTGACCTTGTGGCATCCCACTGCCCTCCTGCCTCTTCCACACCATCAAGGGTATCAACCACACAAGAGCCAAGACATGGAAGTAACCCAAGTGTCCACTGATGGATGAATGGATAAAGAAGTTGTGATATATCATGGAATATAATTGACCCATAAAAAGTGAGGAAACCCTACCATTTGTGACAACAAGGATGGACCTTGAAGGCATTATGCTAAGCGAAATAAGTCAGACAGAGAAAGGTAGATACCGATCTCATTCGCATACAGAATTGAAGCAAACAAAACTCATAGAAAAAGAGATCAGACGTGGGGTGTCAGAGACAGAGGGGGGAGAGGGACTTGGAGGGAAGTGGTTGGGGAGATACAGATTTCATTGTAAGATAAGTGATTCTGGGGATGTTAGTACAACAGGATGACTATGATGACTGCTGTATTACACATCAGAAAGCTGTTAAGAGAACAAATCCTAAGAGCGCTCATCGGAAGGAGAATTTTTTTGTTTGTTTTATGTCTATATGAGATGATGGATGTTAGCCGAGCCTCTTGGGATCATCATTTCACAATATATGGAAATCAAACCATCCTACTATATGCCTTAACCTTATATCGATACAATGATGTATGGTCAATTATTGCTCACTACAACTGGAGGAAATAAAATAAGAGCACCAACCACAAAAATAAGAGTGAACATTTATTCAGTGATTACCAGATGCCATGCTCTGTACTAAGAGCTTTATTCACTTTGTACGCTTTAATCCTCACGACAAACCCTCTTTATAAATGAGTCAATTGAGGATTAGAGAAATTTAATGATCTTGTACCAGGACACAGCGCTAACTAGGGGCAAATCCAGTATTCAAATCCAGGCAGTGAAATCCTAGAGCCCAGAGTCTTAGCCGTTTTGTACAGTGCAACCCATGATGATCAGACATGCAATTTGTTTTTCCTGCCTGGAGAATGTTTTATGAATGTGTATTTTATTAGGCCCCTATAGGCACAACAGAGGTTATGCATGCTAAGGGCTATGTAATCGATTCTTTTAAAAGTGAAACTGAAAAACAGATCGAGTTATTCAGTCAGGTGAGATGTCTAGAATGGCCGAAGCATGATTCATCCAAAAATTGTTTACATATTATAGCCAAAAACACCAGCTGGCTACAAAAAGGCTGATTCAGCGATCAAATAGAAACCTAAACTAAGTTGCATCTGAGTCTAAAAGAATGCCTGGTGTTTTATGCCACGATAGAGCCTGCCATGCCCACCATTTGATCCAGAGTGAGGAGCAGCTGGGGCTCCTGGAATTTAATAGGTTAACAGAACTGCTTTTGTGTCCGTCTGCTGAAATGCCTTCCTTTGCTCCCGTAACTCTTCATACACTGTCGTGACTTGAAGGTAACTGGACAGCTGAAAAGAACCTAATAACCCTGCACAAAGCTGAAAGAATGAGAGAACTAGTGAGTGAATACACATTCAGAGAACTGAAGGGCAGCATCGTGACGTTAGCTAAAGCTCTCCAAGAAACTCGGTCATGCCTTTCTGTCCTGCGACAGGCAGCCTGCCGGGTAGTGCTTTATCAAGTTGAGCTTTATAAGTTAGAAGCTTGCACTTTTGAGTGAGAATTAGTAAAGCGTGCATTAGTTTGTAGAATGGTAAATGCCAAGGCACCTAAACAAAACTCATCTATTTTTGTTTAAGGGTAAGAAAGATGACACGTGTTAGAAGAATTAAAACGTGATAAACTGATCACTGGAATTGAATTCACTGTTAATGGCAATTAAGTTGCAAAAAATAGAAAAGATGTTCCTAATAATGTTTTATTGATGGTCCATAAAAATTATCCCAAGTCATTTCTTACCTACTTGAGAGCCAACATTGTTCCAGGAGAATAAATTTCTGTTTTGTTCTTATTGTTTGATTAGATTTAAAATTGCTTTTGATTAGGGAATATGAGTATACATATGAAATTTCAACAGATCAACCCTCTCACCCTCATCCATGTTACTTAATTTTTATTCCTTTGCAGGCAAATCAGCTACTTTTAGATCGCTATATAGAGCTGTAGATCTATAAATCTACATACCTATATATATAGACCTATCTACATACCTAACCATTCACACAGGGAGTTTATTACTATAAAAGTCATCACTGGGCGATGATGGCTAGAAATCCACTTTTCCACAGGTAAATAGATGGAAAGCATTTTAAAACAATTTCTTAAAACATTAATTTTGTAAAATGTGGCTATGAATGAAAATAAATGCAACAAAGGGAGTGTAGATTGTTAGTCTTATTAGTTGGGAAGGACAGCTGGATGGTAGTGAAAGCATAGGCTCAAGAAACAGACTTCAGCTACTACCTGGGTCACCACTCTGTGCCTTGGGTGTCCCATCTGTAAAATGGGGATACAGACAGTGTATACCTCGGACGATTACCAGGACAATCCAAGTAACCCGTTTTGCACAATGCTTGGCATGTATTAAGAACTCAAACTGTAGAAGTAGGAACGAAAAATTGATGGGGAAGAAGGAAGAAAGCAGTTATGGGTGTGAAAGTGTGTGCACACCTGCAGGTACTCAAGCCCAGAGTAATTCCAAATAACCTCTGTCTTTAGAAGTATCTTAGGTACTTGCTTTCAGAAAATGAGGGTATTTATTCCTTTTTAAGCTCAGGAAACATGGCCCTGGAGAGCTCATTTACACATTTGGAACTTGAGACTGAAAACTTGATTTAAATACATTTCTCACTTTTTCCCAACAATGGATTATAGTAATTGATAAAGCCATATCAGAGTTTTCAAATCTCAAAGACTTAGAATCTAAGTGATAGGTCAATAAACTATTGGTGTCCTCTGATGCCAACTTTTGCCCTAATAGATTGTTCAGGCTATTCTACTCAGGCTATTATGAGTCTTTATCCCTTATGATTCCATTGGACATCTTCAGCTTCCATACTTCTTTGGCATCTGTAACCTTTCTTTATCTGCTCTCTCACATTTGAGGAATATAACAGAGGATATTCTTTTAAAAGGCCCAGCCTTCTCCTTCTCAACCACCGTGCGCCAACATAAATTTTAAAAGGCCAAGGAAAAAATACTTGCAACTACAGCAAGTGGACACCAAAACGTGCATCTCTGCCATATCCCCTGTCATCACCGCCATCAGTTAAGCCCCAACTCCTCTGGTATCACCAAATGCCCTGCAGGAGGGGAGAGGTTGGGAAGTGATGACAGGGGCAGGAGAAACTTAACCTGTTGGCAAACAGTAGAGAGACTTGAAAACAGAAGAAAGCAGCTATATCCAGTTCCCCACCACCTCCTCCTCAAAGGACCTCACTCTCATCAGTATCACCTTCGCTCCGCTGACAACCCCCTGACAAGGATAAATAGATGTCAAATATGCTTTTGCTCCTAAGACCTCTCGGCATTGGTAGGGAACACAAATGCAAAACTCAGGCTAAGTTAATCTCCTGCTCTAGCACTTAATGAAAAAGCCACAGAATACAGGCTTCCGGGCCAAGCTGTTGGTCTTGCTCTGCAGGGTTACCAGCGCCCTCTAAAAAAGTAGGCTGACAAAACGAAGAAAGCCACTTCTGTTCGCATTTTCACACCCTATGAAACACATGTTCTGTTTATAAGCAAACATGACGCCAGGGTTATAGGGTCTTTGGGGGATACATGACAACGAAAAGACTTCTGATTACAGGATTATGGTCTCCACGTTAAAAATTTGGTAGAACCTCTAAGCAAGTGAATCAGGGCCTTGCTTGGAAGAGATTAGACAAGCATGTAGTGACTTTGAGCCGTGGTGTCTTTCCTAGAAGAATCAGTGCTTGCCCCTGCCAATCTGAAACTCTAAATGCCCGGGCCCAGTGTAACACAGGTTCAACAATGAATTCCTTCTATTTGAGAGGGGTGTTGTCTGCTTTGCAGAAGAAAAAGATGGTTACTTGGGGGGTCACTTTTGCCTTTACAAAATTTAATGATACCAAAATGAAAAATCCTACCCAGGACAAAATCCCAAATTATACATATGGGTTAGCTACACTCAGTGTACTGCAGTAGTTAACAGTTCAGCGCTAAAATCCAATGATCTCTCTCTGCTTAGGGGATGGCAATACTAGTAAATGCTCTGTTGAGCACATGTGAAGCTTAAAGAAAAATCGTGTTTATCAAGTTCACAGCATAAGGCCAGACACCTATCATATACTCCATATATATTAGTGATACTTTTTCTAGCTGTCTTGTGTCCCTATTGATTGCTTTCATTCTATGTTCATATGGAAGGTATTTACCATATATACTGTGGGTTCTATGTGGGCAGAAACTTTACGGAAGGGGGAGAGAGTGTAGCAGACTCCGGCAGAAGAACTAGGAGGGCAGTAGAGAGATTTTTAAGGGCCAATCATCTATACTTTCTCCATGTCTTTGAACGTAAACACTTCTCCCTCAAGAAGGAAATAAGCCTGAGGGAATTAGAGCTAGGAATCTGTTTATATTCATGTTACAGAGAGCTAGGAGTGGAAAGAGCCTATAACCCCTCGCAACTCACAGTTTCTTCTTTGAGATTCCTTTCACCAACTGGGTTAAATCAAATGTTTCCGGCTCCTCTCTTGCTGTTTTAGGTACTAATCCCAAGTCTCCAAATAATATTCTGAGTCTTTCCCAGCATGTACTCATCAAGGAAGTAGATGTAGAGTGAAAACCTTGGAGGGAGCTGGCTGTGTGCTTCACTGGCATATGCGACATTAACCCTCCTTATCCACCACTTCCCCGCTGAGTTTGGAGATGTAGCTCACGTGTGGCCATTCACATCCAGGGACGGGGCTGAGTAGAAAACACATTTGGCTTTCTTTTATTATCTTTCCTGTCCTGGAACGTTATGTTTGCAAATATCATAGTCCCTAGCTAAAAAATGACTGAAAACCAACCCGAAAATATGTGGATTATAATCTCAAGCTGCTTTGGGCTTTCATTTTCTTCAAGAATTAGGAAGCTTCAGGCTCTGTGTTTTGTTTTTCTCTTTTTCACATAATTCATTCAGAAAAGAGGCACAATGTGATATGTCTTAGTCATGTACAAAACTCTCCTCCTTTTGTAGAAAAGAGGAAATATTAAGATGCACAGTTGTGATGGTTGGGAGATGCTTGTTTTGGGTGTGCCCTAGCAGAATGTTTTTCTTCCTCAGTGGCACTGCTTTTTCGTCTACTTTCGTGGGTTTGTGAGACACGTACCTAAGGGGAGGACCCTTGAAGGTCATTTCTCTCAAAACAACCCAGCTTTCTCCACTCAGCTTCTGTCTGGCTTCCCTCTCTTGCTCTCTCTTTAAACTGAACATGACTGAAATTAAATGAATCCACCTGTTCTGAAAGCCTATCTCCTGGTCCCCAGTGGGTGCTATTTGAATTTTATTACTTTTTAAAGATTCACCCATGCTTTCGGTAACATGAAAGTAAATGACCTCAGAGGGGCAGCTTTTAGGTTGAAAAGGCTTAGACTCTGAAGCAGCAGCTTTTGTAATCCCTCTCCTCTTGAAAGGCTGCAAAGCCTCGCTGGATGTATGTTTCACAAGTTCTCTTCTCCTGTGAAAAATGAGGATGTTTATTTCTTTGCTGAAATCGTAAAAAGACCCAGGTAGAAAAAATTTTCCATTACACGTCTCCTTTCCTGTCATGTCACTGTGGGTAGAATAAATGGTCAGGATCTGATCGCAGTCTTGTAAATGGGAAATAACTCCTGAGTGATGGCAAACGTCACAGCTACCCACCCCCATCCTCATGTCTCTGTAGGCCCCGGGAACACTTCCCACAGGACACCATGCTTCCCTTCACGACTCTAGGGTTGCTTTGCAATGAGATGGATGCATGGGATACAGGCATTTGGGATACTCAGCCCCCAGAGAGTTCTGGGCTGTGCTGGGGGTGGAGAAGGTGCTTCAGTGCCAACGCACAGCTCAGCGGTCAGAGGGCCAGGATGGACAGCTGCTGCCTAGGGTTTGCCTCGTAAGGGCTGCTGTCTAGTTTCAAGAGAAACCTCGGGGGAAGAGCAGGGGACACGCCTAAACCTGCCTTCAAAAACTTGTCTTTGCTTCTGCATCCTGCAGAGCTGCTGAGTTTCTAACTGGGGATGCAGACGGTTCTAATTGTCTCCCTTCACATCTTGCCTGATGCTCTACAAACACAGAAAGTCAGTTGGTTTAAAAAATGGTGGGTTGAGTGGAAGTAATTGACTGCCCCCAGCCCCGCACCATGACAGTGAGAACAAGGCCTGACTTGGCCAGAGGGTAGTCTTATCCGAAGAAAATACCCATGCTTGTAATCAGCTACCTAAAGAACAAGTGGGGTGCTAGTCAAGACCTCAAATTGTGAGGAAACCTCTGACCACATAACATAAAAACATCAATGCCATTTTCTGCTAATTGAAACCAAGCGCAAACGTATTTGGTTTCAAGATGTTCTAAAATGTTGTGCGATTATTTTGATGTAACTACAGACCAAAATTTGCATCGATCTGCTTTTACAAATGAATTTTATCCATCTTTTCTGAGCTTTCACTAGTACTGAGGGCTTTCACGAGTACTCCTTTTGAATTCCTCTAGCAAACTCCCCACAATTACTAACAAATATTTCCAATTGTCTTCTGTTTCCCACCATTGACTGACCATCTCTCTCTTTCAATACATTTTTGGTTCTTTACTGGAAAACATCCAGGTCACATCAGTTATTTATTGTGGCACAACCACACTCACAAAATTCAGTGGCATAACAACAACTGAAAAACATCATTTAATTTGCTCCCGATTCTGTGCGTTGGTTTGCCAAGTCTTAGCTAGGAAAGCCTCTCCTTCATCCGGTGGATGCAGTTTGGTCTGGACGAACCAGAATGGCTTCCTTCACACACCTGGTCCCTCAGCTGAGCTGTAGCTGGGATACTGAGACCTCTCCTCCTCTTTCATCTCCTAGGTCCTTCCTCTTCCTGTGGGCTTTCACCCTTCAGGACATCATTCGCTCCATCTGGTCTCTCTAGCAGGGTAACCATACTCATTTATATGGTAAATCAAGACTCCAAGCAAAAAAAGGCCAAATCTGCCAAACCGCTTAAGCCCGAGGCCCAGAAACGGTGTATGTAACTTCTACCACCTTCTAGCAACCAAAGCAATTCTCAGGCCAGGGAATACTGAAGGGAAGAGGAAATAGTCTTCATCCCTTGCAGAAAGAGCAAAATCCACATATAAGGGTGGGAGGAATCACCGGCATCTAATGTTTGCAGACAACTGACCACATATATCATACCACGAGTTCTAGAAATAAAAACACGGGGGCCAGGGTGGCAGGGGAGAGGAAGGAATACATGTAGGAATTTAGTATACCTTAAATTGTATGATGCAAATAATTGGGGAGACTGATCTAGTTAATAAATTGTGTTGAAGCCATTAGTGAACCATTAAGAGAAAGAAACCCAGCTAGCTGAAAGAATGCAATGGGATAAATAAAGATGTACAGAGCCATAAGAAATACTTACTTTTTATCAGAATGTGGAAGAGAGATTAAACAAACAAAAAAGACATAAAAGTAAATTCTGTCTGGTCTGACAAATCTTAACCACATACAAACTTTATAGGTAGTAGCAAAAGCTCTCAGGTTCTGCCTCTACTTAAAATGAGAATACAAGAGAATGTTGCTCTCACCCTAAGAATGAGGGCAGGGAAGCCAGATAATTTATAAAATCATAACTTTTTTTGAGCTCATCACAAAACAGAGGTTACACGGCAACCAAATGAACAGAATTCCAAAGGGTAACAGCAACTCTAAAGAGACATCAAACAAAACATTTTCACCTGGGGCAGAATCAGGAATGACGCGTCAGCCACTGTAACAGCAGGTAAGAAAGCAACCAAAATTTTAGCAAGTTTCCAAAATCCAATTACAGGCCAGCATGACAACCTAGAATACCTGGGAGCCCCAGACCTGAAGGAAGTACACATTCGCTCGCAAGCTCTTTTTCATGGACCTCCATGGTGTTCATCAGACACTGGGGACAGGGCTTGAGACCCAAGAGAGCCCCTTTCAGGGGCACTCAGCATGAAACCACACCCACTTTCTTGGAACCTTCTTTCCTATGGAGTAAACATCTTAAGTCACTAGGGAACGGGCAGGCAACCTTTCTGTCCCAAAGGGTCAAAAATTCACTGCCTCCTAGAGAAACAAAACAACAGGCACCAGCTACTGAAGGACCAAGGATGGACAGACTTCCCTCCTGCCCACAGTCACAAGCAAAGGTAAACCTCTGCGTAGAAGCAAAGAGGTTTGCCCCCAGGTACGGGCAGCCCCATCCCCGGCTGGGGGAGGGGCAGACACTCCTGCTGCCAGTCTAGACAGTGGTACCGGGCTGCTGGGGAAGAGAGAGAAGCAAAACCCTTCTGCTTCTGGGGGAGAGACAGGAGGGTTCCTCCTCACGTCCCAGTGGAGGGGTGGGAACACTGACAGTGTCCCATCCCCAAGTGGCCGGCGCGCCTTGCCTGCCCGAGGCCGGAACAGGAGGATAGAGAACTCCCCTGCCCACCACAAGCCCTGCAGCAGGTAACAAGTGACAGCAGTTCACTGGGCGATGAATAAGAACGTAAAGAGAACTCTTACCTGTTGATGTCGTGCAGCACCCGCAGAAAGCTTAGGTCGGAGCAGGGACACTGAGAAAAAGCCTCGTGCCACGCAGCCTCTGCGCAGGACACTAGGTCATGGCGGCCCAGCACAGAAAGAATTTAAAGTCTCCGTTCACCTAAGGCAATTAGCAACAGCAAAGCCCAATCTGCTTGATTACCAACTAGATTGACTCAAGCACCCACACGAACAATCTGGAAGAAAGATAGGTGTGCTCATTTAAGGGCATACATGCTGGTATTTACCTCAGTCTCTACTGTTGTATGTAACTGATGTCCAGTCTTCAAACAAGAATGATAGAAAGAGGAAGGGAGAGAATGAGGGGGGGAAGAAAGAAGGAAGGAAGGGAGGGAGGGAGGAAGGAAGAAGGAAAGGAGGGAGGAAGGGAGGGAGGGAGGAAGGAAGGAAGGAAGGGAAGGAAGAAAGAAGGAAAGAAAGCAGAGATAAAGCAGTAAACAGAGCCAGATTCAGAGATGAGACAGATGTGAGAAATATCACATAGGGAATTTTTAGAAGTATGATTAATATGTGGAAATACTTAGAAATAATTTTGACAAAATATACGCAATATCTGAAGACTAAAAACTATAAAACATTGATGTGAGAAGTCCAATTTGAAAAATAAGTTACATAAATGGAAAAATATACTATATTTATCCATCAGAAGGAAGACCCAATATTATCAAAATGTTATTTCTCCCCAAATCAGTCTATACATCGAACACAACCCGAATCAAAATCCTTCTACGTTTGTGTGTGTGTGTGTGTGTGTAAAATTTGACAAACTGATTCAAAATTTTATACAGAAAAGCAAAAGACCTAGAGTTATCAAAACAATTTTGAAGACTAAAGAATGTGTGACGGTTTGTAAGATATAAATGATATGTTTGTTTGGAGCATATAAAGAGAGGACAGGCTGTCCATGTAAAGACAAATGTTTTCTAGACACCTGAGAGGTGAAAACAGGGACTGAATTTTGCAAAAGAAGTTGAGGCTGAACTTGGGAATTTGAGAGCTGTGAACCCATGAGTGATGGCTAAAGATACTGAAACCTAACTGAAAGAAAGAACTTAGAGAAAGACGAGTAGGGGCGAAGCACCCTTGGGAAATGACCAAAGCTAGGGCTGCCAGAAGAAAGAAGACTCCCCAGATGAAACAGGAAAAGAGAAGTCAGCAATTAAGAACAGAAACCGAAAAATGCAGAATGAGAAGCGGAAGGGGAGAGTTTCAACAGGAAGAGGGGGTAAATTCTGTTTACTTCTCAGAGAGTCAGGGGAAATATGTTTAGAGAAAATGCAGTCATTGGGATTTAGCAAAAGGAAAGCTTCAGAAACTCCTGGAAAGAGTCACAGTTTCTGTAGAGGGGAAAGAGGCAACTCACAAGAAGGAAGGCGAAGGAAGGCAATTGTGTAAATCAGCTGAGTAATGGAATAAAGCAGGGAGCTGAGGGGAATGGTCGAAGCAAAAGTGAATTATTTTTTGATGAAATGGTAATAAACTTTAAAAACAACTAACAAAATATACATTGTGTTTTATTCATCTCTGTGTCCATTGCACTGTTAATACCACAGGGTCTTGCTGTTTGGATAGCTATTTCGACAAGTATGTAGGCGTCTGCACAGCAGCTAAGGTTGAAAAGCATTGATCTATTCATTTTTGGATGCAGAACTTAAAGTCATGAGGGGTGAGGTAGCTTGATCCAGGTCACCCAAGTTAAGGAAGCCTGACCCCGACTCCTGGTCAGAAAGTTGCATTCATTCCCTGCTGCCTCTGAAGAATAAACTCTGTCCTCTTTTGGAACGAGCTGATTGAACTGTCCCCATTTCTGAGATCCTTAGAGACGTGACACCTACCAGGAGGAAGATATCCGTGCCTGACATTCTTTAGGTGTTGAGGGGTCCCCTCCCTGACTTGCCGGGCTGTCTTTCCCAAAGCAAATTCTGGATGTGTGAAAAGCCCGGATAGGAAGAACTGTTTAAGTCCATCCTCCTTTAAAAAGCCAAGAGCCAAGGTAGAAATCTATGGGGAAAACTTTCTGGATGAACAGCTATCTTAGTTGATAGACATGTAGCTCCAAAGCACAGGGAAGCTGAGAAAAGTTTGAAGTGTCTCCAACATGTCACATGGCTCTGCCCGGGCCAAGCCAAAGCTGCGAGTGTGCCCCTCACATGACGCTTGAGTGAGTGATAACTTATAGCAGGTGGGAGCAATGAGAGAAAATGGAAAGGGAACCATGGGACTGAGGTGTTTGTTTTGTTCTGTTTTTTATACTCCCCTGTTTGTCCTCATTAAGTCCTTTGAATATGAAGCTCTGTGTCACCTCCCTTATTATTATGAGAAGTGGGCCATTCAGGACTTTCTCTCAATCTCATGGTAAAGTACCCACCTTTCTTTTTTCTTTTACCTCGTAGGATGCGTTGTCTAATATATTTCAATTCCCAAGTTTCTCCCTCCTTGTAAGACTCTTTCTTTCTTTTCTGAGAGGTCATTGCTTAATGCCTCAAAAATCTGACTTCTCACCATCATTTCCTCTTTGGTTCACCGTGGTTAAGACTGTTTCTTTTAAGTTCTCTGGTTACAAAAAAACCTGGAAATAGTAAAATGTCCTGTGGTATTGTTTTTCCTTTAACTGAAATAAATATGTTCCCAGGGAGATAGGTGTTGATCTGTTGTCATCTTTGTACATGCTAGAATTCCACAGACACTGATTGAAAGTAAGGAATACCAATATGGTCTTGTCTAGTTGCCCTAATTGAGAGACGAAACGGAGGGAGTGATTGAAAATGTATATGCCTAAGATTTCTAGCATTTGGGGCTTTGGAAACTGTTTTTGCACTTAAATGGGAATATATCTGTGGTCCTTGTGCTGGGGGATATGGCTTATAATAAGATATTGAAGATAATTTCTGATCACTTGGCCCATGAGTAGCCACAAAGCTGTCTTACCATCCACCCCAACCCCTCTTCAACAAGAGGTGAAGGTTATAACTTGAGAAAAACATCCCCGATGTCTTAGCCTGAAGGAATCAAGACCTACAGTGTCATTTAGGAGGAGGAGCAGTAATCAGTTAAGTATTAGAGTTTCAAATCCTTACTGGGATGGATGTTGAATCTAAATTTAGACCAAATACAGAACAGGCTTTCACAAGACCATCCGATTTAGCAAACTATCAATACTTCAAGTGTCTCCAACAATTGGAAGCATGTTGGAGAAAGACCAACCGGAAAGACATGCCTACAGAAAACCCACTATTTTCTTCTGTCTGTTGGAAAATGTCTATCTCTGAACTTTATCGCCCCATTATTTGTCCACTATTTTTTTTTTTTTAGAGCTTAAATTTCTTTATGCAAATCAGTACTTCTCTTTTTTTTAATTTATTAATTTATTTATTTTTGGCTGTGTTGGGTCTTCGTTTCTGTGCGAGGGCTTTCTCTAGTTGCGGCAAGCGGGGGCCACTCTTCATCGCGGTGCGCGGGCCTCTCACTATCGCGGCCTCTCTTGTTGGGAGCACAGGCTCCAGATGCGCAAGCTCAGTAATTGTGGCTCACGGACCTAGTTGCTCCGCGGCATGTGGGATCTTCCCAGACCAGGGCTCGAACCCGTGTCCCCTGCATTGGCAGGCAGATTCTCAACCACCGCGCCACCGGGGAAGCCCCGGTCCACTATTTTTTAAAATATAAATACGAGAGTGTGTTTTATCCCATTATCTGCTCATCTATGAATTCATCTTGTGTTTATAAGACTTCGGATTTTGAGAGTGTTTTCAAGCTCCTGAAGCTCAAAAGCTCTGAAAAATAAATGTATTTGTTTGTTATTGCCATGGATTGTTAACAGATGTCATTATACTCTCCGGTGAAAGGTTTAGGTTCCGAAGATACGTAAATCTGGGTTCAAGTAGACTGAGCTACCTAAAATTTTTGAGAAACTACCCTTCTAATTGTGAGTTTCCTCATCCAGATGATAGGCCTGCATGTGGTACCAAAATCATACGATTGTTGTGAGAATAAGCTGAAATTACCAATTTCGATGATTAATGAGTGACATGTAGTAAGCACTCAATTGATGATGAGGATTACAGCTAATTTTAGTTAATGAATAAAATATAACATTACTAGATTATAGTTGAATCAAGATTACAGTACAAGGATCTCTTCATTCGTAATCATTTTTTGAAATAATAAACTTGATTCCCCCTTATGTTAATCTACTGTACCCAGATAAATATTGAAAGCAGAAATATCATTTTGAGCTTTATGTAAGGACATCAAGCTGTAATTAATCAACAAGAGTGGGAAGTAGATTTACAGACACCAGCCCTGGATTTTGATAGATCAGGCGTGTGAAATTACAAGGTATTGATTTAAGCAAAACACACTCAATGTAGCCTCTCTTTATAGCCTCGGTCTAAATTACAGCATTTTGTAGTGGATTTATGGCTTCTGAAGACTAACTCCACTGGAAGAAGTGATTGTTTCTTGATGTCTCACTGGAGTGAGGTTCTTAGTTTTGTACAAACAGCACCATGTTCCTGGTGTCATTCAGCAAAAACTGTTATCTGTCACTTGGATAAAATCTTATACACACAAATATTGCCCCACAACTTTGCAGGGCACAAAGTGAAAGATAAATCCAACATGAGACACAACAGAATCAACATTCCAAATGATCTCACCAGACGGGAGCAGTGACATTTAAGAGAACAAATGTAAATTCTAACATTCCGATTCAAAAAGTCACTGAAAAGATACAAGATGGGAGGAATCAATTGAAGTCGTTTCCCAAAGAGAAATCCAGGAAATACTACAGTTATCCAAGAGGATAAGGCATCATCTGTCCCCCCACCAAACAGTGCATCGTGTTCCTTCCTCCTTCCCAACTGCATACAGGAACGCATCCATCTAAATAAATGAATGCATATTAATGCGTAAATCACCAAGTAGTTGAAGTAATCCAAAACACGGAGTGGATCTAAAGCAGATATCCTTTCTGACCCCTGTATTCTCTATTTTTAATGAGGTCAACATTTACACACACACGCCCACCTTCACCCAACTTAGAAACCTTTTTGACCCTTTCTCTTACAAATAGTTAGCGAACAGTTTCCTTTTCTTGGCTCCATCTGCCCAACTTTTCATCTTAATTTTGATGCCAAGTCTCATTCTTTTGGGGGCTCCTACTGCCCAACCTGTTATTCTGTCTCCACTTTCTCCTCTGTAGGGTCTCTCTGTTATGCCTCATCCTTCTGAAATGCACACGGGATCCTAGCATTTCTCTGCTTAAAATTCTTCCATAAATACCTGTAACCTAGAAATCAAGTCAAGATGCTTTTCCCGAGCATAGAAACCCCCTTTTAACCTCCTCGGTAGCCATGTATTTCTATGTTCCATCATGTTGAACCCTTGAGCTACTTCCCTCAATATCCCAAGCTTTCACAAGCCAGTGTCTTTTGCATGTTCCTGTCTTTGTCTAGCATTACCCTCATTTCCTACTTCTTATATTTTTCATGCTTCAAATCTAAAGGCAGAAATCAAATCTGTATGGGAAAATTAGCTGATTTATCCTCTGTTCCCTTTTCAATGTATATGCTTTGTCTCATACGTGTTCACGTATATGCCTTTTTCTCAAGCAATGATGAACATCTTACAGTTTTATATCACAGTGGTGTACCACCAGCCTCTGTAGACTAACCGACACACTGGTGATACAAAGGTTTGAAAAATGAATGCATTATTTGGAGGAATGGGCATATCAGATAATTAGCATAAAGTGATTCTTCAAGCTGAATTGTGAAATTTGGAAGTCATCATTGATTAGATAATTTCCATGCTATAATCCTGTAAAATAATGACATTCCTTTGTTTTGAGTAAATAAAACAAGACTCGGGTATAATTCGGTGAAGAATGCTTATGACTAGGTCCTTAGTATGCTTTTCTCTTGGCATGTGACTTTCTCCCTAAATTCTACAATAAGAAGCATGCATTTATCTCCCACATTGGAAAGGCTTGACCTAATTTTAGGGAAATCCTAGAAGAATCTGTAGCCATTAACTTTGGGGCTGATGTTTCCGAGAAACAAATCAATCAGTATGTGTCAGACTGTCACAAAACTGCAGGCACATTTCCAGGATAGGAAAGCAAATGGCCACAATTTCACCCACGACTTACTCCCATTCTTGACCCAATAATTGCTAGGGAAATACTATTTTTAATTGAGCAAGTGATTCACGTCTCTTGAGTACAGAACATGCATTCCACGCGGTGCAAATCACCAGCTGACGATAGCTCAGAAAGTATGCTGGTCAGCATCTCTATCAGAGCTGGGTGTCCCAAGTCCTGAAATGACATGACATGTACCCAGTTGTTCTTAAGAAAATTTCTAGAAAATTCTCCGAACGGTACATATTGATACATCGATCTGCTGTTGGAAAAATGCCTTCTTTGGGGGCCTTAGGATTTTAATCCTCTAAATGGCCATCTCCCAAGAAATAGGTCACCTCACCAACACGGCAATACCACTGGATTGGTTGGTTTCCAAGGATACTGAAGGGAAGGTAGACACATTGTAAAATGGAGCCTTTGCCTAAAAATAAGAGAAAATTATAGAGATGGGGAAGTCACCGATTAATTGCATTCACCATAGCAGTCCATTTAGAAACTGAGGCTGTGAGATGATAAATTTTCAGAGGTCCCTGATATTTTCTAATGGTGAGTTTGAGCCTCAACTTACTCTGGGTCCTGTTCGATGATTGTATCAGGAATTTCCTCTTTGAAAACCATGATTTTAAATAGGGTTAACCTGTTAGGGAGGAGGAATTCTAAACCGGAGGGAGACTAAACTGCTACAAACTACACTGCTACCCATCCTTAGTTGTGTTTTCGCTTACTTGAGCCCTGCCCAGCCACTGATCCTTGTGCAGAGCTGTCTGAACCACACTCGGAGGGAAGACTCACAAAAAATAATTGAAGAATAAACCTTCTGCCCAGGCCAATTGGGTAAATTGCCTTTGTGCTTTTCCATGACTTGCTTTTGCCAGATAGAATACTTGGCACTCAAGACAGTGGTGTTGGACCAGATTTTGGAGCAATGGGGTTTTTGAAAATGATTTATTTTTTCCCTCTGTCACAGACAGTTACTCTGGCACAGATGGCTTCTCTGAATGATGAGCCCAGAGTCTTTTCCATCAGATTTTGCCATTGTAAAAATCTATCTGCTGTAGTCTCTCTGACTTTTTTGCTCTGCATATCCAAGAGAAGATGTAAGAAAGTTTAGAATGAAGACCAAATTTTCGCCCCAAACATGTGTAGCTCCAAGGCCTTCAGAGATGGCTCTGTGACTGTGATAAGCTGAATACTTCTTTCCCTTCCAACCCTGTTCCTCCTATGAAATTCCATCTTCAACAAATAATGTTAATAGGGGAAAAAAAAACAACTAGACAAGAATGGAAAATTATAGCTGTCTTTCCCTGGACTAATAAGCAAGCTTAGATTGGGTTATATAAATGCTCAGTACTTGTTGTGGACCTTTCCCAACAGATCAAGACCTAATTAGGAACATCATACTAACATGGTAGGAGGAATTACGTTAAGAGAAATGATTCTGTCAGAAGTTGGCCACGAAGACAATGCAGGCAAGATCTCAGGGGATATCTAGTTTCTGTGGAAGGAAATCTGCCTTTGGAAAAGAATCGACTTTTCCTGAGAAACAATTGTGTGCCATAAATGTAAATCTATAAAGTCCTGAAGACTTTGTGGATCCTTAGCCCCATTTTGCAGATAGGTAAACTGAGAATTAGAAAGTTGCAGGAGATACAAAAGATCAACTCTCAGTTTGAATACCGCAGAGCTCTGCACCCTAGGATAACATACTCCCTCCATGTAAATCACATGTGGGATACGGCGATTAATGGGATTTTGGTGGAGAGGAAAGGTGATAATGATGCATTCCTTGAGATCATTAACAGAGAAGAAAGATGGAATGATGTGCCTGGCATAATAAGTCACTCCCACAGGGAGCTACGATCGCTAATGGAGAAAACGACAGTGATAACTGCAAGATATAACAACACCACATGAAACTCAGCCAGAATTTGAGCCCATCACAGCAAAATGGGGCACAAGGAATCATCTAATTCCGCTGAACAGATTTGGCAAGAGAGGACAAGAATGAACATGACCATTAATCATGATTAATTATTGTACTTCTATCTGTCACAACTGTGCGAGTTACCAGTATACGGTATGGGATCTTTAAAGGAGTATAAATGTATTCCTACATTTCTGTATCGGTGCATTGTATACTTTGGGTACCTAAAATTAGATTCGGCAAAGATTCTATACGAAATAAATAAGTGACTTTATCAGGAAATAGGGACGTGTGTACGTGTGTACGTGTGTATGTATTTTGTGTGCACCAGCCACACAAAATAAAAATTGCACTGGGGATAACCCTGTCAGAGTTTTTGAGAGCCTTGACTCTCAACTCTGTAATTTCTTTTTCTTTTTTTTTTAAGATTTATTGATTGATTGATTGATTGATTGCTATGTTGGGTCTTTGTTTCTGTGCTAGGGCTTTCTCTAGTTGCGGCAAGCGGGGGCCACTCTTCATCGCTGTGCGCGGGCCTCTCACTATCGTGGCCTCTCTTGTTGCGGAGCACAGGCTCCAGACGCGCAGGCTCAGTAGTTGTGGCTCATGGGCCTAGTTGCTCCGCGGCATGTGGGACCTTCCCAGACCAGGGCTCGAACCCGTGTCCCCTGCATTGGCAGGCAGATTCTCAACCACTGTGCCACCAGGGAAGCCCAACTCTGTAATTTCTGACAAGTCATTTCTCTTCGTTGGTGATCAGTTTCCTCATGAGTCATGTTGAAACAATGGCAACACAGCTACATTTCCTCACTTGTAAATCGGGAGTACGCAGGAGACGATTTTGAAAAATAAATGAGAGATAAAGCAGTCAGTACAGTCCTGTGCCATAATGTCAAACTAGTACTCACTGCTATTTTTTATTATCAATCTGACGAGCTAGTTGAGCCAGATGTGCTCCAAGATTCATTCACCACCCCCCGCATCTTCATTTTTCACATCATGGTCCCTTGGTCCATTTTTTTTAAAAAAATCTCTGTATATTCCTCCTCTCTTATTCATAACTAAGCCATATATCTTACTTGTCATTAATACCCACCCCACCCCTGCAAGGAACGATATATGCTTTTTGTTCATTTGTTTACCAAGTTTACAAAATATATTAAAATTGACATCTCCTTTTAATGAGTGAATCAGAAAAAAGCAGTAAAGACCAACAAAAATGAGATAGAACGATCTAAAAGCTCACAACAGCCATTTGCAAATCCTCCTGAGTTTGAGGACAGATATTATTCCTTTTCAAACCTTTGTTATGTATGTAAGCCAAATATATACATAAACTATTCAAATAATATTTATAAAATTGCTTCTTTTGATCAGAGTAGCCATTGATTTATTAATTTAGCTAAAAACATAGTTCAACAGTAGTAAATAAAGCATAAATGTGAACTCCAATTATGTTATTTTAAAATGTCATTGAATTCACAATGGAGTACATATTAGACTAGATGGTTAACAAACTGAAAAATGAAAAATTCAGTCTCTCAAATCTCTCCCTAGAGTAAATTAAATCCAGATATATATATATATAAAGCTAAATATTTTACAAGAAAAACTAGGTGAAAATACAAATGAATATTTGTTAATGACCTGGAAGGGAAATGGTCCTCAATGGACAAGTAAGTGATAAAGTCACAGAAAGAAAAAACAAATCAATATTTGCTACATAAACATTTCAAATGTATACATGTTAAAAGTATAACAAAAATGAAAAGGCAAAAAGCAGAATGGGAAACTATTTTACAAAACAGGATAAGAAAGGAGCTATATATAACTTTATTAAAAATATAAGAATGTCTGACCGGGAAAAAATCTGCACAAAAATATGAAAAGGCATTTATAAGAGAAAATCTACAAATAGTAAACCAACATGATAGAAAGATTCAATATAAATACAAGCAAAATAAAACAAAAGAAAGGCATTTATAAGAGAAAATCTACAAATAGTAAACCAACATGATAGAAAGATTCAATATAAATACAAGCAAAATAAAACAAAAGAAAGGCATTTATAAGAGAAAATCTACAAATAGTAAACCAACATGATAGAAAGATTCAATATAAATACAAGCAAAATAAAACATAAGAAAGGCATTTTTTTAGTCTTTTAGATGTCATAATCCACTATTGGTGCTTGAAATTACTAAAAGCCATTTTAGTGTGAGCAGCAACATATATCAAAGACGTTAGAGTGATCACACCTTTTGACCAGATAATTGGACTTCTGCAAATATGCCTTACGAAAATGATCTGAAATACAAACACTTTATGTGCAAAAATGTTGTTTATTTTGCTAAGAAATGAAAGCATCTCCATTGCACAATACTGATGACAAAAATGTTACATGCCTTTAAATATGATGGTAGTGAGAATCAGAAATAATGCTTATGATATCTATATGTGTGTATATATACACAGGCGCACACACACATATAATGCTTAAAGTACAGGAATCTGGGACAACTAAACATCAACATGCAAAAAAAAAAAAAAGTGAATCTAGCCATAGACCTTACATTCTTCACGAAATTAACTCAAATAGGTCATAGACCTACATGTAAAACTCAAAAATATAAAACACCTAGAATATGACATAGGAGAAAATCTAGAAGACCTCGGGCTTGGTGATGGGTTTTTGATACAACTCCAAAAGGCATGACCCCAGAAAAAGGCTCAATAAACTGGACTTCATTAAAATTAAAAAACTTCTGCTCTGCAACAGACACTATCAAGAGAATGAAAAGACAAGCCACAGACCAGGGGAAAATATTTGCAAAAGACATATCTCATTAATGTCTGTTATCAAAAATATACAAAGAACTCTTAAACCTCAATAAGAAAACAACTCGATTAAAAATGACTAAAGGTCTTAAGACACCTCACCAAAGAAGACATACAGATGGCAAATACGCATGTGAAAATTTATTCCCTATCATATGTCATCAGGGAAATGCAAATTAAAACAATGAGATACCACTACCTGACTGTCAAAATAGCCAAAATCCAGAACACTGACTACACCAAATGCTGATAAGGATGTGGAACAATAGGAACTCTCATTCATTGCTGGTGGAGATGCAAAATGGTACAGCCACTTTGGAAGATAGGGTGGCAGTGCCTTATAAAACTAAACGTACTTATACCATACAATCACCCTCCCTAGTATTAACCTAAAGACATGGGAAATTTATGTCTACATAAAAACCTGCAAACAGATGTTTGTAGTAGCCTTATTCGTAATTGCCAAAACTTGGAAGCAACCAAGATCAAAGATCCTGAGGCAGCCCAGAATGCAGGGAATAAGAAAAATTCAAAGATGGCTAGTGTGATCATGGTATGGATAAAAAAAGAGTGATTAATATCATTGTATGGAAACCTTTGTTCCCATTTTTGTTTATCTATTTAGAATAGATTGCTTGAAGTGAAATAATTGGAGTAAAGTTATGGACTTTCCAAAGTGTCCTGATAAAACCGAATTCTACCAATTTACTTTTCTGTAAAACATATATGAAATGGTCTCTCTCCCTTTATCTTCTGAAATTTTAAGTATTCCATTTTTTTAAAAAAATGAATTCATTTAGTGTGTTAGTCACTGGATGAAACCCTTTAAGATTTAACAAAAAAGGTACGTTCAAAGTCTTCCCTGGTTACCTGTACTCAGCTGCAACAACTGCTATACATTATATTCTTCCACGATTCAAATATTCGTTCTCTACCACATTCTTTTGTGGTTTTAATTCTGATGCTTTGCCGTTCTCTTAATGTTGTTTAATGGGCTTATCTTTTTTCCCAATTAGATTAAAAGCCGCATAAGGACAGTTCAGTACAATTCAATTCAACTAATAGTTATTGAATTCCTACTTTGTAAAAGGAGTAATGCAAAGCACTGAGCATGAGAAAAACCAAAATGCATGATCTTTGCTCTCAGAGAAAGACAAAACTGGCACAATTAGCAATGGCAGAGGCAAACCTTTCACTTCTTCCATTACACAATAAGTAAGAAATAACAGTGGTAAGTAATAAATGATAAAATGAAGTTGAAAACTAATGTAATGGAGCTCCGGAGAAGGAGACTTTAGTAATGCCCAGAGAGACCTAGGAAATACTTATGAATCAGATGAGTGGAGTGAAGGTTTGATGAATCAGTAGGAAAAGTGGACACAGGTGTGGAGACAACACTTTTTTTTTTTTTTAATTTGATTGGAGTGGAGTTGATTTACAATGTTGTATTAGTTTCAGGTGTACAGCAAAGTGATTCAGTTCTACATATACATGTATCTATTATTTTTCAAATTCTTTTCCCATTTAGATTGTTACATAATATTGAATAGAGCTCCCTGTGCTGTACAGTAGGTCCTTGTTGGTTATCTATCATATATAGTAGTGTGTGTATGTTAGTCCCAAGCTCCTGATTTATCCCTCCCCCCAGCAGCATTTCCCCTTTGGTAACCATAAGTTTGTTCTTGATATCTGTAAGTCTGTTCTGTAAGTCAGTTCATTTGTATCATTTTTCAAATTAGATTCAACATATGAGTAATAGCATATGATACTTGTCCTTGTCTGAGTTACTTCACTTAGTACGGTAATCTCTAGGTCCATCCATGTTGCTGCAAATGGCATTATTTCATTCTTTTTTATGGCTGAGTAATATTCCATCGTATATATGTACCACATCTTCTTTATCCATTCATCTGTCGATGGACATTTAGGTTGCTTCCATGTCTTGGCTATTGTAAACAGTGCTGCCATGAACATTGGGGTGCATGTGTCTTTTCAAATTATGGTTTTCTCCCAGTATATGCCCAGGACTGGGATTACTGGGTCATATGGTAGTTCTGTTTTTAGTTTTTTAAGGAACCTCTGTACCATTCTCTATTAACAGTGGGAAATGGGGGTTATGTACAAGAAAATGTAGCTGCCCACCGTGGCTGAATTATATAAAGTTTATTGAGAGTGCGGGCCAAGGAATTATATCCAATCCTGAAGGCCTTGCTGAGTTAGGACTTTATTCTATGATTAATGATTACTCCCTAAAAGTTTTAGGAAATAGTAGGGAGATAATTTCCCAGGAACAAAAACCCATAGAATTTTGTGGTTGTTATGATACTCACTGGTAAAAAACATTTCAAGGGGCACAGCTAAATTTCCATTTCCATCCATCATTTTCAAACACAGGTGATTTTTGTTTGTCGCAAATAAGGGTACAATAAACATTCGGTTCCCTTACAACTTGCCCCAGGGTCAAGCTTAAGCTGCTTCTGATAAAGAGAGAAGTGTGTTATCTTCCCTAGAGATGATTCTTATTAAGAGCGAATCTCTCCCTGTCAGCAGGTGGGCAAACCAAGTGACAAAAGAGATGATGATTCGTCTAATTTTGAACTCACCCACTGTTTGATGGCAGCATTTACAGAAGAGTGAGGCAATTGGATTGCCAACCCAGACATCTGCGGCATTGACAGCCCTCTATTCTTCCAAATATAGGACAGTGTGATCTGACAACTCAAAATTGGGGGGGACTGGGCAAGTGAGTGGTAAAATGAATGTGATTACCTAGATGCATGTTTTCACGGAGGATTCTGCTTCAGTCCATCACTCGGACACCCATTCAACAAATATTTGGTACCTGCTGTACCAAACGTATGTCGTGAGGTACTCTGGCGATCACTATAGAAACCTTACCCTCCGGAATTTTATACCCTAATAGAAGAAAAATGTCTTTTTTTTTTTTTTTTTTTTTTTTTAGAAAGTAACACACTTTAGTTGGATTGATTCCTGTTAACTTGGTGTTTCAGTCTTCAGGGTCTTACTTTGTCCACCAAGTAGTCTCAGACACCCACCCGCCCCCCAATACAAACATGTTCTCTACTCTAAATGTCCATTTGGCCCCAGAGAGTGGAAAAACGAATTGACTTTTCCTACGCTTCTCTGACCAGATCGGGTTGAACTAGGTTGCAGCTGCACTTTAGCTGGCGAATGCACAACTGAAAATAAAACACTTATTGGAGTCCAGCCCCCGACCAACGCTTTGGCAAACTGACAGCACTGGCCAAAAATATGGAGGTCATATAATAATTAGAGAATGGATCATGGCTTCCAGGGCATTATCCTGGTTACATCAATGTGGGGATTTTGCTGGGATATGTTTTAAATATATCCCCAGCCTCTTTTCAGGACGAAGTCAAACTAATCGTCTTCTGGATGCTGCTTTTTCTCTGAAACATTCATTTTTCTCTGCATCTGTATGAGAGGCTTTCACCAATCCTTTATTTATATAAGCAAATAAAAGGTCAACTAGAAAGAATACTTCCTTTCCTTTCCTATGTTTGATAAATGCTAGTTTGCCTTTTAATTCAACAGATTAGGGAGAAACTGAATTATACACACCCATGTGTCCTGGTGGTCAAATTCACCCCTGTCAGATATCAGGAATAGTGTCTCCAAAGAAATTCATAGTTTATGGATGAAAGGACAAAAATTGGCATCCTTTCCTAAATACTGGGCATTTTTACACCAGCTGAGAGGCATTCTATTTCTTCCTTCCTTCTTTCCTTCCTTCCTTCCTTCTTTCCTTCCTTCCTTCCTTCCTTCTTTCCTTCCTTCCTTCCTCCCTCCCTCCCTTCCTCTGTTCTTTTCATTTTCTTTCTTTCTTACTCACTCTAGCTATTCGTGCAGGATTATTACAACTGAGGCTGAATCTGCAAATCAAGAAGCATTAGACTCACAGGTGCCTCCTCTGTGCTTGCTTTGGACAACTGCCCACCCCCGTCATGTCCTGTAATATCTGTCACTCTCAGCTCTGTCTGCTGTCCTCAGCCCTAAATGATAGAGCAGCAGCAAAGCCCTAGCTCAGATTGGTCTCCTCACTCCAAGATTGATGACTCCAGGCAGGATCATCTTTCCAACAGGGGTGAATAGACCCTGAAGCCAAGACCTACATACGTAGCATCTCTACCCTTAGAGGTTTTCAAAGGAAGATTTTGAGTATCTTTGTGCTGCCTGTTCACCAAAAGGATTTCCAATGGCTTACACGAAAGGATGCAATCACACCTCAAAACATGTATTGCCTGCTTTGGCCAATTTAAACAATTTGTGTATTTTAACATATTACAAAGAGACTAAATAAAACTTCTGTATTGTTCCCCAATCTCCACCTTCATTGAAATTGAAGCAATATTCTGACAAGACCAGTGACAGACAGAGCTTCTGCCGAAAATGGAGAGGGAAAAATACAAAGCATGTTTATGTTGCAGATTGTGTTTATGCTACAACAAAAATGAATAAATTATCATGCTTTTCACAAATGAGTGTTTCTAGAAATCTCAGAGGGATATGCTTAAGGGCATTTCGGTGTCACATGTGTTTCTTATTTGTTTAGCAAATGTACACTGAAAAGAGAGAGGCAGAGGTTGCAGAGAAAGAGGGATGAAATAAGGACAAGAGAAAATAAATTTGAAGGTCAAATGACATATCCCAGTTACCCTGCCACTTATTTTAGTAGCTGATTCATTCTCAATACAGTCGGCTCTTCTCCCACACGACAGTGAGGAATGAGGATAGAATAGCTCCACAAGCTGGCGGAGACAGATGAAGAGGGTTAATAAACAGAAAACTTTTAAAAACCAGCATAGATCAGTTGCTGTGCACTGGATATATTTCACCTGGAACTTTAGTATCTTTTTTTTTCTTCTTCCTTTTTTCTTTTTCAGTTCAAAGTATCGCTAGTTGAGATGTATGAAGGGGCTCAGGAAGTAAGAAACTTATTTTATTAATGCTCATTTTTTTAAACATGAATATTAGCAGAAACTCTCCCTGCTATTATATTTTGTTCAATGAGACAAATAGGGAAAATGCTTCATTCAGTCCGTTTCAATAACCCTGTAAAGCTCTGACAACAAAATAAGCAAATTCAGTTGCGTATTTTCCAACATAACATCTACCTTGGGCGTAGCATTGTGGGATTTGGGGTGGGAGTAGGGTTGGTGGCAGAAACGTGTTACTCTCTGCTCTTATACGTCTAAGAAACTAGCCTTTTGCAAACGTGAACCGGAGGCAACTTATAATAAAAGTTCCAAATACTTTAAAATTTAAAAATATTAAATGAAGAAAAGATATGAAATATTTGGGGAACAATAAAATAAAAAATAAAAGTTTTTGCTTTTTTTTGTTTTTTGGCTTGTTTGGTGTTTTCTTTTTTCTTTCTTTCTTTTTTTTTTTTTTTTTTTTTTTTTTACCTAGATGCTATTGATGATCATAGAAAATTGAGATGAGTGTAGACTGGAGACATGACCTTGTTCTAGTAGGGTGAATATGTTTTGAATGGATACAAGACTCAAGTTCATATCATTAAATAATTTACTGGGATTGCTGCTACTGTTATTATGAAGCCAGGTGTCTTTAACATCTTTTGCAAAGACTGAAGGAAGAGGAATGGATTGGCAAAAGGTGGGGAATATGACGAGCTAGCTAGTGTGAGAAGAGTATGCAGAATTCCTGTATCCCAAGCGAAGATTTTTATGATAGATGTAAATCAAGTCAGGTCAGGGAATCAGGTGATAAATCAGCTGCTTTTAACTCTTTCTTCCCAGGACTCTTTGCCTCTTGAGCACCTGCCCTATTACTTTTTGCCTCTCTGGTTGTCCCTCCATTTCTCAACTCTGCACTAGGTTGTGAACTATACTAGGTATCAGATAACATATCTTCTTTCGCTTTGTCTTCCCAGTACCTCATAACATGCCTGGTTTGCAATCAGTACTCAATACGTGGTTTAAGGGATAAATCAAAGGCTGGGTGATGAGGTCAGTCTACTTTGGAGATGGATTTAGATATATCAGCGGCAACATTTGCAAAAAAGCAATGATCACACAGTAAATAAACTGGAATAAATATTCCAATGAGAGCAATCTGCTTTTATTTATTTTTTAACATCTTTATTGGAGTATAATTGCTTTACAATGGTGTGTTAGTTTCTGCTTTATAACAAAGTGAATCAGCTATACTGCTTTCATTTTAATGGGCTCTCAGATATGGAATAAGGAGATCTGTGGGGTGCTGAAACGTAATATCACAACTGCCGTGTTAAATGCCATCCTAGTTTTTCCACATGCATAGTAGCCTTACCTTATCAAAATGTTACCACATTGTTTCCACATTCTTAATTTAGCCACACTTCCATTGTCACTGGTTTACAAATGAAAAAATGAGAGCCCTCCGTCTCTGCATATGCCAGGTCCTTCTTAGATGTGCTAGGTCTTTTTTTATTGACATACAGTTGTTTTACAATATTGTGTTAGTTTCAGGTGTAGAGCAAACTGATTCAGTTACACATATAGATATGTATGTGTTTGTATGTATCTATATTCTTTTTTTTTGATTCTTTTCCATTAGAGTTTATTACAAGAGATTGAATATAGTTCCCTGTGCTATACAGTAAATGCTTGTTGTTTTTCTATGTTATATAACAGTAGTATATATCAGTTAATCCCATACTCCCAATGTATCCCTCCCCAACTCCTTCCCCTTTGGTAGCCATAAGTTTGTTTTCTGTGTCTGTGAGTCTGTTTCTGTTTTGTAAATAAGTTCATTTGTACTGTTTTTTAGGTTCCACGTGTAAGTGATATCATATAATATTTGCTTAGACATGTTATTTTAAAGTCTTACAATATCTTTGAGGAAGTTACTCTTAATTCTAGTTTACAGGTAAGATGACTAAAACTCAGAGAGATTAAAAACTGCCCCCAAATTATACACCTGGTAACTGGTAAAGCTGGGATTTGAACCTATGTGTGTGTGTTTTGTTTTTCAGTTTAGCATTTTGTTTATTTTCCATGTTATCACGTGTATCCTTTTAACATCTATATGGGATTACATTGTAGAAACAGACAAATGCATGTTTCTTTGTATATGTGTTTCATATTCTTGGTGTACACCTAGGAAGGATGTGCACATTTTCAACTTTCTAATGAAATTAATTTCTAATGATAGTGCCAATTGCACCCTCTTTTAGTCGTGTAATGAGAGTTTCCATTGTTCTATATTTTCCCCCAGTATTTGGAATTGGCAGGCTTTGATCTCTTCCAATCTGGCAGTTGGTTCTTTGAATTTGAGAATATCTTTGTGCTTTTAAATTATATTCATACTCTTCCAAGTCATCTCCCAGGGGAGAAAAGATACGCTTAAGGTCCACCAGTGGCCAAGCCCTAATCCCAACACCAAGCAACAGAACTCACCATCCTGCAATTAACACCGCGAGCATGCCTGCCCCCCCAGTTAGGGAACAATACTGCCACCGAAGCAGTACCAGACTTTGGATGGGGAATGGGGTGGTGGGATTACTATGCTTTCTCTCTCCTGTCTCTGTGGAGCAATGCTTCACTCAGACCTCAGCAAGATCCCAGGAAACCTCGTGTTTTCACTGGAGAATGCTTGCATATTGCTGTTACTCACATTTCCTTGTCTGAGTTTATGAGAATTTTCAGCACAACAAAGGCCAGAGTTCCTGCCCGCAAAATAGATTACAATCTCTCAGTGCGAGCAGGACAATACAGCTGGTGCAACAGACCCAGTCCTTGCTCATAAACACTTCGTTGGCCTTAGAAGCGCTTGTGACCGACAGCAGGGCATGTTTTCACAGCTCCTTCCAAAAATAAAATTGAAGGAAAAAAATCAGTAAAGTCAGAATATCACCATTTCCCAAACTCAAAAAAACTCAGTGATATTTTTGCTTTCAATTTGGAAAAGCTCCCCATTGAGAAATGAGGTCCCAGATACTAAAGAAAGGAATGGAATCTAAGTACAGTAAAACCCCATAACCATAGAAAGGAGTAAGGTCTCTTCCGTAGACACAGAGAAGTGACAGATTATTTCCTTAGATTGATTTAACTCTGGATTTTTTTTTTTTAATTCCTTAAAGTACAGGGGCTTGATTGTAAAAGCACACGAGGAAGCCCAGCTTAGTCCTCCTAGTATTGATCTGAAAACATGTAATTGACTTGTTTATATGCACATGCTTAAGAAAGGATGCCGTTGATTCAAACTACTTGAGCTCATTAGCTGTGTTGACTCAGTCAATGAACTGACTTTCTCTCATGATGTTTCTCTCAATCCTGGAAAGAAAGAGAGTTCAGCATTTTTTTTTTTTTTTAAAGTCAATAGCTTCCAATGCCACTGAACCAAATTGCTCAAAGTAACTTTCTGTTTTTAACTTCACTTATTCTTATTTTGATGTTTCATTATACAAGAAATATATTTACCTAACATTTTTAAAATACAGAAATAAAGAAAACACACAAAAATATTTTATTCTGCCCCACTCCACTGCCTTCCAAAGAAGTTATCACTCTTTTGTTTGTGTGGATCTTTCTAGACTGCTTCCTATATATTTATTTACAAGCATTATACATGGCTTGTATTTTGAATATCTTTACCTATGTGACATATTATTCTATAATTTGCTTTCCTATTCTTAACAACATATTTTAGAAAAATTGAATTATTTTAAATGGTTGTATGATAATCTCCAGTGTAGGTATATAGTCTATATATTTTTATTTTTACGTTTATTTTACGATCCCCCCTAGTAATTAATAGACATTTAGGTTGTGGAAATATCTGCTACAATACTAACAATGCCACCATAAATATCCTTGTGCTAGCCCTGTGGATGTTTTTTTTGTGTCAGAAATTCCAAGATAATCTGACTATTCAACTTTAACTATAGAATGTGTGCATTATTAATTTAAACTGAAGGACAGGGAAGAGTGGTAACATGCAATAACCACTGCTAGCTTTTGTTGAGTACTAATTGTTTACCAGGTACTATTTAAGTTCCTTACATGCATTAACTAAATGACCTTTAAAATGACCCTATACGGTAGCTGCTATTATTAGCCTTATTTTATATATGGGGAAACGGGCCTTGGGGGATTAATTACATTGCTAAAAGTCATAAAACTAGTAAATGGAAGAACAGATTTGAACCCATACAGAGACCTGGTGCCTGTACCTCTAACCATTATCCTGCACTGCCTCTCAGCATGACTATATAAGGAATCAGTAAAGTAATTAAAGAGAGTTCTTGGGTAACTTCCATGTCTACAGCTGTTTTTGGATGGGGAGAGGGTGTGTGGATTCCTGTGGTGACATCTGAGATGTCTAAGAAGCATAAATCAGAAAAGGACATGAAGGCTCGGTCAGCCTAGATGAACAAGATTTACAGAGAGTAGCTGAGGAAATCAGACTCTTTAAAATATTCAGATGGAATCCAGTGACACAGTTTTATTCTTCACACATGTGTCCCTGGAAGGTTGTCGAGAACTGCAAGGCTGTTGAGAATCTGGACTGTATCCGGGAAAAAGGAGAAACTGATAAAAAGGGTAGAAAGTAAATCCTAAGAATAAAAGGCAAGGAGAGTGGTTCAGTGGCTGTTTATTGTTAACTGGGTACGTGGTCCTCTTCTAGGTGCAGTGGTCGCAGTGAAGAGGAAGTTCTCTAAGCACGGTTCCTCGAAGAATTTGCTTGTTGAATTACAGTGGAGATCAGACCTGGGGACCAATCCTTGTGGTGTGACACAGGCGAAATGAATGAGGGACATGATGCATTTGTGGGTCACCCACTGTGTGCAGACACTGTCCAGGGACTCAGACGTTTTGCTCTGACTTATGAAACCGTGCGCTCATACACACAGGGCACGAGTATCTCTGATCCCAACACATACGCCTTACTCCAAAGCTCAAAGGTTTCTTAGCTCCAGCACTTTGTTTAGAAAAGAGAAGAAAAATGAAAAGCAATTACTCTTTTCTTACCAGTGAAGAGTTCTTATGAGAGGACCATAGAATGGACGGTTGGTTAATCTAGGGAGATTTCAGATGAATGTACTGAAGAACTTAGCGTTAGATGAAAAATACTTTAGGGAGAGAAGTCTCATTCTAAGAGGGTGTGTGTCACTAGGGCTAATATTAGTATGGATTGCTCCGGAAGACTCATATTCCTTGTAAAAATATTGAAATTCAGCCAGATTGCTTCATACGCAGCTATTATCCTGGGTCCCCTGACTACCTTGCAATACCCCAGTCACCCTGGCTGTATCCCTGGCCAACCTCTGTTACCCAGCAAAAAATGGTTGTAGCATCTGGAACAACGTGGATCCTCTGGAATCCTTCTTCAGACTACCACCGTCCATTCAGATTGGTTGATGCCTGTATCATACCAGTTATTATAATTTTGAATATACTTCCTGTTCGTAAGCACCTGACCTTAGATATTCAGGCAAAAAGCTGTATCATGTTCCCTCTCAAGGTCCCCTTCACCTCCGTAAGCATTATCTTCTGTTACTTAGTAGGGGGTTTTATAAGTCTGACTCTCCATCAGGTGCTGAATTCAAGCCAGAGAAGTTATTTTGTAAAAAACAGGGTTTTGCATCATCATTTTGGACTTCTTTCTGTTTCTATCAGCATGCCTAAAGAAGAGTCAGCATTTTGATCCTAATCTGAGGAATCCTAAACTTTTGGATAATAGAGTCATATATCAGAGTGCTCCATGAAGCCCAAAAGAACCCACTAACTGAAATCTTGAACTATGACAATTGTCATTTGAAATGTATGGTAAATACTCAAGCTGATGGATAAAGGCAACAGAAACAAGGCCAGCAACCATGGATGAGCAACCCACCATATATACCAAATATTGCGTAATCAGGTTTCCCAATCTTTATTTCTTTTAATCCAGAACTAAGGGGAAAGGGAAGAGTAGCACCGACGTCTGAATTTCTCAATAAATATTCCACTGATGATGGTTTTCCTCATTAAACCACCTCCCTCATATAGGGATACGAGGAAGAGAAGGAAAGATTAGTCTCAGTTGGCGGCCTGACCAGAAGCAGCCAGTGTAATGCTGTAGGGGTTAATCTGTTCATCTGTCTTTCCTCTAAGGCCAGGAATCTTTCTTGTAACTCATAAAAGAGAAATGTTCCCAAAGAACTTGTGGAGGAGAAAGGCAAGTTGGTGGGACGGAGCAAACATTTCTAACCATCTTGCAGCTAGGACTTCTGGAGATTTCAAGAAAGTCTATTGCTATGTGTTGGTACGTTCCTGCAAACACACAGCATAGGGTTAGGGTCCATGTATGTTTGTTGAGGTTAGGAAAGAACGGTGGAAACAAATGCATATAAACTATGGTTTTTGGCAAACTTGTTATGTCTCTCATACAGGGAAAAACAACGGTTCCGAATTTCAAGCGCATTCCTGAGCCCACATGACTATTTACTTACAATAATTTTCAGCTCTAAGTTTCAGCTGTAAATATCATGTATAATGGGTAATTTTTATTACCTCTCACTCATCAGCTTCCATCTCTACCCCACTCCCTTTTACAAGAAGAGTGAAATAAAGGAACTAAACTACTTTATCAAAATGAAGACAGAAGTACCTAGAACACAGATTTGAATGCCGGCTCTGCTTCCACCAGGACGTGGCATACTCTCCCCTCTTACAAGGCATGGAACTTTGCACTTCCAAGTTTTTGTTCTCTGTGTCTCTGCTCGGTGTGGTAGAAACTATCATTTTGAAGTGATTCATGTCTTCTGCTTTCTTAAGCTGACCGGTCGTTTCTGTGACATCAGATCTAACCCATAATCCCTCAACACCCTCACAGTCACATGCACACAGAACTCTTTAACTCTGTTCACCTTCTAACCTTCTGTTGACAGTACGTGGTCAAGAATTGCTTCAAAAGAATACGGGATTAATAAACTCCAAGTTATTTTAGTTCTTGATTTTAACCTTGAATTCAAATTGTATACTACTTGGGTGACCTTGGCAAGTTATAGAACCTATTACTTCCTTTGGAACAGTATGACAGAACTATTTTTCAGAGTTAATGTGAGGATGAGATAAAATTATTTGAGGCAGAGAGTCTAACATAATGCAAATACTCAATAACAGTATCTAGTACTCTTGTTATTGTCCTGAAAACAGTGACAGCAACAGAAAGGATAAAGACTGATATTCCATCTCCCACTTAGCTTCTCAGTAAAAAGAGGCAAAGAATTCAGAGGCCAAGTTAAAATGTCATGTAGATACCAATTCTTCCATTTTTGAGATGAGGGAATTGAGGCCCTAGATAAAATGAATAGCGATTCTGATTTCTGTAATCCTTCAGCTACCTCATAGCCAAAATGACCCACTGTGTTTTAACAGTTATTGGGATGATCTGTAAGAAATGTTATATTCTGAAATAGATATCCTTGTCTCCTTTTGAAAATTCTATGTTATACCTTCTCATGGCCACCCAGCCCAGGCCAATATGAGCTCAAAGAGTTAAGTTCATATTCGTTTAACTAGAACGAGTCCTATTTCAATAAGGCAAATCACGATCTATAGAAAAAAAGTAACACAAATCTCAGATTTTAAAATTTAAATTATTTTCGATTGAAGTTTTAAATTTTAAATCATTTATTGTTTTGAATAGCATGTGCAAGCTTTCTTTTCGTTGAGAAATCTGTAGAGATAGAGCAATATTGAAATCGCAAATCTTTTGTGAACTCATTCACAGACTACCAGTTACCATATGCCTTAGTTATCAGTAGCAAGAAAAGGCGTGTTTCTTTGGCACACACACACACACACACACACTTATATGTACTCACACGTGTATCCACACATATGCATTCACGCATGTGCACACACACACGCTCACACACACATGCTCACATACAATCACACACACACGGAATCACACACACTCACGTTCATACCGTCATTATATGTTGATTATCCACAAGCTACCAGAAAATTTAGAATCAAATCTATGATCCATGTCTAGCATTAATATAAAATGGTTTGGTGTTCATTTTCATGTGAGTTAATACTACCCTTGGCCTTATCTTCATACTTTATTTTTTGACCTGGATCGCCCTAATATTTATTGTCTTTCTTTGTTAGGCATAATTTGGTAAGCTTCTCAAGTCCTATGGAATAAGAGAGAATGAATAAATGAAGACCGAGAATGAAGATAAAGCTTTAACCTACACAGTTGGTCAGATGGCACTTAACTCCTGGTGTCCCAGAAAGACCACTTACCTGGGAATCAAGGTAGGATATTGCCCGTCTTCACTAATTTAAAGTTAGGGGTTTCTGATTTATGGCATTTTCTCTTCCATCTGCCTATTTGCTAGGAGAATCCCTTTCTTTGTTCAACAGTCTTTAAAATTAGTTACAATTTACAGAATGTAAGTATAAAACGGTGCTTGCAAATACACTATAACAAAACAGTTTAATTTGCAGGACAATGTTAAGTTTGAAGTGGTGTGTGAATGTTATCTTTAACAAAATGTTATATTTGACTGAGTTTTTTAAGTATGTGTGGCCCACCTGGTCCTCAGAAACCCAGATGGGATCCCCTACCTCTCTCCATAGATGCTAGGTCTACACCTGTCATATGACCCTGTCTTCCTGGAGCAGCCCAAAATGATAAGACCCACACCTGTTTCTTGCCATGGATGTTGCACCTACAGAGACCTGCCCTGGGAATCACTATCCCTCTGTTAACAAGGCAAATCACGATCCAGTTTGTAGGGGACCCGTGGTCTTGGAGAACAATGTCTACCCTCCTTCCTCACTACCAGCCTACCCCATCTGCTTAAAGAGGCAAGACAAGGCCATCCCATTGCCTCTGAACTCGGATACATCTCTTTCCTGGGTCAGTGGAAAAAGGGATGCAGCATTAATCCTGTCTTTTTTTTCATTCCTACAACAAGAGTCTGTTGTCTGTGTATAAAGGCCCACCGATGTTGAATAAAGGGAACCTAACTGATCTATTTTTGAAATCGGAAAAAAAAAGAGAAAACACCCGACACCAATACTGTTTGATCCAATTAGCACATCCACTAGCTAGCTGAGCAAACTGCTTCAAGTCACCAGGACATTCTAGATTGTTGTTTCCAAGATTAGTGATCCTCCAGTTAAGCTCTCAAGTTCCTTCCAGGTCTATTTAAGAATCTGTAATTTTATCCAGTATCCTGCTTCTAAGCCAGAACTTTAGCTCTCGTAGATGAAGGACAAAAATAATTTCTGTAGAGAGTATGCCACATGCAATATTCAGCTCAGGAAGGACAAAGGTTCTTCCCATTTGAAGCTAAGTGTCATTGCTAATATCTCAACGTACATTCCCCGTTAAAAATGACAGTGGGAGAAATTCAAAATACGCCTTAGGAATGGCTTCCTGATTTTATTTGTTTCCCACTGAGAGTCTGGGCTTTTTTAAACTCACTCACTATCTTTCAGGAGATTTTTTTTCTGAGCACAGGTCTGCACAGAATCAAAGACATGAAATGATGGTCTCAAGAGTTCTTGCACCCTTGTAGCTTATTTTTCTCCCATAATGCTTTTTTATTTTTCCCCTTATCATTGAAAAATAAAACATTGCTACTGTTTCACTTCATCATAATTGCTATAAGACAAACTTATGACATGCTCTCAGACACTGTCTTCTGAGTCTGTTTGACAGCTTTTTTAAATCTTTCGCTCTTTGGGAGGGGAATTCAAGATCTGAGCTTCATATTGGATGGGCGCCCAGAGTAGAAGACAATATAGATGATTCTTCAGAAAAGGACAAGGAACATCTGTAGTCAGGAACACTCAGAAAGCACTCACTGAGGGCTTAGGCATGTTCAAAATGGATAGAGAGCACTGGGGGGTGAGTTATTCTAGTAGCGAAAGGGAAGGAGCTCCACTCTTGCAACCGGAGGGAACCTTAGGACCAGAGGGATCCTTTGCTCAAGGTCCTTTATGAAGAGCTACCTCGTCCTTCTCCCTCCCTCCCTCCCGCCATTTCCCTTTTCTTATGTAAGACAAAGCCTAAAGCTAAAGGAGTGACCTAAGACTTTGAAAGAGACATGAAAGCATCTACATCATAAAGGAAATGTTTGCTCAGGAGCTGGTGATATTCTTTCCAAGTCGAACAGGTCTTTTCATGCATTTTAGAACAAGTTTCACCTTTCTAAAAGGCAGAAGCACCCTTTCGAGAGCCTTAGAACAACACTGCCCATTCAAGGCTGTGCCTACACTTGTCTCCTGATGAGTCTGATTAACTGGCCTCCGGGACGGAACATGCTGGGAGCAGAGCGTGGCCGAGAACCCAGATTCTTGGGCACAAGGAGTACAGCTCGCCTGTGTGATCTGCTCGTACGCGTGCATCACTTTATTCCCAAAGCCCGCGGTAACCCTTAGGGGAGTTACGAGAACTCTCTGTACCACTGAGAGCTAACATCATGAAATGGAAATCAGTCAGTCCCTACCCTGGCAAACCAGTCCCTAGATTTTACATAGAACCTAATGTTTCCCTTCAATTTCCAGGACAACGTAAAGCATCAAGTTCATTCCTTTTCCGAGTGCAATGCCCCACGAGTGTTTGTTTCATATAGGATGCCACCCACGCCTCAGATCCCCCCGACTCTTTCTTTCCTTAGCTCCTTCTTGAAACTCCCAGCACCTCTTATACCTTCCATGCTAATTTTTGAATAAATGTGAATTACATGAATTGAATTTGGAAAATATTAGGATCGTTAGAAGTCACTGGGATTGCTACACAGCACACCTGGGAATTAATGGTTTTGAGCAGGGGTCAGGCCAAATCCGGTCCACCTGCTGTTTTTCTTTGTCTCATAAGCAAAGAATGTGTTTACACTTTTAAATGATGTTTTAAAATCAAAAGACTGACATTGCTTAATATGTGAAGATTATGTAAAATTCAAACATCAGTGTACGTGACTAAAGTTTATGGGAACACAGTCCTGTTCATGTATTTATGGATCGTGTCTAGGGCTCCTTTTCTGCAACAACAGAGGAGACCCCATGGCCTACAAAGCCTAAAATATTTACTGTCTTGCCTTTTACAGAACAGGTTTGCCAGTCACTAGTTTAGAGTTTCACCTTTATTTAACCCTCTGAGCTTTATATCTCTCAAAAACAAGGGAGTTAAGAACCTGTAGGATTCATGGAATTTAAAGTCGCAACTTGCTTCAGCCGCAGGGCTCTCTGGGGAAAAGCTGAGCTTTGCCTGCAGAAATGTATTGTGACAAAGGAGATATAGGTCGTTGAGAGACATATTTTACCATCTGTAGACGCCTGGGAGTCAGCTAGAGAGGGGGTAATATGTACACTCTGAGGTCAGAATGTGCTTGCTCTGAAAATTTGAATTATGTCTTCTTCAGTTGAGGACACTATGGGTAGGAACACGTGTATCTCCTTATGGGATATGCATTTCCCTGAAAGAGTTGCACTTAAAAGAGTTGCACTTAAAATCTTTTTTTTTTCTTTTTTTTTAGTAAATTGAATAATGTCCACACAGGAGAGAATCTATGTATTTAAATTCCCTTTTTTTCATATTATATACGGTATTATTTATCTCGGGTCACATAATAAACTATCGCAAACTTAGCAACTTAAAACAACATGTATTTATGATGTCACTATTTCCGTGACGGGAGTCCATGCATAGCTTAGCTGGATCCTCTGCTTCAGGCTCGCAAAAGGCTGCCATCCAAGTGTTGACTGAGGCTGTAGTGTAAACAAAAGGTTCAACTGGGGAAAGATCCACTTCCACGCACACATGGCTGCTGCAGAATTAGGTTATTTTGTGGCCTGTTGGAACTTGGAGCCTCAGTTTCTTTTTTTTTCCCTGTCATCTTTAACTCTTTATTTAATTTAATTTTATTTTTTTATTGGAGTATAGTTGATTTACCATGTTGTGTTAGTTTCAGGTGTACAGAAAAGTGATCCGGTTATATATCTATATAATGTATATATACCTCCTTTTGCAGATTCTTTGCCCTTATAGGTTATTAGAAAATATTGAGTAGAGTTTCCTGTGCTCTACAGCAGGTCCTTGTTGGCTGTCTATTTTATATAGAGTCCTGTGTGTCTGTTAATCCCAGCCTCCTGATTTGGAGCCTCAGTTTCTCACAGGCTATTGACCAGAGGCTGCAATCCCTTCCATGTCGTGTGGGCCTTTCTGTAGAGCAGCTCACAACACAGCACTTTGCTTTATCAAAGCCAGCCACGGGGAACATCTTCCAGCAAGACAGCTTATTATCTCGTAAAACGTAATTATGGAAGTCATAACCCATCACCTTTTCCAGGTTCTGCTAATTAGAAGCAGTCAAAATTTTCACTCACATTCAAGGGGAAAGGAGGACCCTGAGGGTGCAAGTACCAAGAAAGGGGATAATTGGGGGGCGATCTTAGAAACTAGACACGACATAAAATTATCCTTTTTTTGTTTCTGTGGATTAACCAGGGATGTCCTCAATGATGGGTACACAGATGTGAGACTTGTAAGAGAAGGTCCAAAGAGAACTATTCATTTTTATTTTATTTATTTTCTTAAGATTTTTTTTTTTGTGATGTGGACCACTTTTAAAGCCTTTATTGAAATTGCTTCAGTATTGCTTCTGTTTTATGTTTTGGTTTTTTGGCCCTGAGGCAAGTGGGATCTCAGTTCCCCGACCAGGGATCGAACCCGCACCCCCTGCATTGGAAGGTGAAGTCTCAACCACTGGACCACCAGGGAAGTCCCGAGAACTATTCATTTTTTGTTCTCCTTTGTTTGATTAAAATCTTTTTTTAAATTTTTAATAATTAAAATTAAAATACTTTTTTTTATAGTTTTAACTTTTCCCTGGCTGACTAATTCCGTTCTTTCATTCTCTCATTACCCCATCGTGCATCCTTCTATCCCAGCTTTCATGCTCACTGGCCAGCACCAGCTGGCACATCTTGTTCCCTCACTAGAGCCTGAATTCCTTGAGGTCGGAGACTTCAGTTTTTTGGGGGGTTTTTTTGGATTTTTTTTTTTAATTTATGGCTGTGTTGGGTCTTCGTTTCTGTGCGAGGGCTTTCTCTAGTTGTGGCAAGCGGGGGCCACTCTTCATCGCGGTGTGCGGGCCTCTCACTATCGTGGCCTCTCTTGTTGAGGAGCACAGGCTCCAGACGCGCAGGCTCAGTAGTTGTGGCTCACGGGCCCAGTTGCTCCGCGGCATGTGGGATCTTCCCAGACCAGGGCTCGAACCCGTGTCCCCTGCATTGGCAGGCAGATTCTCAACCACTGCGCCACCAGGGAAGCCCCCGAGACTTCAGTTTGATTGTTGCAAACCTGACTCTCAATAAATATAGAGTCTCAATAAATATCTGCTGAGTGTGTAAATGAATGAACAAATAAAAGATTTTTCTGCTCACCTTTCCCCCTTTGATCCAACCCTTACAATAATGCAGTAAGATGTAAAGATAATTTACTTTTATATTGCTTTTATAAATTCTTCATACAAACTCATATACATTTTTCCCCACATATTGCATCCTTAAAACCTAGAGCTTACAGAGGTTTGCTCAAGGCCAGAATTTAAAACCAGCGTTTTTGATTTAAATTCTTTATTTTTTTCCCCTAGAGCTGCAACCTGATGTTTTACCTTGTCTTTGAAATGTTGACCAACTGACCTTGATTCCAAGGACCTTGATTCTAAGACATGTGCTCCCCTCTAAAGTGTGGTATAAAGGAGGAGGGAACCAAGGGCATCTGGTCAAAAAGCTCTTTGATGGAGGTGGGAAGGATAGACGCACTTGTGTTTTATTATGATTAGAATCCAGAATGTTCTGAAATGTACTAAAAATAAATGTCTTTTAGCAGCCCCTTTGCTGGGGAAAGCCGATTTTTGAAAGAACTTGGGAGAGAATGTTTGGGTGAACTTGTATACCGTACCATAAATATTTTTGCTAAAATTATAGAATTGTCTGTTTCCTTTCAAATTGCATCAGGACCCAGGCAAGAGCGATGAGTTTTTAATGTGGAAATTTCATGTGCACGTTTCGGCTTCTTCCTTTTCTTCTTCAGCTTTGCCAAGTCTCACTTTATGTTTCGTAAAGATTGATTTATTGGTGCTTTTTTGGCCTACCTGCTGTGTTATGCAATTCCTCACCAAATTCAGAGACACGACCATCAGTTTGCAAACTTGTTTAGTTGCAGCCAAAAAGAGGTTTGTTTATTAGAATTCAAGCTGATTTATTTGCTGTGCTGAATGATTTTTGCATCGCCTAAAGCCTGAACCTTCTCTTTTCCTCCATTTCTTCTTTGAAATTAAAAATATATATATATATATGTTAATGAGACACAGTGTGACTTGTTCTGTTCCTCAGGGTATAGGAAAAAAGCTCTCTGATCTGCTGCTGTTTGGAAACTGCAAAATGATAGAAATTGTTACTTGGAATGGCCTGAGAGAGGAAGCTCTGGAAACTGGGGTTGTTTTTTTGTTTTTTCCCCAATAAAATGTCAGTAACTAGGCAGAACAGGGGAATCCAACAGGACGATCTGTGAAAGTAAGCAAACTCCTCTTTGGTAACTGTAAATAGCAGAGCAAGGTGTTGGGAGGCACTGATGCTTTTAAGTGGAAGGCGCTGTGACCAGGGTCACTGTGCCTGGCCTCTGCACTGCGGTTCACCCTCTGCGGACAGACTTCAGATGCGGTTTCAATCCCATTGAGTGTAATTGACATGAATGCTTGCTGGGTCAAAGTCCCAATAATTTCTCCAGCAACTGCCTCTCTCTGGACGTTGCCAAGAATAGAATCCAGTTCAGCACAGAGAGAGTTTGCTCCAAGTTCTCATCAAACATAATTTCCACTTGTTTTCAAACTGATACATTTTGAAAGGAGCATCTCCTGTTCACTCTGGTTTCCTGAGATGACTGTCCAGCTGCACATGTCTTTGCTTTGCATCAGCACAACTTGAGCCGTATTTATAATCCAGCGTATTAGCTCGTGTTCAATAGCACATGTTGAGTGAGTGAGTCAAGAACCTCCTAATGTTGGTGGAAAAGGAATTTAAAGTTATTAACCCGTGAAAATTGGGTAAGGCGCCATTAGGGGTGGCTGTTATGGGCTGAATTGTGTCCCCCATCCCCCAAGTCCATAATGCTCAAGTCCTAACCCTCAGTACCTCTGAATGTGACTGTACTTGCTTGTAGGGTCTTTAAAGACGTAACTAAAGTTCAATATGATCATTGCAGGGGGGCGGGTGGTATTCCAATATGACTGGTGTCCTTATAAGAAGAAGGCATTAGGACATAGAAACCACAGACCAAAGGATCTGCAAGCCAAGAAGACAAACCTCAGAAGAAACCAACCCTGCTGACACCTTGATCTCAGACCTCTAGCCTCCAGAATTGTGAGGAAGTGAATTTCTATTCTTTAAACCACCTAGTCTGTAGTGATTTGTTGTGGCAATACTGGCAAACTAATACAAGGAGTCAGCCTTCTAGTGAAGGTGCCCTTTTCAGGCAAAATGACTCTTTCTGGAACTCAAGTTAGACGCCATGTAGATGTGGCTTCATTTTTTCTGTTGCATGATTTATTTGTGCAAGTGACTTGTCATGTTAACCCACAGGCTTTCCCCTGACTTTCTATTGTTTATCCTGGCATGGGGCCTATATGCTGACTTCTCCATGGGTGTAAGGAAGCATTTCACAGAAGATCTAGGGGACAATTTTCTTTGAAGAGATTATATTGATGAAAATAAGAATAATTGGGGTGTAAAACAACCATTGTTTTGGTACCTACATGGATAGAGTTAAATCACATTACCTAAGAGCCCTTTAAAGATGGCTACTCGAGGGGCTTCCCTGGTGGCGCAGTGGTTAAGAATCCGCCTGCCAGTGCAGGGGACACGGGTTCCAGCTCTGGTCTGGGAAGATCCCACATGCCGTGGAGCAACTAAGCCCGAGCGCCACAGCTACTGAAGCCCATGTGCCACAACTGCTGAGCCCACATACCACAACTACCGAAGCCCACGCGCCTAGAGCCCGTGCTCCGCAACAAGAGAAGCCACCGCAACGAAGAGTAGCCCCTGCTCGCCGCAACTAGAGAAAGCCTGCGTGCAGCAACGAAGACCCAATGCAGCCAAAAATAAATAAATAAATAATTTTTTTAAGATGCCTACTTGATATAGTAGAAACAGCATTAAACCAGAAGTAGATAGTGAAATTCCTTAAAGACTTTGAAGTGCTAGACAAGTGCAGTCTGATCTTTAGAATAACCTTGGGATGTAAGTGGGTGCTGTAGTATCATTGCCATTTTTCAGATCAGGAGGCAAAGACTCAAAGAATTTAAGAGATTTGTAAATTAAGTCTTCAAGCCTCAAACTCAGGTCTTCAGATTTGAAAGTCTATCCATTTTCTATCCCTCCACACTGACCCTGTAGATTTCTACATTCAATGAGGAAATGAAAAAAGGAATGTAGCATATGTCTTTTACATAGAAAATGGTCAACAATGTTAGATGAAACTGATGTTGTTACTGTAGGAAAAACCTCAAAAAGAAGCAAGATACGTGTGAAGGATTGATCAGTTTTAGCTCATTTATTACTTAATGAGGGATCTTAATCAAATATGTCTTTTGTTAGACATTCTTGACAAAAATCATCGAAAATGCATTAGTCTATTTTATTAAAATGTACAATATGATATGCATAATTTGTATTTTATTATATTTATTAGTTACGATATAATTTCATTTTTAAGTTTTCAGAGTAGGATAGACCATTATGGAAAAGTATGAGATGGTTTTATGAAGCTGTTCTGACTCAGAGTTCTTCCTGAAATAAGCCATTTTGATTTAAGAAAATTAGCAAATACCCTGCAGGCACTTTGTAGTCAATGAAATTTGGGGAGATTAAATTTTACATTAATAGGAATATACTGAGAACTTATTTTGTGCCCGGCCCTATGATAGGCAACAGAAACTGTATAACGAAAGTAATACTTGGGGAAGTAGAATGTGGAGCAAGGAGAATATGTATGGGAGGAAGAGATAAGGAGAATTCATTACGAGGCCTCGTGTAACACGGGTTTGATAATATGATCATAATAACATTTTATTGACGAAGTAATTTTTTTTATGGACAGCACAGAGTTGAGTCACATTTAAAACTCATTCTGACCATTTCTGTCTTTTAATTGGTGTATTTAGACATTTATATTCAATGCAATTGTTGATATCCTCAGAATTAGGTCTACCATTTAAATTTTTGCTTGTTTGTTTTTTCCCTCTGTTTCCTTATCTCCTCTTGTTTGCTTTTTCTTATTTTCTATTAGCTTATTTGAACCATCCCCTTGTTTTGTATTCCTTTTTAATGCATCTATTGAGATTTTGATTATGCCTTTTTGTAGAGATATTTTAGTGATTATTCTTGGGAATTACAATATACGTACTTAACTTTTGTCAGTCTACTTATAATCAAAATTTTGCCACTTCACATTGAAAATAGAAACTTTACTATTTTCTTTACTAAGTTCTTTTTATCCTCCACCCTTTGTGCTATAGTTGTCATATATTAACCCTCCCCATACTTGAAAAACCCCATCAGGTAGTGTTACAATTTTGCTTTCAACTGGTTTAAAGAATTCAAGAAGAAAGAAGTCGTTCATTATTTCTACCTAAATATTTGCTATTTCTTTTGCTCTTTCTTGGTTCTCCATGTTTCAAATTTCTGTCTGGTATCATTTCCCTTCTGTCTAAAAAATTTAATTTAGCAATTATTTTATTTCAGATCTGTTGGCAAAAAACTCTGTTAGTTATCCTTCACCTGAGAATGTCTTTGTTTCGCCTTCACCATTGAAGAATATTTTTACTAAATATGGATTCCTGGTTGACAATTATTTTCTTTCAGCATTTAAAAAATGTGATGCTATTTCTTTTTGATCTTTACGGTATCTGATGAGAAATCTGCAAGAATGTAATCATTATTCCCTATTGACAATGCATTGTTTTGCTCTGGATTCTTTCAGTATTTTGTTTTAGCCTTTAGTTTTCAGCAGCTGGATTATGATGGCTCTGGGTATGCGTTTCTTTAAATTTATTCTTTCGGAGAGTCACTCAGTTTCTTGAAACTGCTGACTTATTCTTTTGCCAAATTGGGAAGTTTTCAGCTATTATATCTTCAAATAATATGTTGATAAGAAAAAAACTATACCATAGATGTATGAGAAGTAGAATTCTCATTTGGCTTAAAAGAACCCCAGATTTCATTCTAAATCTATAACAACCTGGTTACAAAGTAGCACTGTGTTCTGGAGAGTCTGAAGATTTAGGAGTCAGATACCTCATTTAGTTGTATGTCCTTGGTCATGTTATTTCATTTCTCTGGGATTTATCTTACTCATTTGTAAAGCCAGGGCGTTGGATTCAAACAGAATTCCCTAGTCTTTGGCTAATGGATTTCTAGTGGATTTATGTGTGGATTTCTATTAGTGAACTGCTGATATTATTGGGTATGTGAGTGTCTGTGACTATCAGTGGTTGACAACCACTAAAATGACTAAGCACCTCAGCATCCATTATTATGTAAGTCTATCTAAGATGAAAAATAGATTATTTCACAAAGTCATCCAAAAACAAGAATTAGGGCAGAATATTATTGATAAAACTGTACCTAAGGAATAAGACTGTAGGAAAAGAACAAGCCAAGAGGGATGCAAAAAGGAAAAATATCATGTGAAGGTTGTAAAATATCTTCTTCTGAGAATTCGTTTTGGTTTATTTAAGATGGTTTTGCAGAAAGATCCTGCAAAGCATGGTTTAGTTTTTTTTGCTAATGAGTGAAGAGTAAGTAGAACTGTTGAAATGATCACATCTGCTAAATATTCTAGGTGCAAGCACAGAAAATAAGAGTGAATGTAATTGTGGGAGTTGTCAAGCAATCCACAGGAAGAGGACAACTAGTCCAATGGCCCAAGAAGGGAACAGATGTGTCAGGTTTGAGAGAGAAGGAAGGTCATGTGACTCGTCATGGTGGGCAGTGTGAAAATTCATATAAAATGGGGTCAGAGACAGATGAATGGATAAAGAAGATGTGGTACATATGCACAGTGGAATACTACTCAGCCATAAAAAAGAATGAATTAATGTCATTTGCAGCCACATGGATGCAACTAGAGATTATCATACTAAGTGAAATAAGTCAGAAAGAGAAAGACAAATACCCTATGATATTGCTTAAATGTGGCACAAATGAACATAGATCTACAAAACAGAAACAGACTCACAGACATAGAGAACAGACTTGTGGTTGCCAAGGGGGAGGGAGTTGGGGAGGGATGGAGTGGGAGTTTGGAATTAGCAGATGTAAACTATTACATATAGGATGGATAAACAACAAGGTCCTACTATGTAGCACAGGGAACTATATATTCTATATCCTGAGATAAACCATAATGGAAAAGAATATGAAAAAGGATGTACATACGTATAACTGAGTCACTTTGCTGTACAGCAGAAATTAACACAACATTGTAATTCAACTATATGTCAATAAAAAAATAAAATTAAAATAAATGGGGTCAGAGATGTAGGCAGGAACTGGGTCAGGTAGGACTTTGTAAATTCAAGCTTTTATTCCAATTCTCACTGGGGAACATTTGGACTATTTGAAGGCAAAAATTGAAATGATCAGATGTTGAAAAGCTCACGCTGACACTGTCGGAATACAAGTGGATTATATTTCTATTTTTATTCAATTTTCATTAATTGAGTACCTACTTTATGTCGGACATTGTGTTAGGGGCTTGCAATACAAAGATGAAGTAACAGTCTCACAACCGAAGGGGCAAAGCAGATGTATGATCACATAACTACAATTTGGGATGATAAGGACTTTTTAAAGCATGTAAATAATTACCCCCCAAATAAATCCCTTCTTCAATGATTTACGTGCGTGTCACCCATGTCCCTAACATGAGAGTCACCTTTACTACAAATACTCCATGCCAGAACCTTGGTTGGGATTTGGTCGGGGTGGGGGGGAGATAAAAAAATGAGAAATGAAGGTCTCACATTCATTCACTCTTTTTTCTTCCCTCTGAAGCGTAAGCATGGAAGTTTAAGAATTCATTACTCTTTTCTGGAATAGTAGCATCAATAGTAGCAAGAGAAGTAGAAGTAGTAATAGTAACAGTAATAACATGGATCTCTTGTTCATTTGTATTGTACTGTGTAGTTCGTACAATGTTTTAGACATATCTTTTGTTACCCTTCTTGTTCTCGATACCTCGTGGTGGAATAATAAAAACTGACATTTTACCTTCTCTATTTCACTGCTGAAAAAACAAACAGTAAACGGAGTTATGTCAGGGACTTTCAACATTTTTCAATGACAACCCAAGGTAAGAATTGTCTTTTGCTCTTAACATGGTAAGCGCATTTATACCTACATATTGTGTAGTACATCCAAAATAAAATTGCATGAGACAAGACTTAACCTTATTATATACAAAGCACTCTCCTATTCTGTATGTATTCTATATTAACAATATTCTATTCCATTTTTTAAAATGCTGATCACAACCAAGTAAATTGATGGGCTGTACCCTACAGTTTGAAAAACTTTTAAGTGTTTGCTCAAGATCGCACAGCTGATAAACTGAGGGTTTAAACTCAGGTCTCTGTGCTCAGTTTAATGTTCTTTCCACATAACTAACATCTCTGGTCCTTCTTTTTGTCCGTTTCAATCCAACCCTCTAACTTAATCTTCAGTAAGAGTCTTCAGTAAGAGATCTGGGTTTCGAAGTGGAATGGACCCCGTATTCTTCCCTGGTGTCCATACATCCCCAGCAGGTGTGTGAATGAGGTTCCTGGTGTCAGTGACCCTTCCTCATGAATTTCATGCCTTCTCTCAAATCTCCCTCATACCTACCCTATGCTTTATGTAAAACATGCTTTTGCCATTCCCTGAAGACACCAAACGTCCTGTCCTTGGACACATTATTTGTAATGTTCCTATTGCTGGAAATATCCCATCATCACAAACCATCAATCACCCTTAGACTAGTAATTATCTATCTCTTAGTCTTCTCTGTGAAGTAGAAATTAGTTACTTAGGTTTGAAGTTAGAATTAACATGAGTTTCAGAACATAAAATTACACTGGGACGATGGTATCAGGTAAGTGTGACTACACAAGCAAAGTAATTAAATGAGTTTTAGTTGATCAGGGTGGGAAAAAAAAAAAAGGTAGTTTTCTCTTTAAATGCCTGGTTGTCCCAGAATGTGAAAAATAATAGTGAGAGACGAAGCATGAATGGATATGGGAAGTTGTAAAAGGTTCGCAGAAAAGGGATTTTTCTTTGCTTTGGTTTATAATACCTTCAAATACATGAGCCTGAAAAGAAGTAATAAAATGTGTTAAAATTTTGCCAAAATTGTCTCAGGTTAATTGGTTTATTTAAAAGGAAAAAAAAAAAGCTGGTGAATCATTTACTGCCAAATATTATATTAAAGCGAAATTCGAACTGACTCAGTTAAGATGATAAATTATCCTTAGCGCTCTTACAAGGGGTTGTAATAAGTTTTTTTTTAATTGTCTGTGTAATCTGTCCAGGTGGCAAAGTTTCCATATCTTATCATATAATTGTCTGTGGTTTGTGTTCACTTTATCATACCTTTGATTATAAAAAAAAGAGAAAAGAAAAACCTTACTTGTGATAAAGTTAAAGTTCCTTACAATCATGTTTCCTTACTATGTTAAATTTAAAATAGTTTAATATCACTTTATTTGGATTAAATAGGTAACCAATGATTGTTTCTCAGGCACCCATGAGCCTATTGCAATCAAGTGTCAAAATCTCCTGTGTTACCACATTTAATTTTGCCTTCCCAAGATCAAGCCTTAAAATTGGGGGATAAAATCAGGACACACTAAAACTAAAGGATTTCTTAGAGGGACCCTGGCAACTCACAGTGATCTATTCTTTCATCTTATAAAAAGAGAGATGCTAGAAGTAATTTTGATGGTTTCATATGTGCCATGCTTCTTAATTAGCTCAACTTTATTATAAAATCTGCATGGGAAAAACTGTCGGATCAGAAGGAATGTTCAGCCTTTTCTAGATTAAGTCAGTGTAGGTAAAATGTGATTATTATGGGGTTTTTTTTTTCAGATATTGTACACTTTATGGGAAAGCCCTAGAGATTTTGCAATGCTTTCTCTGTTCATAATATATTCTTATCCTCAAGGGGAATAGTGATTTCTCTCTATGAAATGGTTTGTACGAAATTCCAATAGAATTTTACTCCCACCCTTATAGTTTTGGTTACTATAATAAATTAACCACAAACTGTCATTCTTATTATCAAACGAGTCTCCGTTTTCCTGTGACACTTACCTACAAAGCAACCTATTGCAAACTGATGGTGTTTCTACTACAAGCTACAGGCTGGAATTTGCGTCTTTAACACAGAAGAGTCTCCGAGTCCTGTGAAAAGCTTATGTGAACTTTTGATCCGTCCAAGAACAGGCTCTGGGTACAGGATTCTGAGCTAACATTGCTTAGACAATTTCAGACTGCTTGAGTGAGCTGAGTTGGGGTTTCCAGGACTCCTTTGAGCCCAGAAGCAGACGTACTTCATGAAAGCAGACCACTCACCCTCAACATCCAGCAGAACGTGAATATATTACATAGAACACAATGAACTACTACTATGGTCACTTGTTTTAACAAAATTAAGTTAGCACTGTTGTTTTACTGTTCGTGGATACAGGAAGAGCTCTCTCCTCCGACTAAGTATCAATTTAGTAGGCTATGCACTTGAAAACTAAAATGAAACATTTTAAAGTGGTGTTAACATCTTCCTGTCTCTCAGAATTCAGAAGCAATTTTCTCCTGAGCTGGATAAGACTCTGTCCTCCTTTGTACCAGGACGCAATTGGACAAATGAATTCTGCAACCAAGATCGCACGGGAGTGTCATGTTTGAGAATGACTCTCATTTAATTGGGAATGACAAGCCCAGTAGTAAGGAATAAGGATTGAATTTATGCGTGGAGCCAATGCCTATAACATTCTTCCAAAGAACTTGAACCTGGGCTTGGCTCACAGGTAGTATTGGAGCCACTTCCTGGAAGGTCAGGGACTTTAAAAGAATTTGTAAACTTCGAGAGAAATTCACCCAAATTCATAAATACTGTGAGTGAAATCTGGTGGAGGATATGCCTTGGACTTGGCTTTCTAGCCTCAGGACAGAAAAGTAAACGAGAGAGGCTTTTTTAAAATCCAGTTGAGATTCCTTGTGACATTTCCAAACAGAAGTCAATTCTTTCGCGATACTGTTTACTCAATGCTATAAGGTTCTAGTTTTTCCAGAGTAAATTCAAGGAGGGGGTTATATGATTAGTTTACACTGTTGCCACAGGTCAAATGTAACAAGACCAACCTTTCTTGATCAGAAGAACAGGCTTTGAAAATTGTTTATGATCACAGGAGCTAAGTGGGCAATGGCGGGATGCTAGAAAAATAATCCCAATAATCCAAAATAATCCAAAACTTCAAAATAGGGAGAAGAGATTACTGGGAGTTCTTTGAGCAAAGTGCTGGCCTTAAATTTCTGTTGTCTGCCTATTTTACAGTTTTATAAGGGACAGAGGGGTAGATTTTTGTCCAGCAAAGATGTAAATGGTTTCTGACCAGTGAAACAGTAACACCAAAGGTATATTGCCCTGTGTAGTATTACCCAATTGTGTATCTGATTCAGCAATTTTAACTTTCTTTTCTTAAATTTTATATATGTCTGTATATGCACAGGCACATGTGTGTCTGTGCTTTAAGTTGGTCATAACATCCTGTTTCTGTTACCCATTAGTTAATCATGAATAAATTCATGAATAATGAGTTGATGTTAAGTAAAATCTTTGATATGTGTTTGTATTTGGCCCTTGTTTGGTGAATGAGGTATGACTGCCTATCTACAGGGTTAGCTCACTTTTTTTATACATGATCTTGACTTTTTGTTGCCTGTAGAATAAAAGCTTTATGACATTGATGAGGGGGTGAAGATAGTGTAGATTACTAGTCATAGGAAACAAGCACCTACTAATTCAAATTCAATACAAATTGAAGATTTTTGTTTGTTTGTTTTTTAAAGAGAGTGGGTGTGTTGATTGACATGTTGGTTGACCAGGTTGAAAGAGCTAGTGAAGATCTGAAGACAAGAGTGAGAGAAGAAAATTGTTGTAGACATGTATAGAAGTAAGATAGGGTAAAAAGCTTTGGGATAAGCTTTGAATGGGAGACTGAAATTGCATGGAAAACGTATACAGGAAAACTGATGTATAATATGCAAAAGGAATCATGAAGGGTGGTAATACTGAGAAAATGAAATTGTGGCAATCAGTTTGATGGTAGATTTTCTCCTGTAACCCAAATACCACTCAAGTTGAAAAACAATAAAATGAAGCATTGTTTCTTTGCACTGATAAACAGGAAAATTTTATAGGAGCCCATGGGGCCAGAGGTCACACTGAATTTAAAGATCAGATGTAGTGAGAATGATAGAATGCAAAGTTGAAGAGCCAGGAACTGAAATGTTAGCGTTTGATACCTTAGTATGGCAAATCTCAAGGTCATGCACAGGAGTGAGAAAGTTCCTGAAAGAGTAAAGTTAAAAGTCTAAGTTATAAGGAAATGCAAAATAGCCATGTTGGATACGACATTCACATTGATACAGACATCATCTACTAAAGTTGGGTGGTGACTATAAGTCATCAGTGATATTAAAGCGAGTGACTTTATTAGTAAAGAAATTGATAAATATTCATATTTATCAAATATTTATTCAAGGGTGGAGAGAAGTACAGATGAATAATTCGACCTATAAAAGAAAAGAGGGTTTTTTGTTTTGCTTTTTTTGTTTCCAAAAATATGTAAGAATAGATTGAGAGTTGCAGAATAAGAGAAAACTTACCCTAACTTTGGTCCATGTCTGTCACATGTTGCATGAATGTTTAAAAACCAAGCACTGGATGGGACCCAATAAAAACTGGGGTTCACAAGAGACACCCAGGATTTAATTAGGTTTGAAAAGAGCATGGAGCAGTTTGTAAAGGAGTAGATATTATGAAGTAGTTTGTTTATAATGAAACAAGGGCTTTAGAGTTTAGGTGGTCCTACAAATTACATGGTTTAAATCTTTCTCTTCACTTGCCAGCCAGTGACAATTATTTTACCCCTGAGCCTTGTTTATATATTCAAGAAAAAAAGCGATGATAATAACCTTCATTCCATGTTAAATGCTTAGCCAGTTCCTGACATGTAATTAGTCCTTCGGAATTGTTAGGTGGTATTTATATTCTGCAGAGGAGATCGGTAGTGGGCCAACTAGCCAGTGAGAAATGTAGAGCCAAGCTGGGGAAAGAACATAAAAGGGAATTGGTGGATGAAGTGTTCTGCATTGGGGGATGGAGGGATACTTTAAGAAACAGATAACATGGGCCAGAATTGAGCCATGCCAGGGAGAATGTGGTCAAGTGGGAGGTTGGAAGAAATATTTTGGAGACAGAAGCAATAGGACCCGGTGAATAGTTGCAGGTAGTTATGGGAGAGAGGGAGGATGAAGGAAGATATCCAGGCTGTGAGCCTCTGTGATTAGAATGGTGATTCCATTGACAAAAGTAAGAAATTTAAGAAGAAGTTCAATCTGGGAAAGGGGTACGGAGATCCAGGGATTCCTTTTGTTTAAAATAGAGTGACCTGGCGGATGTAGAGAACAAACGTATGGTTACCAGGGGGGAAGGGTGGGGGAGGGATAAATTGGGAGATTGGGATTGACATATACACACTACTATACATAAAATAGATAACTAATAAGGACCTACAGTATAGCCCAGGGAACTCTACTCAGTACTCTGTAATGACCTATATGGGAAAATAACCTAAAAAAAGAGTGGACATATGTCTTTGTATAACTGATTCATTTTGCTGTGCCCCTGAAACTAAGACAACACTGTAAATCAACTCTACTCCAATAAAAATTTTTTTAAAAAATAGAGTGACTTGGTTATGCTAGTCAAACGTTCAAGTGAAGTTGTCCCGTGGGCCATTGGAAACGTGAGACCAGAGATTAAGGGTCGTGGCCGAGACTGGCTAAATGCTCCCCGGTTCCATCCCTCCCAGGTACACAGGAAGGTAACACTTCCCAGCCTTCCTTGCACTGTGTTTGTAGCCATATGACCAGTTTGATCATGGAACAGGGCAGAAGTGAGGTACAGTAAGTCCCCTACATACAAACGCATTCCATTCCAAGAGCACGTTCGTCAGTCCAATTTGTTCGTAAGTCCAACAAAGTTAGCCTAGGTACCCAACTAACACAATTGGCTATATGATACTGTACTGTAGTAGGTTTATAATACTTTTCATACAAATAATATATTTTAAAAACCCACAAAAAGTAAAGAAAACATTTTTCATCTTACAGTACAGTACCTTGAAAAGTACAGCAGTACAGTACAACAGCTGGCATACAGGGGCTGGCATCAAGTGAATAGGCAAGAAGAGTTACTGAGTGGGGGAGGGAGAGGAGGTGGGAGATGGTAGAGCTGAAGGATCGTCAGCAATAGGAGATGGAGGGCAAGCTGCAATTTCACTCACGCCTGACGCTGATGGCGCAGGTTCTGATTCCTTACTGGAATCAGATGCACGTTTGCACCTTTGAAAGTTCTCAACATGAAGGTTCGTATGTAGGGGACTGACTGTACACCATTTCCAGGACCATCTTCAAAACTTGAGCATCCTTCCCTTTCTTTCTCCTTCCCTGCCATTGGCATGACTAAGAGTGAACTATGTTGGGATGTCTCAGCCAGACCAAAGAAGAATCTCATATCCCTGGATCACATTCAAGGGCAGAGACTTGACTGTTGATAAAATCAAGCAAACAAACAAACTTTTATTGCTTTAAGCCAGTGATATTTGGGGTTTATTTCTACCTAGCTTACAATGACTAATAAAATAGTAAGACTGAAGATCTACATAACCATCTCCTAAACAACTGCATTTGTTCCCAAATAAAAATGTATGAGCTTAGCGACATCTGAATCACCCAGAAGGTGTGCTTTTTTTTTTTTTAATTAATTAATTAATTTATGGCTATGTTGGGTCTTCGTTTCTGTGCGAGGGCTTTCTCTAGTTGTGGCAAGCAGGGGCCACTCTTCATCGCGGTGCGCGGGCTTCTCACTATCGCGGCCTCTCTTGTTGCGGAGCACAGGCTCCAGACGCGCAGGCTCAGTAGTTGTGGCTCACGGGCCTAGTTGCTCCGCGGCATGTGGGATCTTCCCAGACCAGGGCTCGAACCCGTGTCCCCTGCATTGGCAGGAAGATTCTCAAGCACTGCACCACCAGGGAAGCCCCCAGAAGGTGTGCTTTTAAAAGTGCGTATTCCTGGTCCTGAACTAGACCTGCTGGTTTGGATGCTCTGGTGAGGAGCCCCTGAAATGTTATTTTTAACAAGCAGCCTAGGTGATTCTGAAGTGAACCAACCACCTGTCTAGGAAAATAATGGAAGTCATTAACTGGAGTAAATTGTTAAGACAGAAGGAGGGAGAAAGTAGGGGTGGGGATGGGGGTTAAGGGTCAAGATAAAGAACTTGGAGAAAACCTTCATTTATGCAATGAAAGGAGAAAAATATGCTAAAGACAATGTAAAAAAATATAAAAGAAAGCAATAAGGAAAGTGGAAGACAAAACAAGAGAACATTTCAAGCACTTGTGGGTGGTCCACAGTACCAAATATTTTACAGCAGTGCTTCTCAAACTTTAATGCGTAAACGAATCACAAGAATTATCTTGTTAAACTATAGATTCTAATGCAGTAGGTCTGAAGGGAGACCAGAGCTTCTGCACTTCTATCAGGCTCCCAGGTGATGCTCATGCCACAGACACACAGATCACACTTTAAGTAGCAAGACTTTAGAGAAATTGATACAGCTTAACAAAGAATGAGCCATTGGATTCTTTAACTAGGATGTCAATGGTGACTTTTAACAGAGAGGTTTTTAAGATGGTAAAGAAGAAAGCCAGCTGGCATGGGTTTAAGGAGTGTGTGGGTAATAATGAAACAGAGGCATTTATTTTGGACTATATTTGAAAATTGAGGCTAAAGAGAAGAGAAGCAAAAAGCAGACAAGGATAGCAGGGTTCCGAACTGGAAAATTATTTAATTTAAAGAACACGGTGGGCTGAGATAAAGTAGGACTTGCTGATAAAAAGTAAATAAAATATATTATACACTTACCAGCTACTGCTTAGGAAGGTATAGATCCAATATTACTTTCCTTAACGAAGTAAAAAATCAATCGATAGCACCGCCCCCGTATTAGGAAGACCTTAAAATATTTAACTATCAGTATCTTATTCCCATCTTACATATCGTTGTTTTCCAGTATTTTATTTCCACACTGCTTTCTTTACTTATTAAATTAGTTGCTATTGTTTTTGTTGTTTTATGTGAACACTTGTCTAGATTTACCCACATATTTACCAATATTATTTCTCACCATGCCTTCTTTTTTTTTTTTTTCCTCAAGCAAAGAAAGCATAACAATACCAAATTTATTTCACACAGAATCATTGATAATTAAATTCTTACCATGTGGGTGCAGTAAGTGTTGTGCTTCCTAAGTAGTCTTGCTACTCAAAATGTAATTGGATCAACAGCATGGGTGTCACTTGGGAGCTTAGTAGAAATGGAGACCCTCAGGACCCAGATGTAATGAAGCAGAATCTCTACAAGGTCCCTAGGTGACTTGTAGGCACATTAAAGCTTGAGAAGTTCTAAGTGGGACCTGCAATGCTACATTTCTGGCACCTTCCAGGTAATGCCCACGCTGCTGTTTCTGGTTCAAGACATACACTTTGCAGCAAAGCTTGAGGTTCATTTAGTATAATTTACTGGTAATAATCTTAGGTTTTGATGTTTGAAAACATCTTTAGTTTTGCGTATCTTGGAGTTATTGTTGAGGATGACATGAAATTTGACATCAAGATTTATTTTTTCTTTCATTTGCGAGATAATCCTCTGTTTTCTCATTTTAATTGTTTCTTTTTTGAGAAATTTTCTACTCGTATCATTGTCCTTCCTCTATAGGTAACCTGTTTTTTTCTCTCTTGATGTTTTAAAAATGTTCTCTTTGTCTTTCTGTAGTTTCTTTACTAATGATTTAATTGTGAAATTCTTTTTTCTTTGAAATACTGCTTCGAGTCTACTGTGATTCCAGAATCTAAGGGTTTGAGTCTTTAAAAATTTTAGAGTGTTCTTAGTTATTTTCTCTGTGAATATTACCTGCCCCACGTTTTCCCTATTCATTCCTCTGGAATGTTTTTAAAAACATTTGGTGGATCTTCTTCATTTTTCTTAACCTCTCTTTTTTATTTTATAGATTTTTGCTTCTCTGTATTGCATTAGGTATAATTTCTCGAGCTCTATCATCCAATTCATTAATTCTCTCTACAGCTGTGCTTTCTTTATCTTCTGTTTAACATTTACATTGAGTTTAATTCCAATGACTATATAACCATATTTTCCATGGATATATCTCTTCCTAGTTTTCTTTCAATACTATAATATTTTGTTTCATATATTTGGCTCCATCGTTGCTCTATTAAATCGATCCAAATGCATTAAGTTTGCATCCAAAAATTATTCTATCAAATATTTTTGGAAGTCTAATATGTTCTTTGTGCAGGATATTGCTTATGGTGGCTTGTTTCTTGAGTAGTACTTCTCAGACTTCAATACATACTTGAATCATATGTGCATCTTGTAAAATTATATGTTTCGATTCACTCAGTCTAGGGTAAGGCTTGAGGTTCTTCATTCCTAACAAGCTCCCAGTGATTCTGATGCTGTTGGCCCACATGCCAGTCTTTGAGTAGCAAGTCCTAGAGTATTTTATTATTTTCCATTATTCACTTATGTTTGAGGGGGATTTATGTGGAGGAATTTTATGTGAACTGGATGGAAAATCCCTCTGGAAATTGTTTGTTTTAATTTCTGTCAGGAACACAGTAAGCGGGGACTATTTCATGTGTATGCATGTGTGCATGCTGATTTTTTTCACTTGTGCTTTTCAGGACCTTTCAAGTAGTATGACTTTGTATGCCAAATGTGCTTTAGGGCTAGATTGTTATGAGCTCTCAGAGGAGAGTTTTTCTCCCTCCCTTTCCCCTCTAATCCAGAGCCAGAATAAGAAAGCCAACATTCTGTGTCATATCTCTTTGCTGGTGGGTGGACATTTTCTATTGTACTCCGTCATTAAAGGTGTAATCCTTCAAAAATCTTGATTTTATGTGGTGGTGTCAGGTCCAACTTCCCACCTCGTATGAGCCAAAGACATTCTCTTCTCTTCTAGTTTATTCATTAAACCCAAGTCCTCACGACAGCCAAGCAGTAAGTGACAGCTTCCTCTATGGTTCCAGCCTTCTCTTCATTTTTTGACGTCTTGGCGTGTTTCTTATATTTTATCTAGTATTTCTAGATGTTTCACATTGGAGTATATTTCAAGTTATCTAGTATACAGTGTTATTGGAATATAAATCTGCTAAACATTTAGGAGGATTTCTAAACAAGATGGTTAGAGGGGTTTTTTTTAAATACCTAATGTTAACAGTTAAAATCCTAAGAATCTGGAAGGCCTGAATTCTAAAAGTACTTCCAAATAGATGGAATTTTACTTTATTGAGAATTTTGTCTGTTAACTCCACCATTATTACCCTGAATTTTTCCCTTTTTAACCATTTGTGTTGGTGTAGTATAGACACAGCCTGAGTCATCATGAGGGTTAGAAATGGGGTTTGAATCTATAAAAAGCTTAAAAAAATAAGATGTGATGCCATGGAGACCGATGGTTTTTTTCTCTCTCTCCTGGGAAAAGATTCAGAACCAAAGTTATAAGCAAATGTAATTTCAGATGACTAAACCCAAGTACAGGTATGTCAACTGGGGGCATTTGCAAATGTGTCTGGCTCTGATAACTAAGACACTGTTGAAGAGATTATTCTACCAGTGCTTTTACTCCCATTTCTTGACAATGAACTGGCTAAGAAAATAGTAATGTAGACACTTTATCTCTCAGATTCTTTAATTCTTTAACTGGTTCTATAAAAAATAAAATAAAACACAATCTAAGCAGCCAAGTGCCCCTCCCCCCCAAACTTGAAATACTTGGGGCAATCATGAGTGTAGAATATGCTGATATCCAAGGACCATAGAAACGAGAGAAGAGTGGACCCAAGTGGCTTAGAGTCTTGGGAGAATAAAAAGCCTCCAGAACTCCATCCCTCAGGTTGCTTCCAGAATATCTAGTGTTCTGCTCAAAAGAGGCTTTAGAACCCAAGGATGATTTAAGCAATCCTTGGTAAGAAAACAGCATAGAGAAGTATAGGAAGCTACTCTCTAGTAGGGAAAAATAATGGGAGAAAAGCCAGACTATGAGTGATAATCTTAATTGTAGCAAGCAGTAATATAGATTCAAGGAATTGTGTATTCCAGTGATGAGCAGGAGGGAAACGAGGTAATATAGAGAAGTCGTTCAATATGCGTGCTCTAGAGATAGTGTAACTGGCGTCAAATTCCACCTTTACCACTTACTAAGTGTAGGATCTTGCACAATTTATTTAACTTTGCTAAGCCTCAGTTTCCTCATCTATGAAAGAAAAGTAACAAACCTCGCAAGGTTGTTGAAATCATCATGTTGAATCATAATGTAAAGTGCTTAGCACAGCGCCTGGCATCTGCTACGTGCCCCCAAATAGTCAAGATGATGAAGATGATGATAATGGTGGTGGCGTTAGATTGAGCTAGGGTCTGGACCTGAAGGCTGAGGATCCAGTAAAGCTTGTTCATTTGATGTTCATTCACCCACTTAATTATGCAGCAGACATTCTGTACACACCAGATATCATTCTAGGTATCTGGAATTCCAGTCTGGAATGTTAAGCAGGGAACAAAGGCTAATGCACAGACTGACCAAAGCTAAGAACATACGACAAGTGGGAGGTTCCCTAAACAACCGCAGCCCATCACTGGCATAACCTACGTAATCCACCAACAACAAGACCACTTCTGGATGATACCAGGTGTGAAGACTGAATCCACTGATGTGTCTCCTCACCTGTCCCTACTGACTTGGCTGGTTATGAAGAAAAAGCTGGCAGTGATGGTAGCCATATATGGCAATAAGAAGTATTACTGAAATGTGATAGACTATAGTTCATTCTGAATCACTCACTCTTCTGCCAGGAGCTTGACTCTTCCTAAGGGTTATTCCGGTTCAATAGAAGGTGCCCCAAAATGCCTTGGAGTCTGATGCTTATGTTTGAGTGTTGATTTGGCCACATCCTAGTTGTAGAAACCTTAGCATATGAATTCTCCTTTCTCATCTTCAGTTTCTTTTTTTTTTAACGAAGTATAATTGGTTTACAATGTTTTGTTAGTTTCTGGTGTATAGCAAAGTGACTCAGATATCTATATCTATATCTATATAGATATTCTTTCTCAGATTCTTTTCCATTATAGTTTATTACAAGATATTGAAAATAGTTCCCTGTGCTATACAGTAGGACCTCGTGGTTTATCTATTTTATATATAGTAGTTTTTATCTGCTAATCATAAACTCCTAATTTATTCCTCCCCTGCCTTTCCCCTTTGGTAACCATGTTATGATGGTAACATTGTTTCCGATGTCTGTGAGTCTGTTTCTGCTTTGTAAATAAGTTCATTTAAATCATTTTTTAGATTCCACATATAAGTGATATCATATGATATTTGTCTTTCTCTGTCTGACTTACTTCATTTAGTGTCATAATCTCTAGGTCCATCCATGTTGCTGCAAATGGCATGATTTCATTCTTTTTTATGGCTGAGTAGTATTCCATTGTATAAATATACCACATCTTCATTATCCATTCATCTGTCAATGGACATTTAGGTTGCTTCCATGTCTTGGCTATTGTAAATAGTGCTGCTATGAACATTGGGGTACATACATCTTTTCAACTTAGAGTTTTCTCCAGATGTATTCCCAGGAGTGGGATTGCGGGATCATATGGTGGCTCTGTTTTTAGAGTTTTAAGGAACCTCCATGCTGTTCTCCACAGTGGCTGCACCAATTTACATCCCTACCAACAGTGTAGGAGGGTTCCCTTTTCTCCACACCCTCTCCAGCATTTATTATCTGTAGACTTTTTGATGATGGCCATTCTGACCGGTGTGAGGGGATACGTCATTGTAGTTTTGATTTGCATTTCTCTAATAAGTAGTGATGTTGAGCATCTTTTCACGTACCTATTGGCCATCTGGATGTCTTCTTTGGAGAAATGTCTATTTAGGTCTTCTGCTCATTTTTTGATTGGGTCATTTCCTCATCATATTCAGGATTGTAAAATTAACTAGCTAATGGGAAAGTACACAGTATAGTAGATAATAGTGGATGTGTTGAGCATTTCCAGAGCCTCTCTCTGCCATGTTTCGCCCAAACAATATGGACACACTGCATCAAAGGCCTCCCTTGCTTCTGAGGTTGGTTGAATTTAACTAACAGGAAAGCACTGGGTGGCTGGGAGGAGAGTGATATCAGAGTATTTATCTCCTCCTACACCCCACATGACCTGTATTCATTTAACGAAGTTCATGGCTACCATCAGAGGTCCTCTCCCCATAGTTTGCCCTCTAACTACTGGTAGTTGCTACCTCCCCACTTCCCTAAGGCAGCAGTCAGTAGGTTAGTTGGCTCATCTTATTTTCTGGTTTTTCCAGTTTTGTTTTTGTTTTTTTAACTCATTCCAATTGTATCCAGAACACAAGGATTTCCCTACTGAGCAATGTGGTTTGACCACGAGACCATCTCAGCCATGCACTAAATGCTCGCCTGCATTACGATTCATCGATTTTTCGAGGCAAGGTAACTTCTAAGAATGGGAAATATTGGGGTTTTAAAATGTATTATCTCTTGTTGAATGTATTTCAGTAAAACATTCTGTGGCCACCAAAGGTTCAACGTATTGGACCTAGAATTGAAGATTGCTTTTTTTGCACTAGTGGAAAACTAAAAGCATAAGGTGAAAAGATTAACCAGTTTCCTATGATTACAAGTGTTCATTTTTCAAGATCTGCTTTATGGAGTATTTCTTCCAAACATTGAATTCAAAACTCTTTGCCACCAAAAAATATATATATATTTTTTCTGATATTTTTGTCAAAGATTCCAAGCCCTCAGCCTTTGTCTTTGCACTATTCCACAAATACACATTTTCATATCTTTCACTTAATTTGGTTTGGTTTGCAATATCATGGTTGCATGGCAAAGTGATTTGTAATTTCGGAGTCTTGAGTTTTAACATTGTTATTCCTACCAATGAACTGTCTATCCTGGGGGATATCATTTACCTTCTCTGTCTTTCAACATATTCATAACTAAAATGGGAATATCACTCTCTTCCTTTTTCAAAGAATTACTATCAGATAACCTAAGCTATCTTGTCTGTAAGTACTTTAAATAGAATAACTGCACAGTTTTCAAATAGTCTTGAATAAGCCTATGATGTTGAAATAAAATCCAGTTAGATACACAGGTCACTTACAATAGGCATCATTGAGATTAGCATCATATCAGGAGAAAATAAAGAGAAACACACATGTTCAGGTACATTAACACCCATGGTTTTTTATCTTAATTTTTTTTTTTTGGTTGTTTATTTATTTTCTGGCTGCATTGGGTCTTCGTTGCTGCGGGCGGGCTTTCTCTAGTTGTGGCGAGGGGGGGCTACTCTTTATTGCGGTGCACAGGCTTCTCATTGCCATGGCTTCTCTTGTTGAGGAGCACAGGCTCTAGGCACAAGGGCTTCAGTAGTCATGGCATGCGAGCTCAGTAGTTGTGGCTCGCGGGTTCTAGAGTGCAGGCTCAGTAGTTGTGGCACATGGGCTCAGTAGTTGTGGCTCGTGGGCTCTAGAGCGCAGGCTCAGTAGTTGTGGCGCACGGGCTTAGTTGCTCCACGGCATGTAGGAACTTCCCAGACCAGGGCTCAAACCCGTGTCCCCTGCATTGGCAGGCGGATTCTTAACCACTGTGCCACCAGGGAAGCCCCAAGGCCCATGCTTTAATGATAGATATTTATGTGAGGCTACAAGACTGGACTAATGGATCCAAATTCATACTGGTTTTCACCATCAAGAGTATGATTTCATGTAAGAAGAGGAACGCCATGCCCAAGGGGTTGGAAAAATATGTCTCTGTGTCAAAGTCCTAGATGCACATCAAAAATGTTAAGGACATTGTTCCTCAATTTGGAAATCCTTCCTGTCAAGTGGTGCTATCAGGCCACTTTCGCATGCTCAGCTGAGTCGGTGGTTTCACAGTGATGCATGACCCAGGCAGACAGCACATGAAATGTCTCCCATTCAGTGAGGGCTCACAAGTCCTTTATAAAACTCTCTTGGTTTCTCTGAGCTCATGAGCTTCTATTAAGAGATGAGAGTCATGCTATAGGCAAGACAGAATTTTGAACTGATAGTCACATGAGATGGTACATGCAAAGGCCTTCACATCACACCTGGGACAAAGTTCTCAATACATAACAATGATAATAATAATAATTAATTTTCTCATGTAAGTGCATCCTTTTCATAAAATATTGGAAAATCATTATCTCATGGAAAGTATCATTTTTAATAGGACTAATATGATCCTCCCACTAGTATAATCCCTGTAATTATCCTTTAAAATCACTTAGATCAACCATGACTGTTTATGTTTTTGGTTTATTCCTCTGCAAAGAAGGCACACACCTTTAATACTCTTGTAGTCTTATCTTTATACATTTTAAAACTCACATATTCAGCTTAGCTTCTCCAATGATAAACACAAGTCAGAAACACAAAGAGAATAAGTAGACAAAACACAGGAAGAAGAAAACAAAAAAAGTCTGAAGAATAGGTAGATCTGGACCTAATGGGAGAAGATAAAATGAAACCAGATGGAGATTTATACCTTTATTTTTGTTTCACTGAGTGGAGCAGACAGATAATCAAAAACATTTCCTCACTGTTACTTTTCTAATCTCCTCTGTCACCTTCCACCAAAATATTAGGCCAGACAGAGGCTCTCTGTGTTCCTCATCTTCTGTCATCTTCTGCTTTAGAGAAACATATGCTTTTATGACCAAGCTCTGACATGATCACTGAAAGAAGCTGAGTAAATATTTTTAAGATAAGCCTGGAGATCTTACTGTCTCTAAATCATCAACGGACAAAAAGAGAGAGAGAGACAGGGAGAGGCAGTTTCCTATTCAAACATGTTGCTTAAGAGCTAATGGGAGTATTATTAAGATTGATGGACCAGAGTCTTTGTCTTCAGGAACACTTAATGGGGTAGGAACCGACCAATATTTACATTGGAGGTGAAGCCACATTTTACTTCATCTGGGGTCAAATATTACCAAATGTGAAATACATTCTTCACATTGACACTGCCTTCCTTTCAGCCCAAACTGGGTGTCTGAGAATCCCCCAAAATCTCCATTTATAATACTCCCAACCTTCAAAGTTCAGTAACTAAGGAGGAGGAAGGGGCTGCTTCAATTCTAGTGTGGGTGACTAATAAACTATAGGCGAGGAAAGCATATAATTCAAGCGCTGAAAAACTATAAATGCTGTACATGGGAGCGAGTACACAAGGCCTATTAAAGTAAAATGGTCTCCACATAGATCAAAATAGTGGGTCAAAGATGAAGACTTATAGAAATAATAGCATAATAATTGCAATGTGGTTCTGTCATTAATGATTATGACTGAAAAAAAAAGGATGTTATGTATACAACCCTTCCAGCTGATAAACAGAAGATGATTTTTGTATCCTAGTTGATATTCCAACATCGAGCACAGAGAAATTTCAGGTCAGTGCATTCTTTTTCTTTCTGGTTTGTGACACTTGCATTAAAGTGAAGAGAACCAGGCAAATGTTTGAGATTAAACAGAAGGAGAATTCTAATGAGAGCGTTAGAAGACTTCTCAAGGCCAAATCCATGCTTTCCGTTTGATAACCAATTGCCTTAAGTAAAAGAGAATGGAGGCCAGCTCAGGACCAATGATGCTATCAGGTTCACTCCAGGATTGAAGATTGGCACCAAAGTGTTGTCTGTGTTCCTCCCTGCTTCAAATTCCTCCACTCCCATTTGTCTTTAAATCTACTCCAATCAGGGTTTTGCCTTCACCACTCTGTCAAAACTGCTTTCATCATAATCATCACTGACCTGCTCGATAAACCATAGCCAATTATTCATTTGATAAAGTTAACCATTCCTTTCTCCTGCACTTCCAGAACATTATATTCACCTAGCTTTCCTCCTGTCTTTCTGGGATTTTCCAGTGTCTTTGCTTGTTCTTCTCATCTCCCCCACCTCTAGATATAGGTGTGCTCAAGGGTCCCTTTTGGGGACTTCTTTTCCTTTCAGTCTACACTCACTCTCTCAGAAAAGCTGACAATGCAGAAATTTATATCTCAGCCAAGATTTCTCCCCAGAAATCTAGACTCATACTTCCAACAGCTTAAATGAGGTCTCCTCTGGCACAGAGAGTAGAAATCTCAAACCAAGTATGTCCCTTGTTGAACTTCTGATCTGCTATCCAAAATCTTTCCTCCCTCAAATAATGACAAATCTCCCCTGATTTTATTCTGCAGTGTCTAACCAGCTATGCAATCTACCCAGTGGTTTTTCATTCCAATGTATTTTGCACTTCTAAAATTTCTGTTTCTTTTTTTACATAATTTCCATTTTGCTGTTGAAACTCTAATTTTTTTCCTTTATTGTTTTCATATTTACTTTTAAATCCTTTAGCATATTTATAATGGTTCTTTTAAAGCCTTTGTTTTCTAATTCCATTATCTAATTTCTGAACATATTTTATTGATTTTTCTCTTGGTCAGGGCCACATTTCCCTGCTTCTTTGCAGGTCTCATTATTTTTATTATTATGTCTTCCTTGCTGTGATTTTCTTACTGTTTATTCTGCCTGATGCTTATCGAGCTTCTTGGATTCGTTCATATTTTTCAGCGAATTTGGAAAAAAGTTTACCACGAATGTATACTGGACATATAGATACCAAGTTCTTGAGTATTTGGATTTTGTTTCCTCGTTGAGTTGTGTTCTGGAAGGAGTTAATTTACTTTCATATCATTTTGATAATTTTAAGGTGTGTTTTTGGGCTTGGCTGGGGGTGTGTCTTGCTATGCCCTTCTAATGTGTGGACCCAAATCTACTGAATGTCCATGATGTTCAACAAGATCTCTTGACTCTAGTTGGTAGGAAATTAAAGATTCCGCAGCCCTGTTCAAGCTCTAATCATTGCTTAGCTCAGCTCCACAGAAACCTTTCCTTGCTCAGTAGTTGTTCTTAGCCCAGGTTCCTGGAGTATCAGCTCACACGTGTACAACTTAGTGTTCTTCAAATACTCAATAGGATCCTAGGCATATCTTAGGAGCTCCTTCCTGACACAGTTCTTTCCCACTACTGCTCTGCCCCACAAATTCCTGCCGTGTATCAGTAGCCCTGCACGCCATCTCTCTCTTCAACTCAGCCAGACCCCTGTTTTCTGATGGAGCGTCTCTCTCCTGCACCGCGGTGCAGAAAAATGTCTCTAGACCGAAAGCTGGAGCAACCAAGGCTCTCACCTCATCCACCTCCTTCTCTCAGGCATCACAGAACTGCACCACATGACCCAACATCTAGAAACAGCTATTTCATATATTTTTCCAGGTGTTATGGTTGTTTCTAGTGGGAGGATTAATGCAGTGCAGTCACTCCATCATGGCCAGAAGCTGGACTCTCTCCTTTGTTTTTCCATTCTCAGTTTCTGTTGTCAGCTTTTTAATTCCACCCTCTTCTTAAAAGTTCTTCAGGGTGTTACCTTTGGCCTTCTCATTTGATTCATTCTCTAGGATGACCTCATCTGCTCCGTGGCTTCGATTATGAATATGCTAAGGACACCTTAAATCTACATCTTCTTGCCAAGCTTCTCTTTCCTATGATTCTGAATATGATAGTCAGTTGTCTATTGGACCTTACCAATCAGTATCTTCAAGTCAATGTCCAAAACTGAATTCATCATCTCTCTCCACAATGGCCTTTCTTCCTGTTTTCCTTATTGCAGTGATCAGAGTTGCACCCTCCACTGGACATGCAAACCAGAAATCGGGGGTTTATCCCAGCCTCCTACTTCTTTCTGAGCCCTTACATCTAGTCAGTTACCAAGCCTCACGCATTCTACTTCTTGAATATTTCTCAAAACCACATCCTTGTTTCCTTAAAAAACTCAAAATAGAACTACCATATGACCCAGCAATCTCACTCCTGGGCATATACCCAGAGAAAGCCATAATTCAAAAACATAAATGCACCCCAATGTTCACTGCAGCACTATTTACAATAGCCAAGACATGAAAGCAACCTAAATGTCCATCAACAGAGGAATGGTTAAAGAAGATGTGGTACATATATGCAATGGAATATTACTCAGCCATAAAAAAGAATGAAATAATGCCATTTGCAGCAACATGGATGGACCTAGAAATTGTCATACTGAGTGAAGTAAGTCAGACACTGAAAGACAAATATCATATATCACTTATATGTGGAATCTAAAAAGAAGGGTACAAATGAATTTATTTACAAAACAGAAGTAGAGTCACAGATGTAGAAAACAAACTTATGGTTACCAGGGGATAAGTGGGAGGAGGGATAAATTGGGAGATTGGGATTGACATATACACACTACCCTATATAAAATAGATAAGTAATAAGGACCTACGGCATAGCACAGGGAACTCTTCTCAATACTCTGTAATGGTTTGTATGGGAAAAGAATCTAAAAAAAAAGTGGATATATGTATATGTATAATGGAATCACTTTGCTGTATACCTGAAACTAACACAACGTTAGAAATCAACTCTACTCCAATAAAAATTCAAAAACCCCCCACCATCTTTCTCTCTATCCTCAGTACACTATGCAGATACTCCTAATTTCTCCCATACATCACTGCAGAATTCTCCTAAGAACTCTTATAGAGCATTTACTATATGCCAGGCACTGTTCTAAATACTTTTGTCTACACTGACTCTTTGAATCCTTACAACAGCTGTATAGGTAAGTACTATTATTATTACCGATGAAAAAAAAAAGAAAACTGGATCAAGGAGAGAACTTCTCCAAGGGTCCAAGGGTTACACTGTTATTACTTGGAAGAGCTAGGATTTAGATCTAGGATTTAGATTCTATCCTCCAGAATCTTTGGTCTTAACCATGAGTCTATACTGCTTCTCAAACTGACTTTTTAACCTCTGTATCACAAATCTATAAGAAACTCACACTGACTTTTATTAAGTGTGAATTTGGTCATTCCTTTCCTCTACTTAAAATCTTTCAGTGTATTTTCATCTTCAAGGTAAAATCCAAACACTAGATTCTCTGTGTACTCTATTCATCCAAGAACAAGAAAGTCCTCCCTTTCTATCCATTTTTCTTTGATATAGTTAAGCTCTTTTCATTATAAAATCACTGCTTACGTGTCCACTTTTGGGGAAATATTTCTTCACACCTTTTTCCTTACCCATGTCTAGGTTTCAAACTCATGCTTCGTGTTCCCTTAAGAGGTGAGTTTATTGATATCTTACTATTTATCTCACTATTTCAATCAGCTGCTAGATCCTGAGCTGTCTAAAAGCAGGTACAAGATCTTTTTCTTCTGCGTTCTGTTCCTAATGTTAGCACATTGGGAACAGTATTTGACACATTCTAAGTGCCCATTAAATACTTGAATGAATGACTGAATGAATACAAAAATGTGTAAACCCAGGTGCATTCATCCTAACTCAAACTTCTATGAAGCCTCGATGTTACCACTAACTGAAGTGCTAGAAACAGTGAATAGAGATTCCTTTCCATGAAAACAATGAATCATCCTCAGATGAATTGCTTTTAGATTTCAAAATGCCAGCCTCTTGACCTTCGGGATATTTGAATGGCGTTATATCATTAATTCTTCACAGAGAAGCATTTGTAGTGACAGAATACTTAAGAGTAAACAATTAGGTTTTCTAGTAGCAAATCATCGTTAAGAATGGAGGAGGAGGAGATGACAAGAGGTGATGGTGATTTCTCCTCATATACAGAAAGGTTTGGGAAGCAACCACCAAAGTATTTCTAGTACAAGGTACATTGTGCATCTATATCTGTCTAAAAAGTGCTAAAACCCTGGTGTACAATTCTAAGTCATGGTCTGAAATCCAGCCTTAGATAAAATTTAAATCAGTATGGTTTACACGACTTGCTACTTCCCCCGCCCCTACGTTTTCCTGCTTCTTCACCACTTTGACCCTGGAAGTATAGCATTTCCGTTCTCTGTCCATATCCATGTATCTAGAAAAGCTCAGGAATTCATCTGGCCAAAGAATTTGTAAATTTAAAGTTTTTAATTAAAAAAAAAAGTGTTTCCCTAGGAGATGAAATAGGATTCAGGTCTGTAACTTCTATTTAGACATAATGTTCCTACAAGCCACTGGGTAACAAAAAAATAAATTTTCCTCTGCTTACCTCTCCTCTCACATTCCTTTGTTCGTTTTGAACACGAGAGAATAAATATATCTGCTAGGAAGTTGCCCTGATGAATCCTTTTTTTTTCACAGTGATATCCATTCCCAACAATTTCTTACTGTTTATAACAATTTGTTATTAATACTAATCTTGGGATCTCCAGGCTGTGACACCAACTCTCTAAGGAAGGTAAATGGATTTGGTTTCTGAAATCCTATAGTTCAGTGCGACGTATTGACAAAGCTGGTGTCTCCTGAAAATCGTGGTGATCTCTGCTCTATCTCCACTCAGTAGACATAAAGAAGTCTTTGCTAACATCTTGTCTCTTGTCCTCTTCTATGCATTGGCTTTTGCTCTTGCCCATGTTTTTTGGACGTGTTGAAATATAAAATCAGAGAGAGCAAAGGTCAACACTCACAAGAGAGGCTTCAAACAATTATTTCTGTGGAAAAAAAAAAAAAAAGGTTGGGCTGGTAGCAAATCAAGACAAATGGCTCTAAGTTCAATAAGCATCTGACACAGCATCCGTCTCTTTCTTTCTTTCTTTCTTTTCCCCCAAAGCTTCTTTTTTTTTTTTTTTTTAGTGTATTTATTTATTTATTTTTGGCTGCGTTGCGTCTTCATTGCTGCATGCGGGCTTTCTCTAGCTGCAGTGAGTGGGGGCTCCTCTTCGTTGAGATGCACGGGTTTCTCATTGCAGTGGCTTCTCTTGTTGTGGAGCATGGGCTCTAGGCACAAGGGCTTTAGTAGTTGCGGCATGCGGGCTCAGTAATTGTGGTGCACGGGCTTAGTTGCTCTGCGGCATGTGGGATCTTCCAGGACCAGGGCTCGACCCCGTGCCCCCTGCATTGGCAGGTGGATTCTTAACCACTGCGCCACCAGGGAAGCCCAGCATCCATCTCTTTCTACATTTCTTAATGAAAGTCAAGTGGGAGATACAAAGTCATATTGCCGTGACTCCTCGTACAAGCTCAATTGAATCCAACCTTCCTGATAAGTCGTATCTTCGTATCTTCTCTCTGTCTCTGGTGCTCATTCTCTCTCCTGTACACACGCACACACACGCACACACACACTAGGCACTGTCTCCTTCTCTTTCCCTCCACAATATGCAGAGTTTCAGTGTTTGGCAGTGCGCTGGACTTTCGTACATTTCCCTCCTCTTTTAAGCATGTGTGTGATAAAGAGATGATCACAGATAAGAAAATTTAAATAATCTTCACAAACCTTGTCCAGCGATGTAGAACCAAGAGTGACCCTTTACTATCCCTCTGTGTTATGGTTCCATAAACACAACTTGTATTGATTGTAAAGACGTTATCGCTGCCTTTGGAGTAAAAATATGTTATGGCCTTTTGGGTTTATAGAGAGAACCTAAGGAGTCAATACAAGTCTGTGAAAATATGCTCTTGTTTTGGACACTGGGCAGGTAGTTATTCCACAAGATGAGTAGGTATGTCTCCTGTGATAGTTTGAGTATAATGGTTATCTCAGAGAATATACTTACTAGCTTTAATAAAGAGACAATGGTTATAGCAAAGGAATTTCACCCTTTATTGCCCTACTAAAGGGCTTCTCCTGGCACAGTGGAAGCTGGGTTCATATGTAGCAAATTGCTCAGGACTCTCTCTTATCTGTTCCAAAGAGAAAAAATTGGCTCTTATCTACTGCCCTTTTTTTTTTTCAGTGCATTCACATTTTATTTTCAGAGCTACTGTGAGCAATTCGGAGCTACTTTTGGTCAGCAATTCTAAAACCAAACAAATGCAAATTCCATAATTTATACGTACAATATTATAATTAATGGTGTGTGTGTATTTGTCAAATGCGGGAGTTTTTGCTCAGGATCAGATATGCCCCACGTATATATATACATGTTTGGGGCTGAAATTCAGGAGACAAGAGTTCTAGTGGCGGCCCTGTTACTTTGTTTGTGTGACTCTGAGAAAATTCCTTAAATTTCATTTAATGTAATGTCTTTTCTGTAAAGTGAAGGGGTTGGACTCCTACTTCCCTTCCAGTTCCCAAGTTCTTTTACACATAGCCCTTCAGAGTTTGTCACAAGTTGGCATGTGATATGTTTATGGCACAGGTAAGGCCTGTATCATATAATCTAAACATAGACTATGTCTTAAGTCATCCTCAGTTATGTTGTATTAAATCCTTAAAAGCCAAGTTTGTCTAGATTCACCTTCCTCTTTCTGTCTGAACCCGTAATTATAGGATTCTAATGCTGTGGAGTGAACTTACCCCCAGCCCTCATTTTGGTCACAAGGTGTAATGTAATCCTCTCAAACTGTGGAGTACTAAAAATCACACGAAGCCTGAAAAATGCCAAAACAAACATGTTTTTAACAGATTCAGGGAAAGCAGAAAGAAAGCGGTGTTTTCCCCAGGAAACTGTCTGTACTCTCCAAAGCCAGTTACAGCAGATTTGTTCGGGCCTGGCCTTTTGACCATCAAATGGAACCACTTGGCTCAAAGGAGAATTCCGAAGTCGCTGGTGAAGAGGCGGGGAGGCAGTTCTCCTTGCTGAGGTGGGGGCTAAAGCAGTGCCGAGATTTCAATCATTTTCCCCTTCGGTCTCTTAAGTGATGTTTCCTAGTCCGCTAGGCTGATTTATAGTCTGTTGTTTTAACAACCACACCTCTCCTCCCAAGGGTCAAGTGCCTGGTTGGAAGAGAATACCGACACAATTTATTTTATTCCCTGGTTCACGCCTGAGTCAAACTGGTGAATGAGCTAGAAGTGATTTGGTGCCTAAAGATCCATGAGTGTTTATATACGAGGATATTATTCACACAGTGGACAAACCTCAGCCAGAAGATCATTTTGCATGTTTGTGTGGGTGTAGAGCATGTAACTTTCTTCTAGATGTTTGCAGTACAGATTTTTTAAAGAATTTATTTGGAAAATTATTGTGTAAGAAGATACACTTGAAAAGAAGCCTAAAGATAAAATATAATCATTAAAAAAAGTCAACAGTGAAACCCTAGTTCTGCATGTGCCTTATTTATTCCATGGGTAATTCAGAGCACATTTATAAATGCTACTTTGCCTTCTGTCTGTTTCCCTGGTCACGGGAGGCCACTTCTTCCTTGTCTGCCTTTCCCACCCAGCCGCGCCTATCCCAGTATACAGCTGGTATACGCTTAGTGAATGCAAATTCATTTTAACATTAACATAAGTTGGAAGGGAAATCGAGTATCCAAAAATGTATGCTTTGCAGGCATAAACAACTTTTGAATTGTCTTCTGTTCGTCATTTTCTCCATCAACGTTCCTCTCCACTTATATAGGTAAATAAAAATCAGTGTAGATAAGGGTGTATGTCTGTCCCAGTGTGTGCGTGAAGATGGATTACACTGCTCAAGAGTTCAGTACTGGAAAAGTACACATTTAATACTAAGCATTTAAAACCATATATGAAGAAAGGACAGGGGAAAGCACTCCTCCAAGGGAATTTTTCCTCTTTTCCCAACTGTTCCACATAAAAGGTGCCCCAAAGATACTGTTGAATAAATGATTGAATGGATGAATTCTGTAGCAGCTGATAATCGCATACCATCCAGAGTATGCCTACCTATAAGACTTTTGCTATAGAAACTAATATCCAGAATCGAGATCTGTGAGACAAGTTTGTAGGCAATTTGATTTGTTCTTGCTGTTCAGGATATGGAAACTAAGCAAAGGAAACCAACCTATTTTTTATAATTAATTTTTATTGGAGTATAGTTGCTTTACAATATTGTGTTAGTGTCTACTACACAGCGAAGTGAATCAGCTATACGTATACATATATTCCCTCTGTTTTGGAAGGAGACCAACCTGTTAAGTTTCCTTCCATTAACTGAAGGGAGGAAAGTGATGAATTGTGAAGCTTTCTTCAAACACATGCAAAAATCTGATAGAAGCGGGAAATTGAAGAACACAGATTTACACTAAATACAATATACTTATTTCAATATAGTTAAGTAACACTGCAGATCTAATTAAACCACCAGCGCATGGAGCCTTAGGTTAAGAGACAAAGGTGTGTGTGCACACCAGACTCACCTGGAGTTTGTGTTTCCTCTGATTCTTCAATATCCCTATCAAGGCATCACTCAGCCCTGAGTTGAGCAACTAAACCACCTGAGAGCCTACAGCGTCTAATCTTATAATTCTAGAGCACTGATGGTGAAATTCTCAGAAAATATATATTGACACTCTGATTGAGACATGATTTTGAGCTCAGCTGCCTGTGGTTCTGCTTTTGTTTTGTTTCGTTTTGTTTTCTTCTGCCTACCCCTCCGCAGTATCAGCTATATAAATCAATACGCGTTGTACTTGCCAAATGGGAAGTTATCAAGAAAGAAGCTGGCCTTCCCGTTTGTTGCAGAATGCCCCATTCAGGATCAGCCAGCCCAGGCAGGATTTCTCCTGACTGGCTTGCAGAATTACCGGTATCCCTTTCCCTCCTGGATCCCTTAGTACTTCCACTCCCAGGAAGGAAATAACCACACTCTTTGCAAAAGATTAAGGTGCTCATTTTACTATGTAAAATATGTCTCAATGTCACAATCATTGTTGAAATAGAAGTATAAAATGAGAAGAATCATTTCCTCTTTGTTTCATGAGTTGAACTTTTGATGTTCTTGGACAAGGAGGGGGAAGGGTTTGAAGAAAAAGAAAACGCCTTTCAAGGTGGGATATATATATATATATATATATATATATATATATATATATATATATATATATATATATGAGATATAGAGAGATTATCATACTAAGTGAAGTAAACCAGACGGAGAAAGACAAATATATGATATTGCTTATATGTGGAATCTAAAAAAGAAATGATACAAATGAACTCATATACAAAACAGAAATAGACCCACAGGCATAGAAAACAAACGTATGGTTACCAAAGGGGAAAGGGGGGCAGGGATAAATTAGGAGTTTGGGATTAACATATACCCACTGCTATATACAAAATAGATAACCAACAAGGACCCACTGCATAGCGCAGGGAACTATAGTCAATATTGTGTAATAACCTATCATGGAAAAGAATCTGAAAAAGAATATATATATAGGTATATAGTTTTATATACCTATATATATATAAAACTGAATCACTTTGCTGTACACCCAAAACTAACACAACATGGTAAATCAACTATACTTCAATAAAAAATTACAAAGGATATAAAAAACAAAACAAAACATAAAATAAGAAAAAAGAAGAAAACTGCTTTTAGTAGAGGTTACTGGGGTCAGGTTTGTTTTACTTCAACTCTGTTTATTTTACTTTTCTCTCTTTTCAATTCTGGGAAGGAAATAAGCAATTGTTGTCTTAAAGATTAAATGTCATGATGTTTTAATGCCATTGGTTTCTGATAAATAACTTGTTGCTGAGGACGGAGGTTGCTGGAAGACTCTCCCAGAATCAATTCCATATAAGCCCAGAACTGGTTGAGCAGAGCCCCAGCCTTGATGTGGGTTGGATCATTTTTTGTCTGAGGCTAAACTGCCTTCTTAGTTCCTTTAAAAAAAAAAAAATACTGATTTAAGGAGACTGATGTTGTGTCATCACTCCTCAAGTGCTTAAAATAAATAGTTAAAAATCAGGCAGTGTGGTGAGGGGTACCTGTGCTGACATTGTATAAAAGAAGAAGCTGGATATAGCTTGTGCATTTGTATGAAAATGAGATCAAGGGCACTCCAAAATTGAACCCAATTGAATTGCCCATAGCCCTGTTTGGATAACTAAATAATAGATGATTTCTGTTATTGCTTTTGTCACATACTTTTTATTCCTAATACGTAGAGTATGTTTTGGAAGCTCCTTTTGGATGGGGGCAATAAAGAGCTCTATATCTTGTTGCTGATTTTCAGACGCTGAAATTTCAGGGAGAGGAAGAATGGTATGTCCATGCATGGTGTATACAATGTATAAGACAGTATAGAAGATGAACTTCAAAATCATTCAAGGGAAATGACCCTATTTTTCCACATTGATCCATGTATAATCACAGCTGACCTCCTCAAGTAATGCCATGATCAAGTGCTAATTTTGTAGTTAAATATGATGCCACCAACCTCAATGGCAGAATGGCCACAAAAAATAAACTAATCCCTGATTAAAGATTAACTTTAGGAGACAAATTCTTATCATCCAGCCTGGTCTAACTTTACCCAATGGGGCTTTTTTAGAGGGATATAGGTGATTAAACTTTAAGCAGGTTGGAACTTTATAAGAAAATAAGCAAGGACTGAGTGAAAGCATATTAATGGCTCAAAATAAATTTTCTTCACATTTGAAAACAACAAAGCACTATCTATAAACCTGTCTTAAGTGGCAGAGTTTTATGTGAGGAGGTGAATAATATAATAATATTATTCCAGGTCTTACATATTTATTCCCTAGCTTAAAAATGTATGCATAAAAATCATTCATTATAATAAGCATATTAATTAAATACATATTAAATAATTAAATAATTATAGTTGCTTGATCAGATAGTCAGGAGAACAGACTGTTTCCTTTTCTTCCTGGAAAGGTATGTGCCTTTATTCTTAGTGATTTTAAGAAATTGGAAAAAAAAATGTCAAATTCAATGTGAGCCAGGTAGATGTACCCCAGTTGCATTTGGATTAGTTATCATTGGCTGCTACTGGTTTAAAAAGGCCAGCCCTCAAAACCACTAGTAAGAGAGCATCTCGTGAAATCTAATTTAGATTTAGGGAAAAGCAGGAAACCAGTGGGTTTCAGAAGTATAGGAGTCTAATGATTTTACCAAGGCTGAGCTTAAATTATAGAAGATTGTCATCAGAGTCAATGCTGACAGGAATTCGAAAACCACTAGTTTACTCCCATGAAATTTTTCTATTGTTGATTAAATGAGACCCAATTAGCAATTGAGGTTGGGTGTCATAATTACAAATATACCTTGACTTGGCTTTATACGTTGTATTGAATACTTGAGTTCTTGCTACGCTGTTCAGGTACATGAGTTCGGGAACTGCCAGAAGAGGGAGAGACAGAAAGACAGAGAGAGGGAGAAAGAAACACACAATAGCCCCGCACACCGAGAATATACGCGGAGGGCATATGATAACCAATGCTGGTTTAGGCAAGTGTTGATAAATGTGTGCCCTGTTTGGTGAACCACAGAAGAGAACAAACAGTAACACTGTGTTATGTAAACTACAGTGACTTCAACAAGCAAGGCTAGACAATTCAGGGACAGGGTCCTCAGATTTTGGGTCTTATCGAATAACTGTGATTGGCACTCAAGGATCCAGCAGGGATACTGCTGCACGTTGTTGTGTGATACAAATGAACTTGTTTACAAAACAGAAACAGACTCACAGATGCAGAAAATAAACTAACAGGTATCAAAGGGGGAAGGAGGGGAGGGATAAAGTAGGAGTTTGGGATTAACATACACACACTACTGTATTTAAAATAGATAAGCAACAAGGACCTACTGTATAGCACAGGGCACTATAGTCAATCCCTTGTGATAACCTATAATGGAAAAGGATCTGAAAAAGAATATATGTGTGTGTGTGTGTGTGTGTGTGTGTGTGTGTGTATATATATATATATATATAGAATTGAATCACTTTGTTGTACATCTGAAACTAATGGCAATATTGTAAATCAACTATACTTCAATTAAAAAAAAGTTACTGTGGATTGAATGAAATGCATAAAGCACTGAGCACTCAATGTGTAGCTATTATGATTCTTGCTCCCAAGATTCCTGGGATGGAATGTGGCTTGTTTAAAAAAAAAGAAGTGAGAGGAAAGGTCTAGTCCTGGGGAATGGAAAAAAATGAAATTTTAGTTCCTTATGACTCACTGACCACCAGGGAGCCATTTACAACTTATCTGTATGTTAGCAATGAGAACTATGTCTGTCCTCTCCTGCCAACAAATTGCCGTTAGGATAAGCTGATGCAAAAGGAAAAACTCTGTCCCTCTGGGTAGAGAGTTTTTACTCTATTTAAGATAAATCTGAGTAAGCAGATCTGTTGAACAGTCTACTTTACCGTTTAAATGCCAGCTGTAAAAATAAACATGTAGCCCCAAATAAAAGCGTTTACTGTTTGGGCATTACCCTCATCATTTTTAATGTCATTCATATAATGGGTTAGGGGTTATCAGTGCTGTCATTTACTTGTGAACCCAGGGAAAATCCGACTGACTTAGCTTAAGTTTATTTGGTGTTGTTATTCATCCTTCATTTATTTATTTACTTTTTGACTCTGCTTGGTTGAAAAATGTGAGTGATTACAACCAAGAAAAGTCCATGAGTTTGTGGGAATAGGTATAGCATTGGAATTATTTGCAAAGTGAGTGCTGAGGAGGCCATCTGATTTAAAAAGGAGAGGCAGGCTTTTGAGCTGTCTCAAGGCCTGCATTTGCATAACAAGGCCTGCATTTGCATAACAAACCCTGAGTTTTATACTCCTCTGGGTTTTTGTGGAAAGGGGGTACTGAAGTAATTTCTTATTCCTCACTCCCTTTCCCACCCCTAACTCTAAGCACTGTGAAATGAAGCATGCGTTGTACAGATGATCGTGTCTTCTTGAGATTCCTGTTCTGAAGAAAAGTGCCTCAGTCCAAGGCCTTTAGGGGAAATATAAACACTGAGATCAACAATGCAATTTTCTGTGAAACTTGAATAGTCTTTGTGAATTGCCATCTTTTCAGGCCCAAAGCATTTCTATATCATCCATATAATTTTATTAGGGAAAAGAAGAGCTGGAGAAGATTTTCTCGGAAATATCAAGACATCAGTGTGAACGGAAAGCGTCTAAACCAGAACATATTCATGTAAAGATGTAGTGCATGATACCTACAGAGCCTCTCCCCAGATACAATGAAACTCTTATTTGGGATGAAGATGAGTCCACGCTGGTTTGGCAATGGCCTCTATGCAGGAATCCATGCTGAATTCGATAAATCCTTCACAAAATAACTACAGAAGGCACAAGCGATTTGATTTGTCGTTATCAATTTGGAACTTTGATCTCTATTTTTATGAAATGCTGTTCAATAACATATTACCACAGTCATCCTTTCTACTCTAGCTGAGGGCTAAATATTTTCTAAAGGATATTTTAAAGGCAAGTAGAAAATCTATGATGGGAAATTACAAAGGTAGACACCTCTGTCATAGAAACTCGTGAATGGCGCTGCCCTTAGATTTGGGCGAGATCAGCCAGCCCCTGTACCAAGGTCATACTTTAGAAGACGCCATTCTGTCCCTGGTCTGTATGTATCCCTCTCCGTGGAGCAAGGAGTAAGGAAGAGGATAGGCTCCCTAGTAACTATGCTTCCCTTCTAGACTATATTCCGAGTATCCAGAACCATGGAATTTCCTGCCCAAGATAGCTTTGGCCTGCTTCCAGACCAGTCCTCATGAGGTCATCCCCCAGATGTATAACCCTAGGTCCAAGGAGTAGACAAAGGCAGCTATTTGGCCGAGCAGAAGATGTTGGGGAGTGTGGAAGGATCTTAGACCTCATAGGTGGGTATCTACATACACACCTGGAAGCCCCTCCATGGTTCAGGTCAGAAGCAGGAGTAGTTAGAGATGGGGGTACAGGCTTTGGACCAGGTCCTGGGGACTGGTGTTTTCTCACTCTCAAATGCCAGTGAGAAACTCCAAAGATTCTGAAAATTCTAAATTCAAACTCGGCTCTCCAAGTCATAAAGCAGCTGTATTTGTCAAGATAGTAGAATACAAAATGTTTTATTGAATGGTTTTTTAGCGCAGTTTATGATTTAAATAGTTAGACATGTGGTACGTGGCTCTTGATTTTAACTCTTACCCTGGATCCCACAAATGTTAGGAAACTGCCTTCTTCTTATCTGTATTTGTCCTTGATCCAAGAGAGTTGCAGGTGCATTCAGAGGGATGCTAGACCAATCTGAAGACTTAGAGGGTCTGGGATCAGCCAACTGCCCACATTTCATGAAGACTAGTGGTCCCTAACTACATCTCCCAAATAAAATACAAGAGAAAGGATAGCTTGGCCTTTGAGGGTGCTTCTAGGTACTGGGGCAGCAATATTGTCTAGTCCTGTGTCTCCAACTCAGTGTCTATAGATAATAAGAATACCTATTGATGGTAGGAATTCAAAACAAATTTACATATTCCCAATGGTATTTTTTCATCTCATTCCTGAAAACCAGAGATTGATTTTGTGTTAGTATAGCCTTCTCTAATCTAGCGCCAAAATTCACGAGAGCTAGTGTCTATCGCGGGTGGCTGAAAATGTCTTAAAGAATTTGGAGGATGTTTTCCCTGATTTTGAACATCATTTGTAAACATTTCAAAGTGCTCTTTATCTTTGAGGTTATTCATTAACATACCTTTCTCCTATAAGAGTCCTGAAATCCGCATGTGTGATGATAATTATTCTTGATGTCACCTTATGAAATGAAGCAATGGAGTCCAGAGACATATTATAACAGTACTGATTGATGGTTTCTCCACTGAGCACTACCTCTCGTCTTCCTGTTTGCTCTGGCAGAGAACGATTTAATGGGCCAGCTCAATTTCCTGGGAGTGATTTTAGTTTGCAAGGGAAAGGAGTAGCCCGTGAACTTGCCTGCATGTCTATTAATATGTTCAAAACACAGGCTCTCCATCCTTGCTTTGTATCACGCTGTCAATGCACAGTACACTCCAGACTGATGTCGTGCATGAGACATGTGACTTGCCCCGCTTTTGCGCAGCCCCTTAGAACAGTGAGCATTCATTTTGCAGCATAAAGAACAGAATCAATACGAGCACTGGAAATAGTCCCGTCACGTTGCTTGCACTGGATTGAGCAGATAATCTGGTTGTTGATGAAATCACAACTCATGCGTGTCCTGCCTCATCTAACTCCAAGATTCAATGACAGAGTGATGTAAGTAACTTTCCAGCAACAGAAATAATAACGTAAACACCTCAGGTTCATTTCTTGCCTCGTGGAACGAAATGTGAATTGTGTGCTTGTTGATTCGTCAGAAGTGAGATTATTCTCTTCTCCCTTGCCAAAGTTAAGAGAAGTTCTTATCTCGAGTCTTCTGTTTGCCCCCCAAAGACAGCTGAGTTTGGATAAATACAGGTTCTGCCAAAATTCAGTCCTATCTGTGAGATGAATTGGAAAATTCTTAGAAGTCTTATTAAAAAGCATCACTGAAATACTTCAGGGCTTTTTAAAAAAAAATAAGCAGAGTATAGATTAATGTACTCTACTCTTTTCCTGTCTCAATGAGACTAACTTTCAGCTCTATAAGGAAAGTATGTGCTTGTCTTCTGTGTCTGAAACTTTGTAAATATTTCAATAGATCATTTAATTTTCAGCCAAGTCAATAGAAGCTGATCGTCTGTACCAGGTGTTGGCAAATATTTTCCTTAAAGGGTCAGATAGTGTTTTAGGTTTAGGGGGCCTCATATGTTCTCTGTCACAATGATTCGACTCTGTAATAGTAGCTCAAAAGCAGCTATGGATAGTATGTAAACAAATAAATATGGCAGTGTTTCCATAAAATGTTACTTACAGAAACAGGCTGTTTGGCCGGCAGACCATAGTTTACAGATCCCTGATCTATACATACATAAAATTGGAAGGATAAATACTTTTGAGTCCTTGACAATCTTACCCTCATAAATTTGATCAAAAGTTTTTTAGAATAGTTTCCTGAGATATAGATCATCCTCAACAATGGCCACTTAAGAAAATTTCTCTTAAGGAAATAAACATGTTTTCCAATGGATTATATCTAAAATACATAGTCCATAAGGATATCCATAAGGATATTTTTGGATAGTCTTCCAAAAATAACCAACATATTTTTTTCTATCAAATGTTCATTCTAATGAACGTGTACCCAATTCTAGGTTCTGTGCTAAGAACTTTCCAAGCTTTGTGATAAAGCCAAACAGAATACCATGGAGTGGGTTTATTAGTGAATGGTATACCCTGACAGCAGGAGGTGAGTGCCCCACTGAACATCTGTGATTGGTTTGACTCTTTTATCTCTTTCCAAAAGAACTCCATCTGAAAATGGACAAAGTCTGGTGCAAATAAAATGCCCTGTTTTATTACATCACTGTATCTATCTATTTCATAACATAATGCAAAGGAGAAGTTAAAGACAAAGTGAAATTTCCAGTCGGGATATTTATTGTCATAAAAATCATCTTTTACTCAACTATTCATCCAAAAAGATGGAAGGAAGGAAGGAAGGAAGGAAGGAAGGAAGGAAGGAAGGAAGAAAGGAAGGAAGGAAGGAAGGGGGATGTCGGGGGGGAGGAAGGAAGGAGGAAGAAGGAAGGAAGAAAGGAAGGAAGGAAGGAAGGGACAGACGGAGGGAGGGTGGGCGAGGGAGGGGGGAGGGGGGAGGAAGAAGGAAGGAAGAAAGATGAAAAACCTATCAGCAAAATCTATCTTGTTGTAAGTTTCTTTCTTTCCTGGATGTGTTTTTGGACATAAAAGTGTGTTTGGGGAGATAAAGAGGGTTTAGATAAGTAGCTCTTCATACATAAACCATTTTTTAAAAAGTTGTATTACAAAAGAAAAAGTATTGGTGTAGTGGACTAGAGTTATTTGCATCCAAATGCCACTGTGGAACTTCTTCATATATGATATTAATATCATCAATGTCATGTGATTCATGGTAATGGGGTTATTACATGGAGCAACACAGGAGTGATACTGGCATAAAGAAGATAGTTTATTTAAAAAAAAAACACTGTGCAGTTCTGAGGTTAGAACACACTGTTCAAAAATATTGAGAAAGTTAACTGAGCACACGTTATTCAAGGGTTTAATACATCAGAAGAACACTGCTAATTGCTGAAAGGTGAACTTAACTGAATAGGTAGAACAACTATAAAAATTTCCCTGTGAATCATACGTTTATTTAGAACAATTGTCATTTGAAATGACTTGTGATCTCCAGGATTGAACAAATCTGTGTGTCATTCCAGACTACATCTATTTGCTGAAGAAACACAAAGAGCTTTTCATATAGAAATTTGTTTTATCCCTTTTTGAACTTGAAAGGGAGAACATCAATAGGAAATTCCATTTCCTTTCTTAGATACCTACGAATGAATGGGCTTCTTTAGCTTTGGATAAAATAGCTTTGCTAAAGAAATTCTAGTTTGAGAATAATTGGAGGCCAAAGAATATTTGAGTGCTGTGTGTTTAAGAAATGGAGAAGTTCTGCAGTGTCAAAGGAAGTTTGACAATGAAGAAGGTTGCACAGGTAGCCAGCTGGCAAGGGCATTGGCTTCAAAGCAAAATCGTGAATCTGGGTGAATTATGCTGTCACTTCTGGAGCAAAACTTAAATCCGTGTAATTCAGAACAAGGGTGCTTATCACATTAAAAATGTTTTCAAATTATTTCTTATGTCTCTCAGGCTTTATACATATAACTCCATATCTACCAAGTAAATATCTTCCAATATGAGAGAGAGATCCATCTTTACCCAAAGGAATATTTTGATCTAACTCACCATGTCAAATCTCAACATGTCTTATAAATCTGAGAACTGGATCTCAGTTTAGGTTCTAACTTTTTAAAAAAATCAGTCCTTTATGTATATTGGGAACTCAGCTGTCATTCTTCATAATTTATAGATTTTAATATATCCTCTAAAGTAAATTTGAACCTTACACAGGTAAAATATTTACTATGTTATTAGTCACTTACCGTAATTAATGAATGAATTTATTTATGTCCTGTCAAGTCAATAGGAAAGTTCGGGAGCTGAGTAAGCTATTTTACCCTTTTGCAATTATTGAAATAATGTTGCACTTTAAGTGTCTTCTTCATTGTGGAAATTTAGATGTGCTGAGAGAGAAAGAGAGAGAGAATGCAGTGGCCAGGCCAAAGCTCTTTATTTTTTTCCTCAAATGGACTCTGAAATATCCACAAATACTCCTGTTCCTTTTCTCATCTGAACTTTAAAGGTTGACCTTGCAGAGGTGGAGAATCAAAGAAGGAAGAACGTGGATGGTGTCTGGGTAATGTACACACACTTGAAAGGAACATCTTACAATAGGAAGAAAATAAAGAGCTTTCTTACAGGCATTTCTATTTTAAAATAATGCCTCACTGCACCATATGATGAAAGATCTTCAGAGCACATAATGTTAGTCATAATGGAAACTGCTTTAATTGAATGGCATGGAAAAAGGCCTGGGGGCTGCCAGGGAAGAGCCAGGGTAATCACATGCTATCAGAATGGCCTCACTGTCAACTTATCTAAAATCGAGGGCTCCGAGCCGACTTTAACTCTCATGAACTACCTTTGGAAACACATTCAGGAATTAGCATAAATCATCTTATGGAAGTAAAAATGTGCCACCCATAAAAATAATCAAAGGGGTTTCTTATCATGTTTCTTTTGATAGTCAGCTCCTTGGGAGGGGAGGGGGGATTGAAAACAAATCCATGCACAAGAAACACATACAAATTTATTTTGGAGAATAGATGCTTCTGTAAAATAGTTCCAATAGAGTGGTGAGATTTTTCAAAATTTTAAATTGGCAGTTGTCTGAGATTCAGGAGTTTAAATACTTTTCTTTTTCTTTTCTTCTTTTTTTGCTTTTAATGATTAATTCAAATTATTCTTGTCCTATTTCTGCAAGTTCTGAGAACCTATTTAGATAGAACTTTGTCCTAGCAATTGTGAGGAGCTACACATTCAAGCAATGACTTCCACTCAGAAATTTTATGCTCCAGTAAAAAAAAAAAAAGAAGTATAGGAAATATACCATTTTATACACACACACACACACACACACACACACACAGCCACATCCATACACACCCTAGAACACAGACAAAAGAAAATACAGAGCATTCCAATAGATTTTTTTTTTTTGACTGTTGCTTTTTTTTTTTTTTTCTTAATTAATTAATTAATTTATTTATTTATGGCTGTGTTGGGTCTTCGTTTCTGTGCGAGGGCTTTCTCTAGTTGCGGCGAGCGGGGGCCACTCTTCATCGCGGTGCGCGGGCCTCTCACTGTCGCGGCCTCTCTTGTTGCGGAGCACAGGCTCCAGCCGCGCAGGCTCAGTAGTTGTGGCTCACGGGCCCAGTTGCTCCGCGGCATGTGGGATCCTCCCGGACCAGGGCTCGAACCCGTGTCCCCTGCATTGGCAGGCGGATTCTCAACCACTGCACCACCAGGGAAGCCCTACTGATTTTTTTTTAAGTTCTTTTGTTTTAGATTAATTTTATATTGGAGTAGAGTTGATTTACAATGTTGTGTTAGTTTCTGCTGTACAGCAAAGTGATTCAGTTCTACACGTACATATGTCTGTCCTTTTCCAGATTCTTTTCCCATATAGGTCATTACAGAGTATTGAGTAGAGGTCCCTGTGCTATACCGTAGGTCCTTATTAGTTACCTATTCTATATATAGTAATGTGTGTATGTTAATCCCAATCTCCCAATTTACCCCTCCCTCCCTTCTCCCTTGGTAACTGTAAGTTTGTTTTCTACATCTGTGCAAAGTCTACTGATTTTTAAGCTGTGCTCCATGTACCAGGAATGGGAAGCAGGCTCTGAAACGTGTGTGTGTGTGTGTGTGTGTGTGTATGGGGAGGGAGGATTCATAATAATTATGAAGACGTTTGAAGAAGGCTTCTAAAGTTACCAACCCAGAAATTCCGACCTTTGTGCTTTATTGGTCATAAAATATGAAACCAATGAAGTCTAACCCAACAATTCAACATCTGTTTGAATCCCACTGCATTCTTATTATCACAATGGTTTTGAGCATTTGCTGAAGAGATTACTAAATATTTATACAGATGATTCAAAGGCTAATTCAGTAATAGATGATTCACTACCACTCAGCATAGCAAAGTACTTATGAGTTTAGTCTCTAGAGTGAGATACTCCCCTGTAATGCAGTTTATCTCTACATTCAAGCTCAGCACATGTGAGACATGGACTAAGTTTTAATATCACGATTTCCCTATCTGTAAAGTGGGGATAACAAAAATAGCTAGTTCCTGACATTATTGTAAGGATTAAATGTGATAATGCATGTAATGTACCTGACAAAGATCAATACAGGTTAACCATTATTTTTTATGTCGTTTATAATACCAACATGATCATCCTTATTACCATTCAATGCAAACAACCAGTTTTATTCATATCTGACTGCAAATAAATCTCCTTATATTGAGATCTGGTTCCTTGAGTTTTCTTTCATTAATTCTAATTTAGCCCCTTATGGCAGGCAGAAAAGAGGAAAGAAAGAGAGAAAGAAAGAGAGAAAGAAAGGAAGGAAGGAAGGAAGGAAGGAAGGAAGGAAGGAAGGAAGGAAGGAAGGAAGGAAGGAAGGAAGGAAGGAAGGAAGGAAGAAAGAGAAAGAAAAAAGGAAGGAAGGAAAGAAGGAAGGAAGAGAGAGAGAGAAAGGAAGGAAGGAAGGGAGAGAGAGAGAAAGGAAGCTAATTTTTACATGGTTAAATACAGTTATTATTCAATTGTCCCTAGTACAGCTTTTCTGTTTCAGCTCTGCTGCCAGCCAACCTTCAAACTTACATACAGCAGGAGGGAAAGGGGAAGGCGGGGAGGGAGAAAGAGACAGAGAAGGGGAGACGGGAAGGGAGGGGTCGGGGGAGGAGAAAAGAGACCTATTCTGTTATTCTGTTATCCTGGCTATGTGCCCATATTCTTCAAATAGTTTTAATTGGTATGATCTATTCTGATCACTGTCTTCTGACGGTGCTACGATTTTTCTGCATCTCTTTAAGGGAAAGTTACCCTTTGCAGAAACAATATTTCCAGGTGTTCTGAAGTGTTTAAAAATTAATTATGGAAGGTGGCAAAGGTCTAATAAAAGAGTAAATCATTGTAAACCCTAGTCATTGTTATCCTATCCATAGAAGTGGGTTTTTCCATCTATTTGTGTGTGTGAGTTTAATTCAAATTATTAAAATTATTTGCCATGAAAGTTTAATAGGAGCTTAGGCAAGCATTTTGTTTTCTGTTTGTTTGTTTGAGGTTAGTGTTAGAGGTTAGAGCTCTCAAGATGGGAAGGCCCTGAAATGCATATGCAAATAAACAGATGGGTAATGCGGATGAATCACGTGAGTAAGTTGATTGACAGATTTGTGAATGTGTTTAAATTAAAGATGGATAGCAAAGTTCCTGTGTAATTTGTTGGTTCAGTTCAGTGGTCAAGAACATTCCAAGAATGAAGTGGAGGAAGTTTAGAGAAACTTTCATTTTTGTTACTTAAGGTGACAATTTTTTTTTCCATGTCAAATGTTGTTTTAATTTATTACTACAATACAGAACATTTGGGAGATATGAAATAGGCAGTATTAATCTATCAGATTCCCATGTACAAGAGAAATTATATGATGTAACACTTCCTGAGTTCTTTTGTACTCAATAATTATTGCTCAGTTAAAAAGCAAAGATTAAAATGGTATTTATAATATAATCTAATTTTGTTTAAAATTGTTATCAATAATAATATGATAAATATATATGTGTATGCATTAAAAATGAGAGGAGTATACTAAACTATTAGTTACAGTTGTCTTTGAAAAGGTACTTATTAATCTGCTTTCCTTTTTAATCTGCTTTCTATAATGTTTGAAGAGTAAGTATGTAGTGAATGTATTGCTTTTGAAATGATTACTTTTCTAATTAGAAGAAAAATACAAAGCTAAAACATGAGATGCATGATTAGTCTATTTGTAGAGCGATGATTCTTCTTTTCACCTAACGAATTATTCATCAAAGGAATAGTAGCCTAAAGGCTGAAATACATTATTACCTATACCTATGGTCCAAACATATTACATAACCATTAGGCGATATATACTCACCAAAGGTAGCTGACCATGGAGTGGTGTCATTCCATCAGAAAAAAAAAATAACCTCAAAAGATCGTGGTTTACGTATAGCCTACACATTTTGGAACATGTTCAACCATCTCAAAGCCAACTTGTCCAGGAAAGAAAAAGTCATGCCCAAGCCGTGGACTTTCAACTGCTGAGCTCTGCTCCAGGAAGTATCCTGGGACAACCATAAGATATAGGAACACCTAGTCTCCGAGCAACTCGAGCTCCATTTAGCATGCAGCTTCATAAAGCGTGATGAGAGCCGGCCATCTCCTCCTCTCGGGGAGACACTAGGTCCAGTTCGGAGCATGCTGTTCTGGGTTTTGCACTATGTGAATGAAGAGATCGCACGTGACCCTGAGCAGCTGCCTGAATCCAGCACTGCAGTTCAAAGGAAACGTCTAGCTACTCCCCTCCATGCCTACATGGTTTCATGAACAAGAAGGAGACTGATCCCCTACTAATGGCTTTGAAACGATTCCATCCGCCTGAAATTCTGCTGACACACATGCCCTGTAGACAAACATTCATCTGAAAGACACGGCATAGCCCTGGAGTTGGTAAGATCATCGACTCAGGAGCTGGACAGTCTAGGTTCAAATTCTGGCCTGTGTGTGACCTTGAGCAAGTTACTTCAACTCTGTGCATCTAAGTTTTCTCACCTGGTAAGTGGGAATAGTAATAGTACCTATGTCATCTGTTGCTAGGAAGAGTCAATGAGTTAATATTTGTAAACACAAGACAGCCTGGAACATAATAAGAATGGTATAGTGTTTGTTAAATTAAAAATTACCCATCATAACTGTTTCAGGGATAGCTCTGGACCCTGAGAATTGGATTCGTTCCTCAGTTTTGAAGAAGTGCTAGCTTAAAAATTCAGATAAATTTCTATAGGGGGACAAATAAGGGAACAATGAATTCTACTCAAGGAAAAAAGGAAAATCATTTCCGCAGAGATAGCACTGGGATTCCCAGCATGAGTGAGAGACTGTTTGGTCTAGAAAAGTAAAGGTGGGGCTTTCCAGTCAGAACAATAAACATATACTAACACATACAAACAACATATACATGCAGAGACCTGTGAAAATATCCACTATGCATAAAAAAAAACATAGAAAACTTTGGAGCAGAGACAGAATGAAAGAGATTGAAGCTGTTGACTTGATCACTTCAGTGATAACTGTGGAAATTCATTCTGTGAGCAGTCATTGAAGGCATTCTTAAGTAGAAGGCAGAAGCAGATTTGTGTTAAAGAAAAATAAACCTGGCAGCACAGGAAGGAAAATGGATTAGTTGGCGTGGGATGGGAGGTGGGAAAAACATGGCGGAAGTTGTTCAGGTGAGACGTGAAAGTCTCTGCTAAGACAGAGACAGTGGGAGTGAATGAAGGGAAAAGTTTCTTGAGATAACCTGGAGGTGAAACTAATGAAATGGGGTGACCGATGGATGTTGAAATAGAGGGAAGAATCAAGGATAATATTCAATTTTCTAGTTTGGGCAGTTTGGAAAGGGAAGTTTCTATGAGGGAGCAGGATAGGAGGAGGATGGGGGGAGGCAAGAACTGACTTCACTTCAGATGTGGATCTGGAGTTGTCTAGACAGTCTTATCTAGCTGTTGAAAAGGAAGGTAGAAAGGTCATTTTAAACTCAAGGAAAAGGTCAAGTTAGGAAACACAGACTCAGGAGTCACCGTACATATGGTGGACGGAAGCCTTAAGGATGAATGAAATTAACCAGGGGAAATGGATAGAATGATAAGAGAGACGAAAGAACTTTGAGGGAAAATAACATTTAAGGAGACGGGCAAAAGAAGCGGCTAAAGAAAATGAAAAGAAAAGCTAGAGGTTGGCAGGAGAATCAGAATAAAGAAGGTTCCCGTTTGTTTATTTTTATTCACTCAATTCATTCATCCATCCCATAAATATTTATTGAGCACCTGTTATGTTCCAAGTCATGGGACTCCACGGAGGGGAGATACCACGTCAGGGAAACAGACCAACTTCTTACTATCATGGGGCTTTAAATCTATTGCCGAAGATGATTTAAGACCATCACCAAAAAAAAAAGTCATGTGAGCACGTGTGTATTTGCAAATTTAAAATTTTTCCTATGAAGGAAAATTACCATTCCTATGAAAACACAGGTTGGAGATCAGAGGAGCCTTCCTGAGGAAGTGGAGATTGGATTGAGATGTGACTAGTATTATAAAGGACAGTGTCTAGGTTGTGTGCAGGTTATCCCCACACCTCACAGAGTCAATTCGGAAGGAAAGCCCTTGAAATCAGTATTCTTCGTTATAAAGCCCAGCACTAGAATCCTGCGTCTCTGGTTACCAACGGCCAAAGGGTAGCAGCCTTGCTTGGAGCAGCAAGACAGGCACTTATACGGAGAGGTCACCAATGTTCAGACTCTCGCCCAGTGTGGTGGCGGGAGATCACTGCCTCTGCCTGACGGCTTTGTCACACGGGTCTTCAGGAAGAGACAGCCATAGACTTTGCAAGCTGGGAGCACTTTGTCCTCAGGTGATGGTCAGGAGAAGCTTTCCAATAGATGTGCCCTTATGTGGCCATCGAAATCAAGGTTCTTTTTCCATATCACAAAGATTCTTTGTTTTGCAAGAGAAAGGAATAAGCAAACTGCTCTTTGAAGTAGAATAAGTAAAAGTCCGAAATAGAGAATTAGAAAAATAAAATTAAGCAACTGCTCTTTCAAGTGGAATAAATGAAAGTCTGGAGTACAGAATTAGAAAAATAAAACTACAGGGGACATACAACATACATATGACCAAATTCCCGCTCCACAAACTCTAGCATGGTAATCATTGCAAGCCCTCTATGGATTTTAGGCTCTGCTTGTCAGTACCAGCCTTTGGAAAAAGTCTAAGGAGTCTTGTTTTGAAGAAGAATGCAAAGACTACAGAACAACAAACACTAAAGATCAAAAGTAACACAAATGAATACTATCTCGGTAAGTGAAATGCTGAGTATGTAATTAACCCTGGCAGAGGTTGGCTAAATTCATCTCTACAAACCACCTCAATCCTTTTCTACAGACGCTCAGATTTTCTATTAAAATAGCAATTTGCCTTCAAGGTCGTGTTCATACTTTGAGGTACCACTCTTAAAAAACTGTTACCGTACAGTTGATCCAGATGAATGGAAACTAAAATTTTTGTGGTGAGCACACTGTAGATAGAACTAGAAATATTAATGTTCTACACATGAAACTTAGGTAATGCTGTAAGTCAATGTTATCTCAATTAAAAATAAATTTTAAATAAAAGGCTGACTGTAGATTAACTAACACCCTTTTCACCAGACAAAAACACGTTTCACTCAGTAGCTGCAGCTCTTTTCAAAATTTGTTCCATGTTTATAACTTCCCCTGGCTTTGCTCTATTACACTGTGCTATGTTTTTCTTCCTTGTTACAAACCATATATTACTATGGGCTCTTGTTGGTTGACTAGCAGCCCACACCTCTGACAAATAATTTGGTATGCTGATTATGAAATTAAGGGCTTCCGACAGAAAGTAGATGTTAATTGCATTTCACTGATGACATTCTAAGCCTTTGTATCCCTCTGATGTTAACTTGTTAGTTGTTACAAAGTACTGCAAATCCATAAAATTTCCATGCTGAACATAAAATGATTCATAGCTCCATCACCCAGAGATGAGTACCGTAAACATTTTGGTATGGTTTTGAAAGAATTTCCTACACACACACACACACACACACACACACACACACACACAGTGTTTGATACTGTAATTATAGCACTAACTCAGATCTGTGTTCTCTTTTTGCTTATATGAAAAATTGTGAGGACATTTGAATTGTGTTTATACACCAAACTCTAGAGTCTAAGACTGGTGAAATCCTTCTCTAAATATAGTTGTTTTCTAAGAGGCAATGAAGAGAGCTAGAATAGGTACTGAATTGTAGCTCTGCCCTATAAATCTTCTTGGAAGCCAGGCCCTATGGTTTTAAGTAGTAAAAGAGGTCAAAGTACTAGATAAACTGCCGATACTGATGTTATCTAAGGAAGAACAATGACTTGGAAGATGGGGTATGAGATAAACACGATGTATCTACACAGCCACATTTTGCAAAGTGAAAAATTCCTTGTTTTTTGTCTTAGCTGTGAAGACACAGCGTTTTCATTGTGTGTGATTTATTACAAAAATCTAATTCAGTCAAACCAGTTTTCAAAGTGTAGATGCGCTAACGTCTTATTCTATTAACTATTGAAGAACTTATTTAAAACACCGTCAGGATTTTAGTCCTTAGAACTTGAGATGTCCAGAGGATATAAAACATAAAAGTCAAGCCACAAGTGCTACAGTAATTAGAATGCAAACGTCACATGCCTGAGTAGGACAGCATTTTATGGAAATCAAGAGGAAAGTAACAGACTTTTAGAATGCACAGTACTGATATGCTGGTCATTTTAATTCACAGGATCTGCATCTGGTTTGGGTTGAGTAAGAAGGTTGAATGTGATGATTCTGTTTTAGAGTGAAAAACGCTTGACTCTAGAAAATAGCACTTTCTCTTTTATGTTCGCATATTTACAGGCCACATAGGATGTCAACACGTTAATTTTTTATCTCAATAAATAGACTTTTGTGCTCAGAGTTTAAGGAGGGTCTGTTTGCTACCAAATTAGATACCATAATAATCACGATGACTTCTGTAGTTTATCAGACACAGTATTTAAAATAGGGTATGTATGGCCCAAGGGAAAGAGTTGACACTTTAAAGTGTATTTGTTTACACAAACAGATAGTATCCTTATTTGACATCTCAGAAGTACGTCATGGAAGTCACATTGTGGGGCCCAGAACACCAGCGGCTTCCTGAGAGGTGTGGCTAGGTTGGCACATGATGGTTGGTGCAGATTAGAGGTATCCTCTGGTACCCTTTGGTGGATATCCCAAGCTCTTCTGCAACGTCTTAGCATAGCTTCATTAAGTTCAACAAAAAGCATGCACAGGGTTTCTCCCACAGGAGACCACCCCTTGGAACATTCTGAATTAGAAACCGTTGCCTTTGTGCATCTGGGTTAGAAATTTCACAATGAGTTTTATGTTTTCTTAAACCTTCTTGTTTCTAGGAAGAGGAGAGCTGGACTTCCTTGCTGCATTTTGGCACTTCCAGTCTGAGAGAGAATCAGGAAGTGGAATTGAATGTGAAAGCAAGGGTAAAATAGAAAGAGCGTGACAAGCAAAATAGAACTTCTGGTCATTGACGTAACTTCTTCCAGGGGCGTAGGTGGATGCTTGAGAATATTCTGATGTTATGTGATTTCAGGAACTCAATATCTGCCTTAAAATATGAGCATTAAAATACTGTGATACCCATAAAATATCAACACCAAGAGTGACTGTAACGCAAACTGTGGACCTCGAGTGATTACAATGTGTCAGTGTAGGTTCATCAGTTCTAGCAAATGTACCACCCTGATGGGGGATGTTTATAAACGGGGAGGCTTTGCATGTGTGGGAAATTTCTGTACCTACCTACCCCTCAATTTTGCTGTGAACTTAAAACTGCTCTAGGGGCTTCCCTGGTGGCGCAGTGGTTGAGAGTCTGCCTGCCGATGCAGGGGACACGGGTTCGAGCCCTGGTCTGGGAAGATCCCACATGCCGCGGAGCAACTAAGCCCGTGCACCACAACTTCTGAGCCTGCGTGTCTGGAGCCCATGCTCCGCAACGGGAGAGGCCGCGACGGTGAGAGGCCCGCGCACCGCGATGAAGAGTGGCCCCCGCTCGCCGCAACTGCAGAAAGCCCTCGCACAGAAACGAAGACCCAACACAGCCAAAAATTAATTAATTAATTAATTAATTAAAAGAAAAAAAAATTCTTAAAAAAAAAAAAACTGCTCTAAAAAAAAAGTTAAAAAAAAAACCAACAGCAATGTTTCTAATGGAGAATTTGACTCTAATGAAGATATGCTCATATTAGATTGAAAGAAAATTCCTCTTCCAAGAAATAAAGCACTTAATAAGGTAGATACAGCTAGAACTAAATGCAAGCATTTTTACTTACATCGTTCACAAATAAAATAATGCTATGAAGATGCATGTTAAAATATATACAATCTAAGGACACTCTTGACTTTTGGAGCCTGCCGTCAAATTGGGCAACACACGAGCTACTCAATTGTTGCAACAGTTACTCTGACAACAAGCAAGAGTTTGATCCACATTAAAATTTCTCTCTTCCCCCTCCTAATTTATAACGAAAACTCCCAGGAAAATACTTTCATAAAACTCTGCTCCTTTTTCTTTGATGTTGCAACTTTTGGCTGGCAAGAATCAGGAAATGGCCCTGACACTGCTGGGGAGAATACATCCATAATAACCAAACCTAAGAAAGCCATTTTTAAAAGGCCTAAAAGTGCTTCACCTGAACAATACAGCTCTTAAGTAATATGTTCTTCAAACGGAGTTTTCACCAGTGTGTTGCCATCTTCCATTTTCTTAGGATATAATTTCCTTCAGGTCTGCATGAAGTTAGGAAAGACACGTTGCCACCAAAAATAAGAGTTTGTGTTTCTATAGCATCTGTTTTTGACAGTGTATATAAATAAGAAGAGGCCCCACCCCGGTATAGGACAAAGAAAAATACATATCTTGTTATGAGTTGGCTTTCTGAAAATGCAACTACATGAAAAAAAATGTGGGGATGGAGCCCAATATAAACACAATGTCAGAACAAAAAAGAACCACCTACAAAAATCTTTCCTGAAAAAGCATCCATTCCTGAAGACAATGCATTGCATGAGGGCTCACACACAGATTTACCAGCTACCCAGAGTGGTCTTCTCACAAAGGCTTCTTTAAGGGAGAACCTTTAAACCTTGAGGTTAAAAGCAAAAAAACAAATAGCAAGTTATGATTCTCAGATATCTGTTGCCATTGTAAATATTTAACAGAAGTTGAGTGTGGTGGGGACATGCAATTTGATCCCCAAGAGTTGCATCTTGGGTCCGATGGAATGGAGAGTGATCTGAGAATCAACATTCAGGGACAGAGGAATGAATCCCTAAGCAGCTCCACTGTTACGAAGTGCATCAATCCGTCATTCTATGCCTTTATTTATGTTAACACTGAAACAGGCTGGGACCTGGGACCTGGGACCCTCTGCTGCAGGGCTTGCACCTGGACACATGTCTCCTTGAACAACAAAACACAAAGAAACTATGAGGGACTAAAAGTAACCGCGTGCATGTGCAGTTCGGGCAAATTATGGACAACAAGATACAAAAAGGCCAAAAAGACCAATTGTGACTTCTGAAGAGCCGGGAGCAAAAGCAGGGTCCTGCGCAGGCCCCCTGCGCTCAACACTACCTAAGGGGTGGGCAGACCACCTCAGCCACCCCTCCCGCCTGACCCCTGCACACACCCCTCCCCTCACCCCATATTAGGAACCAGTTCGCCCCCCCTCGGGGGAACCTGTTACTTGTTGTCGCTCCCCCCTGCTACAGCAGGGGCCCCAGTAAAGCCTTGCCTGGATTTCTTGTCTGGCCTCTAATCAATTTCTATTAATCAAAGAAGGCCAAGAACCCTGGTTGGTATCGGCATCCTGAGATGGAACTCATTTTTGTTCTTCATACGTATATATAATTTATGTATTATATAGACATATATGTACGTGCACATGCGTGTGTGTGTATCGCAGTATTTTTAATGCATGAGACTGCAAATTGGATGGGATACTTTTTTCCACATTGCAGGAGTGGAGCAACCCTGGATCCCTGACGTTAAATATTAGAATTATCCTCCAGTCATAGTGAAATCCAAAAATACCCACACATATTCCCAAACACACTCTGGAGAGTGCTACTGCCCTGGTTGGGAATTACCTCATGAACAGGCTGACAGGCAAGACAGCGATTATTCCCTCTTGAGGTTCTGGTAACGGGAGGCCAGCTTTGCCGATTTCAGCACCGCACCTCAGCCAAGGGCTTTTTGCAGGGAGCCCCATCCACCATCAGTACTGCGCTTGGCAGGGAGACTTCTTCCAGCAACTCCCCCACTTAGACTGTTCGCTTTCACCAGTGCCTGAAGCTGATCTACCCTCTTGGATTTGCTGACATTGATAAGTGAAAGGAAGCAAATACAGGAAGTCAGAGGAAAAAGATCCACTTTGGATTTTGTTCAAACTGTAAAGAACAAACATATACTATACCTTCAGTCTACGTAGATGACCCTTCATTTTCTGGTATTTCTTTTTAAGTTTAATGAATTATTTCAAACATTTTAGAAGTGTTAGATTTTACTTTCTCTACCTTACCGTGTTCAAATACTCTAATGTGGTTTAAAAAAGAAGTGGTTCCAAAGTACTTTGGGAAAGATAGACACAGAAAATATTATTAAATTAGGGTCCTGTCTAAAATGGGGAAATCAGACGCTTACAATGTATCAGACACTGTGATAGATGTTTTGTAAATTCCTTTCGTTTATATCCCCACACCATGCGTGGTAGATACTGTTATCACCATTTTATACATGAGAAAACTGAGCCAAAGAAAGTTTAAGAAACTCTGAAAAGTACTAATAAGACATATGTCACTTTTAGAATGCATGGGTTTAAAAGTTAACGTGTTTCTAACTTTGCCACCAATACAAATATTTATTTTGACACCAATTAAAATGTAAATACATATTCTTCATCCTCATCCTCATGGAATCCAAAGAGAGCCCCTTTTGTTGAAAGTAAACGTATTTCCGTTATTTTTAATGATTTGTTCAAAGAAGTGTGCAAGAGAAATTATATCTGTTGATCATCCCAGGACTTCTCAGGAGACGTAGACTATTCCTGTATGCCCTGAGAGTTAAAGATAGAACACAATGTACCCTTCTGGCCCAGATGTAGATACACCCAGAATGTCACATGGCCTTGAGATGTTTGGTAGAAAACCAAAAAAGAAACAAAGGCTTCGTCTATATGTGGCAAGGGTGTAACCCTGGAAACAAGGATGGGTAGGCACCTGCCACTTGCTTGCCACTCACTGCTCTCCCCCTCCCTTCCCTCCTTTCCTTCCTTCTTTCCTTCTTTCCATCTCCCAGGGAATATTTACTAAGTGCCTCATAAATGCCGGGCTTTGTGCTAGTGTCCATCTGCCCCATCTCTCAGAGGCTTCTTACTCGGAACATTTTCTCACCTAATCTGTCCGCCCTCTGCTTTGGGAATATGTCCTTAGTTTTTTCTATCCTTCTTGTTCTGGTCCGACTATTATGGATGCTCTGTTCCATGATCATTTGTGTTGTTGTCCTTTTTTTTGTTTTTCCACGATTCTGGTTTGGAGAGCAACGGTTACAGAGAACAGTGCTGCTTTCCTTCCCGTCTCCAGCTTGCCTCCCTCAAGACATCTCTCTAGTTGGAATGTTAAATCTTGGAAAATGGTGGTGACATTACATCTACCCTGTGCCTAGCATCTCCCTGATGCTCGGTGGCTGGAACTGGGACTCTATGGAATTAGATGGTGGTGTGATTATTTTCCTGGGCCAGCTCATGCTCCTACATTTTGGTTTTCCAAGAAAAATGGTCTTTGGTTGGACCTTTGATTTTTTCACTTTTAAGGAAAAAAATCAGCCACATGGCTTAAGACCTGAAGATCTAGTTTCTCTTCGTGGCCCTCTTCAGAATGATCCAACTTTCATTGTGCTTGGCAGACATTCATCAGTGTTCCAGCTGACGGCGTCCTCATTCCATTGAAGAAAAGATTTCTTCTTTCTTTTCTTTCCTTTTTTTTCTTAATTTTGTTGTTTTGGGTGTATTTTGTGGAGGACTGCCAAATAAAAGTGCTTTTACTCAGTCGTCTTTTTTTAGAGGTCCTGACCTAGACAGATTAAATGGAATTTGTCAAGACACTTAAATGTCATGCAAGGTAACCGTTACTCAGCCTGCTTATACACAGGGAAATAAACTCAGATTTTTTTTTTCCCAGTAATTTCTAGATTAATACAGGTAGCTTATGAATTACTTTGAAGTTCTCAGTGTAAATTGTTTACTAATTATGGGTCCTAAGTGACACTAAAGGAAGGTTTAGCAGGAACCTGAGGTCACTTCATTTAATCTGTAGACTTAAATCTCTTTTCCATTCATGGAGGAAAGAATAGGTGAGAACATGAGTGGAGCTTTTTCATCTCAGATTGTCAGAGGGAAGAACAGGACAGAGGAAGCCGTTAAAGACACAATCGAAAATAATACAGGGCTACATAGAGCTGATGTTAGTGTGTGTCTGTATGTGTGAGTGCATAAAACGTGTGTGAAAAGTTGGGAAGCCTAGGTGGTAATTCCCGGGAGCAGTCAGACTAAAGTGATTTTCAAGGACTGATGGGCGTCGGTTCCCAACTCAGCCCTGGTGGTCATCTTTGACAAAGTCTGAACAGGAGCATTCTTTGGGTCAGGAAGACCACTGGAAACACTTGCCATAAATCTCAGATATTATTAATGGCATACTTTTAATTGTATCTCTGTAAAATCATATCACTGCTGCTGAATTTTAGAGGCTGAAGGTGACATTTTCTTTTTTTTTTAATTTTCATTGGAGTATAGTTGATTTACAATGTTGTGTTAGTTTCAGGTGTACAGCAAAGTGAATCGGTTATACACAGAAATATATCCACTCTTTTTTAGATTCTTTTCCATATAGGTTATTACGGAGTATTGAGTAGAGCTCCCTGAGCTCTACTCCCAATTTATCCCTCTCCCCCTCCTCCCCCGTAACCATAAGTTTGTTTTCTACATCTGTGAGTCTATTTCTGTTTTGTAAATAAGCCCATTTGTATCATTTTTTTTTAGATTCCACATATAAGCAATATCATATGGTATTTGTCTTTCTCTGTCTGACTTACTTCACTTAGTATGATCATCTCTAGGTCCATCCATGTTGCTGCAAATGGCATTATTTTGTTCTTTTTTTTTTTTATAGCTGAGTGACATTTTCTAAAAGATGTTCCAGATTAGGAAAACAAGAGGGAAGAAAGATTAAGACTGACTAGGTCTTACCTGGAAGAAAGGAGAATTTCTAAAGGTGTGTTCTCCTTTTAAGGCCCCTAAGGAATTAATTTGTTACCTGTAACTTTCTGGAAGGCCCTTACAGAGCCTCAGGGAGCAGCTTATCTGCCTCGAAGTCCAAATGATTCAATAAAACATTCATTCAGCCATCTTAATCCCTTTATACATGGAGTCTCGATCCTTTCCATAGTTTTTCAAGAAACCGTATTTTTCAGGGTTTGTTTGTTTGTTTGTTTTGTCATTCCACTCTTTATTCCTTATCTTCTTCAAACACAAAATTTTCAAACTTCACCTTCAAATGGGCCAGGGAAGCAGGACAAGTTCTAGAGAATTATGAGGTTGATGAAGCTTTTCTTTGTCTCTCTTACTTTTAAGCCACCCACTCTGTTACCTTCTGCTGCAAAAGTATTTGCTGATGATTACCATAAACCTCTGGGAATGTGAATAATGCAATTCGTACAGAAAAAATGGAAGCAGCAAGGAAGGGAATGATGGCCTGGCAGCCAGGCCAAAATATCCAGGAGACAGATTCTCCATCAGTGAGGAAGTGTTGTAGCCTAGTAAGATGTAAGTTTCTCAGGGTCCTGAGTCAGTGAAGGATTGATGTATCCATTGGAAAAATCATCCACACCAAGCATGGCACTGACCAGTTTGTCTGCCTGGAAATTGTTTCTTTCGTGGCACGTGGAAGCTGGTAGATAAGAAGGAAATACCTTCTCCTATCCTTCCCCCTCCTGTGAAGGGCTTTCCATAACATTAATCTTTCAACAGTTCTCACAGTGGATCACCCTGGTGTAGGTTCATCTTCTTGGGTGAGTCTGACTTTTGGACACGGAGACAAGTACCTTCAAGACCTCAGGTACCGAATCCAGCCCAGTCGACATGATTCATGGAACACCTGTGTTCCTGCAACTGGGATAGCACTTTGACAAATCAACTAACAGAAAGGTCACGAGACATGGGTAGAATTTTCGAAACTAACCACGGTTCAGTTTCCTTAGATCATACTTCCTCTTTGTGGCACAAACTCAAATTGCGTGGTGAAAGTATAGTTGGAATACACAGTGTATGTGGATTCCAGAATTGCATGATTCTCTGGAGCTGGCAGCATGAGGAAATCCTGAGATGGAAGAAAATGTGCCTTGCCTAAGTCAGAAGGAATTAAACTGTCCATGCAGCCGTCTAATGAATCTGTCAAGATGCCCATTTCTGGCCGTGGTGTGCATCAGCTGTGCGCATGGATTGATTCCTGGCCTCCTCTGCTTCCATTCCTGCCATCAGAGAAGGGGCAGCACCTTTGTCCGCTGTAAAGTAAGACTGTATAACAAGGCTAACAGAGCACCGTGGGTCAAGTTGCAGCAGGAGTGATGGCAAATACATGGGAATGAGTCAACGCAGGATTAGAACAAAGACTGTAATTCATGGAACCATCTCAAATGTACATGTTGGGATGTGCTGAATCGTCCGGCTTGAGTGGCTATGTAGCAGCATGTGAAGGTGATTTACATAAATGTGAGCTGGTGCCCAGAGAACCAGTGTGACTTGGAAATTTACAACCCTGAAATCATGGAAGGTGTACACAGAGGCAGACACAACCTGTAGTAAACAATACCCATGACAGCCCTTGACTACTGTTAAATATTTAGTGAACTCCAGTAAGACACGGCTAGGATGAGACTGGTGGTTCCTTGAACTGCTGAAGGGCCAAGCCTGGGCCCCCTCCCAGGGGCCGCAGAATGAAAAGATTACATTGTTGCAAGTGAGGGTGGTAACCTGGATTCAGCTCAACTGGAAGAGTTTAGGAATGTCGACAGAAGTGTTACTTTGAATCTATATGCCTTCCAGAAGCCTACTGAACGTGTCTACCTATAAATAACCTGCCGACCCTCAAAACCAATGTGTATTCTTTAACCTTCCAATCAGCCCTCTCTCCTGACTCCAGTTTCTTTTTTTTTTTTCTTTTTAGAATTTTTTTTTTTTTTGATGTGGACCATTTTAAAAATCTTGATTGAATTTGTTACAATATTGCTTCTGTTTTACGTTTTGGTTTTTTGGTTGCGAGGCATATGGGATCTTCACTCCCTGACCAGGGATGGAATCCACGTCCCCTGCATCGGAAGCCGAAGTCTCAGTCACTGGACCACCAGGGAAGTCTTCTGATTCCTCTGTTTCTTAATTCAGCCATGCCGAGACCAGCTTTGATGCTTCCAGCCGCCTTCTCCTCCACCGTGATTTAAACAGTTGCCAAGTCATGTACGTCCCTTTTCTGAATCATCTCTGGAGACAAGCACTTCCTTCCCATTCTCAAGTCCAAGTACTTATGACCTCTCACCTGAAATACTGAGCCATAGGCGCTTAATTAGTCTACAAAGCTCCATCTTCATCTCGTACTCCTCCAGTCACCTCTATGCATTTGCCGCATCATCTTCCTAAAAAGCCCATCATTTTAGCTTCTTAAAGGGCGACATCCTTCCCTTATTCACAAGACTTCAGTGGTTGCTCACAACCTTCTATTTCAAGAAAAATCATTTAAAGTCCTTAAGCTACTTTCCAATCATATTCCTCGTTAACGTCACAAAGTAGCTACCCCCTAGACGAGGGCTTCTCAACAGCAGCTCCACTGACATATCGGACTGAATACTTGTTCTTCACAGGGGCCTGTCCTGGGCACTGTAGAATGTTTAGGAGCATATCTGTCTGGATGCTGAGAGCACCCAGCCCCACAACTGCAGCAACCAAAAAGACCTCTAGACATCGTCAAAAGTTCTGGGATAGCAAAATTTCTGCCCTAGACAAGATGGGTGTCTCGAGGTTCTTAAGATATGCCTTAGGTCTCCCATGTTTATATGTGGGTTTGCAGTGGGTGCTCTGCTTGCAATGTCGTGCCTGCCACCTTTATCCCTTCAAACCGTACCCATCATTTCACGTTTATCTCCAAAGCTCCCCGGTACCATCGTCCTCTCTGTTTTAACCAGCCTTCTTGAATAGAAGTATTTTCCTTTGCCTTTGGATCACCACAGCACTTGCTGTATTTCCTAAACCATTTACCTTATTTTGACCACTTTCCTTCAACTTGACTGCTAAAAGAATTCACAGAAGCAAATTTTGGGCCCATTATACAAACATATAAATATTAATGGCATGCCTTATAGAAGCTACTCTCTATTCTGCTTGAATTTTACTTCCCTTCTTTTTTGCCTCTAGCAAATCTCTTGTATCTTTTTTTTTTTTTTTAAGGACTTGATCATTTTTTTTTTTTTTTAATTTATTTATTTATGGTTGTGTTGGGTCTTCGTTTCTGTGTGAGGGCTCTCTCCAGTTGCGGCAAGCGGGGGCCACTCTTCATCGCAGTGCGCGGGCCTCTCACTATCGCGGCCTCTCCCGTTGCGGAGCACAGGCTCCAGACGCGCAGGCTCAGTAATTGTGGCTCACGGGCCCAGTTGCTCTGCGGCACGTGGGATCTTCCCAGACCAGGGCTCGAACCCGTGTTCCCTGCATTGGCAGGCAGACTCTCAACCACTGCGCCACCAGGGAAGCCCTCTTGTATCTTTTTGTATGAATTTTTTACTGGTGTCTAAACACTAAAAGAAAAAAATCTTTATGTAATTATCTCAAACTCACTGATGAACACAATAACGCGATGCTCTCTTTTATCAAATGTGACAGAAAATAAACCACAGCCTCTTTACAGAGAGAAAAACCAAACAAACCAGAGTTAGCTGGACCCTCGGAAACAGCTGCCATCTGAGCCTTCCTCTTCCTTTTTACTTGAGGAACCTGGAATCTGGGAGGAGAAAATGGCTTTCCTGAGGTGGTAGATCTAGCCTATTACAGTCAAGATAAGTTTCCAGGGCTCCTGTTCAGAACTATTGTACTAGACCATTTGTTCCTCATGTGGGTTCCATGGGTCAGTGTCTTGTACACCACTTGGGAACTTATTAGAGATGCAAATTCTGGGGCCCCTTCTCAAGCCTGCTACTTAGACATTCTGGGGTGAGGGCCTTCTCTCTATGCTTGTCTCGTGCAGGAAATCTCAAGCTCCAGTGCATCAGAATGACTCAGAGGACCCGCTTACATTCAGAGTGGTCCTTTACCACGGGCAATGTTGGGTGAGAGGTAAGCTGATGTGGATTTGCAAGACCAGACTGGGAAAGGCGGCTGTGTTCAATATCAAATGAACAACCTGACCTACTTCCTGGAATTTACAACTTAATGCAGATTCCTTTGTTGACGTAGTAAAAATCTCTATTCCACTTGAATCACCGCAGTGTCTGTTTCATCTTAATTTAGGGAGCATAAGGAATTTGCATCACATTTAAAATAAAAACCCACTAAAATTCATTCAGCTCTGATTTTTATCATGTACTGTAGGGTGGAGAAATGCTAAGCATAGACATATCTTAGCGAAAAAAAAAATAGATGAAAATGCAAACAAGTTCTAGGCATTTTCAGAATGATTTGTTTAAATACAGTGCTTAAACGTATAAAGACATCCACTAAAATTAAAGAAACAGAACATACATACAAAAGCCAATAGGAGAAGAAACAAAGACAACTACATTAATATATTAATGGACGGAGAAGAAAGAGAAGGGGCAAGGAAAATAGAAAACGTGATTATTCATAATATAATAGTCATAGATGTTCTCCTCAAATTTGTTATAAAAATCAGACATGTAAAAATAATCAGACATAAAAAGATAGAGAATAAAGGGTGAAAAATAAAGATATACTGGGTAAATACCAAAACAAAACAAAACAAAACAAAACCCTAAAACAGCATTACCACATTAAAGTCTGACAAAAAAATAATTCAAGACAAAAAGATAATTATTATATTTGATAAAGTTACAATTTGCCGATAAGATTTAACAACCATTACCATGAGCAATACATCAGTATATCATAGTGATATATCATATAACAATATGTCTTATATCAATATATTAATATATCATAACTTAATATATCTTCGAGATATACAGGAAGCAAGTGCCCTTAAAGACAAGTAGAAATGGACTATTCCACCGTTATGGTAGAGATTTAAACAGACTTAGTTCAGTAGTCAAGAGATTAAACAGATAAAAAATATTTAAGGGTATTGAATATTTGAATTATATAATGATAACATATAGACTTATATGTTATCATTACATAAGTAATATAAACATATAGACTTTGTACCTAACCAAGGGCAAATATACTTTTATTTCAATCATGGCATATTCACAAAAAAATGGCCATTATGTTGTAAAGAAAATAATATATTATGTTTTCTGACCACAGTTCAATAAAATTATATATTAAAAAGAAAAGGAATGAGATAGGCTCCTTACACACACACACACACACACACACACACACACACGAAAACACACACAAAAAACCAAATATCCAGCTGGACATTTTTAAAGACTCTTTTTGATAACCTTTGGGTTATTACAAAGTACTCAGAAACTTTTAATAACTAAATAAATAAATAAACATGAGAATGCTGCAGATCCGAAAACTTAACGGATTTTGGCGAAAGTGGTACTCAGATGATATTTTATAGACCAATCATTATTATAAAACAAAGAAAACAAGAATAGGAAAAATGAACTACAAGTTCAACTCAAAAATCTTAATAAGACCTGAAAAAGAGGTATATTTTCATGGTAAAAAAATATGAAAACTATAAATAGATTATAAAGAAAAAAACGAGAATCACCAACAATCCCATCATTATTATTATTTCTTTTCCTGTAACCATAACACATATAGTAAACAATAAATAATTCAGGTCAAATGCCTCAAATTATGTGATGTTTGTACAGTTTCTGGGCTGAATTTCCCCTTTCATCTTACCAATGTCACAAGCAAGACTCCTTAAAAATGAGGACCCTGGGCATCGTTGTGAGTGCATTTAGTTTCATGCGCATGTGTGTATGTGTTAGGGTGGGGCGATGGGCAAAAGGAACCTCATCATTCTTTGTCAGGAATTTGGTTTTCTTTTTTAAAAAAATTTGTCGAAAAGAAAATAGATGGTTCATTTTAGCACATTTTCCAGAAAGCTTTCGGTGACTTGAAAATTTGGTGAAGATTTGACCTGCAATATGAAGTGATGAAGATGGTGAAGGAAATATATATATATATCTGCAAGGAAGTGATAGGGAAGGAATCCTTCGGAGTCCAATGAGGGGAAATCAGTTTGGGCTCCAAGGTTAACAGAGGAGGTTTGCTTATACAACCAACCCTGATAGAAATATTACCAAACTTCTGCCAAAGAGCAAGGCTGCTTTTGTTTGGCTAGAAGGTCCAGGAAGAGCCAACATTTTGCACTTGGAAAGCAGTTGTGTTTTGGGGCAATAAAGCCATTTTGTTCAGCTGAAGGCATCCGGGGCACCTAATGCATTTCTTGTTCAGGCATTGACCCGACTAGGAGGTGTGCCAGGAGACTACACTCTTCTCTTGGAAAAAAATGAGAATAAGAAACGACCAGCGTGTCCAAACAAGCTGTGAAATCATATCCCTCTTGCGTCCTGAAAAGAGTCCAGTGCCCCAAGATAAAGGAAATCAATTCTGTAATCTGATAGGTTTGGCATTTTGCCAAGAATAACAACTTCCCTTCACGTGGCACCAGGCTCCAGGTGCATAAGTGCCACCTTATAAACTCCAGTGCAAGAAAAAAAGAAAACCACCTTGGCATTTAATGCATATAATATAACGTGGCAGGTAATGGGATGGATTTTCTCAGCAAGAGTGGAAAAAAGTATGCTTGCATTTCTTGCACAGACACTGTACTGGAGGTCTTTTGCTTTGATTGCCAAAGTCAGAGCACAAATATAGAAATATGAAATCAGATTACTGTAATTGTTGTTCTCATTTCCTTCATGCCACTGCAAGCTCTTTGAAAAGAGTACCTCTGGACCTTCAACACCCATCATAGTTCTAGATGCTTGATGCTTGGTGAATGTTTCCCAAATGCGACGAGCTCCCTTCTTTCTGGTTAGACTTAAATGTCTTGAATTTGGAGTAAAAACTATCTATATGAGAAAATGAAAAACTGCCACTACAAGTATAAAACTAAAATATGTATAGTACTTTATAATTTATGAAGCACTTTTACAAAAACTCTCTCCCTTTAAATCTCACAAAATTCTGTTTTTGTTCTTATTTTCCAGTGAGCAACCTAAGGCTCAAAAGTCTTAAGTCCTTAGAAAGGCAACTTTTTGCAGCCATTTCTCTGCAGAAGATGACTCAGGTTGCAAATAATATTTTGCTAAGTGGGGTTAAATGCATCTTACACAGAAATAAAAAGATAAGGGAGAAATAAAATCTGTTGCACAAAACTTATTGGTGGTTCCTTAAAGAATTTCTTAGAATTGCAAGTTTCTTTAAGGAAAATAAATATGTGAACAATATATATATATATATGTGAACATACATTTGAAGTTCCTCAAACACAGCTTTAAATATCTGCATGGCTCTGAGTTCAGATGGATTGTTTCTGGGGATTTTTGCTGTTGATGTTGTTGATTTGTTTTTGTTTTCTCCACATCAACCTACAAGAACTCAACCCCTCTGTGCCACTAATATGGACAGAGTAATAACTTCCTCTGAGTGGTTGTTCCATGCGTCTAGGTACAAAGGTCTGGAAATTCTAGATTCATTAAAGTAAAAATTTCCAAGCTTAGGTAGGTATTCAAGGAAATTCTTCAGTTCCTTTTGTTTTTTTCTTTCTCTTTGTTTTCTTTTTCGTTTTGTTTTGCAAGCATGTAGCTGGTTTTCATATGCATTTAAACAATATGGCCAGTCTAGTTTTACAAATGGCACTAACTGGACCAGCACAGTTTTTTTTTTTTTTACAACAAATAGGGTTGTATTCTTTCTCACCAGACACACCTTGTACCTTTGCATTTTCCTTTTTAAGTAAATCCTACATTGCACAGAGCTTCATGCAAATCACTAGCAGGAAATAGCAACCTAAGCCCTTTTTAAATCATGCCAATATGCAGGTTCAGGACTGCCTTATTTCACTTAAGGATGGTCGGAAGAAGAGGTAACTTTTTCTTCTAGCCAACGTAATTCATCAGTCCATTCGAAGGTGTAAACTTCTAATGGGGGCAGACTCTTTCCATCCGGACCCCTTTCTCCCAGGTGAGTATTGCAATAGGACCACTGCTGAGGCCTTTGCATCTCCGTCCCCCGTCTCTCTGTTGTGAAAGCAGCTTGTTTATTGCAAGTAGCAACAGAATTTAAAAAAAAATTTTTTTTTGTTGGCCTTCTCCACTAATTGCTGTTCTGGCATTCCCCTGTCCACTTCTTTTTATTATCCTAGAAAATGATCGTTAACCTATAGAATGTTTAAGACTGGTGAACGCCTGAAGGCAGAGCAATTTCAGTTGGTGCCAGTGAGCTTAGATGGTCCAATATGAGCAGACCCTGGAAGTGGGCCTTGTTTTAGGAGACTCTACGTTCATATAACACGTATGAGCCGGGGCAAGGTAGAATTTCCCAAGCAAGGCCCACTGCCTTATCTTGGTAAATCTGGGCCTCGCTTCAATTAAACCTTACAGGAAGACTCCTGCTGGAAAAGTTCAAATGTTTCAGAATAGAAGGGAGAAGAGAGCTGTACACCAAGGCAAAAGTACATACTGTATTTATCGTCCAACACAGCTTTTTATATAATTACATCCTGGTGCACGTTTTATTTTTGGTTCTTGAATAAAGTCACTCAGATTAAATTAAGGAGTATGCAGGAGAAGGTGCTTCGATGCTTCTTTCCGTTTCTATGGCAACCCTGGGGCATCTTCTTCAGCTGCCTCATTGACTGGATGTGCCCAGGTGATGCAGGCTGTAACTTTCAGCGGCGGCTGCAAAGGCAGGGAGGAGACCTCTGACCACCAAGAGCTCATGGCAGGACTGAAGAAAACCTCTGGCATGGAGGATCCACTTTCCTTAGTTTTGTTTTGTTTTTAATAAATTTATTTATTTTTTATTTTTATTTTTTTGGCTGTGTTGGGTCTTCGTTGCTGCGTGTGGGCTTTCTCTGGTTGTGGCGAGCGGGGGCTACCCTTCGTTGCAGTACGAGGGCTTCTCATTGCGGTGGCTTCTCTTGTTGCGGAGCACGGACTCCAGGCGCGCGGACTTCAGTAGTTGTGGCTTGTGGTCTCAGTAGTTGTGGCTCGCGGGCTCTAGAGCGCAGGCTCAGTAGTTGTGGCGCACGGGCTTAGTTGCTCCACGGCATGTGGGATCTTCCCAGACCAGGGCTCGAACCCATGTCCCCTGCATTGGCAGGCGGATTCTTAACCACTGCGCCACCAGGGAAGCCCCTCTCCTTAGTTTTTGTATGAATGGTTGCCATCTGAGGGTGTTTTGCTGAGTGTTGTCAGGGATGTGTCCACACTTGCCTTTGAAATGTCTCTATTGGTAAATAATCTGTTTTCATGGGTCTAAGTGCCTAATGCAGCTGTTCATATATTTTAAAGGAAACTCCTAGATGCTATTTAGTGAAACATGCTCTCTTTGTTTGCAGGATCAAATAAAACATTGCTTAACTGGGACTTTAGACATACAACTGTTTTAGCAAAAATTTGAAAAACAAAAGCCAAATAAAAGGACACAGTGTGAGATCTGACTCATTTGTTTTACAGCAGGGAACCCAGATACTTGCCCAAAGGCAAGAATAATTTCACAGACCTAATCTAAGCAGTGTCTGGGGTCAGAGCAGTCATCTAGCAGGAAGAAGTAAAAGAACAGCATCCTAGGGGGCAAAGTTTTTACAAAACTACCTCAAATGATTCCCAATAAGGTGTTGCAGAAATATTTGAATCCATGGTCACATCCCTGTAAAAATATTTAATCAAGTGAAGATCTCTGTGCAGTGCCTAATAAGTCATAAGTATTCAACAATTGGTACTTGTAATTTTACAGAAACTTTTTGTATATAAAACTCAGTTTTAAGACAAAATGAATATACAATGGTACCACCCTTTTTCCAAACTGTGTCCTATTGAAGACAAAATTCATACAGAAAGTTTCGAGTAACCAGCACCATATAATAATCCCTCAATAAATTTTTGGTCAAATTGAATAGAATTTTCTAGAAGCCAAACCCATTAACAGAGTCAACCATTCAGAACGTAATTTCACACTTGAAATAAAAAAGATCTCTGAAAATTAGTACCATCACCACAAAAACTCTATGCTCAAGCCAGGTCTTTTGTGTCTCACCTGTACCTTTCTGGCTATTATTAGTCATATAGTCTTTAAAATGGATTATCCGATTTCCTCAAAACAGCAGAGAGAAGCAAGAACCTAAATGGTGCTAAGGACAAAATATCAGCTGATTGTTTAATGGACAGACTTCAAAGCACACCCCACCAGGAAGAGATGCACCTAGTAGCTTGAACCACATAAGGAAACGTTAAATAATACACACTATTTGTTGAATGAGGCAGAGAATTGTATAATATTTTAGCAAACCATTCCTCCAAAAAACTGAATGCCCTTGAGGCAACAAATTTCAGTTATTCGAAGAGAACCACTTATGTGTAATTATCCATCATTATTATTCTTACTATTTAGTAACGCTTGTGCTGAGTCTGGCTCACCTTTTCTAAACTCCTCCCTTCCACATTCTTCTTAACTGTCCCTCTCTTCACTTCCCCAACACTTCTACTCCTCTAGCCTCCAAAGCAGATGACTGACTTTTCCAGTTCTAGGACTGCCCATCTTGCATCCTGGGGAAACCCTGTGTCCCAAACAGACCAGGACAGCTGGTCAACCTATTCCAGAGCCAGGTACTATGATAGTTTTATTCACCCATGGCTTGTAGGTATCACCTTATAATTATATAAAAATGTTTGTCATTATAACAAACCTCATATAGTGGCTCAAATCATCAGGTCACTAGGCTCCTTGCTCTGAACTATTTTGAAGAAAAAAAAAAGATTCTGGCTTCTTGAAATATGCTAATTATGGACTTGGTTCTTTACTTCACTCAAAATGCATAAAGCTAGGCTTTTTTTTTTTCATTTCTTTTAATTTGGGAAAGCAAATCTGATTGATGTAGTCAGTGTTTCGAGCTTTAATACGGAAATTTCTAGAGAGAAACATGTTTTCTTCTTTGTGAGTATTATCTGGAGGCTGTTGCTTAAAGAGGCTGGAGTTGGGAGGCCTTGCTTGGCTTTCACTGAAAAGAAGGCCTAAGCAGAAAAACTCTGAAATTCCACCCTCACCTTTTCTTTTTGTACACATATTTTATTTTCTTTTTTTAAAAGTAGAGGTGGGACTCATATAGCACTCAACTTGTTGCCTGGAGTTACCATCCTGTATCTTGTTTAATGGGACCAATCACCAAGCGAGTCATGTTACACCTTTGGCGGCCCACAGCTGGAGGAAAGCAGAAGTGTGTGATGTGGTGAGGTGCCTGCTGTTTGGTTAGTAACAGGGCTTTGTGGTTTCACCTCCGGACAGGCCTCAGCAATTCCTAGTTAACTGAAATTAATCTGAAGTTTGAAATTTACCTAAATCCCACAACCCATGCTTATCTGTAATTAATCTACCTTTGTGAGTTGTCCTCTCGCCTCAGGAACCAAGGGAGCAATTGTAGAGCAGGTTATGAAGGAGGTGGGGGCACTGTGCTCACGTATAGTATCCTATGCAGAGAAAAAGAATGCATTTTCATCACCAAGGAGAATAAAAGCTGAGAAGCAGAGAGGCCTGAAACGAAATGATGAAACTTTTCCCAAGAATGCCTCCAAATGGAAAGCGTAGAATAATGATAAAAAGCTCAGCCCAGTACTAAATGGCCTCCGTTTATTTTTTTAATTGAAATATAGGTGATTTACAATGTTAATTTCTGCTGTACAGCAAGGTGATTCAGTTATACATACGTATACACTCTTTTTCATATTCTTTTCCATTATGGTTTATCTCAGGAGATTGAATACAGTTCCCTGTGCTATATAGTAGGACCTTGTTGTTTCTCCATCCTGTATATAAGAGTTTGCATCTGCGAACCCCAAACTCCCACTCCATCCCTTCCCCACCTCCCCCCCTTGGCAACCACAAGTCTGTTCTCTATGTCTGTGAGTCTGTTTCTGTTTCATAGATAAGTTCATTTGTGTCTTATTTTAGATTCCACATATAAACGATATCATATGGTATTCGTCTGTCTCTGTCTGACTTACTTCACTCAGTGTGATAATCTCCAGGTCCATCCATGTTGCTGCAAATTAAATGGCCTCAGTTTAAAGCTCAGCTCTAATACTTACTAGCTGTGTGTGCTTACACAAGATACTCAACCTCTCTGGGCCTCAGTGACCTCATTTCCTTTTTTTTTTTTTTTTTTTTGGCCGCACCGCAAGGCTTGTGGGATCTTAGTTTCCCAACCAGGAGTCAAACCCGGGCCCCCTGCAGTGGTAGCACAGAGCCCTAACCCCTGGACCGCCAGGGAAGTCCCCTCATTTCTTAAACAGGGATAAAAATCATGCACACTCTATAGGGTTGCTCTTAAGATTAAATTATTCAATACTCATAAAGAATGTAGAACCATCTTCGAAACATAGTAAGGGCTTTGTTAAAAGAAAAATATTTGTTAAAGGAAAAATATGAAGGAGCAACCCATATTTCAGGATGGGGATTTTCCTCAGTGTTTCCAATGGTGGAAAACAGTTAAGCTATTTGAAATTTGCCAGAGGAATTGACATTTTCTCTGAGACCACAGATCCTCGGTACCTTGGTGCCCTGAAACGCTCTATAGCTTAGTGGATTAAACTAAATTTAGAAGCACATAAAACCTGAATTTGAATACCCGCTCGATGATTTATTAGCTTTAAAATCCAGCCTCAGTTTCTTCCTCAATAACAGAGGTCAATAAATTATAGACCATGTGCCAAGTCCGGCCCACCAGCTGTTTGTGCAAGTAAAGTTTTATTGACAGACAGCCGCACCATTTGTTTTTGTATTCTCCGTGGCTGCTTTTGTAGTACCAGGGCAGAGCTGCATAGTTCTGACAAAGACTGTTCCACAAAGCCAAAAATATTTACTATCTGGCCTTTTAAGGAACATATTTGCCAACTCTGGTCTATTACACGAGAATATAATAACCTGATTTGGTTTCGGGGGAATGAAATAATAGAAAGCCAGAACCCTACCCAGTTGGGCTCAATAAAGAGTAACCTCTGTCGTTACACAGAGACTCAAAATCTAAACCTTACACCTTTTGTTAGTTTTGTTTGCTTGTTTCTCGGTCTTCTCTATCTAGGCCATTCTGTCCAAAAACAAAATATGAGCTTGACTTCCCCTTACTTGGATTAAAGTAATCTGCCACCCCACACCTGTTACGGTGATTTCTATGGCTCTATTTATCCAGACTATCAGGGTTTATGCCCTCTTGTTTGGGAACCTTTGCTTTCTATCTCAGGGATGCTACCGTAACCATACAGGGAGCCCAAAGATTCTTGCACTGATTTGTTTTCAATTTTTAATTTTTTATTTAGAAATAATAAAATAAGACATAATATATAAAAATATGTACAATCCATGGTTTGTGCAGTACATTAGGAAGACTTTAGATACAAAAAGACAGCAAACGGGAAAATAATAACTCTCACGATTGTCAAAGGCCGGGATTGTTCGATTCACCGCAGCCCAGAGCTGAAACCCAACATAACTAGAAAAGGGATTCTAGTTGGGACTGAATGACTAGGCAACACTTTTTTTTTTTTCTTTTTTTTTTACCTTAACATTATTGGGCACAGTGAAAAAACACTGTTTCTCAGAACAAGCTTTTTACCTTTACTGAGTGGCTTATCATCAAATATGAACCAACATTTGTTTTTTGTAAGAGTGACATGATTTAGGGGACAGAACTCACTGAATAAACATCAAGGTTTGAGGTGGGAGTTGACAGGGAAGAAAGGAAGGGAAGGGAAGAAATAATGCATTGATAGAATTGAAAAAAAAAGATAAAACAAACTTTCACCAGGAATTTGGAAATGGTTTCAGAGTTATGGGTGACATCCTTAAAATGTCTGATTCAAGTATACTCTTAAAGGGATAGAAAACTATTCCTTTCTCAATAATCAAAATAGAATTCACTTTGTCTACCTTTTCTTTGAAAATAGGATAACCAGGAATCTAGTCCTCCTCCCAAAAATATAATGCCCATCCAGATATGGGCAAAAATTCTTTAAAAGGAAATAATTCCTAAGTAAATTCAATGGGGATTTGCTTGCCACGGAGAAGCCAACACAGATCCCGGAACAGACCCCAGATATTCACAGTGAGTCTCTTCAACCTGCATTCTAATGACATGTGTGCACTAATTAAGGAAACCCAGTCAATGACAAATGTTTTGAAGGTAAAATGCAGCAAAAAAAATCAAAACCAAAAACAAAAACCGTTGTGCATTACCTGTGTCTTGGCTCTTGACAAAAAAAAAAAAAATTGCCATTTAAAGCTTGTAACTGTGAAAATACTAATAACCAGAAAAAGCTTTCAAATCAACAGTCCATGCTGAAATAAATAACAGAAGAACATAGCAATACGAACCTTATAAGGCTGGTAAATATTTGCTAAAACCATGCTAACCGGTAGCATATAGGTACTAGCTCTCAGAAATTGCTGCACTGAAATTATACTTTCTATGGCAATTTTTTTCCCTTTACAGACTTCTATTTACATTTGGCTTTAAATATGAAAATATCTGATAAACTTTATAAAATGTACACTTTAAAAACATAGCTTCTGCAAAATTTTCTTGAAAAAAAAACAAACCTGTGCACCAGAAATTTTAGATTTTTTTTTTCTCTTTTTCAGAAAGAAGTTGCAAGAGTTCCCTACCTCATTCTTGCCCCCTACCCACCCCCTTTCAAATATCTCAAGTCTTTTTAAGTGGCAGCGCTGTGTGATGGGAAGGTGCCTTTTCTGTGGCCACCCCCATTCTCCACTGAATCTTCATTTAATTTACAGACCACTGAATACTCTTTGGTTTGATTATTTTCCTTTGCAAAAATATCGAAATAGCAGCAGCTGAAACCGTCAACGTCCTCTGTCAATGGCCGAACATTTGCCATTTACAGAAGAATGTAAATTCTGTGTCCACGCAATCCCTCCAACTCTCTAAACAACTTCCCCAATCTGCCTTTAAGTTTGGACTTAACATCCACTTGCTTGATATCTCTAACTTGGTTTCAGTGAAAATAACTCCACAGTGTTCAAACCCATCGACTCTGAAGGCTGAGAACAGCAGAGACTGTCCGATTATTGCAGGCACCGCATTCAGATATGGCTGTCCAAGAACCAGAGACCATCACAGACAACAGTTTACAAAATACAGGATTCTAGAACAAGCTGTTTTTTAATGGCATACAGGGATATAATACCGTAAGAGAGTTGATTTTGAGACGCCAATTAAAAAGAAAAGTCAGCAACCCCAGAATTCACAAATAAGGAACTTTAAACCAAAAGAGAGTTCCATTATGTTGAGCTACAGCGGAAAACAAAACAAAACAAAATGTTTCTAGCAAGTCAGGCAGCCAGGCAGGAGAGGCTTCTGGAAAACAATGTGCCCTAAGTAGCCTGCTCTAGGGCTCCAAGGGCAAAAGGGATCAGCTCGGATTCAATCACGAGTGCATGAGTGCATCCATCAAGGGGAAAGGACCCTTTTAGATCATTATCTCCTTTACTTGTGACTCTGTTAGAATTTTTATGGCTCTTGTTGACCCTAAATTACTGAGACATTTTCATTCCTACTCTGTACCATTAGAAAAAAAAAAAAAGCAATGTTCCCCTCCCTCCTGAATACTTGAGCTGATGAGCTATGTCAAAATGGGCTCTTCTGCATCTTCCCACCTTCCCACTTCGGCATTCACAGGCCCCTCGGATGCTGTAGGACTCAGTCCACACAGCCTGATAGTAAGAGCCAGCCTAGAGGCCAGGCATGGCATCTTTCGGAAGATGAAGTCAAGCTGGAGACGTACGAGTTGTCAGGGCAAGGAATTCAGCCGCAGGGGTTTAAACCTATTGATCTTTCAAGTTGGATGGCTCAGCGTCAAGGCTGCCGACTCATGTCAACCTAGGTCTTGTCTTCTGGAATAAATTTTGGAATGTGCAAAAAATGGAAAAACCCAGAAAAAAATCTAAGGGCACCTCACCGTCTCTCAACGTATGCGTTCACCTGGCTAGCACCACCTCGAAGGAAAGAAAAGATGTTCATATTGTGTGTGTGTGAATTTTTCTTCCCCTGTCTTCTTCCTCCTATAACGTGAAAGTTACATGAAGGAACAGAAATGTAAAGCACTGCACTTACTCGACTGTGTGTGTGATGTTCTGTTTTCTGAATAAGGTGCAAAAGGAGAGGGCAGTTCAAGGTCTTGCTGAGGTTCAGAGTTATTGTCTCTTGATTTCAAGGCAGCCGTGGGGCTTTCTTTCCTTTTTAGTATAAGCTCCACTGTGCAAAAATGTGCATTATCTTTGGTATTTATTTTAGGTAGTCTAACTTAAAATTTGAGATCACCCATTAACATCATGGAGGAAAAAAAAAAAACAACAAAACAATAACAACAACCCGGAGGCTACCATTTGGCTAGTGTTACATAATGCCCTTATGTAACCAGAAAGAGACTGACAGAGAGAGAGAGAGAAATCAATTCTAGCAAACAAATTACTGGCCTCAAAAAAATCAGGCTCTCGTTTTGGCAACTAATAGCCAAATACTTGCCACTGTGAAGCGCATATCATGAGCTCTCAAGAAAGTTCAACACTGACTTTTTAAATTACACACAAGAAAAACTACACCGCAACAGTACAACGTGTGTTTGTGTAGTTAGCAGCTTTTCAAAAGTTAAGGCAGAGTCTTGCCTTGAAAACATTTAAAAATGTGATGCCATTTAAAAACATTCTTGTTCCCTAAAGAGAAGCGTTCTGGAGACATCAAATACCCAACCAACCAAGGCTTGCCTGCAAGTTCAAGTTTGGTATGAAAACACAAGACAAGACATAAACACCCCATAACTTATTCTACAACGTGTTATGTGCCATCGGGTCACGCGGGGGGGGGGGGGGTGGGGCGGAGGCATGTTTAGTGCTTTAGGTTCATCTCTGAGCTTACAGTCTTTCTTTGAAAGCATCGTGCTAGCCTCAGTCCCTCGTGGTCACTTGTCTCAAACCACCTCTTCACCAGTACCGTCGTCTGCGTAACTGCTTTGGGCCTTTGACCAACAGACTGTGTTTCAAAGTTAACTATTCCCGAGGAGGAATTAGTCATATCTCCGACTCTCGCCGTAAGGGCCTGGGCTCTAGGGGTACACTTGCCTGGTTGTGAAGGTCTATGTCAGGGGGCGTGTCCGTACTCGTGCTCTCTGGGACCCCATTTTCACTGTCTTCTTCCTCTTTGCTTGTGAGGGCAACCTCATTTTCATAGCAAAAGGAATTAGCGTTGGAGAGGATGTACTTCTTCTCTGCTAAGTCCCTGGCACTACAAAGGGGAGTGTTGGGTACTTCGTAAGTCTTGTGGAACCTCGAATAGTCCACTTTGTAGTAGTGTTTCTCCTCGAAGAGGACGGGCTCGTAGCGGTGGCCCCAGAGGATCTCGTTGGCCAGGTACGAGCTCCGGCACTGCGTGGTCATGGCCGTGGCTTCCACCATGCCTTCGAGGATCACCACGATTTCAAAGTCCGCGTTGTCGACGTCCTGTTTGCTCAAATCGTATAAAGGGCTGTCCTCGTCTATCTCGTGGACGATGGTGATGGGGGACACCAGAAATATGCGGTCAATGCCGCTGTCAAAGCCGACGTTGATGTCTATTTGATCCAGGGGGATGTACTCCCCTTCGGAAGTAATCCTGGATTTGAGGAGCTGTGCTCGCACGTGAGCTTCCACCAGGTGGCTTTTCCGAAGGTTGCCCACCCGCCACATCAGACAGAGCTTGCCATCCCTCATGGCGATCACGGCATTGTGGCTGAAGACCAGGGTCTCGTTTCTCTTCTTGGGCTTGGCCATCTTGGCCATGACCGCGCCGATGATAAAGGCGTCGATGATGCAGCCCACGATGGACTGAAAGACCACCATGAAAACAGCCACGGGGCACTCGTCCGTGACGCAGCGGAAGCCGTAGCCTATGGTGGTCTGCGTCTCGATGGAGAAGAGGAAAGCGGCCGTGAAGCTGTTGACCTCGGACACGCACGCTTTGCTCTCCTTGGATGCGTCCAGGTCCCCGTGGAGCAGCGCTATCAACCAAAACACGCAGCCGAAAAACAGCCAGGAGAGAACAAAAGCCAGGCAGAAGATGACCAGCATCCACCGCCAGCGGATGTCCACACACGTGGTGAAGATGTCCGCCAGGTACCGCTGGCCCTTCTCGCCCACGTTGATGAACTGCACGTTGCAGTGGCCGTCCTTCTTCACAAAGCGGCTCCGGCACTGCTGTCGAGTGTGGACTTTACTCTTCCCGTTCCCAAAGCCATTGGCCACCGCCAGGGTGGCCAGCTTCATGCCGTCCTCCTCCGAAGAGACAATGCTGTAGCGGTTGGTGCGTACGCTGCCCATCACTTCTGCTGTGGACGCCAGCGCTTCTGCTTTGGAAAACAGTCTGAGTTTTTGCAAAACCCTTTGGAGAAACAGGTTTGAATGTTCAGTGAAGACCCACACACACAGAAAAGAAGGAGAGACGGGGGTCTCCAAGAGCCTGGAGGTTCTTTCTACCAAGGTCTCTCTCCTGGCGTGCAGAGTCACCTTAGTAACTCAGCTGACATCCAGAGAACAGGTCCTACCAAAAACAAGAGAGAGAGAGAGAGAGAGATCGTTCGTTACAAAAGAAGTCATGGAAAAATGAAGTCTACTCCCTAAGGCAACATTTCCTAGCCAGACACAGGGTCAGATATAGATAAATGTCCTCTACGTTGAATTACTGGGTTTTTCGTTTCCTTGTAGCCCCAGAGAAATAGACGCAAAAGAAAATATTTTCTTATATTATTTAGAAGCATGAAGTCATTAAACGGGGAAGAGTTGGTTGTTTGTGACAGTCTTTCAACTGAAATCTCAGGTCTCCCTTCCCCTATTTTTTGCCAGCAATCTGGAATATTCTACTTTACAGAGCTACCTCTCTCCTCTTATTCTCTTCCTTTGCCTTCGCTACTTGCCGGGGTCCCAGGTGATTAGGCAGAAGAAAGACTTTCTAACTCCAAGGTTTGTCATGAAGCTTTAAGAACGCGGACATGTCGAGAGAGCATTTCGCGTGAACGCAGAATGTTAATATTAATTGAACAGCAGGTGCATGTTGAGAGAATATGAAAACGCCTGATGACAAGTTGAAATCCAAAAGCACTGACTATTTTGTTTAAAAGATAAAACTGAGCAGACAGCCATTCTAATCATATGAAAGGGATCCCGGTTTCTGGAGACTGTTTGGGCTTATTCCGTCACTTCGCACACAGAAAGCAGCCACTAGGCAGAAACGCCTGATAACATCTCTGTTAGCGCAAGTGATTCTGACTTGAAGACACAGGTTTACTCTGGGGGATACAGAGAGATCTTGTTGCCTAGCAATGAGAGTCCTGAAAGTCTCTGGAGATGGGATTGTCATGTGTGATGACAGGCTAGGAAGTAAGCACCTTTGTGCCCAAGGACCAGGTCTTTAGAGAATTGACATAAGGCTGGAACTCATCTCGTGGAAGTCCGAGTCTATGTTTTCCCAAACAGGGACGGCTTTGCAGTAGTAAATCATAAGGGTCCCTCAGCTGACTTTTCACTTCCAGGGCTGCTGCTTGCTCTCTGTTCCTATGGAGAATGCACTCACCTTTACTTAATGAGAACAAATAGTAGTTTTCAGTTTTCTCCTCTTGCTTCATCTCTCCCCACCCCGGCCCAGGTAAAAACCACCTATTGACTTTGACTTTCCAATTTTGCTCCAAAGAGACTAGTTTTTCCTGGACTAACAAAAGCCTAGGAGAAAGTCTAGGGTGTTTTGTTAACCAAATACAAATTTAAAAAAATGAATATAGCACAGATCTGAGAAATCAAAGTGATGCTCGACAAAGCCCTGATGACGAGGACTCCACTTTTTCTTTCTCCCCCCAAGCCACATTCAGATTAAGCACTTAAGAGAACCACGTTCAGCCAAGCCAACTGCAAACAAAGAAAGCAAATCATGGATCTGTTTTCGGGCACCCCCTTAAAGAGAGGCAAGGTGCATTGTCTTTGAAAATGTCTTGTCACAGTCTTTTCACTTCTCCCTTTTTATCCAAGTTATTATGCAAGAATGTGCCCCGACACATTTTTCCTGAGATTAGTCATCTGTGAAAATTGCAATGTGTGTTACATTTTGGCAGCTTTTGACACCTAAATGATGCCTGATTTGAAAGTGCCTTTGAATTACTTTATAAAAAGAAGTTGCTGTGCCTTCCCAGCCTTCCACCTGCTTCAATGTTTTGTCTGCTTCCCCATGAAGTTTGTACTTGGACAAAAGAAACAAGACTCCTATTCCTCAGGGTTCTAGATCCTGGACACGGAAAGAATTTTTTTAAACAGCGATTTCAGCTCACTTGGCTCATATGAAATTTGCCAAGCATTTCTACACAAAAACAGAGATAACAACATGACACCGAATGCAGGTGCATTTTCCAAAAAGGGGGGCGAGGGAGGCCTCATTCAAATAGTGCTTGTACCCTTGAGCTCTGTTTGACTTCAGAATCTTATCAGCTGACACCAAGAAATTCCCTTTTCATGATTCAAAACAATCCTTCCATCTGAGTTACCATTAGGGACCATGAGTAGACAGTCTCAAATTTCTTCTGACTTATTTCTGCACTCTTTCCAGATTAAAGCATAACAACCATATGAAATCTAAAGACTGAATTACGACTTTCCAAAAATCTTGACCCCAGGACATTAGTTTGAATTCCACAAAACACACACTACCGGCTTCCTACGAATAGCTTTCCGCATTTAGAATCTTGCAAAGAGCCTGTATCGAGCAACTATTATTGTCTTATTTCCATTGCTAATGACAGAATTTGTTCCATATGTGGAGCACCATTTAGAAATTCTACCATTTCTGCCTGGAAAGGGGGGAAAAAAGATTTTTTTTGGCAAAATGGAAACTTTTGTCACTTCCAGCAGGTATGCTCCAAAAACAGATTGATGTGTGTTTATGTGCGCGCACACATGATGCGTATTCAGACTCTGGTGGAGCTCATGACGTAGCAAAAATCTAGAACCTGCCAACGCGTGCGAGGGTCATTGTCTTAATATTCCACTCTGAAGGATGTCTTTCCTATGCACCTGCCCGCATGCCTGAGTGGCCGCAAGCAAGCAGAAAACTTCCTTGCCTGCGCTTCTCACACTGAAAGTCACCGATTCATGAGCATCTGGGAAAGTACTTTAATTAGGAATAGGGCTTTCGGGTAACTTCATTTTAGGGCTCTATTCTTGATACGTTTTTAAGAAACATTTGATTAAGAATAGATGAAAACATCACGTGATTGGAGTCCTCGATGGGCACAACTCAGGAGAACCGATACTTGGTTTGATGAACAATGTGTAAATTCCCCCATTTTCAGCTAAAATATTTAAGGGCCTGATATAAATTCAATAGACACAGATAATCATTTTTACCCAGGGTATAACCAATGAGGCAGAAAGTATTCCTGGGAAATTGAGAGGCTACATGTGATGTTCTTCATGTTAAGACTATTTATAGGCCGAGCCAAAACGAAGCATAAGCAATGGAAAAAAATAGTTCAGGGCTTCAATCTCAAGGTAGATGTTCAAGGAGAGACAGCTGTGGATCCATATACACGGTCGAGGAGATAACACGGTGTAAATGAATGCATCCAAATCACTTTTACCACAAAGGAAATATTCCCAATATGGAGTATAAAAGAACAGAAACATGTAACCAGGAAGAATAAATGAGAATAAGTGGGTCCCCTCATAGGGTCGTGGCGTGGAGCAAATAAGAAAGTTTCTAAGGAAGGACAGGAAATAAGGATGGTAAAAGAAAGTGCCCTGGGATGAAAGAGAGGTCGGCTGAGTGTCTAGAACTGCTATTCCCCTGCTGACGCCATATACACCGGCCTGAGTGTGCTCTGGGCACGCTGTTGCTATTAGAGCTCAAGGCTAGCGAAGCAACCTCTCAGAGGCTCAGTAAACAGAAGGGAGGGGGAGGGGCAGTAGGGGAGGCGGGATACCCACTCGTCTACGTGAGCCCTATAACTTTTACACCCAACAGTGCACGTAGCCTCACTCAACACGTGCACACGCTGAAAAATATACCTCTTTGGCCGACAAAAAATATACACTAAAAAGAAAAAAGCTTGAAGCAGTCCGGCTGCTCAGGTAAAGACATGGTCAGTCTCTCATGCTACTCAAAAGTCATACAAGGACTCTACAGCTAACCAGGGATTCTACAACCAGAAAGTCTGAAGGAAGTAGAAATAGCGTGTGTGTGTGTGTGTGTGTGTGTGTGTGTGTGTTTAACGCCACATTCACAAGAGCTCGGAACAAATATTCGTATGGAGAGCAATAATATAAAAGAAAGTGCCAGCAAAGGGGGAGGAGGAGGGGCTGAAAGTAAAGTGACATGACCTTGACCCCAACTGTCACCCCTCCCACCCTCCTTAAAGTAACATCTCTTACTCCTGAGCCTGGGGATCTTTCCGGATAATGGCAAATATAAATAAAACACTTGGGGCAGGGTTGGAAGTGAGCAGGAAAAAGCTAGCAAGTGTACAGGTAACATACAGCAGACACACAACAGCGGTGAGCGAGAGGAAATCTGACAGCCTACCGATTATTAACGTGAAAAGAAAACAAGTGGTACAAAGCAATATGCACTCTTCGCACACCCAAAACACGTTTTCAAATAATGCCTTGTTTCCTAAAAGGTAAATTCTGAGTTTATGAAAATCCCCAGGATTCACAGGTATTCCAGTTACCATCCTACTGACAGGATTACCCAGACACAGCCGATAAACTGCCCGTTTCCTACCCCGATTTTTTTTTTTTTCAACTGTCACGATGACTCTATGTTATGATGCAATCTTCTGCAGAATCAAGTCGTTTTGACCACTGTGCTTCCTTGAAACCACACTGTCTTCCAATTTCGGTGTTAATATTATTATTACAAAGCATAACAAGTTGCTCAGGGGAGAGTGACATAGGATGTGAAAGTTTTGCGGTCTTCCGGCTGAAATCCAACGCGAGCTCCTGCTCTCTTCCCCAGCAAAGCAACTTTGAGACGCTCGCTGGGTTTGGAACTCGAAGCTACACTTGAAGCAATGACAAAGGGGCGGGGGCGGGGGTGGGGGTGGGGGAAGACGCCAAGGATCCAGGCCAGCGCTGCGTCCCAAGGTTTGCCAAAGTCTGAGACCAGTACTCTATAGACGCACCCGCTCCCCCTTTTTTTCCCCTTAGAGCGAGACCGAACAGAGGCTCCCTCGCCCTTGTCTCCAAACTCAGTATCTCGCTACAGCTGGTGCATTGGAAGTTATGAGCACAGACAGATGCTGCAGAGAAATCTGTTTCTATTGCTCAACTGTTCCAAGCATGTCTCAGTATTTTTAGCTCTGGGGGTGTTCTGGTGCGCGCACAAACTCCATAGGCATGGTCTGGGACTCCGGAGCGTGGGTGAGCGCTACGGCAGAGTGACAGCTGGGCACCTCTGGGGCGGCGGGGCGGGGGAGGGCCGGGGACGGCAGCCCGAGCCCACTCCCCGGGACGCGCAGGCAACGAGAGGAAAGGAGGGAAGAAAACACACAGCAGCCCTTACCTGTTGCCGGCGCAGGAGCATGGGGACATGGAGTGGAAGTGGGGGGTTACAGAGGCATGTAAGATCCAGGAGTTTGTACAAGCGAGCGAGCCAGGGCGAACCAGCATTCCCAAGACCCAGCTTGCCGGCGCCGGGCGGGCTGCGCGCTGGCCGGGGCTCCAGGGCGCTCTGCGCTTTCCTGGGCTCTTTTGAGGCGTCGCGAGCCACCGGCCCGCCTGGCCCCGCCCCCGGCCGCGCCGGCCAATCGCAGCGCGCCTGGCCCCGGGAACCGCGCGGGGAGGGAGGATGCTGCGTCCGCGGCCGCGGGGCTGCCGCCGGGGAGAACCTGCCGCCGCTTCCTTCCCGTCCGCCCCCGCCTCCGCCCGCCCCGCGCCCCGGCCGCCGGTCCGGCCGCGCAAGGGAGGGGGAAGCTGCGCCCCGGCCCGGCCGGCAGCAGGTGGGAAGCGCCGCGGCCGGGCTCTTGCGGCTGCCCGATGGCAGCCTGGCCCTTGGGCAAAGCTTCCGACCCCTTCGCCAGCCCTACACTTGCCCTCTTCTGTCGTCCGTGGCGGCGGGGCGGGCCGTGCGCCCCCAGAGGCTCGCGAGGGGCCGGGGGCCGGGAGAAGCGGTGGCAGCCGGGGAGGCTGGCGTTTCAGCCTTCCAGCCGGGGCGCGTCTTCCTCTCCCTTCACCCGCCTCCCACCCCCTGAATCCGCCCCCGTCCCCCCCGGACCAGCGGTGCAACGAGGAGCCGCGAATTAAACGGGGAAAGGGACCGCGAGCGGCTCGCAGAACCCAGCGGGATTCGGACGCGCGCCAGGGCTGCAGCCGACTGGGAGAAGCAGCTCTTCCTCCTCCCGGCTCGGGGTCGATTACTTACAAAGCGCCCAGACTGCTCGGAAGGCTGAGCCGCTCGCTCGCTCTCGCAGGGCCCGCCCTCAATCTCCGTCTGCACCAGCGCCCGGCACGCTCTGCTGATCTAAAATCAGAGCAATTAAAGAGTAATGAACTCTCTGGAACGGCGACTCCTACAGACACTCAGCGCTGCCGCGCACCAGCGCCTCCCAGCCCTCCTCCCCAGCAGCCAGGCGAGAGCGCGTAGACCCTTTCAGAAGCTCTGTCAACTTCAGCGTGAACCGGGTGTGGACCCTGGAACGTTACAGATTAAACCGTGTGTGTGTGTGTGTGTGTGTGTGTGTGTGTGTCTGAGTACTTTGGTGTCATAACGCAGCTTTGCTCTTAAAGGATATTTAGGAGTCCCCCAAGTTTGAAATCCCTGCGTGTGTGTGTGTGTGTGTGTGTGTGTGTGTGTGTGTGTGTGTGTGTGTTGAATGTGCATTTCCTCAAGCGATCAAATGTGTCTTCCGCACAGTTTATTTAAACCTCTGAAAGGCCTCCTAGAGACGCCAAACTACTTCAACAAACTAGCTCGTATTCTGGGCGGCACAGCCCGGCTGGATTGGTGCGTGTGGGAGAGTGAAACTGACACTTGAAGCAAAGGGTCTGCGCCGGGACCCACCTCCGAGCCTCATACCCGCACGCGGCCCCTAGGAGGTGCTGGTGAAGTACGCTTGGGTTTTGCAGATCGTTCTTAATCCCGCCTTAGCAAGTGGGCCACTTTCCCTAGCACCGAGGAAGACGCTGAGATTCAAAGGGTCTGGAACGGGTTGCGCGCGCGGTGTGACTCTCTGCTAGCCAAGCGCATTGCTGTTTCATTCCATTTGCTGAGGTAGTACAGTAGTCCGAGCCCTGGTACCAACTGTCTTGCCTTTTAAAGTCCTCTCCGTGGGAATAATGCTTCACGCCAGGGAGGTCTAATTTAACCTGTGTTAAGCCAAGTGTTATTTATAGACTGTTTGGATCAACTCTGCAAAAGAGATGGACGTATAGAAAGCCAGGCTGTAGCCTAAAGCTAAAAGAGCCTGGAGACAGAGAAGCTAATTCTGCATAACCAGAGGACAGAGGATTCGGTACAGCTCACTGCACTGCAATAAGCTTCCTCTGAAATGGGTTTCCTCGTGGATTTCTTCTAAGGAACAGGCGGGAGAGGTCCAATTAATCCTTCAAAGCATATTAAACCTAAATGGAAAGAGGAAGAAATTCATCATCTATAGATGTTCTCTTCTTTACTGTGATTCAATCCATGTATCTGTAGGTGGCTAAGAATTTTCCAAACCACAGGAATTCAGAGAGGCAACACTCTTATTTCCAGGTAATGAGCTGTAGTTCAAAACCAGTTACCCAGAAAGGGGTGCCATTTCTCTGGAATTAGGGTTGAAATTGTTTTACTTTCATATGCCACTCTAAGTAAACTGAATACACCCCAGGCCAGGATAGTTTCATATGATAGGAAAAATCTTTAAAGAAATGAATGCAAAGTTACAAGATTATGGTTGTTTGTATAAATTTACTGATGGGAGGGGGGCAAATAAATACATGTATTTATCTGGGCAAAGGGGCGTCTTTCTCATCAGTGTCACTTTCACCTCCCATGTAATGCTATGCAGCAAGGCTTATTTGTTGAAGTAGAATATTAGAGAAAAGTTGATTATTTTAATAAGCAGCTTCCCAATCTGAATAGAATTTTCACCTTAATTATTTAGCTAAATAAGGAAACATGAAGGATTAAATTTTGTTAGTAACTGAAACTTTGTAAATTCAGGATAGCATTGATTAACTCTATTGCTTCCTCTTATAAAGAAAAATGTAAATGTGCATTTTAATTAATGAGAGAGACTTTTCACTACGTCCCTATTAGGAAAATTCTAGTATTCCAAAACATTCAGTGCTTGGGTAAATATACTTTTTTGGAGCCATGCGTAATACAGATTTCTCTAGTCAGAGTATATCTTTTTGGCTGAATCAGTCCTTATTTAGCAAAAAAGTCCCCATTAGTTTTGGACACCAGTGCAGCTGAGTGTTGGGATCCATCTGTGGGTTAAATTTTTCCAAGGAAGTGACAATTATGCTCTTACTGATTCCCTCCATGGTAACCACCTATAATATTAAAGCCAAATATTAGTCACAGTCTAGATCTGCAGTCAGATTATGAATGGTCGTGTGACGCAGAAGGAGATTGTTTCACGAGGAACATAAATCTTTCCTTTGCATTTACGTAAAGATCACCAGCAATCAGATATATTTTCAGGTGTCTGTTAACCATCTATGCAGCCCAATTTCATAATGATAAAGATGAAAAACTCCTGTTATTTGCATCTACTAGGTAGTAAGAACCACTTACTAGTCTTTGCAGTAATAATGAATAATCATCAATAAGTAAATGTTATATTGACTTGAACTGTAGACAGGATGAGTTTGCAGTCTGCTGCTATGAGGACAGGCCATCCACTAGGGTATTTTAAGCCACTGAATGTAATCTTATCTGTTGGGAAACTGCTTTGGCAATTTCACTTACTGCACTGGTAAGATTTCATCTCCATAATAAATTCAATCAAGGGTAGTAGCTACTTGTTGAGTAGCTACTTTGTACTTCAGCTGTGTGCTAGGTGAGATAGGAGACAGAAGAGCCCTAGGAGGAACAGTTCCTTCTCTCTAAGAATTCACAATCTCTAATTGAGAAGACAGACAATGCACAAGTGAAATGACTAAATGACAAGATAAGGCAGCCTCTGATTAAGTGCGAAAGTGGATTTGTGCAAAAAGGAAAATCTGGAGAATGTCTGAGGAGTACAATGAAATGGATTAGAATTTATGGGGAAGTCTTTAGAATGGAAGACAACACGTGTGACATAATAGCTTGCGTAGTTGTGTTAAGGATGCTGAGAGCAGACCAGAAGGCAGGGTTGCCCCTCGCTCAGATTTTGTCCATAATGGTATGCCCCCGGCTCTGACTATATGCGTGTAACTGTGTGTATAAATTATAAGCTGCTTCTAAGAATGGCACGTCCTTCCTGCATGCCGCTGCCTGCACAGTTTCCTCTAAAGCAATGGGATTTAGTCCACAAGACTTATTTGCCATTTGTCACACACAGCGATGGCGCCTAACTGATCTGGCAGACCTGGGAATGCAGCATGTCACATAACGCAGTGGTCCCCATCCTTTTCGGCACCAGGGACCGGTTTTGTGGAAGACAATTTTTCCACGGACTGGGGAGGGGAGGGGCGGGTGTTCAGGCGGTAACGCGAGCCATGGGGAGCGACGGGGAGCGACAGGTGAAGCTTCGCTCACTCACCCGCCGCTCACCTCCTGCTGTGCGGCCCAGTTCCTAACAGGCCATGGACCGGTACCAGGCTGTGCCCAGGGGCTGGGGGCCCCTGACTTAATGGCTTTTCTAAATAATTGAAATTTGTTTGATTGGGAATTATTTTCCCTTATGTAATGTATGCATCCTCAAACCCTAACTGGTTGCCCCTGTAGCACTCTGTACATAGTTCTAGTTCAGCATATTTTGTTCCTCTCATGCTGTTACAGATATATTTTCCCCTGTATTTGTCTCCACCTACCAATGGGGAGCTTTTCGAAGTCTGCTGCCAGGTCTTTTTTTTTTTTTTTTTTTGTAATCTTTATATCCTTATTGCCTTGCGCATGGCCGAGTAAAAAAATCAAGCTCAATAAATGTCAGTTGAATGATGAAAAGAATGAAAGTTACAATGTTTTTGAGTATAAGATGACTTTTGAATAATGACGCAGTAATGACTGATTATAATAAACATAAGCTATTTCATTTTTACCTGCAATAGAGTGGGCCTATCAGGATACAATAAGAGCAGTGTCTTCTACATTAAATGACCCCTTTCTGCTTGTTTTTCCTTCTTCTCCATCAATGAGCCTTCACTTCTCATTTTTGCTTCTGCCAGTGTGCCTTGAATTTACCAGGCTGTCACTGTGTTCTGTCCAATTTGTTGATTCTAATATGCACTGGGCTGAGAAATTATGTAACCAAGGTTGTTTAAAAATATATGCAAAGTAAAAGTAAATATGGTCTAAAGGGCTTAAAGTGGATGTATATTTTTGAAATAGTATGAGCATATGCTAAATTTGGAGTTACCTTGTTTTGGTCAGTTTCCTTTTTGGATAAAAAAGCTGCAGGATATGGATTTATGACATCTATTTTAGCTTCTCAGAGCACTTAAATGCTTCAGACCTTGTATTTGCTGTGTTAGGAATAGTTGAGAAAGAGCTCTGGAAAAGTAAGATACCTGTGTGTTTGCAAATATGCATATGTTTATACGTTTCTCTCCAAGAAAATCATACACTCATTTATGAGAAATCATTTGAATGCTTACTCTGTCCATTAAATATATCTTTGTTTTCCATCAAATATGTTAAAACCAACAACAGTAAGTGGGATGGTTCTTTAAGAAGCTCACACTTCCAGAGCAGCTGAGTTATTATTTAGTAAATTCTCTCTGTTATGCTCTGGAGGCCTTTATTTATCTCATGTGAGTGAGACAATTACACTCCGAAAATGCCATATTCATCTTAGGGCCAGACCTCACGTTACTGTCATTCTTAACACAATGATTGTGATGATCATTTCATTTGTGTTATCTGTGGCAGGTTAGCACTCTTAAAGGTAATATTCTACAGCTTCGGTTCATTCCCTTTTAACACAGATGGTGGTCCCTTTGACCTGATAGCCCTGCCATAAGATGCACGCAACTTGGCTTTTTCGATAACAATAACAACAACAAAACAAACAACTTCACTCGATCAATGCTCCTCACTGTTGTAAACATTTAAGGAAGGTGCCACAAGCTACAAAGAAAATGCAAAACGTATTTTGAGTAATGTCAACAATGCTGTAATGATACTTTTGAAAGAAAGGTTACATACATACCTGAATATCTAAGTTTGGGGGTATGGGCTTTAACAGTTTATGTGTGTAGGTTTTTAAGTGTAAAGTGTATTTAAGTCTTTTTTTTAATTGTCAAACAATATATGCCCATTGTGAGATACGTACAAGATAAACATTACAAATATAGAAGAATGTAGGAACATACAGAAAATAAAATAAATTCATATTCCCACCATTATAAATACTTTGGGTATCTCTTTCCCTTTGTCCTTTAGTTCTGTTTCTATTTTTATATCTTTATTTTTCATAATTTTAAATCAATGCTGTCATACTTTTTGAAAAATGAGTACCAAATTTTTTATATTTAAGCATTTGTCATGTAATCAAAAACTGTTTGTAAGCATATGTTTTAATGTTTGCATGTATTTTATTTCCATAATATGTATGAACCATACTGTAATTAATCATCACCTATTCTTACGCATTTATATTCTTTTTTTTATGCTCACAAGGATGTATTAACTGTCCTTGTAGATTAATGTTTATCGTCATCTCTTACTGTTTTCTTAGAGTAGGTTTCCAAATATGGAATTACCAGGTCAAAGGGTACGATCTCTTTTTTTTTCTTCCAGGTACTATCAGAATTTATTGAAGGGCTTCTTAATCTAGGGTTTGTGAACTTGCATGGGAATAAATTACATCTTTATTTTCACTCATCTCTAACTGAAATTTGGCATGTTTTCCAATTGTAATGTAAGCAACAAATCACAGTAATATTAGCATGACCTTGACTTTGTCACCAACACAAATCATGGATTTTTCACATCATGCTGGAGTCGTTGTAGACATTTCAAAATATCTTTCAAGTTCAAAACTACTTCAAAATTATGGTATTTATAAGACCTGCTGCTAGATCTTGTTATTTAATGTATTACTAAAAGAGGCATGTATATTACCATATTGCAGGTTTAAAAAATATTCTAATAGCTTTATTTTAATATAATCGGCCTCCCTTGCAATCTGACCTATTTCATTTGATGCATTTAAAAACACTACGCTGAGAAGAGGTCTGTAGGTGTCACCAGTTTGCCAAAGGGGCTCATGTACAGAAATCCATGCTTGTCCTGATGGTAGCAACTCCTCCTCAGAAGCCTCAAGGGCCAGAGCTCTGCCTGGAACTCCCCTTTGCCAAAACAGAGCTCTCGAGGGGCAGAAGAACCCTCACTTCAACTTTGGATTCTTGTCTTCTCTTCACTCGCACTAAGCTGACACTAGTGGAGCTTTCCTTTCGACTGACAGTTTGTTTCTTTGTGTGTATTTTTTGGTTTTTTTTTTAATTTATTTTTTATACAACAGGTTCTTATTAGTTATGTATATTATACATATTAGTGTATATGGGTATGATCTCTTACAACTTTTTTTTTTCTTTTTAATTAATTAATTTATTTTATTTATTTTTGGCTGTGTTGGGTCTTCATTTCTGTGCGAGGGCTTTCCCTAGTTGCAGCAAGCGGGGGCCACTCTTCATCGCGGTGCGCAGGCCTCTCTCACTATCGCGGCCTCTCTTGTTGCGGAGCACAGGCTCCAGATGCGCAGGCTCAGTAGTTGTGGCTCACGGGCCCAGCTGCTCCGCGGCATGTGGGATCTTCCCAGACCAGGGCTCGAACCCGTGTCCCCTGCATTGGCAGGCGGATTCTCAACCACTGCGCCACCAGGGAAGCCCACAACTTTTTTTTTAATTGCAGTTCTTTCAAATTATATCCAGTGCATTGATTTTCAAGGATGTTCTAAATTATGACCTTGACAATGGTGATAGAACTGCACAGTGGGGAGAATTTGGGCTTCCGGTCAGCTTGATATGATTTGCAACATTGATCTAGCTAGTTGTGAAAGATTGTTATAGAGATTAGAAATAATGTACATGAAATCCCTGACCCATAGCAGTCACTTAGACCACGGTAGTTGTTTATACTACTACCGTGGCTACTGCTACTAAGGATGATGAAAATGACAAGATGAGTAAATAACTTAGTTGGAAGAATAAAATATTTTATTTTTTAAAAAATAAATGTGTTTATTCATTTATTTATTTATTTATTTTTGGCTGCGTTGGGTCTTTTTTGCTGCGTGCAGGCTTTCTCTAGTTGCGGCAAGCAGCGGCTACACTTTCTTGCGGTGCGCGGGCTTCTCATTGCGGCAGCTTCTCTTGTTGCGGAGCGCAGGCTCTAGGCACGCGGGCTCAGTAGTTGAGGCACGTGGGCTCAGTAGTTGTGGCTCACGGGCTCTAGAGTGCAAGCTCAGTAGTTGTGGTGCACGGGCTTAGTTGCTCCGCGGCATGTGGGATCTTCCTGGACCAGGGCTCGAACCCGTGTCCCCTGCACTGGTAGGCGGATTCTTAACCACTGCACCACCAGGAAAGTCCCAAGATATTTTAAAGAGATATTTTTGCACAGTAAATCTTTAAATAACATAGCAGTCTATGGCAGTGCCTTATTATGTGCTAAAATCATAAATGAAGAGGTAAGTAACTGAGGCATTCAGGAGCACATTATAGCTACATCTGGACGTATAAACTGGTATTAGATAAGGGAGGAAAGTAAAGTGAATTCTCCAGTTGATGGTCAGCATTTGTATAAATTCACAAGTAAAGGGATATTAGGATTGAGCATTAAATTTGGGCCAGAGTTTAGACCCTTAAGACAAGCACGAGGAGCTGACACTTTATTCTTTAGACAGGGAAGGATCTACAGATGTGTGAGTAGGAAGATAAGAGATGTAAGCAGGGCTGTTGCAACATTAATCTGTCATTTCTTCCACCATTGCCTCTGGCTGCAGCCCTACCATGTGATCTTTTGTTCTGTTTTGTTTTGTTTTTTATATGATTTCCCAAGTCCCAATTTTAATTTATTAAGAAACAGAGATATAGAAATTATGTTCCAAGAGAGCTCCTCGTCTGAGTGGAAGCTGCAGATACGGATTCTAAGCCTGCTGATTTCACATCCAGAGTTTCCTCCTCAACTTTCTGCAGAACATAACTTTTCATAGCCTCTCTGCTCAGACAAATCTAGAAATCCTAGAATAGGACTTACATTTTTCACAGACACTTAGTAATTCCCCCCAAATTGTTTTTACCCTGATTATAGTATATAAAGTTTGACCTTTTACTCCTTACACAGAGCCTAATTCCCAATGTGTGGCTCACTTTTCATGCTGTGGGAGGATTTCTTCCATGTTAAAAATAAGTTTGATCAGTGTCTGAGGATTTGATTGAAAATTTTCCTCCGTCATTGACCAGTTTCTGTACTGCAGGCATAGAACCTCAAATGGTATTTAATTCCAGGCTTTTGATAAAGGTATGTTTTAGTATTCAAAGCCCTTGTGTATAGTTGCAAATAAATAAAACATGTATCACAACTATGCAAAAATAAAATGCTCGTATCCTACTATTGGCAATAACATGAATGACAAATGATAACAGAACAAACAACATTAATAGCATTATATGATTATTAAAAGAAAACCCAAGTTATGTCACTACTCACCTTATAGGTGCTTAATATTTTAATGTACTGATTAGGACCAAATCCAGATACTTCTTCTCCTGCATGTGGATTTGAGCTACATCCAGCTTATTTCAAATGTTACAGAAATTCAAATGAATTATCACTATTTTATAACTATCACTAACAAGCATTTTAGAAAATTGTTTCCATGGTTAGCAATAGAGAAACTCTGAGTTTACAACACAGACTTAAATTCTGTTCCTGGTGTTTCAGCTTCAGATCTTCTTATCACTAAAGAAGATCTCATTTCAAAACTTGTATTTATACCAAAATCTATTCTTTTATAGGGTTGGCATAACTGAGTCACCAAGTTAGCCAGGCAGGAACTGACATCACAAATAATGCTTTTTTGTAAACTGATTGTCATTTCCCTGCATGTAAACTGAAATATGTGTAGACTCACACTGTACCTGTTAAGTCAACTTGGGGAAAAAAAAAAAATCAGTTAGGAGATTAAACCTCTCATATGTGTTAACACGTGCAATAGGCTTCCAAAAAAAAATCCTTGAAAAATAATGATATATTTCCCACTTGGGCAAAGGACAAACCCCAAAGCTATTGCTCTTAATGTCTATTATTTTTATATAAAAATGTAGTGCCTCCTCAGTACAGGTTTAAGTAAAGGAAGGAATGTACTTAATAAATTAATTGGCAGAAAGCAAATTCAGAGTTTATCTAAACATTCAGGCACACACACACACACAGTTATATCTGTTGACATAATGATGACACGCCTAAAATCCTCCTAAGAGGTTGAAGACAGCTGAATTTTGACTTGTAGTTGCTTCAGTCTGACAGAAGAGCTGTAGTCAGCATTGAGACTACATTTCTCAGCAAATTGCTGTCATGATTCTGATTTTATGGTGTTCAGAGTTCAGTTGTATCTTACAATTTACAATTTTTAAAAAATCATCTACTCATCCGTTGCACCCATATTTCTTATGTATTAAAATATCAAAACTTCAAAGTAGATAGTAGCAACTCTCTCAATATTTTCCGACAGTAGAATAACTATAAAGCTCTGAGGCTAAACAGCGTCAATATTTCCGTACAACACTAGCTAAGTATATGTATCATAAGCAGTTTCCTTAGAAGAGCAGACAATAATGAGAGGGTTATTTGTATTTTCTTGCAGAAGTTCTCTGAACATCTGCCTGGTCAAAGCATCATTTAGCACAAAAGACTTAGTCACCAATGCCATATCCATAGTTTCAAAACCCAAGCAGTATGATGGAAATTTATGCAAGGCTCTTTAATATTGGGCTCAAAATGAGTCAGCACTCTTCCCTAAGTGAATTAAGTACAGAAATTAGTTTACCCCTCGCTGTGTTCTTTCCTTATGCATTGCTTGTCTTGGTTCATTTTTTTTCTCCACGGTCTGTACGTTATTTCAAATCCTATCAAAAAGGGGGGGGACTAGGACCCAAATATAGCCAGTAATCAAGGCAGAGTACTCAGCATTGTATGATTATCATAATTGAGTATTTGGTTCATCTCTAGAAATGCAGTTCAGGATCTGTGGGATTCCAGCTCCACAGGCCGCCTTGAAAAGCATAACCTACAAAGCAACATGCTGGAAAAAGCACCATGCACGCTTGATCATCTAAAACACCAACCCATGTCCTGCAGGTGAGATAGTCCAGCCCGCAAAAAATTCATTTTAAAAATTATTCCTCCGTTAGGGAAAGCATTCTTTGTGAATTGACTTACAGGCCAGGACATCAAACCAAAAATGAAAGAAAAGACAAGAAAACGAGAAAGAACCCTAGGCCTTGACAGATGCTCTGTTCTTTCTCTTGTCTCCTGAACCCTCTTCCAAGTCTCCATCTGAAGGCAGCCTGACCTGCAGCCCGTTTCAAGCCACATAGGAACTGGAGGTCTTTCCTACAAAAGATTTCACCCCTAAATCCTTTGCAGACCCCCTCAGACCAAGAAAAATTTTTCTCACAGGATTGATTTTGAGAGAGTCTCTGAGTTCATGCTTGAAGCAAATTTCATAATTTCCTTTCTGTGCAAATACCAAGGTATTTATTTCTCTTACGTAATTTCCAGGGAGTCAGTTACATGACCTGACTTCTATTCTGTTGGTCCACTGAGGGACCTTACCGTCAAACAGTCACCCTTGGTGAGAACGTACCCAAGGACTGATCTATGACTGCAAAGGAACTTAACAATTCCTGGAAGGAAAAGGGTTAAGCGCCAGTAAAAACAGCATAAATTTACACATGACCTAGTGTGATTACACTTTTATTCTCTCCCTTGCAAAGGAGTAACAATGGTAACCCCCATAACTAATGCTTCTGGTCTAAAAACCTTCTCCCTAAAGGAACTGTTTTTACCCACGTTAGATGATCTCAACAGCCTTCTCGTTAGAAAGGATCTCTAGACAGAGATGGACTTGCTGGTGAGTTTTCTTTCCAAAGGATCTAAAAGATTCATTACATCATGGGAAAATCATCTCCACTATTGGGCTGTAGGGAGCAGCCCTATGTGATTGGTTTGTGATGGTTTGATTCTGACTGAAAAGTACTAGACTTACAACTGCTTTGCCCCAAACCTAACTTGCTAGGAAGGGAAATGGCTTGAATAGCCAGAGGACTTGGCTTCAGAAAGAATTACAGGCAGATAAGTGTCACTGCAGTGGTTTAAGTTAAAAAAAAAAAAAAAAAACTGTCTCTGATAATACCGCTTTTCATCAACCATCATGCTCTGCCTTCTTTCTGCAAAATATGGGAAGAGGATTGTCTAGCAGGGGAAAAGTGTTTGGGGAAAAATAGAGGACCCCAATTTGTTTTCCTTTATTGATGAGATCAAATGCTTCAAAGAGTGAATGAGACAGATGCCAAAGTCTTTCCTGTCTTCAACCTGTAGTGGACGCTTCCCTAGATGAACGAGTTCATTGCTGCAAACTGAGCTTTCAGGGGGGGATTTACCTGGACCAGTAGAAAGTGGGCAGAGCCCGAGTGGGGAGGTAGGGGCAGCCTCTCCCTCTCTCAACTCAGATCTCTTAACCATCCACCAGCCCCCTTTCCTTTTCCCTTTTCCCTTCTTCCTCTAGGAATTTTCCATCAGCTGGAGAGCAAGGACATCAGTTGTCACAGTGATGAGAGAAGTTGCACTTTTGCCCTTGGCCGTGGATGCATCTGGGGGCCTGTGTTCATGCAGCAACAACTCAGGGGACACCCTGCCAAGGCAGCCCTGTTCTCTTCCTCCCCTCTCCTCCTCCTTCCTTGCTGTCTGCACACAGATTCCTCCAGGAAAAACGCTACAGTGCTTTTCTGCAGATACCTAGATATCTAGATACCTAGATCTGCAGAGATCTAGAACTGGTCTTGGGGACTTTTCAATACGATTGATTCTAAATAGTATTCAGTCTTAGAAGTCTTGATGAAGAACTGAATTAAAATGGAAAAAGTAGCAACCCAGGGAAAAATAAGGAAACATTCAGAGTCAGCGTCGTTGGAAGGTTTTTCTTTAAAAATCAGTTCTTCCAAAAATTCTTTGCGTGCAGGGACTACCCTGGCACGCAACTCCTAAATGAGTTCTCCCAAGCATATCCTCCTTCTTTTGTTCATGAAAAACAATATAAGATTGAACTTTTTTTATGGGAGATTATCTGCAGCAAGAAAATGACCCAGAGCAGAGATACACACTACTTGGTAGGGGAACACCTTTGTATTATAAGACCCATAGGAAATAAAGCCTTTCCGTGAAACCTGGGTTTTTCTAATATTTTAAATCCAAATATTATCCTTCCCATGGTCATAGAACAGAGGTCTGCGAACTACAGCCCCCAGGCCAGATCTGGCTCCTCATCTATACAGCCCGTGAGCTAAGAATGTTTTTATGTTTTTAAATGGTAGGAAAAAAAAAACAAAAGAAGAAGAATACTTTGTGACAGTTGCATATTTTATAAAATTCAAATTTCTGGACTTATAAATAATGTTTTATTGGAACATAGCCATGCTTATTTGCTTACATAATGTCTCTGATTGTTTTTCTGCTGTAATGCAGAGGTGAGAGGATAAGGCAGAGACCATATGTGGCCCACAAGACAGAAAATATTTACTATTTGGCCCTTTACGGAGAAAGGTCTGCTGACTGTTGGACCAGGATAATGCAACGGCGTGTAAGACCAAGCTGAGTCAAAAGGATGGGAATACTGCTCCTGATACTCGGATTCTAGAAGGCCGAATAAATTTCATTCAAGGGTTTGTTTAACTGTTGAGGCCTCCTTGTTAAAGTGGTGATAAATCCTCAGATTTATTTTCGGATTAACTACATAATGATTGTAAAATATGTATTCAACCGCCACACATTTTCTGTTGAAACTCATTATCGTTGCTATATTTTGATCAAATTCACTTCCATATTAAAATTAAGTGGCTTCCAAGTGGGTTCGTAAAATAGAGTTAAGGTTACTATTAATATCAAGCCTTAAAATCAATGAATGTCAAAACGGATTCCACAGAGATTGAGTACATTTGGACCTATTTTTCAACCTTGTTTATTTTATTGATTTTGGTAAATTTATAGCTAGATTGTTTCAAGCTTGCTGGTCTGTAAAGGGATCTGAGAGTCTGTGAAACCACCAGGTAATTATTTACCTTTGTGTTGCTTCAGTTCAACCAGTCTTTAATTTGATCTCATCAGCTATCATTGTGTTGCACTTAATAGCGTGTAGTGATTAAAAAACAACATCAAAAACAACAAATAATTGAACAAATTGGATTAGTTTGCAAATCCTGGTAAATTTCCTCTAGGAACTGAAGTACAAAGTCACCTAAAACTTATTCCTCCTAGACATTTCTAGGAATTCATAGAAGTTCGGTCTTTTCTCCCTGAGGCCCATTAAATGTGCCTATAAGTCTAATTTAATCCTATTCTATAAGACAAATTTCCTTTAATATCAAAAGCTCAGATTAAAGATAGATATAGGGCTTTTGGACTTCTGCTCATTTGAATATTTTCTTTAAAAGGAAGAGAAACTGCAGCCCATTCCATGATGAATTCCCCTGCCCCTGTTTGTCATTGCACTATGAACATGAAATGCTAAACCCACAGGCAGACCCTGAAAACCAGATTCTAACATGTGAAAGAAAAATCTTCCTAAAAATCTTGATTTTCAGTGAGCTTGCTTCTCATAGGTTTGTCACGGGACATTGTTTTTTCCTTAAGACAAGTATATAGTAGCATCAATGGCTGTACTTCCAGAGAGAACAATTAGCCATTCAGATTATGTGGCATAGGTGCATACATTTTTCAGAATTTGCCTCTAAGAGTCAATTAAAGAGAAACCTAACGGGGAGGGATCGAATAGGAAGATGATGGGATTTTAAATATAATAAATGATTGTATTTCATGAGGAACTGCACGAAGAAAATTCATCAAATATTAAAAAGAAATAAAGCCAGCTCATTCCACTGCAATGGAATTTTCAGTTTCAGAATCTATTCTAATTAAATGAAAATGATGATATGAATTACCTCAAACAATAGAGGAGTTCCCCAAATCCATTAAATTTAATATCAAAATTTTTTATTTGAAAAAGGGAGGTGAGTGATCTTCGGGGTTAAATATTCATCAAAAATTCATGGACAAATGAATTGTCTTTTTTTACCCTGAAGAGGGAGTTGAACAAGGTTCTGCCTAGAGTTATTTTTCTGTGGTATCTTTGGCCACACTAAAATGGCATAAATTGTACTTTATTTTATTGGCTCTCTTAGCAATTTGATCTACTAGAAATAAAATTGTTATAGTCAATTTTAAAAACTCCTGCATGAATTTAAGTCCTCTGGCAGTCATATCATTTAAATGATTATAATGTAAACACAGTTCAATGAGAGTCATTACCTTGGTTCTCCATGCCTTGGGGGGTTTCAGTTCTATGACATTCAACATGGCTTTATTATCTTATTTCTTCTCTTTGTTTTTGCACAGTTACTTTAATCTGATGACCTCTGAAGGCTGATCTAGAGGTGTTGTTACTATTATGACATTATTATCGTCATCATCATTGTAGTTTTCAGTACAGAAAATGCTAACTTAGAGACCACTGCCTTCTTTCTTCATCGCGAATAACTGTATATGCCTTTAAAAACAATAATGTTGTGTCTTTTCAACACAATGTTCTTACAGGAATATGGATTTCCTTCACAGAGGCTCCTGGAAAGACTAAACAGACTGGCAGCCATCCTTGCAAATAATCAGAACACAAGAAGGTAGTGTAGTGGATATTTTCAAGAGTGTTTCCTTTGTAAATAACCATACCAGCAAGTTTTTGGAAGCCTCTCTCTTGTTTACAGATTATGATCATCAACAAAAATCAATGGTTTACTCTAGTGACCCGACAAAGCATTTTACGTAAATATGAGCATGCCCCTCATTCAAATATTGAAGTTAAGTAGCCCCAAAATAGCCATTAAAATAGAGTTTAGTTTACATCACAAATGGCTATTTTTCAATATTTTCAAGAATACACTTTGCACATGCCCTTGAATCAATACGGTCACGCATGCCCTAATATAAACGCAAACACAGCTCTACAACTACTTCATTTATTCACAGAAACACCTGTTATCAGATGTGACTCCGTCACTCACTCTTTAGAACACTTGGAATGAAAAATGAACTTATTTAGTTTTTATGTTCTGATAAATTGATTGCAAATAACCCTATTAGACTTTAAACTTCCTTAACTGTGTGTTCTATAAGAGGGAATTTTAAAAGCATGAAAAATAAACTTAGGAGTTGAATTTAAAAAGACTTTTTTCTAAAAGGATATCAAAGAATGGATCCCAAATGAAGGCTGCACCAGATTCATTAAGGACTCTCTCGCCTCCCCGACTCCAAAAAAGTGGACATGGAGAAGGTCCATGGTGGAGGAAGTCTACAGCAAGGGTATATAACAAAGGGTATACAGCTGGTTATGCAGTTGGCTTTAACTGAAAGGCCCAGTTTTGATATTATACACACATGTGGAAGAAAAACATCAAATCTAAATGGAAAAACAATAAGTTAAACTATCGTGAGGACAAATAAATGCTTGAAAGTTTCGTTTCTCAGTTGATTGCTATTCAACCCCAGCGTTGACCCAAAGTAGCCAGGTGGCCACTGTTGCAGAACAATTTCAGTTCGAAACAGATTCATGGTTCTCCAGCTCACGCACTCAGCCCTCAGCCCCTTTCACTAGGCTTTGTTACTAACCAGTGTGTGAAATAGTATCCAGGCCCCTGGGCTAGGAGAGAGACCCAACACACTTCACACATTTCCCTTCCACAGTTGGTTGTATTGTTATGACCAAACAGAGAGAGAGAGAGAGAGAGAGAGAGAAAGAGAGAGATGGAGAGCTGGCAGATTGCAAAGCGTCAGAGTTATCTTCTCTTTGGTATATTGATGTGGTAGGATGTCCTTCTTGAGCCAAAATGGTAATCTAGCTGCTAATTGCTAGATCTTCACAATTCATGTTTTAATAGCAGATCAAATTAGTTATCTCTGTTATTGAATCGTGTGAGTGCATGTGCCACTCGCAAAAATAAAGCATGTTAATTCGGAAAGCTGGACTTTTTTAAACGGATAAATTCTTGGGAACTAAGCTTTATAATAAATGTTCTAGATGAAGAAAAACACACAGTCATGCTGGCTGATGTTACTTTATTTTTTTTAACTTTTTATTATATATTGAAGTGTAGTCGATTAAGAATGTTGTGTTAGTTTCAGGTGCACAGCAAAGTGATTCAGTGATACATACACATGTATCTATTCTTTTTCAAATTCTTTTCCCACTTAGGTTGCTACATAATATTGAGCAGAGTTCCCTGTGCTATACAGTAGGTCCTTATTGATTATCTATTTTTCAAATTAATTAATTAATTTATTTATTTTGGCTGCACCGGGTCTTAGTTGTGGCACACGGGATCTTTAGTTGTGGCGTACGGGCTCTTAGTTGCAGCATCCTTAGTTCAATCCCTAGTTCCCCGACCAGGGATCGAACCCAGGCCCCCTACATTGGGAGCGTGGAGTCTTACCCACTGGACTACCAGGGAAGTCCCTATCCATTTTAAATATAGCAGTGTGTGCATGTCAATGCCAAATTCCATAACTATACCTCTGCCCCACCCTTCCCCCCGGTAACCATAAGTTCCTTCTCTAAGTCTGTGAGTCTGTTTCTGTTTTGCAAATAAGTTCACTTGTATCGTTACTTTTAAGATTCCTCATATAAGTGATATCACTTGATATTTCTCTTTCTCTGTCTGACTTACTTCACTCAGTATGACAACCTCTATGTCCATCCATGTTGCTGCAAATGGCATTATTTCATTCTTTCTTTTTTATGGCCGAGTAATATTCCATTGTATATATGTACCACATTAAATGTATGACCACAAACCTCAGAGGGGACTTTGGGACGGCTGGCAATCCTATTCTATTCCCCTAGTCCATTCACACCCCTGGTCTCTGAGATGAGGATCTGAACATTTTCAATCTCCACTCAAATTTCTAATACCTTTTACTCTCAGCTGATTCCCTTGCTTCTCATCATACTGGGAAAAAAAAAAAAAAAAAGGAAGCAGAGAGAAGATAATGTCTTCAACCATCAGTCCTCTCTACCCCACCTTGAAACTCACTTCTCCATCTCTACCTGGATAGGTTGTTTTCCCTCCTGTACCTGTGGCTCCGATGTCACCCTCCCTCCACTTGTAGACTAGAGATGCCACTCCTCATCTATTCAAAGACTCTACTTCTTTATCTCCTCTCTCCTACATCATCTATTTTTTCCTCTCTATGGGATCCTTCCCATCTGCTCATCAACATGCTCAACGACCTCCCACGAACACAAGAAAGAAAAATACAAAGAAAGAAAGAAGAAATGGAAAGCTTGCCTTGACCCTGTCTTTCCCTCCAGCTATGATTATTGCACTTATCTTCTCCCTTGTCTATCAAAAGTTTTCTAAAGTTGTCCTTACTTTCTTACCCCTTGTCCTTCACTGAATCTCCTTGAGTCAGGCATTTACTCCAGGCAGACACTCAAGTCCATGGTCAATGAGTTCTTCTGTGTCTCTGTCTCACCATGTTTCAGCATCCCGGGATCTGGTACCCTGCTCCCCAGCCACCATTCAGTTCCTGGCAGAGCTCATGCAAGCCTATACCTTTAACTACAGATCTATGTAGAAGGCTTCCAAAGGTACATCCTCAGCCCTGACCTTCTCCCACACTCAAAACGCATGGATACACAACTTCCTACTGTTTGTTCCCACTGGAGTATCAAATAGGCATCTGAAACACAAAACTGAACTCTTTCCATTTTGCTACTTCCCCAGATGCTCAAACTTGTTTCTGCTGTAGGGCCTTTGCACTGGTTTGGAATTCTATTTCCGCAGGTATCCACATGGGTTACTTTCTCTATTCTAGGTTCCTGAGAAAATGTTACCTCAACTGAGAGGCTTTCCCTGACTGCCCTACCTAAAATGGCATCCATCGCTCTTTGCTGGGATACACCCCTTTATTTTTTTTACATAGCACTTAACTATGCCTGGCATTAAATTATGTATTTGTTTCTTTACTTTCTGTCTCTCCTACTAGACTGTAAGTTTCAAAAGGGCAAGATTATTTTTCTGGTTAGTTCATTATTGCCTTTACAATGTCTGTGAATGACCAGACACAAGGTAGACACTCAATATGTGAATACATGAATGAATGAATTTTAGAAAAATCAGGTACTGTGACTGAAAACTTTTATCTCACTGACTGAGATAATTCTAGACCTGGAAAATAGATAGATGATAGATAGATAGATAGATAGATAGATAGATAGACAGATAAAGTAAGGAAGGAAGGTCAAAAAATAGAGCCATGGTTTGGAATGAGAACCATTGTTCATTGCCACAGCACTGGGAAAGTACATAGAGGTAGAGGGTATGGATCAGGTATGGGTTCTGCTATTTAATTATGGGATGCTAGGCAAGATGCTTTCTGATTCTTATCATTTCATTGATAAAGTGGTTAGAAGAGGTACATGGGAGATTTTTGTGTTTTAAAATTCTATGAGATACATACCTAATTTATGGTGACATTATGTTTCTAAGTGAGGCAGTACTGCAACACCTTATGACGACAGGGATTTGAATATTGAGAAGAGATCTTTGTTCAGACTATAAAAATAGAGACAGTCTCCAAGCGCTGAACATTTCCTCCGCGCTGCTATTGTCTGAAGTGCTTTTGCATGCAACTCGTCATTTAATTGTCACAACAACGTTATGAGGTCAGAACTTTTAGGCCCACTCCACAGATAAGGAAACTGAGTTGGAGGTGGAGTACCGTCTGCCCTCTGTATCCGAGGGTTCCGCATCTGGGGATTCAACCCATCCGCGGGGTATGTGTGGGGATGTGGGACCCGCGGACACCGAGGGCCAAATGTACTCTGCTATTTTATGTAAGGAACTTGAGCATCGGGGGATTTTGGTATCCGCAGGGGTCCTGGCACCAGTCCCCCTCGGATGCCAAGGGATGACTGTAGTTTGCCCACAGGCACACGGCTAGTAACCCACAGAGCTAGGGTTCAAATCTAGAGCCGTCCACCTCCTAGAATTTGGTCGAGGTTAATTTTGAGAGTGTGACAAAGAGGGACACAGAAAGACAGGGAGATAAGATATAGACAACGAGAAGAGGAGAGATGGAGAAGTTCACAGATATAGACGTGAAGAAACAGAGGCCAAGCGAGGGATGAAGAGACTTAAAGCCCATACGAGCATGGCTACGCATCTAGGAGAATTTATTACATTCTCTCATTCTCCACACACGCGCTATTTACAATGAGAGAATTGCTGGAACTTCATTTTTTTTTTTTTCTGATACTTTCATCCTTGATAAAAATTATATGCTTGATGAAACAAGCACTAATAATATAAAACAGTGGCCATTTCTGAATTGATTACAAAATATTAATATATTATTTAGTTGCCAGCAGACTGTGCTACGTGGGAAGGTGGCTAGTCCTCTTTTTTTCTGTTCCTCACATCCGGATGCTGACATACGTGGAACTCAGAAAACAGAAAAATCCTTTAAATGAATATCAAAACTCTTTGAAATGCATAAACATTATAAGATGATAATATACCTATTTACAAAGCAAATCTTCACTCATATTATTAAAATTGTGTTTATTAAACTGCTTCTATATATGCATTGACATGATTATTATCCTCATACAGTATACTGGTCATTGATCCCTAAATGCTGGCTGCTTTCTCATGCTATAAATAGACTGCTAAATTATTTATTAGGTTCTCAATGGAGATGGTCCAGACTTCGATGCCTGTATTTGTAGATCGAGAGTGGCCGTCTTAATGAACTCGAATTTCATCTTCTAAATGTATAATCCATGTCTAGGTAGCAGAGGGAAAATCTGGTACATGGACTTCATCCTCAGACCGTTGCCATTTGTCACTTTTAAGCATATGCGATTTTTGAGTTGAATGGTGCCCATTATATTTTGTTTCTAGGCTTTATTGGCAACATGCTTCCCAAGTTATTCTTCCAAATATCATCCCCTAGAAGTGAGGGCGGAAAATAAAAACTTAATGGATTTACTTCATGGAAAAAAACATGTGTTCTCTCGTGACCACAAGGTGGCACAATGGTGACCAGAAAGACTCAACCTCCTAATAGAATTGCAATTACTGGAGGCTTTTACATAATTGCTGTTATTAATATTGTTGTTATTATTATCATTATGATATTCCAAAAGACCAACACATCGCCCTAGCCTTTGGTGAAAAGAGAAAGTGTCTTTATTTATGTTTTTATCTTCTTCCTTCTGCCTGCAAAATCGTTAATATTTTGCTTTCTTCCAATCCCCAACCCCCAGAAGCCCCAACCTACACAAGTAGGTGTGCAGATCCTTTATTTATTGTCCAAAGCTTTAAAATGACAGCTTAGATAATAGTAAGTTATTGTACATTTCTGGAAAAGGATAAACAAAACTTTATATTGTTTGATGAATCAGATGTTGCTCTCAAAGCTTTAGTCTTTCATGACTACTCTGATATTTATTTATAATGTAAGAATAAAAAAGCCATTTTGGAAACTTTGGTTCAGATTTGTTATTTGCAAATTGCTATTTCTCTCAGTTCCACACCAGATGTGATCCTGGAAAGAAACCCCAGAATATTGCAATGTGCTCTCCGTTTATTTTATGATTGTTTGGCATTGAGATCAGACCATCTCTCCTCAGGGCTTAGGGAACTCAGAGGTCACTGGGGTCTGGGAATCCAGGTGCTGCGATCGTAGTCAGTTACATACTTATCGGGAGGATATAAAAGAGCAGCCACTTTTTCCCAAATGGAAATGAAACACAGGCTGGCCAGGTACAGTTGTCTAAGTCATTCACTGCACAATCACCGATCTGCAGATGCATCAGTTAATAATAACACAAAGGGCTACTAGCATCCTTGGCTGAGCATTTCCCCCAACTTCCATAGATTAAGCCTTTTGGCATTTCAACAATTTAATAGCATATTTGATGCCCTTTGTTCGTTGGTCGTAAATTCAGGTTGCCCTCCTCAGAATCTTAGTGCTGTACTTTAGTGACTACGTTTTTTTATGCCACTACTTGCTTCCGACCTTTGTAATTGCAAAAGCAGTATTTCATTTTTTATGAAATCAGACTTGTGTCATTTTTAAATGCCTTAAATTTTGCCATTTAAACTAAGTCCAATTTTTTAAAAGTACAGTAACATGAGATCTGAAAACTAAGTTCAACAGATATTATTATTGTAAATGAACTATTGATTTATTATCATGAGAAGTATTCAGTGTACATCACAGTTAGTTATACATTAAGGAAAGATTTGAAATGAAGCAGAAAATAACATGAAAGGGGAATTGTTCTGTTAAATTTAGATAGTCCAGTAATCAAAAGAATAGGAAAGGTTGTAGTAAATTACATATGTTAATGAAAAAAGCACACACAAAAAAACAAGAAACAAAAAAAAAGTCATGGCTAGAAGTAAAGTGAGGGGGAAGACATCACATTTTGTGGCTTCAAAGAATCACGAAAAAATATAAAGCAAACCAAGAGTGTTCAGAAACTGTGGACCAGAGAGGTTGAGTAACTTCCCCAAATCCCACAGCTCGTTAGTGGCAGTGCTGGGAGTAAAATGAATTACTCTTGGGAGCGGGAAGACAATAGATTTAGAAAGTTGACCTCAGCCATCAACCTACACATCACAGTGAAAGCATGAATATTTAGAAAAAAATAATTTTGTGATCATTAATAAAGCATTCTAATGCTATAGCTAACAATGCTTTTGCTTTCAAATTCCTTTGAAACATGCTACTAGGACTGATAGATATAGAGGGAAACAGGAAATATTAGTTGATTGAGCAACTCCTAAGTGCCAGGGAGTTATGTGTATATCTTCACACACACACACACACACACACACACACACACACACACACACACACGTGCACACATACATATGGATTGTGAAGAGTGTATCAGGATACGTGTGTGTGAGTATTATTATCTCCATTTATACTCAAGAAGAAACTGAGGCTCAGTGACAATTGGGAAATTGCCCAAGTTCACACAGCTGGCACAGGGCGCATTTGGAATCTGAACCCACTTCCGTCTGATTGAAAGTCCATGACCCTCCTACAATAGGATGTCACACATTAGAGAAAAAGACTTGTTCTTCCTCATCCCAAATGACTTCAACACCTCTTGTCTGGCACCTGAAGTGAGGCAGCCAGTCTCCTGGGTGGTTCGCGTATCCTGGGGCCACCAGCACATCATAGACCAAGTTTCTCCAAGTTCAATTTGCAGCAGCTTATTTGGGTCGTAATAGATCATTTTTGGATACTGAGATTGCTCCTCCCAGGACCCCTCTAATTTAGTGAAAAATATTGAGAAGTTTGAGTATAACGTATGGTATTGTAAAAGTTAAACACCTTTTGAAACAGCTTGAAGTTAATACCCAGCAGGTGGTTTACATGGAATGGGGGGGTACACGGTATGATATGCAGTCTGGCTTTTCCTTGGTTTGGTACCATTCACTAAGCCTTCAGTGTATCTGAGTAGAGTAGTATTTTTATTCTCAAAGCACCATTTTACTAAATCCTGATGCCTCACTTAATGGAGAAGAAGTTTGATTTACTTCATCCCAAGTGGTTTGGGTAAGAGCGTATACAAATCATTTACATTTGGATGGCAATCATTTATATTCCTTCTACCAAATGATTGCTCCTTTTAATTTTTTTTCCTTTGGCATAAGTCCAGATTAAAAGTTAAGGAACGTATATTAATTGGCAAAACACTAAAAGAACCTAAGACTTTGCTGCTGGCGATAATAATAATAGCTCACAATTATTAGCATTCGTTCTGTGCCAGCTACTGTTCTAAGCACTTTACAAATATTATCTCGCTTAATCCTTACAGCAGCTGTAAGATGGGTACGATTATTTTCCTCACCTCACAGTTGAGAAAACTGGGGCACAGAGAAGTTAAGAAAATTGCCCAAAGTCACGCGGGAAGCAAACAGCAGATAGAGAGAGGATCCAAACCTAGGCAGTCTGGTCCGGAAGCCTGCACTCAGTCTCAGCTTAAATCAGCAAGAAAAACTATAGATAAGGAAAGTAGGAATCAGAAACTCCAGCTAAGTTGCTCTAGGTTGTACGACTACTAAAAAGAGCAAACGTTGTCAGCCCAGGTGTCTGGGTCTGTCTCAGGTTGGTCTCCTTTCCTTTTAGGGCCTGCCTCAAAGAATGGAGCATATCCATTCACTGGAAGAAAAACCCCACCGCTCACCGTGTGTCCTTATCCCCGAAGGCTGGCCCTGCAGGAAGACTCAGTGCTCCTGCTTCCAAGGTGAAAGGTTGGTGGCTGGTCCACGCTCAGGGCTGTGCCCCACTGTGCACTAGCGTTGCCCTGGAAACGGGTGAGACTTTTAAAATTCAACCATTTTGTTTACATTCTAGAAAAGATTATCCGCATTCATCGTTGCTCTTACCAGCTGTTTCCCACACTTTTTTTTCCAAACCTTGCCCACATTCCAGCCTCTCTAAAAAAATCAACGGCCAATCAACAGTTCCGTTCCGAAGCACTTCTAGAAAATAACGGGCTTCTATTTAACAGCGGGTCTTCAAGGGGTCAATTTTCCCATTTCCTGATTACAGAAGAAAACTTATCTCCGGCAGCATATCAGGACCAATTATCGCCTCTGGGGATTCCAGAGAGCCCCGGCCGTCGGTCGTGGTGATTTCTTCCTCGGCTGCGTCTCCGAAGCTTTGTCTCTTTGGGCAGATAATTTTTCCTCCTATGTAAAATGGATTCTGACTAGATGCGCTGATGACCCCCGATGTCCGAAGAATCTTTGCATCTGGAAGTGTCAGCGGCTGGCAGATGCTGCCTGTCGCCTGAATCCGGCCCCGTGGCCAGCCTCCCTCCCCAGGCAAGCTGCTATCGGATACAATCAACAGGCAGCACAAGGCACGATAAATAACTGATCTCCAACATGTGCTTCCAATTCAAGTGAAGAGCCTTTAACCACAGTGTGCAGCACACGTGACAGAAGTATTTTATGTGGAAATTTGAAGGTTTCTGATAACTTGCTGTAAAGAAGTTTTCACAGGGCCTAAACCTCTCGGGGCTTTTCTGTCTCAAGTTCACGTTACTTAGATAGTGATTAAGAAGGTTTTATAAGCCCAGCGGTAAATGACAGCACAGAGAAAAAGCATTCTTTGGCTATGTAATTTAGCAAGACTTAGTATCCGTTTGGGTTTTCATCCACCGGGCTTGCTGAAAACTGGAAATGATTAACCTGTCTCTCTCTCGGCAGCCTGTGGAGTCTCCAGAGTTTTCACAGAGAACCTGACATCAGTGATGTCCCAGGTCAGGTTACCTTCATTATTTAGAAGCCTCTCAATCTCAGCCCAGTGGCTTTTTCTTGGGATGACAGACAGACTCGAGATCCAGTATTCTTTTACTCTGTAGTATTTACAAAATTGAATAAATCAATGAGACCAAACAGCAAAAGGCAAGAGTTTATTTAATTTTAAACGTTCCCTGCTAGGTGCTCAGCAGCTGAGTCTACTGAACTTTGAAACATTCAGCCATGTTGACCTAAGTCTCCAAACTCTGCACAAAAGATCCCAAACCACAGGCCTGGATATTTCCCGAGGCAAGGAGCACGGGGTGACCTGATGAAGCAAGACGCTGCCTGCCCCTGGCCAAATCTCATGACCCAACCACACGGCCGTCAGAGGCTTGTGTGAAGTTGCTTTAGTAAACCAAGAGCCGTGAAAGAGGAACTTGGGAATTCACTTGGACGTAAGGTTTTCCTTACTGAAGAAAGGCTCCAAAGCAACGTGGAGGAATCACGGTGTCCAGGCAACACGAGGATTTTGCCTCTTCAGGAAAACGTCCCTGTAGGAGGCCTTGCTTGCTCTCTGCCCACACATGGATCCAAACTGCGTCTCAGTTACTAGCTTTCATTTTTAAAGCTCTCCCACCCAAGACAGCCTTCGCAGAGAACTTGCCAAGTGCCTCCCTGCTGCTTTGTCTGTCTGTGTTATTCCTCCTTGCATTCTGTGTGTGGTGCCACAAGTTTTTTCCTCCAGAGCACGGGTCATAGTGCTCTTTTAAAAGTGAAAGTTAGAGACTGAGAGATTGGCCGCAGCAAATTTAGAAGTGGGGCAGGGCTTTGTGATTTAGAGAGTGCCAAGGGCATGAAGGATGTTTCTAGAAGTCCAAAGGCGAAGCTTACCTTAAAAAAAAATAACTCAGGGGCTTATAGTGCCTTACAGAATATTCAGAACAGAAGAATCAATGCTTATAATGGATGGAACTAATAGAATATTTTAAACAGAGTAGAATGAGTGCCCAATCATTTAAAGGAGAGTGGTCCAGAGAATCTACTTCACATATCCTGGCCAACTCAGACGGAACGAAATACAAATATTTAAAGTCAGGGTCTGGGTTCCTCGGTGTATTATATATTCAGAATCCCTGTGGATGAATTCATGCAGTCTGATCTCGCTGGGGGTTCTTACACACAGCCTCGGTCGAGTCCTGCTTTTCTGCCCAAGCTGCACAGTGCTTGCTGGCCTGAGTCTCCAGAGATTTCAGGTCACCAGCCCTAGTGAGAGTCCCCTTAAAACACAGAATGTAATTCTGCAGGAGGGATGGAAGAAGATGACGGGCAGCCCGACAGCAGGCCTGGCCCATTATCTTATCAAGGTCACTCAGCCCCTCACTGTCTCAGAGGGATTTCCAGGCCTAAAGTAATTCTTTTTGTATTTGCTTTACAATCATAGCGGTATTTCCTCAACTCTCCCAGAAACCATCCTCTGGTTTCCACAGAGACCCGTTCCGTGAAATGGCATCTACAAGTTCAGGTTGGACATAACTTGTACATCCTTCTTTTCCTTCCCAGCCTTTGCTTCCTGGTTAATTCCCTCTAGAGCTACGGCTCACTCTGTCAGTTTGGAATCGTATTTATTGCCACCCCTGCAGAAGTCTGCAGATGTGCGATCTAGGCTTGCACTCTTTCTTACTTGTCCAGTTTCCCTTGTAAGGAGCATGACTGATTCTCACTCTCAAGAGAAGGGCTGCAGGAGCATCAGCTACCAAGTTCGAGGTCCAGGCGAGAAGCAGGATGAATGCGTGAAGGTAAGAGGGCCTCTGATAGCTAAGTCAGCCTCAGCCGAAGAGCTTTCCTAAAGGTCACATCCAGAGAGCTCTGCTGGCATCTCGTGGGCCAGAACTACGTCACAGAAGCATGCCCTCCACCCCACCCTCGGCTGCAAGAGAGACTGGGAAACACAGTTGGAATTTTTTTTTTTTTAAGCTGGGCACTTTATTATCCCAGTTGGGAATGTGTCAGTCAGGATAAAGTTAAGAATGAGATATTTGATGACGTGGAAATGAAAAATATCCACCCCTTTGTTTTCCGTGTGGGGATTAAGTGTATCTGTGCAAAGCACCTAAGGGTACTTGATGAGCTGGTGGTCCGTGAAAATAGCCTTTCCTTCTCTCTTCCTGTGTTCCCTCCTCCCAGGCTATAAAACACAGTGGAGCAGTGCCTTGATGCCACGATGTATTTTCTAATTAGGTCTACTGAATAATGTCTTTTTTAGGGGGAGATGAATGCCAGAAGAAGAAATATTCTCATCATTGACAGAGCACTTCCAACTAGCAATGCTATCTTGCAGGGAGGTTTCTAGCAATGCTTACAGGAGCACTTAATTATTCATTTGAATAGAGCTGCTCTGCAAGCTGTTAGAAACGAATGAAAAATGGTTTCTAATTCTGCCCACATCCTAACTCTATGAAACAGCAATCTCAGTTTTGGTGCTCTGTCCCCCCTGCTGACCACACCCACAGAATTTCCACTAGCACAGGCACACACTTTTTTGCACAATTTTAAGATCTTTATTATTAAGTAACTCATTGGGGTGTCAAAGTGTGTTATCAATCTAAACAGAAAATGGGAGATAAATATTACATGGGGTTGCTGATGGTACATTCTATTCTGGGTAAGAGAATTTGATGGAAGAGGCACATAGCCCGACAGAGTGTATTTATTGGACATTGACACCTCTATCCTGATACTAACAAAGCAAGATCGTGAACAAGCAGAGTCCAGGAAGGAAAGTGAATGAAACTAGATGGGTGTGAAACATGCCAAAAAAGGGGGAAAGGGGGCAAGTTTGTTTGTTGTAGTGTTGGCTGTTTTCTACTTGGTAGACTGTAATATTCTAATTTAGCTGAGTAATTGCTGCTCCAAAATCCAAATCTACAGGGCATGTGCAATTTTAAAAACATGGGTTTTGCATTCCTGAAACAAGACTGGAAAAAAGAAATGCATTATTTAGCACTCTGACGTTAAGTTTCAGGACAATTTTGCAACCTGTGACCTGAACAGATCTCTTATCCATACAACAACAGGAATACAAGCTTTGCACTTGTGCATCATAAAATAACTTTATTGCTCACAGGCAAAAGAAAGGAGGAGGAAAAGGAAAGAAGGAAAGCAGGGAGGGAAGAAGGAAAAAGGAGAAAAAAGAAGGAGAACAGAAGAAAAACTTTATAGACCTATACATTTTACTTCTATTGGTAATCTTGGACTCTGGGATTCAGTAAAATTTACTTGTGTGCTTTAATTTAAATGGGGGGAGAGAGAGAGAGAGAGAGATTTTCCAGAAAAAAGCAAAAACTATGTGTGTGCATATATATATTTAAATAAAATAAACAAATAAAAAGCTGTGGCATATACTTATTACCAGCTCAGCAACAATGTAAAAAATAACACAGATAATTCGGAATATAGCTGATAAGTCTTCAACTGATAAAGCTTAGAGTGAGTGACTATTCACTCGTAGATGATTGGATTTGTGTTTAATCATAATTAACATCTTTTAACGTGGAAATAGAGTATACACATTTATCTCCTGCCCTACAATTTAAGCAATTCTAAAGCACTTAGCTGATCCACTTCATAATGTGCATTAAAATCACCTTAATTATAGTCACAAAATCCTGCATTTAAATGATTGTTCCAAGTTCAATGGAAGCGTTTCTTAAAATTCACAATTCAAGTTATTTGTGTTTTCTAAAGTGACCAAGACAGGAAACATACATAATTGCTTCTAGGCACAAATAAATACTTTTCCCCTCTCAGCCTCCCCACCTGCTAACCCCGCCGCAACTGCCCAAAAAAAAAAAAGGGTTCCATCCCTTGTGTAGCCAGAGCTCCAGTCTTCTTCCAGGACCCAGGAACACGCTTTCTCTCAAAGAGTCTGAGGATGTTTATGGCCCTCCGTTCCCTCGCCCCATCTCCAGGATCCCGATCCTGTGTCCTCAAAGAAGGTGTGGGGAGGTGGACAGAAGCAGTCCCCTTGTCACCCACCTTACAAAGCTCCGGTTTGCCTTATTTCTGCTCCTCCACACAGAGCCATTTGTTGGAGTCAAACAGAGCATTTAAGAGAGAAATACCTCTCTGAGTAATAACGCCAACTTTTCTTCTGCCTCACGGATGAGAGAAAAAGTAGCTTCTAGCACTGCTTGATCGTTACCTGGCAAATGGCAGGGGATTCACCGTCAGAACCGGCGGCATTGTTACTTCCTACGGCCACTGCCTCTGCCAGCTGATACCGAGACACTCTGGGGACCAAACACAGGGACTGATCTCACAGTTTAACAGCTCAATGTTACAATCTACCGAACGCATTCCCTGCGCATCTTGATTATATGATATCATGTCTTTATAGGTAACTCATTATACTCTCAATTTGGATCCATTTAAAATTTTTATTATTCATGCTATTTTCCTTTCTACTTTCTATTATCCCAGTGTCCTGTGTTCCCCATTATTGAATATTATATCTCCACCTGACTATACAAGTATACGGAATAACAAAAGGAGATGAAATGTAAATTAATCCATTAGGCCTCTTAATAGCATCCCCTAACACAAAATTTGCTAGCCAAAAAAAAAAAGTTAAACAGTTGGATACGATGTCATGTTTAGATACCTTTTATCAAGTTTAACCTGCTCTATTTATCTTCCTTCACCATCAAAGACAGCTATCACCTTCTTTAAAAGCTCTGTTTATGACTACTTGCCTTAAGGCGATTGGCTAGGCGGTAAAAAACAATTGACTGGTAGCCCTCGTGCTTACAACTCAGGACTACATTTGGGATTCTACAGAGATTCTATTTAAAGTCAGGAGAGCTTTCTGGTAAGGTACTTCCTTACACTCATCCGTGGTGGAGGCGGCGGTCTCCTCTGGGTTTTCACAGCTGCTGACAATGGCAGCGGCGCTAAGTGACCTTCTTCTGACCTTGGTGTCGGATGCGCGGGGTCCTCGGGTGGGCGGGCCTTTCCCCACGTGGTGGGTCTGTTGGTCTTTCCAGTCCAGTTGCTTGGCGCTGCAAAAGGGCGCATAGACTTCCACGCTTCCCTCAAACTGTAAGCAGTTCACTTTGTAATACTTTCTCTTCACTTCCAAGACGTCATTAAACCTATGGCCCCAGAGAATTTCTCGGGGAACGTAGGAACTCCTGGATTGGTGAGAAGTCCCGGTAGAGTCGCCAGTATAGATAAACGTCACCAAAATCTCGAAGTTATCTTTGGCCACGTCTTTCCGGTCAAGGGCATACAGGGGGCTCTCATGGTCGATTTCATGAACGATCGTTACTGGGGTGACAAGGATGATCTGGTCATTGACTAACTTTAGGTCCTTAAATGCCATCGTCATCCGCCCTTCGCTGTCTTCTGTGTAGCGGAGAAGCTGGGCCCTGACCGTGCCTTCTACCACGTGGTTGGGGCGGAATTCACCGATGCGCCACATGAGGCAAAGTTTCCCATCTCTCATGCCGATGAGGGCAAAGTAGCTGAACCGAATGGTCTGGGCTCTCTTCCTGGCGGTTGCCATTTTGGCCAAGGCAGCCCCAATGATGAAGGTATTTATAATGCAGCTTAAGATGGACTGAAGGATCACCACGAGCACGGCCACAGAACATGCCTCGGTGACACAGCGGTAACCATAACCGATGGTGGTTTGGGTCTCCAGGGAGAATAAAAACGCCCCCGTGAAGGAATGGACGTTGTCCACACAAGGCGTGATGTCGGGATCACTCAACAGATCTCCGTGATGAAAGGCTATCAGCCAAAAGATAGAGCCAAATATCAACCAGGAGAGAATGTAAGATAAAGAGAATATCACAAACATATGGCGCCACTTGGTGTCTACGAGGGTGGTGAAGATGTCCACCACGTAGCTGCCCCATTCTCCAAAAATGTGCTTGAAGTACACGTTACAGCTGCCGTCTTTATGGAGAAGACGTCTCCTTGCTCTTCGCTTCTCGGCTAGAACGTGCTCCTGGGGGTAGCCTGGGTATTTGGGGTCCACGTTCACGATCGGGTAGCTGCTGCCGTAATAGCTCATGCTTTCTAATGCCCTTTGGGCATCCGGGTGACTTCTGGGGCGGCGACTGTTCTAGGGGTGCTGCTATTTGTGAGTTTTCACTTCAAACCTGAAAAACAGAAAATTCGACACACTTGCTTTTAATTTCCATCTTTAGAGCAATGTGCCCCATTTGAAGCAATCTGATGCCATCTGAAACAGCTAAGACTTCATTTGCACGATAGAGGCATTAAGTATTGATTACTCAGTTCAGTTTAGAATTCAACGCAGTCATTACAGGAACAAAATATGCGATTAGAGAAAATAACATTCTTATACATGCATAAGGCTTCAGTAAACACTATGATTATCCCAAATGAGTCCTCACTACCTCTCCTGACCTGACATTAAAAAAAAAAAAAAAAATTGTCTTCATTTTGTAGACTCTTCTGGCCTGAGGGCATTTAGAAAACAAAATAATCTGTAATGTAAAAAGGCAAAATAGAACTCGGGTATTTGTCTAGCCGCCTTAGAGGCTTTCTGTTTAAGTCAGATGGTTTTCCTTAGAAAAAGGAGGCAATTAAGGGTTTCTAGGTTCCTGTTACAATGTAACTTACGTACAGGTTGTATCATAGATGGTCGCTTGCCTTCGGCACCTGTAGCCTCCTCTCTCTTCCACGGAGATTTTTCTTCCCTGTGTACTTTTCAGGACAGAACAGAACTGACAGGGATGTTATTTCAGATTCAACTCCTTTACCCTAGCTCCACCTTCGGTCTTGAGAGGAAAAAAATCTTTCTTAACCCCAGAGGAGTTAAAACCACTCCCAGGTAAGCTTTCAATAAAGTATAAAATTGCTTCTGCCTTTGTTTCAAAACATCCATCCTATTTTCTTTTTTCTTTTTCTTTCTTTCTTTTACTTTTTTCTTTTTCTTTTTTTTTTTTTTTTTGACACTGGAAGCTTTTCTCTTTCCCTCTGAAAAGAAGCCGAAAATTTGCCAAGGTTGCTAATCTTGTTTCCCTCTTAAAGGGAGAATGCTGCAATTGGACTCCTCTCACCACTGTATTCCTGAGGGTTTCACAGCAAAATCATCTTCCTCCCTCCAAATCCATTCAGTCTTTAAAAGATCAAGTTATATGGATACATACTGTTATTATTGCTTTTAGCATCCTTGATATAGGCCAATGGTTTTCCAGCTCAAACCTGAAAGTAAGTTTTAAACATTCAGTATCAAATGGTCCTTAGTTACTTTTCTGCCAAAAAAGGAGTCACTGGGGCCCAATGGTAACAGTTTAGTAATCACTAGAATATGTTTTCCACATCGTCTACCTGTGCCAGGTGCCGGAGGGGCGTGGAAGGGGGAGGGGAGGCTTTGGATCAGAGGATCCTGCCACTGGGCAGCACAGAACATTCCGTGGGCGTAAATACTGTTCCGGACATGGAGACGCCCCTTGAAACCAACCAAGGCAATTAATCACCAGGTACTTATCCAGCGCCTTCTCTGCTAGGAAAAGGGAGGAATGAGTTAATTTCCCTCCAGTCAACAGGAATCATTTTTCTGCTTCTCCAGAGATCGGGCCCTCTTTACACTAAACACTTTGTTTGGTGGACCACAGGGAGGATGGACACTGGCTATAGCCAAAATGTCCTGTAAGGCGTGTCCGCGTTTCTCCCTGTCTGTCCGCCCGCCCTGGCCACTTCACCCAGCCGTCCCCCAGATCTGCTCTGAAGAGTTACAGCCTCTCTTTGGTCAACATTTCAGCCGTGTTTCGGGGAGACAATTGTCTACTTTCAGGATGGGACCCAAGGCTGACAAGATGCTTATTGGGATGTTAAAGGTAAAATAGTCCCACAAATTTTGCCCAGAATATATGTGATTCTTTGTAGGTTCCTGTCTGACTTGCCACTGAAGGACACTTTACAAACAAGAAGCTATTCAAGGTCGTCCGTTTCCACTCCCTCACATGATCATTGGAGGCATGAGAACGGGACAGTTATAATCAAAGGCCCACATGATTGCAAATTAAGAAGCAGATTTGGAGATAGGGTTATTTTCTTGGTAAAGGCTTCCTTCTAACCCAGTTCCTTAAAGGGAACTGCACGCATCGTGGGAGTCTGAGAATGAGAAAGCACCGTTCGTAAATCAAGAGCTACCGTGTGACTCTGCTCTTTCCTGCTACGGAAAGAAAAAAGAAAGGTTTTTATTTGCAATGGCGTTTGGTTGGCATTCCTGTGAATTCCAGTAGCGCCAACAGCTGTTATAAACAAGCCATTTTTAATATACCTTCAACAGTATGCTAATTGGTGAATGAAGTTTCACTTAATGTAAGCTACAAGGGAGCAAATGTGAGTATGTAGAAAAATTATTTCTGAATAATGGAACAATTTCAGGGATCCAAGGTAACAGCTGTGAGAATTCTACCCCCAACCCATCACATCCTCTGCAGTGGGTTATTATCACGATCATTCATTTCAACGTATCCAGAGAAAAGCTTTCAGATTCTGTTTAAATGCATACATTTGATTCATCTATCCTTTGATTCTCCCACCACGTAAATGATGCATTTCCAAAAAGACAGTTGTTTTCAAGCTAAATGATAGATCATAACCAAACTAATCTTATTTAATATTAGCCATTTCTCAGCCTACACCATGAGCTAAGGAGTTTACAGCAGCCCTTTTGTCAAAAACGGCTAGACAACATAGATGTTTATTAATCCCTTCTTTCATATGTTGTGTTAACTTGAGCACTTTTCCAATCGTTTGCCATTAAGTAACAGAGGATAAGGCTTACTGATCGACTGGACATTCTATATTTAACATTTGTTTTTTCTCAGAATTGAAGCCGGGCTTTAAAATTGCCTTAATGCTTTCCTAATTATCTTGTCCCCGTCGATTCCATGATGAAAAAGTATTTTCAGTGTTCCTGCTTCTGTAGTTCTTCTCACACGCTGTGTTCCCTGCTCTCCTGAAACTGATGGTGGCTATTTCATTGATTGCAAAATTCCTTTCTTTAAAAATAAAAATGGAAACATGATCACTGAAATTACAAAATCGTGGGATATAAAACTCAAAAGTAAATGCTAAATCTAAGGTCCCTCTTCTACACCAGTTTCAAACTATTTTGCCCGGCGATTAATGACAGAGGTAAGGAAGGACCTTTGTCATTGCATGCAATTTCTTTGTCGTGACGTGGGGTCCTTTTACAAATGTGGCGTAGAGTAAGAGGCAATGCGCAGTGAGGATGGTGGCTCTTCCTGAGAACGCCATCCAAGTTCATTACAATTTGCAAAGATACTCAGGAAAGCACTGCAGACACGTGTGAGAGAGAAGGTCAGAGGGGTGAGCAGACCCAATTCTGACAATGACTTTTCTCAGACCTTGCTCATGGTGCTAAGTTAAGACATTAAAAAATGTTCCTTAATCTCCTTTGGCTAGTGAGATCTGCTTTTAGTCCCCAGGTTTTTAGGTCTTTGTATGAATTCAAGGAGAAACCTTTATGAATAGAGCACATTTCAAATGGGCTATAGAAACGACAGGGAATATTTTCAACAAAACAAAGGAGTAGGCTGTGTACCTGTCCCCTTTTCTCAATGCACAAAAGGGCCTCAGTCAGACTCAACAATTCGGAAGCAGTTCCTCTGCTATTTTGCCACGTCCTCTCAAATTCAGCCATTTACCAAGCAGACCACTCTGCAGGTAGTTCTTCAAACCTAAGCTTATCATTAGCATGTTGAGGTATGTAACACAACGGCTAACCCTTCACAATCCTGTGTCACTTTGATAATAAAATTTGAACTTGTCCCTAGCATCTACTTAATATAAACATATGAATAGCAATAGTAATCATCTCTGTATAATTTGAGATGCCCCACAAATAAAGGTCCAAAGTATCTTTGGTAAAATTCACTTTTTCATGCCCATGGCCTTTGAGGTGAACAAGTACTTTCTTTAGCATGTAAATGAGTTTCATGAAGTCATCAGTAATCAAGTTACCTTCCTGGCAAAACCGTGAGATGAGATAAATTTTGGTGGAAACGTGAGAGTTGACGGGGTAGAGAGTAGAAAGTGCGGCCTGAATTCTGCACGCGGGTCCTTGTCTTTGAAGACCCTCTTGGTAGAGTCCGTGGTAAGGGAAGGGGGAAGGGGGCCACAGGGAGGTCCAGGGAGGTGTGATCTGACGACACTTGGGGTGGGCTCTGGTCGGCGAGGAGGAAAGAAAGAGGGGTTTGACGAGTTAGGAGAGAACCCAAACAAGTTAGTTTGCTCCAAACCTGTCCCACAGCTTCTTGCCTTAGAATTAAGCCTGAGCCTTATCTTGCCTGGAATTCTCATAAGACCTCCAGACGCTCTTAGGTGGACCTGACATTCAGCCACTGCACGCCTGCTTCACCGTCCCTGCTGGACACTGCCCGTCCTTCTCCACGCACTCCCTGATTTCAAACAGTGCCTCCTTTGTTGACAGAGCCACGGTATCTCATGTTTCCTTCTCGGCTGCTGTCACCCCCAGAGCAGGCGGTGGCTTCACCTAAAGCTTTTGTTCCCTCTCTGTTTCCTGCCTCCCAGCCCTACCCTCCATCCCTGGTCCAACTTCTCAGGGACCATCGATTTTACCTCCTCCCTGATATGACCTTGCAGTTTCTCCCTCTGAATCGATTTAGAAAGATTTGTGCCAGTTTATGGAATAGAGGGGCTTCATCATAGGAAAGGGACTTATAATATGTTATCAACCAACTGCTGCAGATGCTGAGAAGAAGCAGAAACCCAGCCTGACAATATCACTCGTAACTTTATCTGGAGATCCTTGTTCCAGCGCCGTTTTCCGCTAAGTCATATGTATCACCTGTGTAAATTCCGCCTCACCCCAAAGGATGCTGTGTTTTATAAAGAAGCAGAAGAAATCTGAAGTCTGGGATTCTGTTTCTCCATTTTCTGGATGTCAGAACAGTACCAAAATAATACGAGTTGTAACAGCCGATTGTTCTGGTTTAGAAATAGAGTAACCTCATTATTAAGAAATAGCCTGAAATAAAATGTTCTTTTGGTGTTGCAGAGAAACCATGCATGGGAGGTAGATGCCAGTTCCGGGTCTGTCCTCCTCATCGCGAGGGACTTTTCTCTCAACCTCAGGGTCTTCACTGCTGACGTGGGGTCACCGATGCCACTGAGTTATCGCGAGGTTTGAACGAGATGGGCAGCCGTCTTTCACCATGCTGGGCTCACAGCAGTTGTTCAGTGATGATCTCCTGAACCTGGATCCCATGAGCACTGTTGCCGCTTCTGTAAAACATCAGAGCACATGCTCTTTCTCGGAGAGCTTCCCAGTTGTATGACAGCAGGGCAGGCAACACGTGGTTCTCAATACATGTGGATGTCAGCACTGTTTCCTACCATTAAGCCACCTGGGCCACTTCTCTGTCCTTTCACCACTTCCCCCAAACCCCAGGGACCGGGTCATTTTCTTTTCTCTTTCACAACTGTTACCAAGTGGAAAATCCCCTAGTCCTTGTTCTCAAAACACACACACTCATATATACACGATACATACATTTCCGGCTCACGCTAAGGATTTTTTTGCTATTTACTCTGAGGAACCAACCTAAAGGAAACAAGAGTGACAAGCTCGGCAAAGTTAACAGGTTAAAGAAATTCACAAGGCGCTTATCATACTTATTCTTTGTCTTAGATGGTATGTACCTGCTTTACTGAGACAGCTCTTACGGTTTCTCTTGTTCTTATCTTGAAAATCAGCCTGCCCGTCCCTGCCCGTCCCTGTCTTGGTTGGATGTCAACCCCCGTTGCTCAGAGTTTACCTTGAGTGGGACGCGGCTTCATGCAGAGGCTGGATATCATGAGATCTTAGCATCTCTCTAAGAGACCGCAGTTCAATTTCCCCTGGTTGTGTAAGGAAAGGACTTCCCCAGTGGTCTCTAAACCCCTCCAGTGGAGAGTTTGTGACTGATTGTTTTCATTCTTGTTTTTTTTTTTTTTTTTTTTTTTCATTTTTAAAGAATTGAGCTTCTATATGTGCTAGACCTACCCACCTTCAGGAATTAGTGAAGAGTCCCACCCTTGTGGGATTGGCATTTGACAGTTGGGCATCGATAAATAAAAGGAGATGATCACCCAGACCGTGGCGTAAATACCAAGGAGAAAGCAAAATGAAGTACGAATACGGAGAGGGTCTGGAGCCAGAGGCGATGGTGCCACTTCACAAGCATGACGGGAGAAAGGGGGGTCCGGGACCCGACACTGGAGCTGAGAGATGCTCTTCAATTCTCCTGGCTCTCGCTGTAGGTAAAAATGCTCTCAGCTCACGCCTTGTTGCCCTATTTAGTTTGTTTGAGGCGCTCTCATTGTTAAGGCTCTCACTATTGATAGGCGCAGTTTGGCTGCTGCATCCTTTGTGCTCAGCTAATCTGAAGGCCTGGTTCTCACAAGAACCTATCATTACAGGAACTCATCTGCATTTTATCACTGAATTCAAGCTTTCCTGATCAGTTAAGAACCTGGTTTTACCTGGTTTACCTAACAGCCTGCTAACCCATCTCTTGCCACTTTCATCCAGCGTGATTATTCTGAAATGTAAATATCTTTCTCCTCTCACCACGGGGCACAGTCCAAGTTCCACAATATGGTCCTCCAGTAGCGCAGTTAAAAGGCAGGAATATGGAGATCAAAGATTTGGATTCTAGTTATGGTTCTACCACATCTTAGTTGTATGATATCTGCATCTTAACAAATATCTTTAAGCCGCATTGTGTTTATTTAAAACATAAGGACAATAGCTGACTTATCTCAAAATGTTTTTGTAAGGAATGAATGGCATAATATAAAAGGCTACAATGGCTAGCACCTTGGAAGCTGTCCTTATAATCTTCCTTTAACCCTTAACTTGGACGAATATTTCTCCTCTGTTTCTTGCAATAGCTTATAATACTGGGTGCTTATGGAGTCTGGGAGAGACGGATGTCCGAGTTACAATCTGAACGATGAGGACAAGTCTAAGAGGAAAGGGGAAACGAGGTTCCCAGGCAGAAGAACAGCATTTCCAGAGGCTCCGTGACTCAGAGATGCATAGGGCATGCTTTCCAAAGAACTGAATACGAGGCAGGGGATGGAGTGGTGGTAGGGTCGGGGATTTGAAGCTGGAAAGAGAGATAGAGACAGAGCATAAATGACCTACTGGGTAGAGTTAAAGATTTGGGTCTTTCTCCCAAGAGCAGTGGAAGCGATTGAAGTACCTTAACCAAGGGCACAGCATGATAAGGCTTGCATTTTTAAAAGCTCACTCTGGCTGTGCCATGGAAAATTGGTTGGAGAAATTTAACAGCAGACATGGGAAGGTAAGGCAGAAAGGTATTTCAATAACTGGATAATAAGATATGGTGGTGACTGGGAATAGGATGACGCCAGTGGAGATGGCAGAAGCCACTTCTCACTACAGCCTTTCCTCACCCTACACCTGGACGAGGGTCACCTGACCTTGGACTGACCAATCAGAACTGCACCACCTGGAGCAGGGTCACCTGACCTTGGACTGACCAATCAGAACTGCACCACCTGGAGCAGGGTCACCTGACCTTGGACTGACCAATCAGAACTGCACCACCTGGAGCAGGGTCACCTGACCTTGGACTGACCAATCAGAACTGCACCACCTGGAGCAGGGTCACCTGACCTTGGACTGACCAATCAGAACTGCACCACCTGGAGCAGGGTCACCTGACCGTGGAGTAGCCAATCAGAACTTCACAAACAAGACTTTGATTCCTGAGGAAGTGACAGAAGCATGCTGAATCCTGTTATTCCAGGCAACTACCAAGAGTCAAGAGGCCAGTGGTGTGATGGTGCACATCTCAATCACCCAGAGAAAGACACAAGCCGCAGCTTCCGGGGAGACAGTCCCTGAGGTTAGATTTTCATTTGGCCTCTTGATTTTGCTCAAATCAGGGTCTTTCTCTTCATACTTCCTTTGATGCTGTAAGCTACCTGGTATCTTTTCAATAATATTTTCTTCTGCTTTTATTAACCAGGGATAGCTTTTGTTTCTTGAAACAGAAAGCACTCGGTTACAATTCAGTTTAATTTACATTTTAAAAGTATCTCCTATATGCAAGAGTGCTGGTCTCTCACTCTCCTTTACTCCCATTATGTACGTGAGCAGCAAAGTCCTGTTGGCTCACCTTCAAAGCAGATCTTAAAACTACTCACTTCTCATCATTGTCAAAACCACCATGTCTTTAATGGACCAGGTCTTCAATGGACCGCAGCTTCCTAAGAGACCTCCTCTTTCTGCCCTTACTCTACTTGGATCTACTCTTCTTAAAAATAAAATCAAAACATGTCACTCCTCTACTTAAAACCATCCAGTGTCTTCCCATTGCAATTAGAGTAATTTGCATAATCAGTATTGTATACAGATTGCATATATCTGACCTCTGCCCATCTCTGAAAATTATCTCCCAGCCTGCTCACCGTTCACTCTCTCTCCTCATCAAATCTCCCTTTTTCACTGACGCAGGGGGCAGAAAACTACAGTCCATGGGGCACGTCCAGCTCTTTGGTTGTTTTGTAAATAAACTTTTACTGAAGCACATTCAGACCATTGCCTATTCATGGCCTGTGGCTACTTGCTGTCACGTTACCCCAGTAGACCCAGTAGTTGCAGCAGAGACCACGTGCTCCACAAAGCCAACAATATTTACTATCTGGCATTCTACAGAAAAAGTTTGCTAAGCTCTACTCTAACAAGTAAGGATGTTCCTGCCCCAGGGCCTTTGCACTTCCTTTTCTACCTGTGTGGCTTCTTATCATCACTGATGCCTCATCCGTAAGGCCACCTTTCCAGAGAGGCCTTGTCTGATGAGGATATAAACTAAAACTCGCCCCCATACTGTTATTTTCTGTCTCGTTAACGTGATTTATTTATTTCAAAATGCTTACCTCTAACTGATGGATTTGTTTGTTTGTTGGCTGGATTGCCCCACGGGATAGACTGTAAATTCCTTGAAAGAACCTCTCCTCGTCCTATTTACCACTGTATCCCCAGCAGCTAGAGTGATAAGCAGCATGTAGACCCTCACTGATTAGACTTTGAAGGAGTGAACTAACAAATAATTGAATAAGACCAGTTGAACAATGCAATGTCCTCAAGGAGATTTCAGTCCTAGCAAGAGAATCATCATTCCTAGATCCATAAAACCATCAACCCTGCCAGTTCTCCAAACACCAGCTCTCAGTTCCTTCCATGTACCTGGCCTCTCCCTTGTCCTAGATGCCAGTTCATACATAGTTTAAAAAAAAAAAAGTCTTTCTATCCACTTTTGCCTAGCAGCTTGCCTAGAACTGACAATTTTTACTATGGTAACTGCGTGTAACTATGCTGCAGAACTCTCTGGAAATCTGGAGTTGAAAAAAAAAAATGCCTGGCACTAAAAAGTGTTCAATAAAATTTGTTAAAATGAGGACTGAATGATTAGAAATGTGGTTCTCCTAACAGGAATGCATGTTATTATACTGTCATTTCAAAGATATAATATTACATTATATTTTATATATATATATATATTTAATTTGAACTATTTCTGGAGGTGAGTTGGGTACATGTGGCAAAAGTCTATGAATTTGGCTCAGCTTCTGATCTAGCAATTCCGCTTGTAGAAATGTATCCTAAAGAAACGATCATGAATGAGCAGAGAGACAAGGCTAATTTGTAGGGCTATTTGTAGTAGCAAGTTTTGGCTATGGCTTAGCCATCTAATAAATGTGGGATTGTTTCATAGGTAATGGTACAATCATATCATTACTCATTCTATTTAATGTAGCCATTAAATGTGACAGAGTAGAAGATTGACAGAAAAAAATAGAAAACATATTGTTTGGTGGAAAAAATGAAAGAGGACTATAAAACAGCTTGTACAATATAATTTTTTAAGTTTAAATACATTTAAACATGGAGAAAGACAGAATGATAGAAACAAAATGTGAATTGTGGCCCTCTCTGGTATGATCGTTTTTATTTTTCTCCCCCCTTTTCTTCTATTTGTCTATTTACAATTTCAAAAACTTTACAATGAGCATGCATTACTTTTGCAAAGAAGAAAAAAACAGGTATTTTCAGCTGGTACTTTGAAGTGTACCGATTCTGAGGCTCCATAAAGGGGGAGCAAACCAATGGCTAGCTAAAAGCATTTATTAGAGTGTTTAAAAGGCAACTATAAATAGCCCAGAGAAGCAGACAGTCTTACAGACATTTAAAGTCAGACACTGATGCTGTAATTTTTGCTGGAACAATTCACAGAAACAAATATAGTGACATTTAATTCATCTAAGTAAAACCAGATCTCATTGAAAACAAGGAAGTGGGGGAAGAGGGAGCTGGGTCAGAGTTGGCCGCTGGAGACCAATTGGAGAAATCATGAAAGCAGCTGGTCACAATTCAGGGCTACATAAAGCAGAGTTCAAATTCAACAAGCATCGAATGCGGTTCTTCTCCCTCAGTGCCCTCTTGTCTCCCTTCCCCATTCCAAAACCTATTAAACTGCTAATGCCTTCGCTTCTTGGCTTGGTATACCAAAGTCTGTTTTAAGAATCTTTCTTTTATCCTAATATTTGCAATCACTTTGGAAAGAAAATATTAAAAATGGTGCTATTTTGCAACTTGACTACTTTAAGGTCTATGTTAATGGACTTTTAAGACACAAGGAAACGATCTTTAGAAATGGATGAATTTGAAGAAGGCAATTAGGTATTTATGATGTAGATTTGCCTAAAGAGCTGGCCCTAGCCAATTCTTCATAATTCCTATTCATGAACTCCGAAACCTCATTCAGATACCCCTGCAAGCAGTAGAGTGTTTTTTTGTTTGTTTTGTTTTTTGTAATTAATTAATTTATTTATTATTTAATTTTGGCTGTGTTGGGTCTTTGTTTCTGTGTGAGGGCTCTCTCTACTCTCTCTAGTTGCGGCAAGCGGGGGCCACTCTTCACCGCGATGCGACGGCCTCTCACCATCACGGCCTCTCCTGTTGCGGAGCACAGGCTCCAGACACGCAGGCTCAGCAGTTGTGGCTCACGGGCCCAGTCGCTCCACGGCACGTGGGACCCTCCCAGACCAGGGCTCGATCCCGTGTGCCCTGCATTGGCAGGCAGACTCTCAACCACTGCGCCACCAGGGAAGCCCAGTAGAGTGTTTTTGAAAGTGCAGTCTACTACAACCTGCTTCTGAGATCCTAGGGGAACACGTTATACCTCCAGATCTTTGGATCCCACCCCCAATCATTTTGATTTCTTCCCCTGCCCAACTCCCCTGTTGGTTCTTGTATATCCTCAAGATGGAGATCCACCATGTTAAAGCTTCAAGAATGGAGAAGACGGGTTCTAACAGACATGAAATTGAGTTCAGAGGCTTGCTCGATCACTAGTAAGACTGTGCCCCCTACATGTTAGTCTCTGAGCCTCTGCTTGCCCTTATGAAAAAATGTAGGTCATAGGTTGCTAGGGCGAGTAAATGAGCTATGTCCCCAAAGCTCCTTCCACAGTCTTTGGTATTTAATGAGTAGTTAACTGCAATGCTTGTAGCTGTGACTACAGTTCCTTCAAGTATAGATCCCAACGAGGAGACAGAAAGAGTGAGGGAAAGAGGTTGAGAGTTATCTACCTTTTTTTTTTTTCCTCTAAGAATCATGAGGCTGGCAATTTCCAGACTTGTTTTAAAGTTCCCGTCTAGCACCTAACTGCCTTGATATAACCTTCAAAGAGCCATGACAGAGCTGCCAGAAGAACCACAAGTATCACTAAGAATAGATATTATTGTGTACTAGTCGTCCACTTTGCTTTCTAAGTGCCAGGTTACCTATGACTGGCCTTGAATAGCTCCTGTGTACTTTGGTTTGGGAGCTGCTGGGGTTGAACTTAACTGTTCATTCCAGAACAAATATATTTTATGGAAAGTGTATATGCTGTCATGTTTGACCTTCTCCAAGTTTGGTATGTATAGTATTCCAACAGAAAACCAAGTCCTATCTCTCTGTCGTTATTTTCCCGTTTTGTGAGAACCGCCTGCAAATTGTCCTTTTGGCAATTACAGAGAGTCTATTTATTAGTCTGTTCAACCTTCTGGGCATCTTTGATCTCACAGATGTAATTTGCTCATAGATCAGGAACTCCTGGGATAATGTCTACTACTTCTTTGACCTTTAAATGATTGAATTTCTGTTTTAAGCTGTCAAAATGAAAACCCAGGATGTCTTTATTGGGAAGGAAAACAAAACAGCTGTTACTGGCTATTATCTCCATTCCCATTTTCCCTCGTTGATACAGATAAATTGAGAAGGTCTTAAAATACAAGACAAATGATGTCCCTAGGAAGATCCAGATAGACAGCCTATTGATACAATACTTTAAGCAGTGGGCTGCCTATCACACGAGATTAGCTTTCTATTAGACTGAGCCTTTTCAAGGGTACCTGGCAAAGAAGCATTGCCTCTTACAACAGATAACAGAAGATTTAGGTAGCTGACAGAAATTAGTGCATTAGATAGACTCTTGGATTTCCATGCATTTCGTTTTCTATACCTTCTCCACTGGTTGTACTTCAGTTTCCACTAGAGTGCTAGAGAAGAAGAATAAATCACCCTACCTAAGTTGGAAGGTTAGATGTCATTATCTGTGAATGCCTATACAAACAGAGGTGACCCAGGTTAGCAAGACTTCTCTTAAAAAGTGAAGTGGTTCTGTTCCCAGCATTCCTCAGGCTAGAATATTCACTGGGATGAACACTGGGGAGTTGAGTTTGAGGCAGACGGGGGCACTTGTCCCTTACCTCTCCTGCTAAGATGTTCAGACGTGCGCTGTAAGAGACTCTATCATACCAATGCGTGTGATGAGCTGGAAAAGATCATGGAAACAGCCTCTGTGTATTCTTCAATTCAATCGACTTTTAACTGTACCTGAGGCATTGGGGGGCTATTCCCGAGGATTATGAGGACAGTTATTGCCCTTGAGCTGCTCAGTCTTGCCAAGTGCACCACATTCGCTCTGTCAAGACAGGCCACGGAGAGTAGAGGCTTCTCTGGTGGAAGAATATCAAAGTGACATCACGTAGTAGACCCAAAAGAAAGGTAGTTAGGTTTGAGACTTTTCCCAGCATTTAAGGTGCAAAGGTACCGCCCCAGCATTCTGCTTTTGTGGTTAATTCTTGATTTTCTAGGCTAAGGAAGGAAAACGGTGGCATAGATAAGCCACAGAAGGAAAGAAGTGAGAAATCGATTTGCATTTGGCTTGGAATAAATCACAGGCTCTGAAAAGAATGCCCCATTTTTGTACATGGCTGGCTTTTAAAATGACCTGAAGTCAAGCTATCAGGCAGGCAGGATGTAATCAAGGGGAACATTCTGGGTAGTTGAGCGAAAGGCAGTTTAGGAATTTTCATTTTTAATTCCTTGGGCTAATTCATCCAGCAGATAATCTGCCATGGAAATTTGAGTGGTGCTTGGCTTGAACAAATAGATGTCCCACATCCAAATCAAAATTCATTCTTAGCCAAGAATGTACACAGCATAGCGACATGTAGAAAGATTTCCAATATATTTTGAAAATTCAACAATTTTTAGCTACTGATTTTATTAAAAATCATTCATAACAATTGTAACTGTAGCCAGCATGGCCTCCTTTTATTTGAGGCTGGTTGGAGCAGGGTAGGTAGAGGAAGGTTTTCTCTGCTAATAAAATAACTTTTGGCTTCAACTTAATCAAAATGCCAGTTTGCACCCACGTAAGGTAGATAACATTTATGAAAAATTCATTCTATTGATGAGCGTTGGCAGTCCTGCAGAAGTTTAATTATCTTAACAGAAAGAATATGCTATGAACTAAAACAGCTTTTTCCACGCATAGAGTTTAGGGCCAGAGGAAGAAATGTTGGCTTTTTAACTGAGAAATGTAAATATCATTGACAGTTTGAACTCCCAAATCTCATGCAAATTTCCTGTAGAAAGAGAGATTGGATGCCCTCATTGAAAAAAATTAGAAGCCAGTCCTCAAAGACAGATGTTCAACAGCTTGTGGATACATCCATGCCAGCTTCCACATCCACAGGCAATCAAGAGAGGAGACACGATAGTATAAGGAGATATTTGTTCTGTTAATCATTCGGATTTGATTACATGACCCCCAAATCTTGTGAACTTCACTCCCCAGCACCACCAACCAAGAGCTTCCATTTGCTTCTTGGGTTCTTGGTCCACGGTTGCCTTGGCATGGGAACACAATATCTATGCCTGTGCCATCAAGCAAAGCTGGTGTCCACCTCCTGTCCCCTGCAGGGCTGTTCATGACCTCCATCCTTGTCATTTGAATCAAAGAACACTCTTTGTAATGAAGCAACACTTAAGGATTTTTGACCTTATCCGTCTGTAGGATGTACTCCCCGGCCGGCTCCTTTTGCCAAGGAGACTTTACTGTCAGTTCAACAGAACAGCACTAATCAAAATCTCGATTATCTAAAAAGTGATGGCTCAGCGGTCAGAAAGTACCTCCAAGTTCTTCAGAATGATGCGGCCTGGGAGGTCCAGCCCATAGGCAACTCGTGATGCTAATCAAGGCGTCTCTCTGTGCTCCCAGCCCACACTGCTAGTGACACCTGCCCCTCCGTCCAGCTGGGTCTCTTCTCTCAGTGCCTGAGTTCTGTGTCACTCTCCCCTAATTTTAGCAACAAACCTGAAATGCTTGTTTTATTTTACCATTTTATTTGCTTTGTAAATTAACAAACTAAAACTTAGAGAAAAGAAGTTGTTCACTATCTATCACAGAGGTGGAAAGTGAAAGAACCAGGATTGCAGCCCAGGTCTCTGTAACTAGATTCTAGATGGTGCATAAAAGTTAATGTCGGGGCTTCCCTGGTGGCGCAGTGGTTGAGAATCTGCCTGCCAATGCAGGGGACATGGGTTCGAGCCCTGGTCTGGGAAGATCCCACGTGCCGCGGAGCAACTGGGCCCGTGAGCCACAACTACTGAGCCTGCGCGTCTGGAGCCTGTGCTCCGCAACAAGAGAGGCCACGATAGTGAGAGGCCCGCGCACTGCGATGAAGAGTGGCCCCCGCATGCCACAACTAGAGAAAGCCCTCGCACAGAAACGAAGACCCAACACAGCCATAAATAAATAAATAAACAAATACTTTAAAAAATAATGACTCCCTTCTTAAAAAAAAAAAAAAAGTTAATGTCATCCTCTTGGATGTACATATCTTTTGTAGATAAGGCTTGAACCAGGTTTTCTAGAATTAAGGAGATTGTATGCTATTCCCGTAACTTTAAATATGCAGGCTGTGGGAAAATATCTCAGCATCTGTGGTTGTTTTCAAGCTTTCCTGAGATATGTCTACCCACTCTACTGATAAGATCAGCCCACGATGTGCACACCAGTATCCACAAGCCCCAGTGACTGTCAACCAGCAAAACCACTGGATTGAACCACTCAGAACCTAGAGAGGGTCCGCAAGGAAAGAGGCCAGAGGAAGCCCGGGCCTGGGGTGGGAGTGGGCTGATGCTATCAAAGAGAGCGAATTGGGCGATGCCTCTTCATGGCGCCGAATGCTTCCAGTTGTGAGATTACACGGCCCATGGGTGGGTTGCAGGGAAGGTCTGTTGCCTTTGGACGCCCTCTGGAATTAAGCCAAAGTGTTTGAATACAAAGGGAAAAACAATCCAGTGTGGATGATGTCACAGAGCATCCTGAGGAAAGCGGCAAGGATAAAGCTTCCTACTGCTTGGATCCAAAGAACACAGACTTATTTTGGCATTAATTTCTTCTGCAGCCAGAAGCTTGATTCTTATGGAAGGATTAGCCCTAATCGTGAAGAGCCAGTACTGAAGAGGATGTGTGTATGTGTGTGTGTGGTTCCTCATCAGTGAATTAGAGAATTAACATTCCCAGCCCTCTTCTACATGATTTAGGTAGTTTATGAATCCCTGTAACTAGGCAAAGGCCATTTTCCCTGAGGTTCATAGGACATTGGCTTGCTCTCCTCAAGGGCACTAAAACCGTGACCAGAAATCTGCCATGTCATACAAGAGTGGTGGTTAGTAAATACAGAAAAATTCAGGGTAGAGAAGAGGGACCCAAAACTGAAAGGGCTTTAGGTCAGTGGCAGGCTAGTATCAGTAAAGAGAGATTCATTTTACTGAATTTCTTAGGTGACAAAGGAGGGTCTGTCTGTCAGCTCAAGCCACAGATGAAAGAATACCTATGCATTGTAAAGGTTTTAAAATTTTCTGTCTATTATGGTCTTTTGACATCCTAAAAGGAAAACAAAAACAAAGACATATTCTGGCTGGAGAGAGACTGCCCTTCTCAGGGCTAGCCAATCCTTAGAGATAGAAAAAGACCCAGCCCGGAGCATGCTTTAGATACGCAAACTAACTCAACCAGGGCCACATCTCCTCCAGGAGGCTGTACGCCCAAGAAGGCAATATTCTTCTGCCTTCATCATCGCAGGGCCAGGTATCAAGCAACTAGGAACAACCCTTATCACCCAGAGTTCTCCAGAATCATTCAAACTAGCCACAGCTAAGCTATTCATCCTGCCCTGCTTTGACTTTCTCACGTAAACCCTGATAGAAGCCAGCTGTGACTTGACCTCCCCTTTGCTGGTGTCTTCTGCCTCTGGACCACCCCGGTGTCTTTCCCACGTGGTCCTGTGCCACATCTGCTGTCTCAAGGACGTTTGAGTATAATACACTTGATTTTTTTCTGAGCCTCGATGCCGTCTGCTGTCATGGCCACAGCTGACTGACTATCTCATAAAAGAATACAAAGCAACCCAAGGTTGGGATGAGAGAAAACACATTTCTATCTTCATTGCAAAAGAAACGCCCCAAGGGTGATGAATATATTGTCATTACAATTCAGAATTTTTTAGATGGAAGGGGGTGCCTTCCTCTGCTTTGGAGGGACACCTTGGAACACCGTAGCCGGAGGACTGCCATATTCTGAGCCTTGCAGCCTCGGGAGATGATCACTAAGGCTGATCCAGCAGCTGGCTGTGGAACACGGCTGGCGGCGCTCACGGCTTCTCGCTCTGCAGCCTGTGGGCCGGGGGAGCTCACTGGATCACCCCAATGGCTGGGAGCACGCATCTGGGGAGAATCTGGTAATGCCTCTCTAGGCGCCAGATCTGATGTGTGTGGACTAATAGGCAACAGAACGGCCAGACCCCTAAGGTCAAAGGCCAAGGGTTTCGGGTTGCCCACTGGAGAGGGGCGCTGGCTGTGCCTTGGAAGCAGGTCCACCCGTGATTGTGGAAGGACAGGAATTCAGCTGCGCTGACGGAGGGCAGTGTTGGGAGAAAAGACTCCCAGGGCTTTTGTGAATTAGTGTGACAGCCACGCAGTGGGAGGCCGAGGGCCGAGAAGGAAGGGGAGACGCAGAGGTGGGGAGCTCAGGAGAGGTGAGTGCGGGCGGCAGGCAGACACCCTCCTAGCAGGAGAGTGACCACATCCAAGAGGTGTGGCCAAAAATACCTGGGCCTGTGTGTGGGGCTGGGCTGCAGGATGATAGGGAATCCAGACGCAGTGAGGATAAGGGCTGCATATGCTCCTCAGCCTGAAAAGAAACACTTCTTAGGTGCCGGCCCTTTACATCCATGAACTTGTTTCATTTTCCCCCAAATCCTGAGAACTAGGTATCAATATCATCACCATTTTAAGGATGAAGAATTTTTTAAAATTTATTTTATTGGAGTAGAGTTGATTTACAATGTTGTGTTAGTTTCAGGTGTACAGCAAAGCGAATCAGTTGTACATATACACATATCCACTCTTTTTTAGATTCTTTTCCCATATAGGTCATTACAGAGTATTGAGTAGAGTTTCCTGTGCTATACGGTAGGTCCTTATTAGTCATCTATGTTAAATATAGTTGTGTGTATACGGGAGGGATAAATTGAGAGATTGGGATATATATATATATATATATATATTCTTTTTTATATTCTTTTCCATTATGGCTTATCACAGGATGTTGAATATAGTTCCCTGTGCTATACAGTAGGACCTTGTTGTTTATCCGTCCTATATATAATAGTTTGCAAGGGATGAAGAATTAAACCTTAACTAGTTTGGTCGATTTATCTGGGGTCACAGAGATAGTAAACAGTTGGGGGGAAAAGGACTACAAGAAATTCACCTCCTTCCATAGCTGAAGTTTTAACCCTTAATGAGGAGAGGACCTGCTGGAAGCAGAATCAGGGTGTAGATGGTTTTTTGTTGTTGTTGTTGTTAAGGACCTAGAATATCCAAAGCGAACTCGAGAAACATAAACTTGGAAGACTTACGTTATGCTACATAATTTCAAGATTAACTATAACATATGGTGATCAAATAATTACTTTACTGACACAAAGATCAATAAATGGGTTAAATTAACAGAATAGAGAGCTAAGAAATTGATATATACTTATATGTCTATTTTATTTTTTCAACAAACACATGAAAACAATCCAATGGGAGAAAAAACAGCCAACAAACGGTGTTGGAAAAACTTGATATCCCTAGAGAAAACAATATACCTAGACCCTTACCCTACACTAAAGACAAATATTAATTTGAGATCTATTACAGACTTAAATAAAAATAGAAAAACTACACAGCTTTTAGAGAAAAATATAGGAGAAAATCTTTGTGAGTTGGGTGTAAGCAAAGGGTTCTTAGGACACAGGAATCAAAACCATGAAACACAAAACATGATAGTTAGATTTCCCCCAAACTAAATATTTCTCCTCATTAAAATTGGACCTGATCTCAGCCAAAAAAAAAAAGAAAAGAGGAATCCCAGTCACTAGGGCTGGGGCACGAGTTCAAAGCAGCACTCATGGCAGGAGATTCCGGCTGAGTCCTTTGGGATGTGTTGTAGAGCCACTCAGGTGCCCTAGGGATTGACCCATCTCAGAATCGGTAGCGGAGGGGCGTGTGTGTGGGGTACAGTCCCCTAAGCCCTAGGGACTGGGAAAATTCACAGCAGGGAAATCCAGGTAGATGATTCCACTAAACACTGATCTATCTCAAGCTCAGAAGGCCAGCGAAGAGGAGCAGTGAGGAGGGGGCGGTGGCCGCTGAGCTGAAAAAAATCTATCTTTCCCAGAAAATCAAGGCCAAGAGTCAACAAAAATACTTTTTCATCCACACAGAACTCCCCATGAAAGTAATAAGAGTTTGTTTAATTGGAGAGATTCCGTATCTGAAGTATAACGTTCAATTCTGGATATTTTGCTTTTCGGGAGAAGTTACTGTAATAGTGAAAACTAGGGAAAGAACTGAAGGAGGAGATATTCAAGAAGGTATCCACTTATGTATTCAAAACCCTACTGAGCACCAACGATAGTCCCTGAACTTGAACTAGATGTGCTGAGATAATGAAAACATGACCCTGCTCAAGTAGTTCACACTCAGACATGCAGAGAGGGGACATCTACATTTGTGCAGTAGAGAAATGGACCCTGCTGGGTGATGCTACAGAAGTTTGAACCAGGATCTGTGTATGGAGTTTACAGGGAAGTAGAGTTAATCTCTGTATCAAGAAGAATTTTTTATTGTTAGTATCTCTAACGATCTGGTGAAGATCAGGACCATCGACTCAGAATTTGGATGACCAACTTGAAGAATATATATAGAAGAATTTCCTGAATTTGTTAGGAGGTTAAGCTAGGTAATTCTGAAGGCTTCTTTTTATACAAAGATTTAAAGGCTTTATGTTATTTTTCATTAACCACTAAATAGCATTTCCTCCAATTTTATGAAATGAACAATGGTGAAAGATTGTCCAAGAGGATTAAAAATAAAGTGTCAGAAAGACCTCATCTTCTTGTTAAAGTAAAAACACTTGGGTCTAGTTTTTTATTTTAATAATTATGAGCCATATTTTCATGCCAAGAGAAAAGATCATACTGACCCATGTTTTGGTATTATTTGTGCCTTTGTTCATTGCATCAACGTTGTATTTTAGTTGATCTGTTTTTATTTTCATTTTGTATTTCTGCGTATGTCCTAAATTTAAAAAAAAAAAAAAAAAAAAACTCAGGCAGGATCATGGATTTTCTTAAGAGAAAAATTAGGGAAAGCCCAGAATAAGGGCTGACAGGGAAGTTTCCAAGGGCCAGAGATGCTTCTGGATCAGTTACTCTTGTGTCCCAGGCTGTCCCTGAATCCCGCTGTGAGGTCAGACATACTATTTCTTGCAGGTGAACCAAATTCAGGTTTTGATAGTCTGGGTCTCAGAAAGGTCTTATCAGGTTCTTTTCACAACCTGTTATTCCATTTATATTATTTATATAATGCAAACAAAATAGTACCTTTACCTACATCATTTATATTTGATTTTTGGAGTCAGACTGATTTCTGTTGGAATCTCATGTCTACCACTTACCTATGTGAATTCCAACCAGTTATTTTACGTTTTTGATCCCCATCCCTTTAAAAGGGTAATTAAGAGAATGAAATCAGATAGCGTTATAAAATGGTAGGTGTCCCATAAATGTCAGTAGTTTTCACCTGGACAAAACCAGGAACTTTGCCTTGGCTGACTTAAAGCAGCCACAGTGAACATGATGGGGGCAGATGTTCTGATTTTTAAAAAGATCAAAATGTGAAATGACTGATTTGTCTTTATTAGACCACGTACACACAAAAGCACGCCCTTGTCCCGGACTCGCTTCTTGACCCTCATCACCCTGATGCCAGCCCATCCCACATACCTTCCTGGACCTCGGCTGCATCGCTGGGGAGATTGGCCTCATCAGAGAGGCGAGGTCCAGGGATGGAATGTGGGTGTCTGGAAGCTGAAAGTGGAATATTGCTGCTCAGAAAACCATGTCAGAAGCGGGTCAAATTCTAGAGAAGACCATACTACGTGATAAAAAAGCAGATCAGTGGTTTCTCGGGGCTAGAGGTGAGGGAAAGAAACTGACAGCAAAAGGGCATGAGGAACTTTCTGGTGTGATGGAAATGATGTATATCTTTATTGTGGTGTTGGTTACATGCCTTATACACTTGTCAAAATTCATCAAACTGTACACTTAAAATGTTTGAGTTTTATTGTATATAAATTATACCTTAATACAGCTAATAAGAAAGACAAAAAAAGAAGAGGGTCAAGGCTGGTGTAAATTGCCAGAACTACCTTTAATATCATGAGTACTCTATCATCCTAATTGCAAAAGTGCAACTGGCACGTATTTTCTCAAACCTGAGGACAAGATGTATGTTCCTAGGAGTCGAGCCATTTGAGATATTACTTTAAGCTTAGCTATTAACCGACTATCACTGTCTGTATCAGAGCTTCCCTCCTCTCTAAAATGGAGCTAATAATAATTGTCTCCATTGAGTTTGTGCTCACTGTGTGCCAGGCACCATAATCGAAGGAGATTAAATCGAAGGAGATTAAATGATATCTAAGAGAGAGAGATTATGAAAGGCTTTTGAAAAGAAGGCAGAGAGAAGCTAAGTCACTTGGGAAGGTCACGCTGGTGTAAGCAGCCCATTTGAACTCTACCTTCAGGATTACAGGCTTTCAGAACCTCTAGGGATGTTCCCCTAGCTCCCTGTGAATTCTCCAAATGATTTCAAGGCTCATGGGAAATTAAAGAAGGAGGGGGAAGGGCTTTTAAAAAGAAAAGCTTAAATAAATATGGTATTTGCTGCATTCCTGGTATATACTTTTGTTGTCTATTTTGTTAATGATTTTTTAAAATTATGAATAAGCTTCAAATTCTATTTAATGAGCTTTCTGCATCTACTGGGTATAACATATTGAGAAGATTATTTTTTTCCTTGAATGTGTTCATATATTACCTGTATCAATAGATTTTTCTAATGTATATTATCTTTACATTCTTGGGTAGATGTATCCACTGGTAGATTTAATTTGCAATTTCTAAAGTTTCTTTTATTATATAGCAAAATTTAAATTGGCCTATAATCTTAATGTTTTATATTTAATCTTTGTTTTAGGCATTACAATTAAACTAGCCTCGTAAACTGCAAAAAAAAAGAAAGAAAAGCTTAAAGAGTTTTGTAAGTAAGACATATTTATGGTTAAACCCACGGCCCTGCATCTATGCAATGTTGGAATTTCCAGGTAGACAAGCTGCATTATCTCAACCTCTGCTCCTTTCACCAGAGAAATGAACTCTAAAGCCATGGGGTGTTAACCGATATTAATGACTCCCTGGCAACGCTCCAGATTGCAAACCAAAAGACGACAGTGAGCAGAAGAAAAACATTAAAAGTTAAAAAGCCCAGTGCTTTTCTACCTAATCAGACGTCAAAGCCTGAGGAGCTTACTATTTATTGAAGTTACCTTTTAGCAGTTTTTTTTTCTAATGCGTCTTTACAGTATTTCTGTCTATATTTTTAGTTGTCAAGACGTCATTAATGACAAGTCAATGACAGCACCTTTCATCACACGGTTTCAAATCTTCAGAGCCACTTTGTTGTCACTTTGGAACAGTGGAGGAGTGACGAAGACACACAAAAGAAGGGTTTGATGAATGACTATTTCCACAGGAAATTAAAGACTCATCCTTTTCCACATTGCCCCACGGCATCAATAAGTCACGTTCGGTTGGACAAGTCATCATGCTTTTAAGTCTGTCTCACTGTTTCTGATGGTTACTTCCCTGATCTATAAAAGGCACTTGCATTCTTAATCTGTTTGATTCAGCACTCCCCAGAGATTATATGAAGGAAAGAAAGACTATTCCCAGCCATAGACCGTAGAGCAATCAATCATGACTATGTAGCCAAAGGAAGCATCATAAGGGTGCCTACTAGCAGGCATACACCCAAAAAAGATCGAGCAAGAGAGCAATGCTTTCAGTCTTGGCTCACTTAGTAACCCACTAGATGGTCTTACCTTAGTTACGGACGATGAAGTTCAGCTCAGACCCCCGTGTCCTTTGCATTGTATAAGAGCACGGCAACTAGACGTCCAGGGCTCCTTTCTCTCTGCTCCTCCAAGCTCTCTCAAGCTGTCAGCACCCACCGCCATGGAGATGAGAAAGCACACGGGAGAATCTCGCTCTTCTTTGCCTTTCCGGACACATTCACCACATACAAAGGCCACTGAGATCTCCGCTTGCCTCTAGTGAATCAACACTTTCTTTAACTTGTTCCCATGCCTACCCGTAGTAGATAGTCTTGCCAGTGGTGGCTTCCAGAAAACAAGAATCAAGAAGAAAGAGCCTCCCTTCCTGCCCATCTATACCTTTGTTTTTCGAACTTATTCAACAAGGCTCCCCCCAAATCACAAAATGGCCGAAAGTTGCCCCTAAACTTCTCACCGTCCCAGAGGCTGGATTTTTTTCTCACTAACACCTCCAGGACTTGAACAACTTCTTCCAAGTGTGTTCTTCTTAAGTGTAGGCGCCCTAGACTGTCACTGTAACGATTTTTCTCTGTAAACACACCCTGTCTATGTAATTGTTCACCTAAGGCAAACAGCATTTCATTTGGGTTCCAAGGAAATGTGTGCCCCTTGAAGACCACTGACAAGCCCAGTAGTGGTTTCAAGGACAACGTTTAGATATTTTTCTGAGAAGCCCGTTTTATTTTCTGGCTTGTTTGTTTGTTCTAAGTTTGGGATATGGGAGAGAATAAGTCTCTTACTCAATATCCACTTTTCACCTATTGGGAAGTCTTGTAATTTGGAATGAACTAGTCATGAAAATGTGGACATTTCCAAGAAATTGATTGGATGCTGGTACCAATTACTAAGATGATGAAACCAGGAGAGAAGGAATTTTGAAGTGGGGAACTCAGTGGTTGAGGTTTTATTGTGGTTAATTGGATATGCTGACATCCAAATGAAGATGTCAGGTAGACAATACGTATTCTTCTGGAATTGAGGGGAGCAGTCCAGAATGGAGGTATAAGATTGGAAGTTATCAGTACATATAGGGTATTCAAAACCATGAACATGGATGAGACCACGCAAGGAGTGAGGGTAGTTAGAAAAGAGAAAGAAAGATTCCCAGGACTAAGCTCTGGGGCAACTCAATTTGAAGTTGGGAAGATGAGGATGAGCCAACAAAGGAGACTGAAAGGGAGAATTTCTTGAAGTAGACAGAAAACCATGAGATGGAGGTGAAGAAAAGATGGCAAGAAAAAGGGAGTGATCCTCTGTGTCGGAGATTAATGAGAGGTCGAGATGAGGACTAAGAACTAACTGTTGGATGTGGCCATGTGACGTCACTGGTGGCTTGACGAAAGATGTCTCAGTAGAGTTTTGGAGACAAATGCCTGATTAGATCAGGAACAAGCGGGAACAGGGTGAGAGGAAGTGGAGAAAACACGTATCCCCTTTGTAAGGAGTCCTGCCGTCAAATGGAGTAGAAAAATGGGCTGATGGATGGGAAGGAACATGGAGCTCAAGGGGGGTTTACTTTTCAGGGCGGGAGTTTTTTGTTTTGCTTTAATATGAGAGATGTACAGTTTGTCACATAAGATTTTGCCAACTTCTTAATTTTTAATTAAGTAAATGTCCTACAAGGATTCTTGTGTGTCGTTTTTATTAAAAATAAGTACTTCTTTTGGGAGACTTGAAGAAGGTGTCCTGTTTGGTCTCGTGGTTTCATTACAAAATCATGAAGAGAGGGTGGAATACTTGTATTGAACCAACAGCTGTGTCTGCTTTGTGCATGTTATATTACCAACCACCAATTTAACTAATTGGGTGAGAAGTGAATAGTCAACTTTCTAAAAATCATTTTCTCCCCCATTTTTTCCTACATTATGCAAAATACTTTGCTTAATTTCATCGTAAATAAAACATTGTTTATATAATTGTGTAGAACAACATAAACTACAGAAAATATAAAACCCATACTAATAACTTCTCAGTACACATTAAAATAATCCTAACTGTAATCTACAAATTAATCATAGCCTAATCCTAAACTACTTGTTCACCTATAACATTGTTTGGTGTACAGTTTATGCTTAATAGTTATTTCTTGAAAAAAAAAGAATGAATGAATGAATGAGTGAATAACAAGTACTAAAGAAATCTGCAATTATCACCATTTTCCTTAAGAGTTATATTTGTTTTCAGACTAGGTTATGAATCCAAGTTCTTTCTAAACCGTTCAGATTTGTGAGAAGAGTAAATAAAATATGAGACATATCAGTTGAGAATCTACTTAATGACAGACTGATATGTTAATGAGAGACCCATTAATAGGTGTAGTCGCATATGCACAGAGTTTTCTACAGCTTTTATAGTACAGTTGAGGAGGGGCATACATTGTCCTCAACAGAATCACTTTAAATGCACAGGATACCCTAGACCTGGGATTTTCAGCCTTGGTATTTTGGGCCAGATAATTCCTTTTTGTGGGAGGATGTTGTGGGCTTATACGGCGTTTAGTAACAACCCTAAACTCTTCCCACGAGACGCCACATGACCCCAACCCCCAAGGTGACAGCCAGCAATGTGTCCAGACACTGTCCAATGTCCCCTGTGTGACAAAAATCACCCCTGGTTGAGAACCGCTCTCCTAGCCTCAAAGAACCAGGTAGATGAGTTTTACTCTCGGTTAGTGAAGTCCATAATAGGATATGGATTCACAAAATACATAAATATGATTTCTTTCCTAAAACACCATAAAGGTGGATTCTTTAAGGAGAAGGTACGTGTGTAAAATGTGTATAAAAGGACGCAGTGTTTGGAACTCGATGTTAACACAGCTCTGTGCTTAGGAAAATATACATTCATAAGAAGAAGGCTGGACTTCAGGAAAATAGGTAGAGAGAAAGCGCATTTCCATTGAGGCATTAAGTGTCCGCATTGGTTTTTCAGAGAATCGCGTTAAGATGGGTTCAATTTCTCATCTTTAAAGTGCGAGGCAACATAGTGATTACGAACTGCGGTGGGAGACACTCTGCTGATTAGAAGCCTGACTCTCGCGGCGCCTCCATCCCCCCACCTGTGAAAGAATGAGAATAAAAACACCTATTCGGTATAGCTCTCAGCAGAAGCAATGAATGAATATTCGTAAAGCACTTATAAAAGTATCAGACAATAATATTTGCCCTCTCAATGCCGTTAAATAACAGTCTGATGGGAGAACACGAAGAGACACACCTGGGCTGGAGGATGATTTCTGGGTGGTGAAAAGTCAAACGAAAAATGGAAAACATTGGAAGATCTTACATGGCTGAAGGAACGGGCAAAGTGTTAGGTAAGAGTAAAAGTGTGTAAAATGGAAGGCATCGAGCTTAGGGAAAAACTATATAACCATTCTTATGATGATCTATAAGATAATCAAACTGACTAATTTAATAGAGTAATTTGAAATAGAAAAAAAAGTTAGACCTTTCTATGGTACATTGTAGACACTAGGTAATGGACAGAACTGTTTATGTTAACATAATTTTCCATACTTAGGGGGAAATTCTAAGTTGTTAGGTGTAGCCTCAGCCCCTGCTGAAACCGTGCCTTTGGAGAGACCCAAACAAACTTCAGAGGAGCCACTATTGCCGGCCGGAGGGCTTCCTGTTATTCCAACTGCCCGGTGACCATAGGCGACAGAGGAAGTGTCTGAAGTTCTCACTGCGAAACAGGGCATTCCTCTCCCGCCACTTACGAAGGTCTCTCCCGCTACCTATGTTCCTAAGTTGTGGGAAACTTACTGACTTATCTTCCTCTCTTTGGCCAAACTGTGCCAAAGCGGAGTGGACAATCTTAATAGATGTCCAAATGTGGACTCAGAAATCAATCAGTGGTCAATTGGTTAGCGTGGGCTTCCTCTCAAATGAGTGATCGTTGTTCCATTTTAAAGCTTAACAAAGAGGCATCATAAACATTTCTGCTTAGATCATTATTTTCTGAACTGGAATGAATCACTTCTCCGGCTGGTTGTTGTACCATCTACCGAATACACACATTACTGAGCAAAGACCCTGTGAGAATCGGCGCAGTGGGCGAGTCCGTCACCTCAAAGGCTCAAAAGGGCACGAGCACAGCAAGACGTCCTTGCCTGAGCCCTGCTATGACAGCCCCTCAAGGTGGCCCTCGGTCTCTGCTGGGACATTTTCATTGACAAGGACCTCAGTGACCCTCACGTGTTCTGTTCCTATTTTATGATGACTCAACTCTCTCAATGAGGAAGTCCTTCCTTAAACTCAGATAAAAATGTGTCTTCCGTAGCTCTCACAGGATGTTCCTGTCCCCCTACTGTCCCTCTGCAAAACAAGTCACGTCCTACTTCCAACAGGCAGTTCTTCAGACAAAAAAAGACCAGAATCTCCTCGTTACTTCTTACCTTCCAAGTCCCGGGCTTCACTTCCTCCAGGGAAAACCCTCCAAAGCCTCCTAGGTTCCTGATATGCAGAGTGATGATTTAACTTGTCACTTTTAAGAGTGAAGAGTGTTGGGACAAATGCTAAAACGATGAGTCACCAAGACAGCAGGTGTCAACCAGGACTGCTGGGACATTTAGCTTATTCACAAGCAGTTGCGTGCTAGCAAGTTTTCATTACGGGTTCTCGGAGGGAAAAAAAGGACTGATTGCAGAGTTTGCCAATTTCTTTTTTTTTTTAATTTTTAATTAGAGTATAGTTGATTTACAATGTCGTGTTAGTTTCTAGTGTGCAGCAAAGTGATTCTGTTATACATATACATATATCCATTCTTTTTAAAATTCCTTTCCCACGTAGGTTATTACAGAATATTGAGTAGAGTTCCCTGTGCTATGCAGTAGGTCCTTATTAGCTATCTATTTTATATCTAGTGGTGTGTATATGTCAATCCCAAACTCCTAATTTATCCCCCCCACTTTTGCCTTTGGTATCCATAAGTTTGTTTTCTACATCTGTGACTATTTCTGTTTCGTAAAGAGTTTGCCAATTTCTATGGTATAAACTGCAACCCTGGCTGATGTCCAGTTGCTGATGGGATGTACCAGAACGTGGAGGTGGTAAGGGGGGTGAACAGCTAGCTCTTGGGAGCTGACACAAGTCTGCTCCAGCACACCCCTGGGTCATAAACCATGTTTCAGGATTTGCTCAGTATCCTGATTACTCTTCTCTGATTCTCTCTTTTAAAATGTGACGTATCTTAATTCACAGTTATTGAGGTGTTGTTTGACCAGCCCAGAATCTGTCCAGATTCCACTCAAAATTCCACTGCAAAGATCCAATTTCATCAAAATTCAACTTCGCAACTACTGGGAATGAGAGTAGGGAGATGGAGAAAGACAAAGTCACAGAAAAAGTCTCTAGCTTCTCATATTTGGGTCAGGAAAAAAAAAGTTGGTCTTTAGTGTCTGTACTGGAAAGAAAATTGGGCAAAGCTGATATATGTTAAATTATATATATATATATATATATATATATATATATATATATAATCACTAAGCAATTCTTATCTACCACGAAGTCTTAATTAAATTTGTCATTTTTTTAACGGAATGAAAAAGAAACTGGCTTCAAAACGGCTGGCTTGTTAAGAGGGATAGTGCAAAAAATGATTTAAAGTTTTAAACGTTTCCCTGTAATTCAGTAAGCCTTTGTGAAGTCCTTCTCGTGCATTAAGGAAACTCTATAAATATTCAACTTAAAACTCTGCAAATGAATAAACTTCTTTTCATGGGTAGCCTTCTTCACTCTTGGATAGACTCCACTTTCTTTAAAGCCATGGGTGTGTTTGTGATCGTTCTTTAGGGAATCCACCCTGCAGTTGTTACTTGTGAGTCATTCTTCCCCAACGGTGTAATTTACACCCTTCTTCTGTTCATACTGAATGCCACTGGTGGAGACAAACCACGTTAGCGCCCAATAGCGGTTACAAGAAAAATTAAAGTGTTCATTTGGCTTGAAGGCGGAATCTAGGATGGGGAAAAGTATGAGAGAGAGCTGGAGTGGTGAGCCACATCTGGGAAGTCAGGTTCAAGAATTTCAGTTATTCTTCTCAGGCACGATTAAAGGGCTTTGATCAGGGGAGTAGGACAATCTGATTAGAATTTAAGAGCATGTGTTCTGGCAGCGGTGGTGAGAATGGATTGGCTAGACAACTGATAGGGAGGGAAGTGAGGAAGATATTGCATAACCTGGGGGAATAAAGCAAAGGGAACAGATTCAAGAGGTACTTGGGGGTCTGAATCCACAAGAAGCAGAAATCCATCAGGGAGGGAGGGAGGGAGGGAAAAGGGAAAGGAGTTGCAGAGTAAAGGGAAGGGTGGGAAGAGTTGAGTATGATTCCAAGGGAAAGATGGGTACGGCTGCAATCAGGTCAACAGGTGGGATGGCAAGAAACTGGTGATTTTATTTCTTGGTTCAATAAGGGGATGGTGGGTAGGGAGACAGGATCAGAGATTGAAAGAGAGTTGAAAACATTTGAAATAGTCAACCGTAGGGAAGTTACAAACTATGTTACATGAGCCTGCATTGAGGGCCCGTCCTTAGGAACGTTTCCTCAAGAATCTGATGGAAAACGTGTATTCTGTAAACGTGTCCCAGGTGCTCCTGTTAGGTCTTCCCACTTCCATGTAATGATCTGTGCCTCTAATTTTTAGTGAAACTCACCAAAGAAAACCAATGCATTTTGATTTAAGAATTTCAACAGGGTAACTCATTCCATTCGTGGTTTCCAGATTGACCACTAAAGGGCCTTTATGACAAAAACAGTGAACTTCCCACAAATACTTGTTCCGAAAACATTTGCTGGAGGGCTGCCCTCCCCCGGCCCCGCCCTCACACAAGCCCCTGACATCAGCACGGGCATAGGAGCGTGCAAGCGACTGATGCATCCTGGTGTGGAAGTCCGAAATTTAGTCAGGGAGCAATCCCCAGTGAAGTCATGTCTCGTTCAGGATTAAATGGCTAACTCGGATTCAGTGATCATATTAAGAAAAATGCATGTAAAAGGCCCAGGAATTTTTCCTTTGTTGGATTCACAAATTAAACTTGCACACGTCATGTCTGCAAAGCAAGCATTTCACCATGTCAGATGCTTTCTCTGACTGTTAATAGGATGTAAGAGAAAATAAAGAACATGCTACTTTCTCCAGCTGGCTGGGTCATGTACCTTACCGCACCTCTGGAATTACACATTTTAAATGTAGATTTCTTGACACTCTAAAAAGGCAAGTTTATATCCAAAAACCTTGACCAAGTTACTAGCTATAAACTGTTCAACCTGTAGAGGCCACTGAAAACGCTGAGGTCAAAACACAGTCCTGCCTAATCCCCAAAGCATTCCAGGTCTGAGAGGTGTGGTTTTCAGTAGAGCAGAAAGTGTACATCAACTGAATTATGAAGACAATTGCCTTTATTCTCCATAGGATGTAATGCATATATTGTCAGACAGCCGTGTTTACCTGATACCTAATGCAATCTGAAAAACTAGCAAGTTACCAGCAATTTCCAAATCTTTGCTCCAAATGTTCTCTGTTGTCACATCAGACAAAAAAGGATTGTTCCTTTGGAAATATGAGCCACTATTTTGATGTTATAATCATAGCCATTACTTATTGAATACATACCACACACACATTAGTACGTAGGACTTTGGTAACAGTTTTACAGAAGTTATTTGTTTTCATTCTTAAGCCACCCATAAAATAGGTACTTACATCTCTAGCAATTTTTAAATAAGATTTAAATATACTGATAGGCTATCTCAAAGTCTTGTTATGAAAGAAGGTATCAGCAGGATTAGAACTGAAACCTTCTAAAACCAAATACCACATACTTCTCAGTTAATAAAGGCAAAATAGACGTCTCAAAGAAATAGAGCCAATTTGAACTAATTACAGATGATGTCGTTTTCCAAAGAAAACAACCCCCCAAACCGGACTGTGTGCAGGAGACAGAAGCAGTGAGGCCTTCGCTGCAATGACCCGGAAAGAGGACTGACTATGACAAATGCCGAATTGTCATCAATCTGAACCAGGTCAAAGGAGTCTTGACCCAAGTATGAACCACTTCTAACAGTTCGTCTGGCTTTCAAAATTATTGGCACTCCACTGAAGGTCCAGTGGCCCTAAATGACTGTCTAAACTTGGGCAGGGCTCATTTTGCTATTTAAAAGTTTCTATATAGACATCAAATAAATATTGCAGAAATGAAGATCACCCAAATGAGAACAAGCTGGGGCTATCATTCAGAGTTTGCTCTAGCAGGGGGGTCCGCCGCCATCACTCGTGTTTGGCAGAGATTCAAAGAGGAGGCAGAAGAGTGGGAAAGCATTATAGTTAAAAAGAAAAAAGGAAGGCTTCAGGTATGGTCTGATCCAAGGCTAGGGGCATGAGAAGCTGGAATCAGGTGTACTAGAAGTGGGTGTCTTCTGTGATGAGGAGGCACATTTTGCTTTCCCTTGTTGGTTTGAAGTTAGAAGCAGGGGATGAAAATTAGGGAAGTTGGAAGTCAAGGACCAATTCTTGATCATTTTGGGCCCATTGTTACAAAAATGTGTCTTCCAGGGCTATTTGCTACAGAGCTGGGGTGGGGGGGGACGGTCAGAATTGTATTGTCATATATGATCTTGGCCACCGTTCGTATATTCAACCTCTCAAAACAGTAGAACGTGGTGGTAAATGAAATGTGGGAAAACCACTTTGAACAAACGTGCTTCTTGAAACTATAGCCTCCATCCAATACTTAAAATTGAATCATTCGTGGGAAAAAAACCCCAAATAAATTATTCAGACTCCCTTATTATATGAGCTAAAAAATGCATTCAATCACTCATTTTTTTTTTTTTTTTTCAAAGCAGGTTGACTTTCTTAGAACTCTATCTATTGGCCGATATGTTAAAGCTGGGTTAATTTAATTATCATTGAATCTGATCTTGATGAAAACGACTGTAACAAATACTCAATAATAACAGTTTTCTGGGGATAAATTGCATGGCCTTGCACTATAAATTTTTGAAAACAGCAGTTCCTGCCATCTCTCGAGACTGATCAACTATAGCGAGCTGGATGCATCCTGTTCTTGGAAATATGGCATTTTGCCCAATATGACTCTTTGAACAGTCAAAAATTATTTTAAACTAGGGGGGAGAGTGGGTAATAAATTTCAGCCTTGTCAGATCTACCAATTCAAACTGGTTTCAGTCACAAAAAAGAAGGTCAAAGTATTTGACCATTTTCCCTACCTTTTCTGCTGGCTGTATTTCTCTGACTCATCACCTTACAGGCACCATAAAGCGCCACGTGGATGGGTGCAGTCAGTTAAATATTTTGCCAGCCCTTTCTTTCAGTCTAGATGGTGTCTGTGTATACAGTACACACTTTCACTAATTATTAGAAGCTTACGTTCTTTCAACTTCTGCAACTTTCTCCAATTCACAGATGCAACCCTGAGGATTTATTTGTGATGCAGACCACATTGTAGACCTTTTGGTATTATATAACACCTGATTTCCTAGCCCATAAATGAGGTTCTGCTCAGACAGGGTAAGTAACCTAAATTCGCCTAAATTAAAACTCCTCCCTCCCATCCCAGGCCATCATAGTACTTGACTTATTTATGTTATTCACTGTGTAGTCGATGCACCCAAGGGTCTCGAATTAAATGTAAATATTACATGAGAGGGTAAAATAAGGGAAAAGTGACTCTTCACAGAGTACGGGATCAGGATGATTGAAGGGAACAGGCAAAAATCAAGCAAAGCAGCCCTCCCTGGAGAACAGCAGGAAAGTGAAGACCTACACGGGGCTAAAGCAAAGTACTAGACGTGCAACCAGTAGAAGAGAGGAAATCAGAGCATCAGGAGTGTGTGTGTGTGTGTGTGTGTGTGTGTGTGTGTGAACTGGGAGACAGGGTGAGGGACAGAGTGGAAGGAAAACCCAAAATAAATGCTGCCTGTTTTTAACTTGTTTGCAATTTATCCTGTCAAGGAGCAAATCTTATTATATATCGTTCCTCAACCTAACTTTTGATTATTTGCCCCAAAGACATAAATGCTGTTCCTTGCCCACCCGTCCCTGCCCCTGGCCTTTTTACTATGTTCAAGGTGGTTACTGTGAGACAGGCTGGGACCTGGGACCTGGGACCCTTTGCTGCAGGGCTTGCACCTGGACAAACGTCTCCTTGAGCAACAAAACACAAAGGAATTATGAGGGACTAAACATAACTGCGTGCACGCGCAGTCGGGGCAAATTATGAACAGTAAGATAGAAAAAGGCCCCAACGCAGCTGTCACCTCTCCACTTGTGAGGTGTCAGGAGCAAAAGCACGGTACCACGCGGGATCCCTGCACACAGCACCGTGAAGGGGGTGGGCAGACCTCCTCAGCCACCCCTCCTGCCCCGACACACTGATCCGCCCACCTTACCCCCTTTAAGCTCACCCCCCGCCCCCCGGGGATGGAGCAAGGGTATGCATTCCTTGCTTTCGCCCCCTCCTGCTGCAGCACACGTCCCAGTAAAGACTTGTCTGAATCCCTCATTGGGCCTCTTACCAATTTCTACTGATTGAAGAGTCCAAGAGGTCGGTAACAAATGGGCTATTTGCAAATTTATGATTTGCAAGACATAATGCCGGTCCATAGGAAGTTAGTAAGCTGTTTAGAAGACTAGCTGTAGCAAACAGGCAATGATCACTTGTATTTGTATTTCAGTTAGGTTTCGACTAACAGTCAAATGAGTGGGAAACGGTCCTGGCTGACGGCTGATGAGCAGAAAAGGAAATGGAAACCAGGATGTGCTCCTCGCTGCTCGATTTCATCTGGAAAAGCGTCATGTAAAAGGCGGATTTGGCTCTGACTTTGAGACACCTGCTTAGACAGGTGAGTGGCGTGGGAGAGGACTTAACATACTTCAGAAGGGAGGAAAGGACGCAGCATTTGTGTAAAGTGAGAGAGAGAAATGGTGGCAGAGAGGGCCGAGACATGAATTTGGGCCCCAAATGGCAAAACTTCTACCTGCCTGGCTGAGGACTTTGAGTCTTTTTTCAGTAGCCATCATTTGCTCAACAATATTTCTGAACAAGGTTTTGGTTACATTTTTGGCCATCGAGGCAAACGAAATGGATCACACTTCCATTTTGCAGATTCTCTGTTTGACAAATTTAGCAAAATTACACGGTCCTTTATACATTTCCTGGTCACTTAGGTAGATAAATCATAGATTATTGAAGAGAGACTACAGAATTTGATCATTCACAATGGCAGCTCTGGGCTTTTAAGTATCTTTAACATGTGAATATGATAAATGAACCCAATGAATTCAGCTCAGTCTGTAAGTAGCACTATGAGCCTAAATTAGGTCCATAATTCAGCCCAGAAAAGAAAAGTACCTGGGAAAATCAACTCCAAGGGTTTCCACTGACCTCAGTTACCCATATAATGTGTCGATTTTATCCAGCCAAAGTGTAACAAAGATGATCTGTTTTCTACTAGCTAAAGGTTTGTGAGAAGGCACACAGTGTTTTGCCATAGACTTTCCCCCTTATCTTAGAGCTTTCAAGCCTGTAGCATTTTCTTTCAAGGGAAAAACAAAAACCTCAGAACAATTACCCCATTCAATGATAAAATCACTGCCATCAGCCTTTCTACCACTGACCCTTTGGACAGAAGCAGAAACAGCAGGTTCTGCCTAGATCAAGTTGCCCTGTTTCACCAGCACAAATACTTTGGCAGGAAGATAAGTATGTGATTCAATTCAAGGTGGAGCCTAAAAAAATAAATGTTTGAGCAAATGATTGAACAGCTTTCTTGCTGTGCAAAGAGGCAGCTGAGGCCGGACAGAAGTGGACACCACCAGTCTCAGTCAGATCTCTTTGCTTAAAGCCCCGGGGCATCAGGACTAGACCTCGGGGGATGGACGCAGTTATTGCCAGGGTTATGCAGTGTCAGAATACCATGCTCTGCCTTGATCGTGAGTGTGAGGTGACTAAAGATTCTAAACAGAGTTAGTAGAGCTGTGTGTCCTCTGTAAACACTGAAGTAACTGGCTTTTAATTTTTTACCTACATATAGATTTGGTAAACAGATATAATAACCTTCTGAAAAAAGAATGTTACACACGGTGGTAAGTCTCGTTTATAGCTCAGTATTCTCCCTTCTTCCTAGCTAAGTAAGTTTATTTATTACTGTGACCTCCGGTTGTAGACTGCCATAATTATGGAAACCCTGCAGTTTTACACTTTAGTAACATAAGGTGTTTTTTTTTTTTTTTTGCCCCCCTCATTGTCTCCTCCAAGTCAAGAATCCCACCTTTGGGAACTACTGGAGCAAATAAACAACAAAAACCACGGCTTATGTGGTTGTTTCTCGTCAGACTTCAGGAATCTGGGCGGATGGAGTGTTGAATGAAAGCAGGCATACTAAGGCTCTCGTCCCTGGCAGTTAAAATTCATGTACAAATTATGCAAGGCTCTTAATCTGATCTAAAAACAAAAACTTAGGTGGTCAACTCATGTGGCTTAAATCACCCAATTCCTGAACACTTCCCACACCCCCTCCCTAAAGAGCCAAATAAATAAGGATAGTAGGACCCCAAGCTTACAGCATGGTGCCTGGCACACAGTAGGTCTTTAACAAGTGTTCTCTACTATTGTAGGTCCAAGAAGAGGAGAAGCAGAGGATTCAGAAGGAGAAACTGGCTTGATTTGCTTGTTCCTATCTCTATACTCCATGTGGCCACAGAAGACCAACTTTCAAACGTTCTGATGGACATAAGGCTAAAAAACTTTCTTCATTGAGTTTTCAAATTGAATTTATAGGTTATTTTAAACTGAAGACTTAATTTACTAAGCCATATTAAGACCTATAAATTTTAAGTAATTCAAGACATGGAACTAAAATTGGCCATCGGGCAAAGCTATTATGACTCAAATGCCAGAATCCCGTGAACAAACAACAAATAAAATGCTGGTGACGAAGACAGAGGTCATGCCCCCTCCGTGAGCTTTTATTAAAGTTCCTAGTAGAAAAAAAACACCACCACCTGACTTCATTTGATTTCTTTTCAATGGCAGCCACTAACTACTTTGAATATAGCCCAAAAGGACCATCCCATTTACCTATAAGTTAGAACTAGTCCTCTCTTCCAGGTTTAGAAAAAATGCAGCATCCAAAAAAGAAGCGTCACTTCACTTCTGTTCTCATGGAGGACCAAATTCATTAAATGAGTTAGAATTAACCCTTTTAATGAAATTCACTCCCCTGGGAAGGTCAACATTTCTAAAGCGCTTGTCTGCTACGTATTCGCTGTTTCATATCCTTGCCCCCCAAAACTCTATCACTGACCCAAATTAAAGAGAAACAGAAGTTTGATAGTGGTGAAGTGCCTTGGCCTATACATTCCCCTGGTTTCCAAACTTGAATGTGGATCCGAATCACCTGGAAGGTTTGTTAGCTACACTGGACTCCATCCCCACAGCTGCCGATTCAGTAGGTCTGAGATGGAGCCTGAGAATTTGCATTTTTTACAAGTTCCCAGGTGATTCTAATGCTTCTAGGGCCGGGACACACTTTGAGAACCTCTAGCCTAAATCACATAGGGCATAAGGGGCAGAGTCTAGATTAAAACCCAGGTCTGCCTGATTCTACAATACAAACCGGTTGCACGCTAAGAAATCACTTGTTATCCTTTTAAGATTTCTCTACTGCAGAGATGGAAGAGAAAAGTAGAATCTGTAGGATTTGCACGTTTTTTGAAAGAGGAATGGATCTGGAGTCGAAACCCTGGAGTCTGAGTTCCCTTGGGTGCCACGTATGGCTTCATTGACCTGAGCCTAAGCATTCCCATCACTACAGTGAGAATTCTGCTACTTTACTCTCACTCACCTCACAGAGTCGTTTTGAAGATGTGATCACTGTTGTAAAAGAATTTTCTAAGCTTTGAAGTGCTACCCACAAATGTTTGTTATTTTCATTAGGAATCAAATCAGAAAAAGAGTAAAACAAGAAAAACAAAAATATGCGAGTGAAGGATCTGGTCTTTAGTTTAAAAGCTGAGACTACGCAAAAGGAAATGCCAAGCACAACAAAGAAGTTTATTAGAACCTTCAGGAATTCAGGGATCTTTAACATGAACGCACTAACAGTCCTACGGGTAGGGCAACTGCCAAATTTTTCCAACAGTTTTTGTTTTCGACTTAAGAAGTAAACATCCTATTTCTTCAAGAGACATTTTTATGATGAATCCTGGAAAATGATTAATCATTATTTTCATGTAATTATTTTTAAATAGTAAAAATGTAATGCTAACAGCTTTCTTTCTTTGGAAGTATAGCTTTTTCTTTTTCTTTCAGAGACTACTGAAAATATTTTACTATTAAAAATACAATTTCATTATGCTGATCACTGGCTTTGTTGGATGCTCTTTCTCAAGATATAAATTTGACTTCATTTGTAATAAATGGCAGAACCAATGAAATACAGGATTTGCTACGCCATAAATAGTTAACACAGGTGACTTCATATCACTCACTGTTATTCTTAATTAATTTTAATGCAAGAGTGAAAACTAAGGCTGCTTCTACTTTCTCCGTGAAAACTTCCATTGTAAATATTTGCGTATCACGAGCAGCGACTTCTAACTAATGAAGTTAATATTCACTGGCACAAAGAAGGGGTCTATTTTATACTGAATTAATTAAAGGGAGACTTTCTACTCTAAACTAAGAACTCTGTCAAGGCCCATTGGGCTCCACTTTTATCATATTTTTCCCCTCAAACAAATGGTTTGTTTGGTATTAGCTCAATACTTGGTATTAAAGCCGACAGATTTCCATATGTCGTTAGGACCATAAAGAACGATTGTATTTTCCCCCATCAATGAATTATGACTTTCCTTAGATTGGCTATTATATTTGCCTTATGAAGTGAAGTCCTTATTGATTTATGGTGTTAAAAGTCTGTTTGTGTCGATTAACTTTTTTGTGCGTTTATTAACTTTTGATGAAAATGACAGATGCTTGTGCTGGTGCAGCTGGGGTTCTGCCTGTTAAATAGAGTACAGATATCTTCTTTTCTGTTTCTGATTTGCTTGTTTTTTATTCTTTAAATGCCTTTGATAGAGGAAGCACAACTTAATGTTTGGCGTGCAAAATAGAATACTTCAAAGAAACCAATAACCAGAGAGCAGAGAGCAGGGTTCAGAGGGAAGGGTTTGACTCTATTTTATCATTTCAATGCCTGAGCATTCCTCAGGCTTTCACTCTGAGTTGCATACAAAGGTTTCTTGAACGTTAGGTGTATAACCCAAATTACGTGTCAATCTAATTTAGCATTACTAACAATCACACAGATATGAATTTATGGGGAACTGAGGTTCTTTAGAGGGTGCGGGTTAATGGTTTAAAACACTTATTATAGAGAAAGGCTGCCTGGTCCAAAATCAGCTATGCCACTTACTAGCTGTGTGACCTTGGGAACATTTCATGGCCTCTCTGTGCTCCTGTTTTCTTATCTGTAAAAATAAAGTTTCTCGTGGGGGTGGAAGGATGAATACTTGTAAAGCACTTAGAACAATGCACAGCGTGTAGTTAGTACCATGTGTCTTTTAAATAAAAATCAGGGAGTAAACTGAAAACGTTATTTCTGCCTTGAAATGACACATGCTCCTTTGTTATTGGTAGGTGAAACATCCCATAAGTTTCTCCATGTAGTCTCGTATCATTCATGGAAGATTCAGCAGAAATATCTTCTTTCCACGACTTTGGTAACAGAACGTTTGGGATGTGAACACAAACCCTTCACAGAACGGATGAGGCCACCTATCCTTGTGACACTATCTTTGTGATACAGAGAAAACACGACGCCTTTGAAATATACCAAATCTACCCTATTAGACAGCAGCAAAGGAAGAGAAACTGAGACAGATTAAGCTGAAAGAGTTAGTCAAACATAATCTAATAAGGAAATAGAGAAAATTTATACAAGATGGTGATGATAAAGAAGCAGCTTTCGTAATATCGTTTTGGCATAGCATGTGGAGGCTATTTCCTATCTTCGTTGCTTTTTTCTATATTTTTCTCATTGTCAAGAAATTTTGCTACCGGTCAAGAAATTTCTTAATATATCTCTGGGTTTCTTTCCTCAGGTTAAAAGAGGGCTAAGTTATACTTAAGCAAAACAAACATCGTCTCTGTGGAAAAACGGTTGGTGACTTAAATACGCATACATAATTACGCGAACCAGAAGATCTGGGTTAGTGTAGAGATTTGGTTGCTATCCGTTCAGCACCACCACTCGGCCAAGTGAACTAAGATAAAGACGAGGGTATCTCAGGGAATATACATTTATTAAAATATCTAGAACACATTTATTCTCCAGTTTTCACTATTTTAAGTAGAGGTAATCAAATAGCCAAAATGCGGTTCTGCAAAGCCATTAAAAACTTAATACTTCCAGAGCTTGTTCACGTGTATTGTTCTCACTTTGTGCTGTGTTCCATTACACAAGTAGTTCTATTATAACACACATCGGAGTGAAGGAAGACTCTCTCCTACCATACAGGTAGCTGTCTGGAGACAGGAACTATGTTTCGATCATTTGTTTTATATTCTGAATGGCAGGCATCAGAGGTGGTAGGTTTGGATGGTATCAGTTTAGCTAAACTGGGACTACACGTTCCAGAATTCCATTTCCTTCACAGTTCCAGGTTAGCCTGGGCCATGGGAGACATTCTGCATGACATCTGTAAGGCGGAAGTAAACCAACAGCTGTATTCTCTTTACATCGGAAGGTCGGCACAGGGCACGAGGCACTGTGGGACTTCACACAGGTTGGCATGGATTTGCTGGCTAACGTGTTGGCACAGAGCAACAGGTGAGCCCGTGGTTCCTGCTGGGTTTCTTCCTTCAGCTTCTGCGGCACCTGGGTTACATGGCGGGGGGGGGGGCAGACTCTTCCCCTCCGGACACCCCCATGATCTCACTGGAAGCTCAAAGGCTGTGAGAGATGAACATGAGCTTCATTTCACCCTGGTGGCTTCCGGCTAATCTTTGCTGGTTCTCACCTGCTGTCCTCCTTCACCTCATGTCCACCTGTGCTGCCAGCTGCCTGCCTTGCAGCACCAGACGTGTCACCCATTATATAAGGTCTAAGATTATCATGTCATATATATATACATATATATATACCTAATAGGGTTGGTTACCAGGGTTTGAGTAGAAAAGCAGAACCACTAGAGGAATGTGTGTGTGTGTGTGTGTGTGTGTGTGTGTGTGTATATATATTCTCCTATATATATAATATAGATTTATTTTTATATATAGTATATGTATTTATATATATATATAAATAAGCACACAATATATACACATACACTATTAAGTGTTTGTTGAAGGAATGTAGAAATAAATGATGGGAATATTTTTATTTTATAGATGAGGAAACTGACCATGGAGAACTACTTACTGTCCAATAAGAATAAATATGTAACGATCCTAAGACTGAAGGCATCTGACTTTGAGCCCAGTGTTCTTTCCACCGCCATGACACCCCGTTTAGTCTATCTGGTCATCCCTTGGTACACAGAGGAGCTGCGTCTTTGCAGGTGAATCCCTGATCCCATCTCAAGCGCTCCATTCAGGTGTGAAAAAAACTATTCTGACCACGTGCTCCCTAAATAGCGTGGCACCAAGTTAATATCCACGCAGTTTAGGACAATAAAGCATGGCGAATGGACAACCTGGGAAGAAAATAGAGCCCTGATGAGCAATTATTAAGTTATTTGCGTTAGAAAGAGTTCTATGTCTTGGAAAAAGCCCACCTTGCAAGAGAATCAAACAGTCCTCTGTAAAGCAGAAAAACATCAGGAATTAGCTTCTTCTCTCTCTTCTCTGTTCTCTACATTTTCTATTAAATCCTTCTCCTTTCCCAGAATAAGTCACAGGTAATGAATGGGTAAATAGTTCAGTCTTAGAACTAGAGTTGCGTGTGATTTGGGGGAGAAGGGTAAACCCTATAAAAAGCCTTCCCAGGTGAGGTACTTCTAGGTCACACCACTTCTTTAGCCCGTGTGTCACCACCCTGCCTCAGTTCTTACACCAGCACCCTATACTCCAGCCTCACATTTTCCCAAACATGTTCGGTTCTTTGTAGATCAGGCAGGCATTCCTTTTCTCTTCAAGCTGAAACACAAGTATTACCTCCGCTGTAAAGCTTCCCTCAATTTCCCAGCAAAGTTGATTTTTCTGCCCATGTCCTTTTTGGATAGGCTTTGTCTTTCCCACTGGCAAGGAACTGATGGAGTTATCTTTATATACCCTAGTGCCCAGTGGAATGAGTATTGTGCACATACTCAGAAGAACAGAGATGCCATTTGTTCAAGTCGTGAAACCAAAGTGTAAAAGGTGACAACGTTCTGTCTCCTGAGTGGCAATGTGGTTACTGAATGCTATTATTTTGATGCCAAAAATAACCAGGTCCACGATATAGTTATCATGGTATTACTTTGTGCATAATTAATACAGTCACTTTTTTCCCACGCAAGATTCCACGCACAACTGGAGAAACAGTGTCCCTCCTTTATGCCAGCAAAGAACAGGAATGAGGTGACACAAACGTTCAGGGAAAGCACACACAAAATATTCTGCCTACAGTAATATAAGGCATGGAAACACGGTCCTGACTCCTGCTGTGAACATAAATCACAGTATATTTTACTTCTGTTAGGTTTTGTTTGGGTCTGCTTGTTTATGATTTCGCTTCGTTCAGTTTTGTTTCTCTGAATGTTTCTTTAGCTTTTAAACTCCTGGTGTAAATGGCGTAATCTTATCTCCAACTCAATACTGTTATCTGGTACAGCTAAATAAAAATTTAGTCTTAAGGAAATGAAACCGCCTTCCATTCTTACAAAGCCTAAATTTAAATATGTGTAACTCATAAGTCTCAATTTGCTCAAATTAGCCACACTACTTTCTCCTTGAGTGTTCTCTAACCACCCACAAGTTGACTCAATTCTGACCTGAACCAAAGGAGCAAGCTTCTGGATGTGACAATCCTGGCACATTAGCTCACAGCCTCTAAGACTCTGGCACCTTCTCAAATTTTAGTTGCAAGTCCAGGGAAGGATTTTATTATGCCATCTATAAATAGAACTCAGTAGTACATGACAAGAACACTAAAAGGTCAGTTAATAACCTCATAGTTCATCAGGATGGCTGGGTGCGTCTTTCAGGTAAGTGCAAGTTGGTGAGTCTCATTAAGCTCTTGTTCAGCAGACTCAAGGCAGTGGCTCCCACATAGAAGAACCCTGAATCAGAGATCTACTAGAATTTTTGTGGTCCAGCCCTTATGCCAGGTGCCTTGTTTCTTGAGGCTACTTTGGCTTATTTTCCCGAAGTAGAGACAGAATGTCCTGAATGACTATTGTTCGGGACGGTCTCACATGAGATAAGTACATAGTTGTGAGAAGACTGCCAAGTCTGTGGGTGAGTAGCTATTTGGGTGGAGTGGAGGCGGGCAGAGCCCCTTAACTAATCAAGTACTAACCTAACCCATGTATTTAACCTCACAAAAATCCTCCTTTAACAGTGCTTCTCAAAATTGTCCATTAAAAAATCTGAAAAAACAAAAGAGAAATGAGTATATTACCGTTATCCCTACCCAAAATCCTAGGAGATCTGAGCATATGACACATCGGACTGAGCCCAAGCTCAAAATATTCCAGTCTTATGATTTTTCTTTAAAATATATACTGCATTACAAAAATAATTACTTAACCTGCTTATCACTTAAATGACTTAGTTCGTCTATTCTCCAACCAAACTGTTGAGTTAAATTAACGCTTCAAAAAGATACACCATGTTTTACCTTGTGGCTTCTCAAAGCTCCTACCATGTTGCTACTACTGTGAACATAGTCATTGGGGGGCAGGCCTCATACATATGAAAAATAAACTACACATACTCAGCCATAAAAAAGAAAGAAATCATGCCGTTCGCAGCAACATGGATGGACCTAGAGATTATCATACTAAGTGAAGTAACTCAGACAGAGAAAGACAAATACCATATGATATCACTTATATGTGGAATCTAATTTTAAAAATGACATAAATGAACTTATTTACAAAACAGAAACAGACTTATAGATATAGAAAACAGATTTATGGTTACCAAAGGGGAAATGTAGGGGGGAGGGATAAATCAGGAGCCTGGGATTAACATACACACACTACTATACATAACATAGATAACCAACAAGGACCCCCTGTATAGCATAGGGAACTCTACTCAATATACTGTGACAACCTATATGAGAAAAGAATCTGAAAAAGAATGAATATATGTATATGTATGACTGAATAACTTTGCTGCACACCTGAAACTAACACAACGTTGTAAATCAACTATACGCCAATAAAATTTAAAAAAAAAGAAAATATATAAACTACACAAAAATCTAGGAGAGAATATATAGTAGCTGAAATATATGGTACAGAAAGTGAAGTTAAGAGACAAAGCCATTAGAAGGCTGGACTGTGGTGTCTTTTTCTTTGCCTGAATTAAAAGAAATCATTTTCTCTTTGTCCAGGTTGCCTTATTAAAAAATTGTAGCACTGAAAATGCTGTATTAAATTACTGGATGCTTCGATACAAAAATGATGGTATTTTTAGGCATCTCCACCTTATGGAATCTTAAATGTATATAATGAGTAAAATATAGTTAATTTCTTTTACAGAAACTGAAGCTTCAAGCTTAGAATGTCTAATAATGGTAGGGCAAAATACAATCGTGCTGAAGATGCCCTGTGTTCCTGGGATGGGTTATTTTATGTATCAGTTTGGCCAGGCCATGGTGCCCGGTTGTTTGGTCAAACGCCATTCTGGATGTTGTTGTGAAGACGTTTGTTAGATGTGATGAACATTTATGATCTGGAGATTTTAAGTAAAGTATTGATAGATGACCCTCCGTGGTGAGGGTGGGCCTCATCCAACAGGTGGAGGGATTAGGAGCAAAGTCTGAGGTTTCCCAAAGAAGCGAGAAGAAGCAGTTCTGCCTCAAGGCTGCAGCATACCTGAGTTTCCCGCCTGCTGGCCTACCCTGCAAATTTTGCAAATTCTGGACGCAAGGCTGCAATATTAACTCTTAATTTCCAGATTGCCAGCCTACCCTACAGATTTCAGACTTGCCAGCCCTCACAAACATATGACCCATTCCTTATGTTGAATCTCTTTCTACCTCTCCTTCTCTCTCTATATATGTATCCTATTGGTTCTATTTCTCTGGATAACCCTGATACAGTTACCAATAAACAACTGGTAAAGAAAACAATAATTCTAAGGGAACTGTCAGAGTAAGCTTCTGGCAACAAAAAATCTCGTAAAAGAGTTCATAGTAAAAACAATATTTCAGTGCCTGAAAGTTCTGAATTCCAAAAGCACACCCAGGACAAGAGCAACATGCCACAAATTTGTCTATCGATCACCTTATTGCTTTCGTGAAAAAAAGTTCAATTCGTTGGTGTGCTCATCATATCTCATGTTATCACGGTACTAGGTCATTGAATTGCCCTTAATTATTTACAGATCTGCCTTTTTCTGCCAGACCGAGGGCAAGGACCAGGTCTTTGTCATCTTGGTACCAGACCCAATAAATGATTATTGATTGCATTGGAACATGGTTCTAATTTAAAATGGAGTATAATGAAAAATGAAAATTCATTGTGATGAAATATGTTTTTGTCATGTGTGCTGGAACATACTTTTTTCTTTAAGTACAGAAAGGATAACTGAATGCTTCTTTTTGAGTTAAAAGAATAAATCTTATGGAACATAATCTAAAGCCATGCAACCGTTCGAAGTCTTTAAAACTATACTCATATTTTACATAAAATCAGAACTTGAGGTGATACTTCTGGACATTGTTAAGGTAAAAATCACCTTCTTTATGTGGAACTGTTGGGTAAATCTATTTTGGGGCTGTTTCTTAGATGATTGACTTTTTTCAGTTTTCCTTTGCATCTGTGGACAGTTTCAGGTCTACTTTTGAAAGACAGTGAATGTGGAGCCAATGTAACTAGAAAACATTTTAAAAGTAGAAGCCTCTTTAAAATGCTATACACATTGTGCATCTGAATCCTTGATTTTAGAGTAGAAAACCCTGGAGGGACAGGAAGGGAAAAAAATCGATCCCACCTTTTTCACTGAAGAGCAGCTATAAGAAAAAATAAAGTCATCCACCGCTTATGTGTAAATAACTACAAAGTCCAGGGTATGTATGGCCTAAAAATGATGAGAAAAAGAATCCTCCTCCAAGTCCGCTGAGGCTGGCCAGCTAAGAAAGCAGGATGCAAATGTCCCTGCAGAGGGATCCTCCAGTACAATCATTACAGGGTGTAGACAAGCCATTTTTTTTCCTGAAGCTGAGCTCTTGGGCCTAGAAACTGTAACGGAAAACAACCGATCTGAGTTTATTTCCACATTCATCGATGCTACCTGCTGAATGCTTGTATCCTCCCCAAATTCATCTGTTGAAATCCTAACCCCCCAGTGTGATGGATTTAGGAGGTGGGGCCTTTGGAAGGTGATTAGGTCATGAGGGTGGAGCCCTCGGAGATCCCAGAGAGCTCTCTCGCCTCTTCTGCCATATGAGGACACAGTGAGAAGACAGCCCTGTATGAACCAGGAAATGGGTCTCACCAGATACCAAATGTTCCAGCACCTCGATCTTAGACTTCCAGCCTCCAGAACTGTGAGAAATAAATGTCTGTGTTTAAACCACCCAGTCTGTAGTGTTTCTGCATAGCAGCCCTGATAGACTAAGACCATACGCATCTCAGAAGGACTGTTTGTTTCGAGTCCTTACTCCCACGGTTTCCAACAAAGTGACCATTTGAAGATGCTAAGACCCGGCGGGTGACTTTTCGGTCATTACTTGCTAAAATCTGGGAGGGGGTACATCCTAATCAGAAGAGAGGCATTTGGAGAAAGCCTTCTAATGGTGTATACCACCCAAGAAATCTACATTTGCTTTGTCTGTCGGCAACAGCTGGCATGAGTTTCTGTGTTGATGAGATTGGTGTGTTCCTTACAAGTCTCATTTGGTGAGTAGCAGGTCATTAACTCAGCACAGCCTTGGTGTTCAGATACCTTTTTCTTTTTCCATCCGTCAAGCTGGAGGAGCCAGGTCTTCATTTACCCTCATTTCCCACTTCTGTCTTTTGTTTATCACCATCACCTGCCTGCCATACACAATATTTCTCCTCTCTTAACTATTCAAATCTATACCTACCCTGGTCTTTTCCAACATCTCAAAAAAACATCTCAGACGTATTTAGCTTGCAGAATCCTCTCCATCTTGGAAAAAAATCCTGGCACAAAGATGACCTCATCCACTACTACTCTTCCCACTGTAACTTGCTTCAGCCACACTGGGCTCCTTGTGGTTTCTCGAATATGCCCAGCACGTCAGAGCTTTCTTTGCACTGGCTGTTTCTGTTCCAAGGTATCCACCTTGCCCAATTCCTCACCACCTCCAGGACTTGGACCAAATTTCACCTACTTAGTGAAGCTCTCTCTGACCATCCTATTTAAACATGTAAACCTGTGTCAAGCGGCTTTGGCGATGGTCCCCAGTGATCCTTGCCTCCTGGGGTTCATACGTTTGTGAAATTCCCTCTCCTTGAGGGCTGGCTGGAACAAGTGACTCATTTCTAATCAACAGAATATGGCCAAACTGAGGCGATGTCATGTCCCAGATCAGGCTAGAGAAAGACTCTGCCCTCTGTCTTGCCTGTTTGCTCACTGGAGCTAATGGAAACCAGCTGCCATGTTGGGCGCTGTTTTATGGACAGGCCCAAGTGGCAAGGAACTGAAGGACGTCTCTAGCCAACAACTAGTAGAGACTGAGCCCCCCATCCAACTGCCCCAGAGGAGCCAAATCCTGCCAAGTACCATGTGATTAAGCTTGGAAGAGAATCCTCCCCCGGGCGAGGCTTGAGATGCCTGTGGTCCCACTGGACTCTGTGTCTGCAGCCTGACAGACCATGCTCCAGGGGACCCGGATAAGCCTGGCTTCCCGACCAACACAAACTCGGAGATAACAGATGTTTGTTGTTCTAAAATAGCTCATACAATATTCTCACTCCTCCCCCTCCCACACCTAATTTCTTCCCCTATTGTTTTCCTCCATAAAGACTTATCACCTTTGACGTGCAATTTGTTTTACTTATTGATAGTCTCCGTCAACATCTACTAAAATCCAAGATTCATGAAGGCAGGGACTTTTGTCTTTTTCTTTTCATCAGTATATTTTGATGTCTAATTAGTGCCTGGCACACAGTAGTTAATCAATAAATATGTTAAATAGACGAAGTGTTGTATCACTCAATGACAAATTATCTGTTTTTCCTCCTTCACTAACGTTAAGTTCCTAAGGAAAATGGTTTCATTGCAATAAATCATCTCCCACTGAACCCTCCTTCTTTAGGACTTTTTTATATTTAATAAATATTTGTTGAGAGGATCATCAGTGAATAAATTAGAGAAAAGTGGATTTTTTCGCTAAGTGCAATAACAATCAAATCAGGGAAATGACCAGATGACCCATTAACTCCATGTTAGTGTCTTACAGAGGTCAAGGGCTTGAGACTATGGTGGCGGGGGAAAAAAAAAAAAAAGAATCCGAATTCTAGAGTTTCTTTTTTCACAGACAAAATGTAGGTCGTTGCCTTAAGAACATTAACTTAGTTCTTTCCCATTATTCAAAACAATGGTACTAGCAGGAAAAACAAAGAGCAAAATGTCCTCCATTCTGGAAGAACTGCTTTTATCAATGTGACATAAATGCCTAGGAAAGAAGAGCAGTGTCAGTCATCACCTTATAAAAAGAATCAGGGTAGCTTCTTCAGGGTTAAGTTTTCCGCTACCGTAGAGTGATGGAGCCGTGATGATAGGTATCCCATCGGTTTGTTGAAACCGCTATCTGTGGAGAAAACATCACTCGTCGGTTCAAGAGAGAGGGTATTGGTCACCCGTCTGTGTTCTCAGCCACGTCCTCGGACAAAGATCATATGTGTGAGACCTTCTGGGGACATCTCCCTTTTGCTGTTTGTATCAAGCCTAATAACTCTTAGTATCATAATGTTAGAAAAGGTGGGATATCATCTGGTAATGAGAAGCACATGCATTGTGGAATTCACACAAGACTGAGTTTGAAGCTTAGACCTGAAGCAGTTACGTGACTTTCCCAGATAACACAGCCAGAAAGTGGAAAACCTAATCTTCATCTATAAAATGAATATAATAGCTCCTTTCAAACTTGTAGTGAAGACCCAATGAATAGCGTATTTAATCATCCAGAACATAGTAAGCACATAAATGCTTACTTCCCCAAGCTACCATAGAAATATTTATAGTCTATGTGATGCCTGAAATAATGACATTTTCCATCCACTGTTCCTAAAGTTAGATTTGAGGCCACTTTTCCTAGAACAAGGAAGTAACTGAAGGATAAATTCACAGGGGACAAAAGCTAAACAGTTTGTTAAATGATGGGTTTTACGAATTCAAAAAAGAAATGATTCAACCAAATCCTTGGGTGGTCTTGGTTATAAATATTTATTCCAAATACCCTTTATATATCTGTTGTTTTTCCAAAAACTCTACCTTATGCTATTTTCTAACTTTCAACTCATTTATATCCAAGTCTTGACGTGGACTCACCATTCACATGCACAATGGAAAAAACAGATTTTTCAGTGTCCTTTAAAACTCTTGTTCTTTTGCAAATAAAAATGCACTTATTTAGGAAAATGCATTAGAATAGCATCGTGAGTGCCCCTTCCACTTCAGTCTTTTCTTCCAGTTTCAAATGTTGTCATGGTCTTGTTTTGCATGGGATTAATGCCTCGATTTTATCACAGTGCTCATGTTCTAAAAATAAACTTAAGCAGGAATTACGTCTATCAGTTACTCTGGTTCTCTCACTGTCTGTCTCTGTCTCTGTTTCTCTCTCTCTCTCCCTCTTTCCCTCTCTCTGCTGATTTGAATTGAATTGAACTCTGGACCCTGTTCACCTTTAAGCTTATTTTTGGCTTAATTTCAGGAACTCTTAAATGGCATTCCACAAAATAGCTGTGGCTTAGGCATTTCAAGTCACTTTGTTGGTTAAAATCTGACTTACAGAGTGGTTGGTCTACCGTTTCCAAAGTAAAGTGGCAAAGGTACATTAATATATTGTTTTCTTCTTAAGAGAGTGGTTGGTCTACAGTTTCCAAAGTAAAGTGGCAAAGGTACGTTAATATATTGTTTTCTTCTTAAGGGTCTGTCTCTTGTAGCTGTAAGGGTAGTGTTTAGCACAAATACTCCAGTCTTATTTCCCTAATGACCTTTCAGTTCCTATGACTGTATAAGAGTATAATGCAAATGACCAAAATCCATCAGCTTTATAAGAAAAGTTCTTGTTTACCACCTATATCCAGCAACAAGGGAGACAATTTGATTTTATATGCTAAAGAATTCATGGTGTCCAGAGAGCAAGAATTGATAAATCTATAATTTTCTGAATAGATACTCAAAGGCAAAAGTTCTAAGATTTTAATGGACAAGAAAAAAGCCTTAGAGAAATTACAATGAACACAACAGGAGAAAATTCTCTACTTCGAATCTATGTTAAAATAAGTCTATATATGTCCCTCCCAATCTCCCAATTCATCCCACAGATACACTAATATGTATAAAATAGGTAACTAATAAGAACCTGCTGCATAAAAATAAATAAATAAGTCCAGAAAAATGGATGTTTTTATTTTCTCTCATATAACTATATATAATTCTTAGAAAAAATTAACCTAATTTTCTTGAAGTTTTTTTAGGGGATGTTTAAACACACATTCCAAAGCTTGAAGCCATATATTCATAAATGTATGCATATCTACAGATGCCATGATTTGCTTTTGATAGAAGTTATAGAATACTCCATCTGGTATTAAATATGGGATAGAAGGAAGTCACTTTTAGACACCTACATCTACAGTGGCACATAAGCTGTCTTCAGTCAACTCTCTCAAGACCAATTTGAAACTGTTTTTGACCAAAGTTTCAAAAGAACTCAAGGAAAATGACACACAGACTCCTACTTAAAGCCCTTGCATAGGAAACTACATTCTCTTAACTGCATTTAATTCAACACTAATATTTACATTGCTGGATACAAAGCATTGCTGCTTCCTAATCAAAGAGGCCAGCGTGAGCAAAACATAGGCTGGATGACTTTGAATAATGACAATAATAGAGCAATGCTTACCTGGGTTCACTGTCTCCATAGAGGATCTACGAGCTGGGTGCCACGGCTGGGCAATGGTAAAAATGTTCTTTAGTTAATAATACAGGAAGAAAAAGCTCCAGACACCAAGAACCTGGGTTAACCATTGACACTGGTTGGTTCCTACAGCTCCACCCTGGGAATCTACATAGGCAGCCCTTGGCATCTTATAAAGCAGGCAATAGCCGGTCAGCTGAGCACCTCTGTACCACAGGAGAAAGGACGGGGAGAAGGTCACCCAAGCACACCCTGACTCACTTTTCACTCGGGCTGGGATACAAAGGAGGAAGATTTCCTGGGCCAGGAATATGTTCAACTATGCCTGTAAGTGACTCAAATATTTACCAACAGGGTTATTGGGAGCTAAGTTTTCAGACTTGGTCTGAGCAATGCAAAGAAGCTCTTTTCACCAGAGTTCTTTGTGTACACCTTAGCAGGTCAGGGTTGAGATGGGATGCCAATGAAAACTGAGACAAGACAACCAGAAACAGCTAAGCAGCCACTCATCCCTTTATTCAACATGCCTTTAATGATCATTTACCCCATGCAGCGCAGTTCCAAAGAACCGGCATCCACAGTTGAATAAACCTTGGTAAACAGAAGACAGAGATGGAGGCTAAAGGTCTGCCCCACACGCACCAACCTCAAGAATCAGAGTTTAAGACAGAGATGATGAATAAACCACAGGCTGTTGTCCGGATCCAGAACGTACAATCTGACAGTTCCTCTGCCCCAGCAATTAGTCCTCAGGGATGAAACAAAATGTTGAGGTGCTCATGGGGTCAAGCTGGCTGACCAGGAGTCACAAAATTGATTAATAAGTGAAGAGGTGGTAGAGTCTAGAGTAAGCTCCCAAACATGTGAAAGGCAGCCACAAGAAACTAAAGAAATAACAACCCAAGCTCTTCAGAACCTGGGGCAGCTGTATCCAGGAGATTGCAAAAGGAGTTCTGTGCTGGCAAAGGAATTAGCATTTTTCTTTACTCCAAAGAGCGTTGGTAGCATGGGGATCTGGGAGGGCCCATCTCGTTTGGTTCACCCTCCAAATTTAAGGGGCCATGTCTAGGTTCTGACCGTAGTTGCTGTTTGGGGGTTGTTTGGTTTTGTTTGCATTTTTAAAAGCATGAACTCTTTATTTTTTTTAACATCTTTATTGGAGTATAATTGCTTTACAACGTTGTGTTAGTTTCTGCTTTATAACAAAGTGAATCAGCTATACATACACATATATCCCCATATCCCCTCCCTCTTGCAGCTCCCTCCCACCCTCCCTACCTCACCCCTCTAGGGGGTCACAAAGCACCGAGCTGATCTCCCTGTGCTATGCAGCTGTAAAAGCATGAACCCTTGAGGAAGCAATAGTGGATTTCAATGTTGGTGCTGTCACTTACTGGCTTTGTGACACTGGGAGCTGCTTAATCTCTCTGTATCCCAGTTTCCTCATCTGTAAAATGGGAATAATAATCATAACAACAACAGCTCCTATTCAGGCTGATACTCAGTGTTCCAAACCTGTTAGCTATCAATCAGGTTTTGACATTCTCATAGGAGCACGTGATTTGCAACCTGTTACACAGTAACCGGTAGAAGAGCTTGAACCCTCCAAGGGACGTATCTTTTAAATCACCCATAAATGTCAGGGAAGCAGTGGACCCAGAGGTCAACTTTTCTGCCAAGAAATCTGAAGACTGGAGAAATGTCTACATTTCCATACAGATCGAGGCCACTTTCGTGGTGGTGTATGCATAACAAGGCCGACGTGATCGCTTAGTGAGTATTATCAGTTACCCTGCTCTGTTCCCGGCTTTTGGAAAGCTAAGGTTCCTTTATCAGTGGTCCATCTGAAAGGACTTAAAAGAACAAAACACACACATAACTCTCTCTCCTCTGCAAGGACAATCTCAGGGAAGGTGGCTTTGTTTAGGTGAGTGTTCGGACTGATAGGAGAAGATGAGGCCGCTAAACAGGGAATAAAAAAGACGAAAGAGAGGAGCAGGACAGGAGAAAAGACGGGGAAACTGGACGGCATCCCAAGTCCGAGTCAGATCATCACTGCGCGCCTCATTCCTTTGTTTGAAGTAAATTCCCAGAACACCAGACACACCCATACTCACATGTAAGCAGAAAAACACTTTCTAAAGCCAAATAAAATGATTCTCTGGATTGGCTTTTCTGTTGCATCCTATGCTTCCTAAATCTACCTTAACTGAAAATTTAATGTATTGAAGTTCAGCTTTGGGGAGCTGCAATCCCCCCGAAACACAGAGAGAAACTGAGGTAAATTGAAGGGGCCTGTTTTGTTTTAAGATTTGTCAAATGACAAGATGAGGAAAGAATCCATGACTTGAATATAAGAAGTTGGATACATGATCTCTTTTTCAATCATCTGTACTTTACTGCTGTCTGGTGATTTTAGTACTGGTCTAAAAAGAAGATAGACTCTAAAAAGAAGATAAACTATACCAATTCTATATACTATACAAAATTCTAGAGTCTAGAATTGAGGTATTACTATTCTAGATCTGTCATGGACAAAATGTTTTGTTTGTTTGGCCTTACTCCTGTTTTTGTAAGACCTGGGAACTAAGAATAGTTTTTACATTTTTAAATGGTGGGGGGAAAATGAGAAGAGGAATAATATTTTGTGATATGAAATTTATATGAAATTCAAACTTCAGTACCCATAAACAGTTTTATTAGAACACAGCCCCACTCTTTCATTCGTTTACATCTTGTCCATGGCTGCATTCACCCTACAACAGTAGAATTTGATGACCCTCAGAGCCTCAACAGACACCATGTGGCCCTCAAAATCTCCAATATTTAGTATCTGGCCCTTTACAGAGAAATGCTTGCAAATCCCTGAGTTAGCTAAACTATGCAATTCCCTCTTCTCCAAAGACACTGATCCTCTTTTCTGATTAATGAATAACGCAGGGTTAACTCCAAGCCAACTGAATTTCTACAATTTAGAATCCTATCTTTTGTACATCCAACTCAGCAGTTGTGCTCCTTGGTATTTACCCAAAAGAGTTAAAAACCTACATCTACACAAAAACCTGTACACATATATTTATAGCAGTTTTACTCACAATTGTCCATACTTAGAAGGAACCAAGACACCCTTCAGTAGGTGAATAAACAGTGGTACATCCAGACAATGGAATATTAAGCAGTGCTAAAAGGAAACAAACTATCAAGCCATGAAAATACATGGAGAAACCTTAAATGCCTGTTACTAAGTGAAAGAAAGTGCTCTGAAAAGCCTACATAATGTGTGATTCCAACTATATGACATTCGGAAAAAGCGAAAATTATGGAGGTAATAAAAAGATCAGGAGTTGGTGAGGGGTAGAGGAGGGGAGAGATGAATAGGCAGAGCACAGAGGGTTTTCAGAGCAGTGAAAACACCCTGTATGATATTACAGTGATGGATATATATCATCATACAATTGTCTGAAGCCATAGAATGTACAACACCAAGAGTGAACCCTGAAGTATACTATGGTGATTCCTTGGGTAGTTACGATATGTCAATGGAAGTTCATCCTTAGTAAAAACAAACAAACAAAAATGTACCTTTCTGGTGAGTGACGTTGGTAGTGGTAGCGGCTAAGCCTACGTAGCAGGAGAGGGTATACGGGAAATCTCTCTGCCTCCCCTCGATGTGACTGTAAACCTAAAACTGCTCTAAAAAATAGTCTTTAAAAAAATTCTATCTTTCCTTCAAGGTTCCTTTTACTAACTCCTTCCTTGCCTACTATAAATATCAATTTACAGTTTATTTAAAAAATAATTTTTAAAAAGAATAAACTTTTTAAAGGCACTGTCCCTTCCAATCTGTGTGTTGTGGTTTTTTGGTTGCATGTGTCTCTTCCTTCCCCAAATTTTAAATTCTAGCGGCTAAGGATTGACTGCATCTTATCCATCGCTGAATCCAACAAAGTGTCTAGCACAAAACAGTAACACAATAGATACTAAGGAATTAATGCTTTTTTTTAAGTAAGTAAGCATACCATATTTGGAGACCAGAGACTTACTGACTGACTGACTGATTTTACTCTCCTTGACCCTTTTCTTCAGTTCACTGTCTCAACCAGCTTCCCTACAACCCCTTGTCCATTTCCACCTCTCCGAAGGCCCGAGACCCTTTTGCTGCCCTTATGCTCCACCCAACATCATAATCGCTGGATTGTGCCTGAGTTTTCTTCTCTCTTTATCATCCCATCTCTCACAATTTTCCTTCCTGGTGTCTCATTTCCACTTGAAGGACTGTGTTTTACCATGTTCCAAGCCCTTCAGAATATACACAATAAGAGGCAAAGGGAAAAAAAAAGTTAACTTGAATTTGCTTCCTCAAGGAGAAATCCAGTTCAGCATTGTTATAAGCAGATGCACACTATTCCAGCAAAAGATTTAAATACAAATGATGCAATTTACTGTATCATTTAAAAGAGCTTGATACACTGAATGAATCACGCTAACAGGTTAAGAGCTGCGTTATCCTTCCCAGAGGAGGGAAAAAATTGAGAGAATACCTTCAAGAATCTCTCTTGGATATTCAAGTTACGTATGTTTATTGTAGATACTATGAATAAAAGTGCAAAGGAGGCAATAAAATTAATCACCAGCCTCAATTTCCTTTGGAAAAGTTATTTCCAGTCTTTTTTCCTTTTGGTTTAAGAAAAAAATTGAGATTCAATTATATTCACAATTTTGAATCTTGCTTTTTAACCTTTGTCAAGGAGCTCTTGTCTTAATGCAAAAGAATGCATTCATAGCCATGGAATTTCCGACATCCAGGAGAAGCAGTTGTAGCAGATCTTTCGGAGCATGTGCTGGCTTCCTTGTACTCCCCAGTCATGCCCGCATTTACTGATAGGATTTACTGTCGAGTTGTGGGCATTAACTGAAACTGTGCCCTGAGAGAGCTCTGTAAACTGTCCAGCATGCCATGTGAAGGTGTGCCCAAACACAGTGTAAATCCTATTTCTCTGGACGAAGTGCTTATACACTGAAAAGCGGTCACTCTCCTCAAGGAAGCCTTATGGGAATGGGAATTGCATCAAAGGCGGTTGATCGGATTTCAAAGGATGCCCTTATTTTAAAGACTATTTTTCTTTTATGAACTCTTTCTCTGCCTCTCCAAGGGAAGCCGGTGAGACAGTTACCTGAATAACCCAAACCCCTAACTAACTTCATTACCACGTGGATTATTTCATTAGGAAACATGTGAGGGAGATTCATTTACCTACATAATGTCCTCAGTTCGTCTTCAGTGTTCATATGGCAGCAAAATCCTCCCTCCCCTCCTTATGCCCCTCTTGTACACTTTCAAACTGCAGGGATGGATTGTAAAAAGGAAGGCCCTCGTTACTTCCTTCTCTTCCAAGACATTTTTTTTTCTAATGCTTTCCTCCCCCCAGCTCCCCAATAAGAATTAAAAGTGGTATTTCTTTTGACAGCTGGTAACTAATCCCACCTTAGCAGGAAAGAGAACAGGAAGCCAGCAAAGGAATTTTCCATTCCTATGTCTCTTTTAATTTTTTTCCACATCAGGTACTTTTCAAAATCTAGACATTTCCCGTGAGTCTGTCTATCTTCTTGTTTTGTCTACTAGAGTCACATGTTCTTAACTTCTGTGCCGGCTACGGAGAAGCCTGACGGAGCTGAGGTTTGTCTTCGGAGGGGGTAGAACTTGAGAACCTTTGAATCTCCAGAGGGAATAAAACTGAAATGCGATGCCTTTGCTTATACAAACAGGATTTTTCCTGTTGTAAAGTTCACACAGCTAGTCCCACAAACCACAAATCAAAGTGCCTCATGTTGTAAAGAGAACTACAAAAGACTTTTTTAAAAAATAAATTTATTTTATTTATTTATTTATGTATTTTTGGCTGCCTTGGGTCTTCGTTGCTGCGCGCGGGCTTTCTCTAGCTGCGGTGAGCGGGGGCTACTCTTCGTTGTGGTGTGCGGGCTTCTCATTGCGGTGGCTTCTCTTGTTGCGGAGCACAGGCTCTAGGCACACGGGCTTCAGTAGTTGTGGCATGCGGGCTTCAGTAGTTGTGGCATGTGGGCTCAGTAGTTGTGGCTCGCGGGCTCTAGAGCGCAGGCTCAGTAGTTGTGGCGCACGGGCTTAGTTGCTCCACGGCATGTGGGATCTTCCCGGACCAGGGCTCGAACCTGTGTCCCCTGCATTGGCAGGCGGATTCTTAACCACTGCACCACCAGGGAAGCCCTACAACTGACTCTTAAAGTAAGTTTCTGCTCACCCATCTTTTACCTGCCAGACTGCCTTCCTTGATTCCTTCCTTCCTTTCTCCTCCTCCCTCCTTCCTTTCCTCTGTTTCCTCCTTTTTTTAAAAAAAATACTAGTGGATTCTGTGTATTCTGCTATGTTCCAAGTTTTCCAGAGAGTATATGATAAGAAGTGGGGGAAAAAGGAAAGAATAATCAACTTGAATTTGTTTCCTCAAGGAACATCCATTTGAGCCTTTTCATAACCTAAGGCACAACATTTCAATAAATGATTTTTTTAAATGGTGAAATTATAATTTCCTAAAGGTGGTGATTTATACAAAATGGGAATGAAATGCATCTATGTCAGTGGGTGTCATTTCAAATGAAATAATTTAATGAAGATGATGTCTACTGCAGCCTGTTTGATTCTGTATAAATAAAAGCATTGCTCTAAAACTGAAGATGACTTTTTTTTTCTTAAATTTTCCAACTGTATATTTTTACTGTGGCAATAATCATTAGAATCTAAATAAAAGTAACAAGAAACACTTATTGAGTGGATGTTAGTCGCGCGTACCCTGTTAGACACTTTTCATGTATTGTGTCATTTATTTTTCTCATTTAACCAATGGGGAAACTGAGGTAGACACAGGCATCTCATTTTACCTGCTCAAGGCCTCACATCTCACAAATGAAGACCCCAGGAGATGAACCCAGGCAGTCTGGCTACAGAACCAGAGCTGTGAACCACTTGTTTTTGCCTAAGTATTGGCCGAGCAAATCTTTCCTTGGTCTAACAAATATTGATTAGATACCAATAAGTTGCCCCAGACAAAATTTCATCAGCCCCCAAAGGAAAGCAAAACCATTTCAAATTATGACAACTACAGAGCAATGTTTGCATCTCTAGTTCCAAATAATATCAGCTAATGAGAGAGCTTGATACAACTAAATCATAATGAAAATCTCAAAATCTGAAGTTTAGATTATGTCTCTTTTTTGACAGATTTAAAGCTCAATGTAAAGCAAATATATCAGGTAAATTTATTTCTTGGTGTAATTTTCTGTGGGACTATTTAGTATGTGTTGAAGGTGTTTGCTCAACTCAGAAGGATGCCCATTTTTTAGAACCCTCACGACCCTGCCTCACATACTCAAAGCTCCATGGGGTCCCTGTCTGAGTTCTAGACTTTCCCATGGATCTGATGTGAAGACCACCACCGTCTTCTTCCAAGTCATTTCAGACCCTGACTGCATTTCATTCCTGTTTCACATTATACATCTTATTCCTGTTACAAACTCCTCTGCCTATTTTATTTAGTTACTTGTTTAAATAAACTCAAGTTCCTAGGACTTTCGGATCACTCACCCAGCAAAAAATGAACACCACTAAATTACAGCAATTCTGAATTTTTTCACTTAATCTTATATCTGTTATACAGTAAAGCAGATACATAATTAGAAGTTTTATATTTTTCTAGAAGAGACAGAAAAGCAGGGAAGGATGGAGAGTAAGAGAGGGGAGGAAAAAGGATTAGGCAGAAGGAAAGGAGGAAAGGATCCTCATCTTTTATAAAATTTAGTCATATATGTATATATTTTTGGAATTTGATTTAACACACATTGAGCACCTATATATTCCAGGAGGTGTGCTAAACACTACAGTTAAAAACTTGAGTAAGATATGGTCCCCTGCCTACTATCAGGGAATTATTAGTGTAGTAGTAGGACAATACAGTAAGTATATTTTTAAAAGAACTGCTGAATTTTAGGTGATGCGAATGCTTAAAAAAGCACAAACCAATTATTATGGAAGCAAAGTAAAGATAAACCCATCCACTGGTGGAGATCAGCATAAGTTGCATGCAAGTGGTGATTTCACGATGAACCAATGAACTTTCAAGAGGTAGAGAAGGTTATGAATGTATCGCGAACCTAAATGAAAGCATGCAAAACGTCAGAAGAGAGAAACTATTGGGGAGACAGGAATGTTGCAGGTGGACTGCGGTTTGGGGGCGCCTGTTAAGAAAGCAAAGATTGAGAAAAGGGATCGGGACCAGGTCCTAGAAGAACTTCATCATCAGATGAGGACATTGTGGCTCACGGGCTCTAGAGCGCAGGCTCAGTAGTTGTGGCGCACGGACTTTGTTGCTCCGCGGCATGTGGGATCTTCCCGGACCAGGGCTCAAACCCGTGGTCCCTGCATTGGCAGGTGGATTCTTAACCACTGAGCCACCAGGGAAGCCCCTATTCTGCTGTTTAAAGACAAGCTACACCTCGAGGTTTTTTTCTGCAATAAATCGACTAACTATATTTATAATGTGCAGTTGTTTCAATACCTTATAAACCACAATCCAGCTTAGAAAGCAACATATTTCACATTTCTACTATCTGCTTTGATTTATACATAAGGGCAAAGAACGAAGAAGCCCAAATTTAGCAGAACTGTGTAGACAAACCTCGGCATACAATTATTCTAAGAAATTTATTTTGCATTAATGATTTCTCTTATCCTGATCTATGCATTTCAAAAAGATTGCTAAGTACCAGTACATTCTCTCTCTCTCTCATACACACACACACACACACACACACACACACACAATCAAACAGCTGAATATTTAATACTATGTAAACAAGATACCTGGATGATTGTTTATTTCTAATAAAGATATTTGAACGATTATATCTAATGGGTTATATATATCTCATCGCAATCCTTAACCCACTACCATTTTTTCTTTTTTAAAAATAAATACTATAATGAATTAGATGTGCAAAATGTTCAGTCTAAGTGTGATATTGTGATTTATAGTAAGACCTCTTCCTGGCCCAGAGCTCCTAAAACCCCTGGAATTTCCTGTGATAAGGGCAATAAAGGTGTCTTCTGTTATGCTAATGCACTAACTTTTGGAAAGCCCACAGGTAACCTAAGGGGTGAGGGCTGGTTGCCCCGGGAACCAACTTTGTGATTAGAAGGTTGGAATACCAGTCCCACCCCCTTTAGCCCCTGGGAAGGGAAGAGGGGCCAGAGGTCGAATCAATCACCACTGGCCAATGATTTAGTCAACCATGACCGTGTAATGACGCCTCCATAGGGACCCAAAAGGATGGGGTTCAGAGAGCTTCCCAGTTGGTGAACCTGTGTAGGTTCAGCTCACCTGGAGGGGGCATGGCAACTTCACACCTTTTCCCCACACCTCACCCTGCGCATCTCTTCCGTCTGGCTGTTCCTAAGTTACATCCTTTTCTAATAAATGGGTGATGTAGTAAGTCATGTTTCTGAGTTCTGTGAGCAAATCAATCGAACCCAAGGAGAAGGTCATGGGAATCTCTGATAGCGAAATGGCCAGAAGTACAGGTTATAACCTGGACCTGCGATTGACATTCTAAGTTGGAGGGGGTTGTTGGAACCTCCAATTTGGAGACATTTGGCAGTCAGTTGACACCCTGGGCTTATAACTGGTGTCTGAAGAGCAAGAGGGGGCAGTCCTATAGGACTGAACCTGTAGAATCTGATGCTATCTCTGGATACATCATTTCAGAACTGAGGTGAATGATAGGACATCCAACTGGTGTCTGGAGACACCCCTTGGCCCTTGTTGGTAGGGGAAACTGTCCCCTACAGTGTTGGAATCGGGTCCTGAAACACAAAAGACTATGGCATAGTCTAAAACTGTAATAAAATAAGGTAAAATAATACCTTCAAAGATGGTATTTAATAATATCTAAATAAGTAAATATAATGTATTCATTTCAATAATTTATAAATCACAGAGAGGTTTTTTTTTTTTTACAGTAAATTTAGCTCAAATTAAAGCAAAGCTGTAATTATATTCTTTATCCACAAAGTATTTTAATAGGTTCAGTGTTAGAGATCATTATATTTCCTAACAATGAATTTAGAATGGGGTTTAAATAAATCCATCTTCCCCTCTTATGCAAACTGAAATCTCCAGGGAGGGGGGGGGGGTTGGTAGAAGGAAGAAGTATCATTGTGTTTGTGTGTGTGTACATGTGTGTGTACATTGTGTGTGCACGTGTGTGTGTGTGTACGTGTGTGTGTGTTGGCTTTAGTTGAAAAGCTAAGAAACTAATGAAAACACACTCCTTCTGGTTACAGGAATAGAATGTTCTGTGTTTTTTTTGGGGGGGGGGATTATTTTATAATTAATTTTTATTGGAGCACAGTTGATTTACAATGTTGTGTTAGCTTCTGCTGTACAGCAAAGTGAATCAGCCATTATCCACTCCTTTTTAGATTCTTTTCCCATATAGGTCATTACAGAGTATTGAGTAAAGTTCCCTTTGCTATACAGTAGGTTCTTATTAGTTATCCATTTTATATACAGTAGTGCGTATATGTCAACCCCAATCTCCCAGTTTATCCCTCCCCACCTCTTTCCCCCCTTGGTAACCATAAATTTGTTTTCTACCTCTGTGACTCTATTTCTGCTTTGTAAATAGGTCCACTTGGGGAACAGAATGTTCTTGAGCTGGTGACATGGCTGGGCTCTCCAGAAAGTGGGAAATAAGAATGGTTAACACCCCACTTCCGATTCCTGAGCCTGTCTATTTCTCTTTATCCCCCCACAGAGCAGAAAGGCATGCGCTGTTCTAGCAGGACAGAGTAGGCAAGATCGGACTTCTCCTGACCCCTGAACCGATTTTCACAAAACAGAACCCAGTGAAAGAAAACACAGGGCTCCCCAAATGCATATTGAAAAGTCATCCATTTTTCACTCATCGGATAACAACACTTAATGACCTGGGTCACCCCACTTGGCTTTCCTATGGCCTTAATGAAAAGGCCAGTTCATTCCACTTGGAAATCAGTGAGATGAACTGTAATGAAAAGCCACAATTCTTTGCCAGGATTCAGCAAAGGCCATGAATAGGCCAGCTTAAAAGTTGAATTTCTTGTTTTCCTTCCTGTGTGGCTCTCTTTGAAAAGGCAAGAAAAGGGTCCATTTGGCCTCTGGAAAACCCATCTCAGAGTATGAGGCATTGCCAGCTGGCTAGGTTCATCCTAGGTCAATGGAGCCATGGGGGCATTAGGAATCACATGGCCAGAGGACTAATTCAAAATTGAAGACAAAGCACTAACATGTTTAGATTTTCATGCTAATAGAGTGAGGGTCCTGAACAGGTCCTACTTCATAGGAAATAGCACCTCCAGGGCAGAGGGTCCTAGTGCATTTCAGCGCTTCTGCTTCACATGCCCATCACCCACGAGTTCTCCTCTGTGGTGTAGCAGTTAGTTCTGCTACAACATGATATAAGTGTCCTTAAAAATCACCATAATCTGCAAAAAAACAAAACAAAACTATAAAACTAGGACTTATTGGGGAAAATAGGGTTGGGGTACAATACTCAAAAATTTCATCACCAATACATTAAAAAATAAAAGACAGGACCCTGATAAAAACAGTGGCAGTGTTTTATATATGGTTAAGGAATGCAAAAATGCCACAATAAATATAGCACTTTACCTTGGGAAAGGCCTGAGGTTTGCTTGTGGAAGTGGGGATCTGAAGAAAGGTTTCAGCTTGTGAGTTATTGGGAAGTGGTGGAAGGAGCGTTCTCTGAAATCTCATGGAAAGTTGTACCACCAGGTGTAGGTGGATGAGCTCATAAGACGTTGGGTGAACTGAGATGGCTGGGAGTGTGTGTGTGTGTGTGTGTGCGTGTGTGTGTGTGCACGCACGCGTGCACATATTCCTATGCAGCTCCGTTGAATTGGATGCCGTTTTTCTCATTCACCTAGTGCTTCTTGAGAATGAAATCACATACAGGCACACAGGAAGCTTGCTCAAAAGGCATGTTATACTCAAGCAAACAGGTTATGTCCAAACTGCTCCTCAGTATAGCAAGTGCACTGGAACTAACTCGCATGTTCAAAACAAGCATTAGAGCAGAACTGACTGTATCTTCTCAGCTTACAGAGATTTAACACCTAAACAGTCAAATGAAGAGTTAAACTCTTTCTTAACTCTGTGAAGATTTCCAAATAGCTGCTTAGGGTTGTGCTGATGTATTAAATCCTTCTACCTCTGTATTTTTTCCCTGTCCCCAATAATATCATTTATCTCCTCATACAACAGGACCATAAATATGGTAAAGTCAAGATTGTTCAAGAGCTTCTTTTCTTCTTACACGATGGAGTGCCTTGTTGATTAGATTATGTTATCCTTCCTGCTCATCTTCCATTTTTTAATCCCAGCTCTGTTTCTTAATTCTTCTGTTTGTTCCAGGTCGTACGTAATCAAAGCATTCTATAGCATACTGTATAAAGCATCGCTACTGTTACATTCTGAAAATGTATCCAGCAATTTCTTACCCTTGAAGTGTTATTTTCTTGTTTCATTCTGAAGTTGGATTTTGTTGTTATTGTGTGTGTTTCGCCAATTCTGTGACATAGCTTATTTACATAAAATACCCAAAGCAAATGCTTTTCAATATATATCTCATCTGGTTTTTCAACAAGGTACAGATTTGAGAATCTTCTCTGTCTAGGAATCTTATACTTTAGAGAGGATTTTACAATGATCCAATGTAAATATAAAATAACAGGAACACCCACACCATGTTGGGTCTCTCGTTCATCATGTTTTTAATGCTAATCCCAGAAAACAGCCTATAAAATATGCACACGCATATGTAAGGGGCAAATCTTGCTGTGAACATCCCTCCTATGATTAAATTGATTTCTGAAGAATTGGCTAAGGTAATCAGTACCAAAGATCACTTTCAAAACTTCCTGTGCCCCTGAGAATATTTTGTGTTAATCATATGCATTAGTTTTATAGCCACTTAGGAAAACCTCTTTTAGGTCAAACCAGAAAGAGAGAGACAAGATTAAAACAAGAGGAAAATCCCATCACCTCTATAGAAGATTCAACTGAATGCGGACTTCTGGAAATAAAAGAAAGCTGCGTTTGGAAAGATTAGTAAAAGTCTCAATGTCTTGATATTTTATCCCAAAGCCTGCAAACAGAAAGCTGTGCCATCCCGGGACAGAGGCCATGTATTGATCTGGACAGGATGATAGATGAAGAACAGGGAAAGAGCCAGGTCTAGGATCACAATTAACAAAACAAAACAAAACAGAGGAAACAGATCCTCAACGCTAATAAACTTGCTAAACAGGATTTCTTTGCCATTGAAAAAAAGAAAATAGAATTTTTTAAAAACTTCTTCATATTTAGGGAAATATGTTTCTTAATTTTCTCGAATATAAATAAGTAAATATTTACCAATCAGTCAATCCCAGGCCCTTCCTGGGGAACTCTGCTTGAATCACCAAATGAGGATATCATGTGAGAACAATATTTGCTTTCCAGAGTTAAAAGGAAATCAGCAGATGTTTCGTACGGGGAACATGATTTCATCGAAGGTATTAAACCCTTTTGCCTGTATTTCTTTGAAGACAAATGTTTCCATTTCCTTTATGGAGCCAATCTATTCAGCTTTCTCAGAGTTGCACGGTACAATTCTTCCATAAATCATAGACGACTGTGAGTCACTTTTTTTTTTTCCCCTAGAGATGAGAGATTATCAAAGTGTGAAGCTTGAATGTTGTCTAACTGTCCCAGCTCTCCCAGCATTGCCCACTAGATTTCTAAGTTTTAAGCAAAGAAGGGAAACATGTTAAAAAAAAATCAGATTCTTTTTAAAGTGGGAACTCATATTTCCAATGCCCTACCCTTATCGGGTTACTGTTGTCATTCTACATGGGAGATTTCTCTCACACGACTGCAATTCTCAGCATGACCAGGCTATTAGAATACAGCACCATGCCCTGCCTATAATAGTGCCTCGCGTGATTTATTTAAAAAAAGAGAGAGGAAGTGAGAGGAGAAAGAGAGCTACAGATGAATGAATCATAGGGATTCAAGAGGCAGAGACTGAATCGTGCAGTGTATTTGACTGGGCAGCGCTGTCTCAAGTTCACCATTTGGTTCAGTTCAGGTCTCAGTAACTGGAGGAGAGCAGAGAATAGTAATCAATCGAAAATGCTCCTGTCTGATCAGCTCTAAGCTTGTGACAGGTGATGTGCTGTAAAGGTCCTAGGCGGAGAGAGCAGGTAAAAAATGAGAAGCGTCCAGAGGTGGGAACAGCCAGTTGAAATCCCCAAGTGTTAAGTTATTTGAGTATAAAGGAAAAAGAAAAAGAAATAGCATACCACTGTTGACAGTACACATGGCCAGTTCTCCTCATTTCTACCTCAGTAGATTTTTAGGTGTTTTTTGGTTTAACTGGACGTGCATGCTGTCGTGAATTGCTAATTCCACCTCTCACGCTCGGGTACCAATACTTATGGGCTCTGCCTGCCGTGGATGCTGTGACCTTGAATGACTTGCTTGTTGCCACCACCTGAAATCTGCTGTTGTTCCACCTCCTGGCTGGTCTCCTGGTACTTTAACACGTGTCCAGACAGAGTGTGGACTTTCTATTCTTTTTTGGTTACCATACTCTGGGTTCATGCCTCCCTTTGCAATAGGCTGGCCTCCCAGCCATGTGAATTCCCACTGCAAGCCCAGTCCGTCACTGGTTTCCTGTACGTCCATTTGGACCTACAAAAGGAAAATCCCAGTGTCACTGTGGGACGCAGCTTTGGTGCCTGATGCATAGCCTGCACTTTAAATATATCAGTAAAACAGTGTATTGCTGAACTGACTTGGCAAAATCAAACTGCTGAGGCATCTAAACATGCAGGTGTAGCTTGTGCTGTGACAAGACCAAACTCCAGGCATCATGATATACAGGAAGCAAATTGCTACTATTGACCTCAAATTAGTCAGGGATGGACAAGAGCTTCTACTAATAACCATTTCCCTGGCTTGCCTCTGGGAAGAAGAAAGTGCATACAGGGACCCAGGCATTTCATCTCTGGGGTACATGATTATGATATGTGTTATGAATCATTCTGCTTGATACATGGACTGAGCTTTCCCATCATGCAATCAGATGCCCTAGAAAAACATTTAAACATATCATACACACACACACACACACACACACACACACACATATAGTTATTTTTTGGTAAAACACAAAAATATAACTGTTGGGGAAGTGATTTCTGAAATAGCATAAAAGGTACATTCTGGATCATTTTGTTAAATTTCATCAACCAACGTCTGTGCTTTAAGAGGGCATCCAAATGAGATGGTAGGAACTAAACTGGTGTGGAAAATAGTAGGTGTGTATTACATTACATACAATTGAAATGTAAAATGTTGAAGAGAAGACACACTTTGACTGCATATTTTGAAAAACGCTGGTCTTAAAATTGAGAGATCCAGCTTGCGGTCCCAACTTTGCCACTTACTAACCTGTGACCTTGAGCTGTCATTTAACTTTCCTTCCTCTCAGTTTTTCAGCTGTAAAATTAAGATGGCTAAAGTCAAGCCTCAGATCCCTTCCAGCCTAGAAATTCCATAATTCTTGGATCAGTCTTTGCTACGTTCCGGTAATTTATTTGTAATTTATTATTCTATGAGATTAAGCTAGGACTTTAGCCCCCTCCTTCTCTCCTGCTTTCTTTTCAACATACAACCCAATTATCATATGGTTTTTAATGTAATGGATTTGAATAAAACAAGTCAAATTATTTCACCTGAAAGGTGTAATATGTGATTCTGATATTCAGTAATATTGCTGACCTGTGACATGCCAATCAATCCTGTCTCTGAAAACAGAGATATAAATCTATACACTGTAATTCAGGCATGGAATTTTTCTCTGCAACAAATAATATGGTCTCTTAATGCAGTGAGTTAGATATGATTTGGGTTTGAGTACAAATGGTTTTAAGTAGAGAATATAATCTGCACAGGGACCTGCTCCCTTAGTTTGTCCCAACTTGGGATGGGGTGATGAGCAATGGAATAATGTACACTCTTACTAAAAACGAAGCAGAATTCTGTCAGAGAAACACATCCATTCTGGCACCGGGATCCTGGATATTTTTGTTCCTGACCATTTACTATTTGTTGGGTTGGTCAGTGGACAAAGGAAAGTTGTTCCAAAACAACCAGATGGAAAATCGTTAAGCTCAGTGAAACCCGAGAATTTCTGAAGAAGTGCCACAGGCAGCAAAGTGATGGTGCCAACAACAGATTGAAATTCCCCAAGCGACAAAAGTGTCATCTATGTGCTACAGGGGGGTTAAAAAATACATAATATTAATTGTCATCCAACCAACTTCCAAAAAGCAGTACCTGCTCTGTGTGTAGAAGAAATCAGTACGTCTTTACTTCAAGCCAGCCTCCTTAGGCATCTACAATTAATCCAATAAAATCCCTTTAAACTGTAGAGTACAGAACCTGTCGTCTTTATCTATTTTATTGGTGAGGCAGGGTACCCACTTTCTAGGGAGCAGAGCTCTCCTCTTCAGCGCTAATGCCAACAATACACTAATTCTATGCTAATGATGCAATTCTAGCCTTGAGAATTCACCATTAAGCCTAGTAAATCGAGGAAAACAACAACACATCTTGTCACAGTTCTTTTGGTCTTTAGTTAGCTAACCATTTGAAAATGAGGAACCCTCTCAAACTACATCTAAATTGCTCTTGTTCTAGGTATTTCCTGAGGGAAAGCTTAGATCATAACAAAGGGAAAAAAAGTAGGTTTGTTCTGTACGTCCTTATTTTCCCCCCCCAAATAGATAAAAATCCATTACTACCTTCGAGTTGAAAGAGAACCACTGCAGGGGGAAAAATCCACTCAGAAACAACCATCTTGAGCTATTAATAGCAGCTATCTCCTGCGTAGCATTTGCTAAAGGTCTGGCAGTATGTTAAGAGCTTGAAGTATGTTCTCTTATTTAAACCTGATAACCTAATGAGTCAACATAAAATTATCACTCCCATTTTACAAATAAAACTAGGAACCTTGAAGTTGACCTCAAGGTCACACAGCTAGTAAGGAGCCCAGGGTCGCTTCATCATGACCTTTGCTAGTACATAAGCTTTGCCTATAGTTCTTGGGGGGGTTCTAAGTGAACTTGTTAGTCTCATTAATCTAAATGAGAAATCTCCTCTTGAATGAAAACTGATTTCTTGTAGGTATTCTGCAGGGAGAAAAATGCACATTGGCAGAGCCCAGCTATTGACTGGATGTTAATTGCCCTGGATATTGCAATCATCTTGAAAGTAAACAGGAAGTCGCAAATGCCAAAATTTTTCCAGGTCTCATCTTCACCGTGAGTGGACCAATGTGTTGTCCTAGTCACTTTTCTTCCTTGACTTCTCATCATTTCATGAAAAGTATTTCTTTTCCTCTGAGTGTTAGAAGAGGTCTTACTTGATCACAGAAGTGATTTTCAAGGTCATCGTGAGAAAACAGCAAGCTCTCTGGAACCAGGCACACTTACTGGAGGTCAGACGGGCACTCCACTTATTTCCTGAAATTACTTTAAGCCCTCGAAACTGATACCGATCTGGAAGTTCCTAGATGTTCTGAACACTCAAACCACAATGGGTTGGTGGAAGGAGAAAGTCACAAGCTATTTCCGTGGGATTACATTAATGGGATTTTCACTGGACATTACAATGAGCAAGTTGAAATTCAAGAACTTGACGAGATCTCCGTAAAGACAAAGAATTGTAAGGCTGGAAAGAATATGATGATCACCCTCACTTCAAAATCTACCGAAGGAGTTACCCCACTTCATTCATTCCTTGACTGTGTTTTAAGGTTTAAAGTCCTTTTTGGTACCTCCCCCAAAGGTTCACTTCCATTCAGACAATATGCATTCCACATTTTAAATCTCACTAGAGTGTTTCCTTTAACAGTATATTTTCCAAGCTATGCCACTTATGTTATTGTAATCATGGGTAAAATGACCACATTTTGTGGAAAATAAAATCAGGATACATGGTCCAGCAGAATATGTTTCTGATTTATGAGTTTATTTCTGAATAAACAAAATGTGATTATCCTTTTAATGAACTGCCTTTATTGAAAAGCATATGTTCTTTAAAAATTTTTGTTGGAGTATAGTTGATTTAAAATGATGTGTTAGTTTCTGCTGTACGGCAAAGTGAATCAGTTATACATATACAGATATCCACTCTTTTTTAGATTCTTTTCCCATATAGGTCATTACAGAGTATTGAGTAGAGCTCCCTGTGCTATACAGTAGGTCCTTATTAATTATCTATGTCATATATAGTAGTGTGTATATGTCAATCCCAATCTCCCAATTTATCCCTCCGCACCCGTTTCCCCCCCATAACCATAAGTTTGTTTTCTACATCTGTGACTCTATTTCTATTTATTGAAAAGCATATGAAGACTCATAGGTAGATTGCCGTAGAAAACCCTATTTGCATCGTTCTCCAACATTGAACAAAAATAACAGTCACTGTTATAAAAAACCCTAAAGACTTAGCAACCTCAATTATCCTAACAGTTAAAAAAGAGTAACTTATCACCTTGAAAGTAAGGAACACATTTAACATTTACAAGTCAAAGTAATTATTTGAGTTCAGTAAGATGTGATAGCATTTCTATCACTAGCTATTACTTATAATATTTTGAAATCCATACATCAAGGCTATTTTAAAAATACAAAAGGACTCTCATATATTAACTCATTAAAGCACATAAGAGCCACTTAGAAATTATTATTATTATTTTTTTTTTTTTTGCAAATTCTGTCTATATAATCTATTACTTGAGATCTTCCAAGTGGAATGCCAGAAAACCAAAGACAGAATTTAGTACCATTCAGTAGATGTAATCTGGTTTCACTCCAGATGCCTTTCAATTTTGTTTTCTACTTCTTTACAGTACTTTGACCCATGGCATTCCAGGAGGATGGGTTCCACGAATCATCAGGAGCAATAAAAAAGTGGGGAGGGAGAAAGAGCGTGGATGAACAAGGAAACAGAATCTGTTCCATGCTGGAAGAACTGTCCTCTTCCTCCCTTTTCAAATTAACTTTTCCCTCTTGTCTTTCTCTTCCCCCCTGCCCAGTTCCTCCTTCTAAACTTCCCGAACTCTTGGCTGAGGTCTAGATGGAACTGTAAAACACACACACACACACACACACACACACACACACACACAGAACAGTGGCCAGTGAGGTGGGAATATCCACACCTTAACCTCACAAGAAACATTTATAACAGGAAGAGGAAGTTTTGGATGCAAATGAAAGTTTGTTCCACTGGGGCCATTTCCAAAGGGCAAGCTTTTGGTGCTTCTTACTCCCTGTTACAGCACAGAATTAACTTAGAGCAGCAGAGACCAGAACTCATGGGACCCATGGAGATGGAAGCTCATCAGCCCCACACCACCTACTGCTCCCTGGTTCTACACGATCAAGCTCGGCTGCTCCATCCCACTCCCGATTCAATCGAAGGGCCATTCGTAGGGGATAGAACATATCCGTAGTATGAAGATGAATTCATTTATTTGTCTAATTGAGAAACTTTAAAGTCTAGAACAGCTAGATCTATTATACTACACCATTGACTTACAAGAGGTCCATACATCCTCAATAAATCCTCCCTTCCTTCTTCCCAGGCAAAATGTGTCCTTCCTTAGCACACTATTTCAGGGCTCTCCTATTACGCTGGTAACTACCAAGGATGATTATTTATAAGCACAGCTCTCTTCCCCATCATGCTGTGAACTGCTCAAGGCCCTGTCTCCATCACTTTGGCATCCACCACCCATTCTTCAGTCTCTCTAACGCTTCTCAGTAACTGAGAGATGGGGCAGTCCATACTGGCTTTTTAAGTGAATATACAAATGAATAAATAAATCACCTTTGGTTGTCCTTCATGTGAATGAATCTCTTGTCTCTAGGAAAAAATATGGCGTACGTTATCTTGCCACTATCCTTTATCAGAAAGGAGGTAGGCACCGTGAGATCTGAATTACTTCCTCCGCCTGATCTTATTGACTCTCTGTACTGTACTATGAAGGAAAGGCTGCAGGCTTCCTGTTTGCTAAAAGCAAATGCGCTCGCCCTTGATTGCCCTTTCTGGTCTGCCCTCAGTTCCTCAACGACCCCCTTCACACCGAAGTGCAGCTTCCCACCTTGGCATGGTTGCACTGCTATAAGGGAATCCATGTCTTCTAGATGTTAAAAATGACCTTTATTCTTTATCAACCATATTCAACGTTAATATCAACCATATTCAGCTTTGAAGACATGTGAAGCTGGTCTTGGGACTCAAAACAGAAAAACAGAATGACACTGAAGTCAATGGTTGTCATGATAAGTAGACACCTTCCAAGAATTTTTTTAAATTAAATAATTAAATTCTCTTTAGCAACTAGGCTGGTATATCTTTTTTTTATATATAAGTTTATTTAATTTATTTATTTATTTTTGGCTGCATTGGGTCTTCCTTGCTGCGCGTGGGCTTTCTCTAGTTGCGGCGAGCGGGGGCTACTCTTCGTTGTGGTGTGCGGGCTTCTCGTTGCGGTGGCTTCTCTTGTTGCGGAGCACGGGCTCTAGGCGCGAGGGCTCAGTAGTTGTGGCGTGCGGGCTTAGTTGCTCCGCAGCACGTGGAATCTTCCCGGACCAGGGCTCGAACCCATGTCCCCCGCATGGGCAGGCGGATTCCCAACCACTGCACCACCGGGGAAGCCCTAGGCTGGTATATCTTCAGTAACGTTTCCCATTGTAGCCATGATTTGTGGTAGGATTCAGATAATTAAATTGGATAGGCTAGTTTTCAAAGTCATTCCCATTTTTGTAGGAATTCCCAGGAAAGAAAAACTGCAGCAGAGGTCAGAGGGCTCATGGTAAGAGGAAAAAGTCCACAGACCCAGTTTCAAATCCCCACCCCAGGAATGAGAGCGTCAACAACAAGAGATCTGCCTCGGAAGCAGAAATAAGATTCTAGAGACGCAGCTGAAAAGGAGAAACAAAAAGCCCGACATGAAACTGTCTTTACAGCTTTGAGTAAATAACCATTGAGTGTCTAAGTAATCATTGAGTGTTTAGCCTTTGACAACACTGGATGCAGGGATATTATGGAGCTGCATTTGAAAATTTCTCCAATTGCAAAAGGAAATTTAATTGCTGAATTATAAGTCAAGGCTATAGTACTGCCAAAAGGCGGTGAGCGTGATATAAAAAGGGTTTATTTAGTTTCTGCGAACGCATGGCCTGGCAATGCTGGCAGTAAAAACTTAGAACGCATCAATAAATGTCCTAATAGCTGAGGCAGTACGCTTCCGGCCAGGTAAAGGCAACACCTGACAGAGGCACTGCTTCCCTACTGCTGTCACGCATGTCAGGAAAAGGTGTCAACTGTTTGCCTCAGGTAAGCGAGTCTCACTGGCTGAGAGAGAGCCAGGACTCTCCAAGGTCTTTTGCAAAGTAAGAAACACTTTCAGAGGTTGAAGAGAGGCGATCTACCTGAGCTCTGTTCATTATCAGCACAATAGTGGGTCGTCTGCAATATTAGGACGGAAATATCAGAACAAAAGATATTACCGTCTGAGAGCCTTTGGAGGAATCACAGACCCCGTCACCTGGAGGCTACTAATGGTGAATTTACCAAAACAAATGAACAAAAGCTTCACGGACCTCACTCTTGGGTTGGTGTATTATCCTCTGATTCTTTAAATGCTATTCCATTCATTTCCTTTTAATCCCTCTTACAAAACGCATCTGCAATTGGGGGAGACTCAAATGTAATATTGTGAGCACTCCACGTTCGTGGGTTGATACACGATCAGACATTTACCAAAGGGTCTCTTGATGAGATAGAATTGGGACTTTCATTCAAATCAATGTAGGTTGTCAATTAAGAAAGATTTGGATTTGGTTTTGGGTTTTTAGGTAAAATATTCAGGCTCCGTCTTCTGTTGACTTCAGAAATTATCTATCTCTTATTTTCCAAATACATTTTTCCTCTGGATTTTTAGTCATTGTCTTTAGGAGATGACCATTCTAAATATGTACTCTACATGAATGTACGTAGAAATTTAGCTTGAATAGCAGGATTAATTAATTTCTTTACTGGATGATAATTATGGAAATAATTAGAATCAGGGAATGAGTTCCAAAGTCCAGTCGTTTTAAAATATCATTAGACGTATACTAATACGTCATCATCCTTTATTTCTCGAAGGATGTATCTCTCATTGTAAAACATAGTGAAATTTTTAATTTATAAAGAAGAATGGTCTGGTCTGGCATGTGAGAAGGTTGCAAGTTGTCACAGCCTCCTGACAACAAGTGAAAAACTGAACAGGCTGAAAATCAACAACTCTTCTGAGAAGCTTCAAAGAAGTGAGGTCACAAGGCAAATCGCTGTCCCCAGACTTGGAGACAGGACAGGCGAATACAGAGAATCACGACTTTCCAGAGCAGAAACCTCTGCGGGAAGCAGCTGGGGGAGGGAAACGAGAACTGTGATGGACAGTTGATGGAGGCTCAGTGTGGATGAGACTGAGAGATTAAACACTCCAGGAGAGGACAGATCTCTCTCTGAGATTCTGATGTCAGTTCCTTTGTGCAAAATACCTGGAAGTGGGGATTGCTGACGTCTATACCGAGTTTTATAGGGGCTGCACCAATTTGCATTCCCATCAACAGTGCACAAGGGTTCCTGTACCCTTCACATCCTCACCACATCCTGGCCAACCCTTGCTATTTTTTGTTTTTTGATAATAGCCATCCTAACAAGTGTGACGTCATATCTCCTTGTGATTTTGATCTGTGACGATTTCGAAGGTGTATCTTACTCTCTTACTGATCGTAAAGTTCAGTACATGTTATCATTCTTTGAGGATCTACAACAGGGGGAAGGAACATTCACTAGTCTTTGAAAAAAAAATCCTGTCTTCTATGCCATTCACGATCACAAGGGAACATGAGTGTCAAAACCACAGAGTAAGAAATTCAGCTGAAATTTACTTAGAGAGTTCCCACTTCTGGTCATTGAACCCAAAATGCAGCTCTGCCATACCAGGCTACTGCTCAGAGTAAAACCCAACCGGTGATTTGGGGTGCTGACAGCATCAGTTCTTATTTACTTACTGCCCAGCCTGAGGAAGGCCCTGGGCTGGAGACCTTACAAATATGATCTCTTTTATCTCACTAGCCACATTTCACAGATGAGAAAACTGAGGCTCAGAAAGTTAAAGGTAACTGATCTAAGAACAGACCTGTGGTTGCCAAGGGGGAGGGGGTGGGGGAGGGATGGAGTGGGAGTTTGGGGTTGGCAGATGTAAGCTATTATATACAGGATGGATGAACAACAAGCTCCTACTGTGTAGCACAGGGAACTGTATTCAATAACCTGGGATAAACCACAATGGAAAAGACTATTTAAAAAAGAATGTATATGTACGTATATATAACTGAATCACTTTGCCGTACAGCAGAAATTAACAGAACATGGTAAATCAACTATACTTCAATAAAAATAAAATTAAATGAAATTTTTAACAGTAAAGTTAACTGATCTGAAGTCACACATATAAGAAGCACTAGACCTGGAATTCAAACTCCCATACATCTGACTGGAAAATCCATACCCTCTCCACAAGAACAAGATCAAAATTTGAACCTGACTCATAGATATTCTAGGAGGAAAACTGAATTAGAAGTCAGGAGACTTGTCCCCATCCCAAACCTGGACCAACTGTGTCACCCGAATAAATCACTTCCTCTCTCTAAGCCTCAGGTTCCTCCTGTGTAAAACAAAAAGATCCAGAATGATTTTAATTGCAATAGAGCTCCACATTAAATAAATTACTGTACAATGAGTGATCATAAATAACCCTCGACACACATTTTAAAGACAATATTGTAAACAGTATACTTATGACAGAAGCATCTAGACCAAAGCTGACAACACTAACTTAATACGATAGGTAGGGAAAAAAGATCTTCTTTATTACTATTACAAATTATTGGAGTTTAAAGTTTTGAGTTACCTATTTGCAGGCTCAAAACTTCTTGCGTTAGCTCCTTCTTTTAATTTCTCTGGTTACCTCTGCCTCAGGCTAAACGAAGCACAGTTCCTGCTTTGACCCGCCCCGCCGCCCCGTTATCTCTTTTTATCAGAATCTTGGTCTGAGGTCCGGCCCAGTCAGTCCCTTAGGACCCAGATAACTGTGAAATTCTGACGCCAATATTCTGCTGACGCGGTGTTCATAAACTCTCTTCCCTTCGGCCAAACCACATGGTCACCAAATATGTGAGGAGAAACTCACGTGAGATGGAAGCTTAGAGAAAAACATGAGTGCATTTTATCACCCCAGCATCAGCTCCCTCTGGAGAGTCACATCCCTTGTGCCAACCCGGGCTCGGGTGCAGCTTGTAGTGAGCCTGTGGCCCACTCTGAACAGCCTCTGAGCCTCATGATGACTTACAAGTCGACGTGGGGGGACTTTCTAGAGCCCCAGCTTCATGACAATAACAGACTATGTTTCCCCACACCTCCACATCCAGATCTCACGTGCAAATCTCACAATGTCCTTTGCCATTTTACAGTCCTAGAAAGCTCTTATCCATCTTTCTATGCTTGGTTTAATCATCACCTCTTCCGGAAGGACGGCCTCTATAAAACAGCTGCAAATCATACACCAACTATTTGTTTCTAAGGGTTTTTTTTTTTTTTCTTCTAAAACCCACCATAGTGTAATATAATCCTATTTGTACAGGTTTCTCTTTCTTCATAAACTAGAAGAATCTCGATGATAAGACCTATGGCTTAATCTTTCTCTAAATCTTTCAGAGAGCCTAACAGGGTCCCTGGTACATGGAAGGCCCAGATAAAATATTTTTGGGTCAATAAATGCATCAAAATACTATTTAAGCAACAGGTCCCTCTGCTTAGAAAAACCTTCAAAGACAGAGGTAATTAGCCCTCTACGTACCAGCAACGTTTGGTATCCATCCAACATCTATTTATTGAGCACCTACTATGCGTCCCAGGCTCTTTTAGGCTCTGTGGGTACACCCCGAAAACAGATGCAACATCCTACTCTGTGAAGGATTACATTTTAGCGGGGAGAGACAAGCAACACTAGAAAAATAGAGTTTCTTAAAAGATACGAAATCCTATGAAAGAAGCAGGGGAGGAAAGTGCCAGATGTAAAGGGAAAGGTAACCAATTTATATAGGGTAGTCAGGTGGACTGCACTGAAAATAACAGTAGTAGTATAAACAGTAATAATTAATGATAATAATAAAGAGGAGGAGAAGAGGAGAAGGAGGAGGAGGAGGAAGGGGAGAGCAGAAGCATAAACAACAAATAGCAACCACCAGTTGCTTTGTCTGTTGCATTGATAATTCACAAGGCAATCACACATAAAGTTTCTGGGGTCCAAGGAAGGTGATTTATCAGATATGCCCACATCAGATCTTTCTCATTTTAGCTCCTGGATATAACATCATCTACTTTACTCTTAGCCTATAAGAGTAGCCCCCCGGGAAGGGAGAGAGAAATTTTGCCCCATTAGTGAGACTGATGGGTCAAGGGATTATCTTGCATTTTGGAAAACATGTTCTTACGGCTTCTTTGGTCGTGTAGGGATTTATATCCTGCGGAGCTCGAATCTCAAGTGAGAAATGATCTCCCTCCCTTGACAGTGACGTTGTATAGCAATAGCAAACTGTCAGGAAATTTTCTAGCATGATTACTCTCAAGTGGATGATTTGTAATTGTTCTGAATAACCTATTATTTGATTGACAACAGTTGATGACACTGCCTCACTTTGGCGTTGCTGTGTTTGTGTGTGTGTGTGTACATATGTGTGTACGTGTATGTCTGTGTGTGTATGTATATGTGTATGTGTGTTATGTGTGTGTGTGTACACAGCTGCACATTTTGTCTATAAAGTGACACAAACGTATCATAACATTCAGCAGAGACAACAAGGTATTGAGGGAAGGAAGAACTCTAATAGACACAGCTAAGTACGTGTCAATTTCTTCTTGTAGGTAACACAGCAGAAAACCTTAAGGAAACTGCAGCAGAGACTGCTAACATGCAGGAAATTTTAGATTTCCTCTTCTGGGTGTCCATGGACCTTTTCATGACATAGAGTTATCACTGGTCATATTTTTCCAACTCTATTCTGAAGACAGTTTCTTTCCTCAAGCTAAACCAAGGTATTGTGCTGCAACATTCAAATTGGTCTTCAGGAAAAATATACAACAACAAAACTAAGTTTGTTAGTGGAAACATCTCAATTTTAGTTTTCTTTCTTTCTTTTCTTGAAATATCATTTGTACCCAATTTTCTTTTTCTTTTTTGTAAACGCTCAAAGTAGATTTTTATGTACAAATTATGAGTTCATCAACAACAAAGACAATTATTTTTCCTCTCTCTGTTAGCAGTTACCAATTAAAAAAAGTATCTGGGGAGGACTTCCCTGGTGGTGCAGTGGTTAAGAATCCGCCTGCCAATGCAGGGGACACGGGTTCGAGCCCTGGTCTGGGAAGATCCCACATGCCGCGGAGCAACTAAGCCTGTGTGCCACAACTACTGAGCCTGCGCTCTAGAGCCCACGAGCCACAACTACTGAGCCCACGTGCCACAACTACTGAAGCCCGCACGCCTAGAGCCCGTGCTCCGCAACGAGAGAAGCCACCACAATGAGAAGCCCGCGCACCGCAACGAAGAGTAGCCCCCGCTCGTCGCAACTAGAGAAAGCCTGCACACAGCAATGAAGACCCAACGCGGCCAAAAATAAAATAAATAAATAAAAAAAAATAATTTTGGGAAAAAACTATGTCATTCCCACAGCCACAGTGATATGATACATTTAAGAATTGTCTTAACATCTAAAGTATATGATGAGTATATCACAGTAATTAAAAACATGGGCTTTTGGAAGCCGACTCTGGTTCTAACTTCGGGCCTAGGGTGATCGGGGACGAATGACCTAATCTCTATGTTCCTCAGTTTTACCATTGTCAAGTGGGGATAATGAAAACCTTTCTCTTATAGTTTTAGGAGTTAAACGTATTCGTACATGCAAAGTCCTTAGAGAAATCTCTCGCACAGAATTAAATATCAATAAGTGTTATCTATTTTTGCATGACATGGGAAATGGTAAAATTCCATCAAAAAACATAAAAGAAGAGTTGAATAAATGAGGATACACATTATGTTCCAGGATGGGAAGAATGCTTATTATAGTGATGTCAATTCTCAATTTTTTTGGCAAGTATCTTTTACTTCTGATCCAAATTCAAGTGACAGCAATTCTTTTTGGAAACTGAAAACATGACTATAAAATACAACTAGGAGAATAAATTTATTCTGGGGAAAAATGGGAAACTAGAGTAATGCAAGTATTACTGGGTGTTATAAAATAGCAATAATTAAGTCAGTGACGAAGAGGTCAGAATGAACCAGCAGATAAATTTAAGACACTAGAGGCAGATCCTAAAATGTGTAAAAGCAGAATATTTGATAAAGGTCACAGCACAAACTAATGAGGAAGGAATGTACTATTCAGTAAAAAATACTGCAGTAATTGGCCAGCTATCTGGAAAATAAATCAGTTTAAGCCTGTCTTCATACCTTACACCAAAACAGCATCCGGGGAGTTTTTAATTAAATCAAAATAAAGTTAAAGGAAAATAGAAGTAACGATATATTTGATCACCAGACGGATAATGAACATTTAAGTAATGAAGAAATTGTGCCTTCACTGTCATTGTCATAGGTGGTATTTATTGAACATTTACTGTGTGTAAGGCAATGTGTAAAGTGCTTTACACAATTTTCTCAAAGCCACAGATGATGCAGATACTCTTACTGACTCCATTTCAGAGATACGGAAGTTGAGAAATATGGGAAATTAAAGTTAGGTCACACGGCTAGGAAGTGGCAGAATCAGAGTACGGACCTGGGCAGTGTGATTCAAAAACCTGTGGTCTTAGATTTTTTACTACTAAAATACGGATAATGGAAATAAAATTGGAGAGGAGAAGACAAAATGGTAAAGGAAAAAAAACAAGGGAAAGTAAAGAAAAGAAAAAAAAGTCCAACGTGTATAAATGAAAACGTAAAGAGAAGACGTACAAACGGATAATAAACTTGGAAAAAATTAAATTTGTGTAACATGCAAATTGTATACAGTTGCATACACACAAAACGAATACACTGAGACACCTTTTTCTTAACATAAAATCCTTTCTTTGTTCTCCTTTACAAATGATCATACTTAGAACTAGTTAAGATCTTGGGGAGGCATCAGTTCTGTTTTCCAGAAACGACACACCAATTTACACTCCTCGCAAGGGGCAAAAGAATAGGAAGCCTTACAAATATTTATAGCTTTTTGACCTAGAAATTCTACTTCTAGGAATCTCTTCTAAGGGCAATTTTGGGAGTGCAGACAAAGTTTTAATCGCAGAGCCATTTATTTAAAAATTTTTATTAGAATAGGACATTTCTGGAATAATCTAAATGCCCAGCAATAAGAGAATGGTTGAGTAAGTGAAGGTATCTCTCTGAGATACCATACTGTATTATACTATAGCTTAGGGGTCGACAAACTGGCTGTGGGCTGAGACCAGCCCACTGCTTATTATTTTTCCTGCTTTTGTCAATAAGGCTTTACTGGTTGCTTTCCTGATGCAAGGGCAGAGTTGAGAGATGGCTACAGAGACTGCATGGCCGGCAGAGCGTTAAATATTTGTTATCTGGCTCTTTACAGAAACAGTTTGTTGATGCCCGTTGTAACCAGTCCATTAAGTTATGTTCATAAAGAATTTTTAATGACAAGTTTAAATGTGAAATTCGTAACTGTAAATGAAAAATAAATTATATTTTTCTGTTAACACAATATTTACTTACCAATAATGATGCGAATAATAAAAAGGTATGTTACAAAAACAGCACCTTGGTATATCACAATAGTGAATTTTAAATTGGAATGGATCTACATGAAGATTTTAGGCTCATTTAAACTGAAGTATCTTTTTTTTTTTGGTAAATTCTTTCCTAGTACAAGTAATTCCTACAAAGTGCATCATATCTTTTTGCCTCTACACAGCCCATGCTGCACAAACATTAATTTGTGATAATTTATGAAACTTTAGTCCCCAAAGGCAAGCAAGCCCAGGCCCAATGGTGATGTCATCTGTCATCTATGTTACCCTTAAAGGGCAACTTTCGCCCCCAGCCAACTTCTTGATCCAATGACCATACTTTTTCACAGTACATAAAAATCTGGAATTAGCCCACTGACCTATTGGGTAACCCTTGCCTGGAAAATTAGGTCAGTACACTACTATATCTGTTTTTAGGTTCTTAAGAAATTGCAAAGATGAGTGCAGACCTTCCCTAACGGCTCCACCTTGGAAAACAAACAGTGTCTTCCAGTGAATAAATCACCAGGAATGAGATGACAGCACAGAAATCTGTGCTCACGTCTCTCAGTTGTTTTCTGTCTGGTTCAGAAATCATTAGCACCTGATAGTGGTTTCAGGGTTCTCCCAGTGGGGAAGGGCCAGCTTTCTGTCAGATAAGGGACAGTCTATGGAGACAATACCTAGGAAACAAAGAGGCTTGCAAACTTTCAAAGAGTGCACTATGGGCCTTATTCTCAGAATTGCTTATGTGAGTTTCATGGTAGAAATAATATAAGAACAGAACTTCCAATAAGGTTAACTAATCACAGGTGGTGTTTTTTTTGTTTAAATTAGAGAAGACAGTCTTATATCAAAGAGTGAACTGATCAAGTTCTAGAGTTTCTATTAAAGAATCGACTGTTTCAAGAGGTGCGTGTATTATTTCCAATTGCTCCCACTGGCTGAAGTAGGAAATGGAAAAATCAGAATCGGCTGTGGGTCCTAATAGTACTTCTGATGCAAAATCCAACTATCATATTTGGAAACAGATGTCACATTATATTTACTTGGGCAATTGGTGTGGCTTAGACATGAGTATTTTTTTCAAATTCAAGATGGACAGTACCAGATATTTAGTTTATATTGTTTTTATGGCTTGCTTGTTTATTATGTTTTTAAATAAGCTTTCAATTTATCCTTCCTTCCTTTAAATATTTTTGCTTACTTAATCTGTTACAAATACTCTGATATGTGTGGTGAATACAGACAGTAATAAATTACAATCCCAGTTTTTAAGAAACCCAAAGCCCAAAAAGAGAGAGAATCAGTAATGGAGAAGGACAAAGAAGAAAGTAAGTGGAAGCTTGGTTGCATAAACAAAACTAAAAGGAGATGTGGGGAAACTTCACACAGCAACAAGGTAGTGTTTTAAGGATAAAGGAGGAATTCTTTGGGTAGACAGGATGAGAGAGTTCATTTCAGGTAGAGGGAAACCATGTACAATAGCAAAGAAACATGAATAGCTTTGAGCAGCCGCATTCCGTGGAAACTGTGAGAAAGAATTCAAGGACGGTCCAGAGAGGTAAAAACGCATGATCACAGAGAGTTCTGTATGCCAAGACAAGGAGCCTGGATATATCCTCCAGGTAGTAGAAAAAGCTGTTCTGACATTTTAGAAGTATCAGTCAGGCAACTGTGCAGAGGATGGATTTAGAAGAATCACAGACAGAGGCCAGTAGGATAGTACTGAGCTAAGACAGCAGAGAGACGATAATAGTCATGATGTGCAGAGCAGAGGAACGATACTTGGAAATGTTTCCAACAGCACTTTCATTAGAAATATTTATAATGAGAGCCACTTAGGTGAGTCTAAATTTTCCAGTAGCTGTATTAAACGGGTAAGACAAAACATGTGAAATTAATTTAAATAGTATATTTTATTTAACCCGACAGATCGGAAATATTATTATCTTAACAGGTCATCAATATAAAATTATCTGTGAGATATTTTACCTTCTTTTTAGGTACTGTTTTTGGTATCCAGTGTGTATTTTACATTTACAGCACCTCTCAGTTTTGACTAACCACATTTCAAGGGATCAATGACCACATGCATTGGTGGCTACCATTTTAGCCAGTGAAGTTTTAGAAAATAGAATCTGCAAGATTTAATTGCCAACTGGATTAATAATAATAATAAAAGAACAACAGCTACCATTTAGTGAGTACCAAATATAAGGCAGGGATAATGACCGCATATTATTTCACTTACAGTCTTGTGAGGTAGGATTTTTTTAAAATTAATAAATAAATTAATTTATTTATTTTTGGCTGCGTTGGGTCTTCGTTGCTGTGCGCAGGCTTTCTCCAGTTGCACCGAGCGGGGGCTACTCTTTGTTGCAGTGCACGGGCTTCTCACCGCAGTGGCTTCTCTTGTTGCAGAGCATGGGCTCTGGGTGCGTGGGCTTCAGTAGTTGTGGCTCGTGGGCTCAGTAGTTGTGGCTTGTGGGCTCTAGAGCGCAGGCTCAGTAGTTGTAGTGCACGGGCTTAGCTGCTCTGCGGCATGTGGGATCTTCCCGGACCAGAGCTCGAATCGGTGTCCCCTGCATTGGCAGGCGGATTCTTAACCACTGCGCCACCGGGGAGGTCCCGAGGTAGGATTTTTTGATACAACTTTAGAGAGGTTAAGTAACTTGACCAAAGTCACGTAGCTATTTTAAGTGACAAAATTTGAACCATGATCTGTGGGATGGGATAGCCCAGACTCCTAACCACTAGGCTCTATTGCTTCCCAAAGCAAAGTAGAAGAGGAGTCGAGGTCGATTCTGATGATTCTACTGTGAAAAAGCTGATGGATAATCATAACATTCTTGGCTATGGTAGGTGAAGGAAGAATCATAGGTATGGAGAAGAAAATAGCCTGATTATAGAGCGGTTAACTGAAAAAATGCCATTTTCCCTCTATTGTTTGTTTATTGTCCATCACATCAAACTAGAGTGTAATGTCCCAGAGCATAGATTTTTTTTTGGCTTTTGTTGTTGTTGTTGTTATTACTATGTCACAAATGCCTAGACCAATATCCGGCACTCAATAAATATTAAATCAATAAATGAATGAATGGATGGATGGGTGAATTAAGATCCATAAGAAGGTGCCACGAATGAGGCAATCTAGTAAAAATTTGATATAGAAGATAAAGATCTAGGAGGTACCATATTTAGGAGATAGTTAAATATGTGACACTGACCAAGAATCAACTTGAAACACGTGGCAACGCAGAAGAGGGAACCAAGGGGAATGATAATCTGAAAAAAAATCAACATTTAAATGGGTTTTGGAGGAGCTGGAGCTGCAGAAGCAAACTAAGAAAGAAAAGTCAGAGAAGTAGAGGAAATAAAAGAATTACATTAAGCAACTCAAGAGAGGTGAGAATTTCAGTAGAATATGTATCGATGTCAAATAGGGAAGTGACGTGACATACAGAGATTATGGTGAGTTCACTGTGTTTGGCAAGACCTAGCTCATTGGTTACCTTCGTAAGAGTAGTTTTGTTAGCATAGAAAGAACAAAAAAAAAGGTTGAACCAGGTTGACAAACTCAGGAAGGCCAGCAGTGGAGAGAACGAATGGGGAATGCTTGGTTATGCATGACTTATAATAATGACCTACTGGGAGCAAAAAAAACCTTCTGAAAGTAGGAGATCCGTTAAATTACGGTAGACCTTGATCAGTAGGTAGGTACAACCCTTCTAAGCCACTACTCAGGGGTGCAAAGGAGTCACCTTATTTTCTCAGTTCTTTCGTTTCTCAAGAAGAACGTAATCCATTCAGAAAATTCTCCTCTCTCTCTCCTTGCAGTCACTTCTGAGTTAGTGCTTCCGTAAAACTGGGTGAGAGCGGAGGGGAAGACTGCTGATCATCGGTTGGCATCTGACCATATCATAATCCCCAAGTTCATCGTTCTGCTGCACTTGCCCCTTCACCCTGCACCTACTGAGATGCCCTCATGCCTGTCTGGTCTGGGTGCTGCCACCCATGCAGACTTCCTGTGTGGGGTGCCCTTGGCTCATCCAATGTCATATCCTTTATAAACGCATAGGTGAACTTGACTCTTCCCCCAGACCAGTCTGGGGTCACAGGAAGCTGAGTGGGCTACACCAGGTCCTTTCTGCCTCTCTTCCATTTCCACTCAACTCTTCAGGTCGTGGTAGTGCTGGGAATCTGGGAACACGGAGCCCAACTCCTCTCTATCCTCAGGAACTAGAATCTACGGACTCTCTGTCTTTCCTACCCCTGGGTTTAGTTAGAAAGGGGCATAACACAAGCCCAGTCATTTCCAACTCCCCTCTCAACCTTGCCCATGGGAACCCTAGTCACGGTGACCTTGGACACCGGCCACAGTTGTGTCGTAAACTTTTCAAAACCAGATCCCTGAAAGACTCCTGAAGGCAGAACTTTTCTTTCTGTTATCTCTACTCCCTCCCCTCTACCATGAGTCGTGAAAGTCTGTCTTTAAAATTCTGTCTTCATTTCTGCAGAAAACACCCAGGTTAAGAAACTTAGCCTGGTACTCACAGCATCCTTTTGTGGGGCAGGCACCGGGAGGAGGCAGCTGTGATAAGCAAGTGCAAGAGGGTGCGCATGGGGAGAAACACGTCATTAACCCTTCAAAACGGTATCCAGCTGCACCACGGACGACTATTCAACGCAAACTGGTACAACCACTATGGCGAACGGTATGGAGGTCCCTTAAAAAACTAAAAATAGAACCACCATATGATCCAGCAATCCCACTCCTGGGCATATACCGGAGAAAACCATCATTCGAAAAGATACGTGCACCCCAATGTTTCCTGCAGCACTAGTTACAATAGCCAGGACATGGAAGCAACCTAAATGCCCATCAACAAAGGAATGGATGAAGAAGATGTGGTATATTTTACACAATGAAAGATAACTCAGCCATAAAAAAAGAATGAAATAATGCCATTTGCAGCAACATGGATGGACCTAGAGATTATCATACTAAGTGAAGTAAGTCAGACAGAGAAAGACAAATACCATATGATATCACATATGTGGAATCTAAAAAAATGATAGAAATGAACTTATTTACAAAACAGAAACAGACTCACAGACTTAGAAAACAAGTTCTAAGTTACCGAATATGGTTACCAAAGGGGAAAGGCGGGGGGGCGGGTGGATAAATTATGAGTTTGGGATTAACATGTACACACTACTGTGTATAAAACAGATCATCAACAAGGACCTACTGTAGAGCACAGGGAACTCCGCTCAGTATTCTGTAATAACCTATATGGGAAAAGAATCTGAAAAAGAGTGGGTATATGTATATGTACAACTGAATCACTTAGCTCTACACCTGATGCTAACACAACATTGTAACTGTACTCCAATTTAAAATAAAAATTAAATTAAAAAAATATGATCCAGCTACACCACTGACTACTATCCAACCGCTAAGAATAACACTGTAAATTAAAATGCAATGTCATTGAACAATCTTCACACAATATTAAACGTGTAACATGCAGATCATAAAGCAGTGTGAACAGTAAAGATCCATTTTAAAGTTTTGAAAGGATCAATACTTCGGTGAATAGAAATATGCTAGAGATACATACAAGTTGATGATGACGCCCTCTAGCCGCTGATATTATGGCTATGGCTTCTCTTTTCCTTTTATTTTGTTTTCTAATTTTGTATAATGAATACGTATCTCTTTTGTGGAAAAAAAAACAACTAAAACCTAGTTTCCATTTTCTCAAAGCTGTGGCGGGAAGGAGAGTGATAGGCAGTTGCTGGAGGGCGATGTGGAGTCCAAGGAGGGTTTTGTTGGGAATGGCAGACACCCGCGCCTGTTTGTACCTGGGGGGATGGAGCCCGTTCGAGAAGAAAGGGGGGAAGATGCAGGGAGAAGGGGGTCACTGCTTGGAGTAGGGTCTTAGAGGAAAGCAGAAGGCCTGGAATCAAAGATCAAAGGGACAACTGGAGGGACTGTCATGATCCAGAACAGGAGCACTTCTTCTGTTAGGAACAAAGATGCATGTGTGCGTCTAAATATTTCTAGGAAACCAGAAACAGGGCCACAGAGGGGATGGGCAGGCCGGACGAGAGCTCACCTTCCTGGGCATGAGCGGTGCTGCCTCGGCACCCTTGCTTACACAGAACGGCTCTTCCTATCCACTCTCCACCCACCCTGCAGACGCAGCTCCAGCCTACCCACCACGTGGGGTCTCTGCAATTTCCCAAGTCTCCAGGGATCACCACCTTCCTTGGATGATCAGAGCACAGAACCCCCTGGGGAGCCTGTCAAAAATCCACCTGCTCAGGATCCCACACCGGGAGCATCTAATTTTATAGCCCAGACTGGTGTTTCCTCAAATGCCATGTGCACAGGAATAGCCCAGGGACCTTATTAAAAATGCACAATCTGATTCAGTGGGTCTAGGGTGGGGTTGGAGGTTCTGTTTCCATCAAGTTTCCAGGTGATTCCCTGAGACCACACTGAGCAGCAAGGGGCTAGGGTAGGACTAGAGAAGTTGTGTTTTTATTTCTTTTCTGATTTTAATGCAACCCGTCTAGAAACAGCACACTGAACGGCATTTAGGAACTACCACTCACCATGACACCTCTGGCTGTTAGCGTTTGCTCTCCTGTTTTATTGCAGTTATTTATGTACGTACGTGTCTGGCTTATATCTTTCACTGAACTGCAAATCACTGAAAAACAACGATATTTAATACCCTTTGCATCCCTCCATCTGGCAGATGGTCCTGGGACCCAACCCCAAAGCCATGTGTACTCACGTAAGAACATGAATGATGTTGCTGCTTTAATGCTGATGCATCACAGAGAAAGGGGTTCCAGAGTTGCTGCTCTAATAGAATGGAAAGGAGGAATGATTTTAATTTTTGAGACTTCATTTGCATGTTAACATATGCAGTTTCTATTGGGTATGGCAGGATACACATCGAAAGCCATTGTTCACCCTCTCTGGTGACACTTCCCCTGTTTCTCTGCTGTATTTATGATTCATCTGGCCTTGGATTTGCTTTCATTACCAGGTGTCCTGTTTCCTTCTGCCCACACCTGACTTCAGGATGCTGAGGTCAGCTACTCTCCTTTTCAAGTGCCCTGCATCACACTGCACCCTCTTTTGAACACCTGAGAAGTATAAAATCTAAGGTCAACGTAGTTTTTATGTTGTCCTTTGGGGCAGGGAAATATAAAATCTTAGCTCCAGGAATGGTCTACTTCCTGCTTTTATTGGCCATAAAGGTTTCATGGTGCAAGCAGGTGGCATAGACAGAGACACAGAGTCGACGAACCTCTACAGCAAGTCTCTTTCCTACGTAAGGGCTAACCTCCCTTTCCATCTTGAAGTGGCGTTAGAACACCTGTACAGAAAACCCACCACAGTGCTCCACCCCATTATGTGTGCAATTCAATGACTTATAGTTAAATGTACCTAATGGTGCATCTGTCACTATAATCCTGATTCAGAACATTTCCATCACCCCGATAAGATCCCTCAGGCCCCCTTTACGGTTAATCCCTGTTTCTGCCCCAGCCCAAAGTAACCACTATTTTTTTTGTCTCTCTATATTTGTATACTTGTATTTCCATATAAGTGGAATCATACTGTATGTAGTCTTTTGTGCCTGGCTTATTTCACTTAGCACAATGCTTTCAGGGTTCACCCATGTTGTAGCCTGTGTCAGTACCTTTGTATCTTATTGCCAAATAGTATTCCATTGTATGGAAACATCGTATTTTATTTAGTTAATGAAAATTTGAATTGTTTGCTGTTTTGGCCTATTACGAATAATGCTGCTATGGACATGCATGTACATGTTTTGGTGTGGCCATAGGTTTTCATTTCTCTTGGGCAGATACCTAGAAGTAGAATTTCTGCTTTATACGGTAAATTTATGTTTAACTTATTAAGAAACCGCCAAACTGTTTTCCAAAGTGCTGAACCATTTTACATTTCCACGAGCGACGTAAGAGAGTTTTTGTTTCTTTATATCCTCTATATTGTATATTTTTTATTATCACCATCCTATGAGTGTGAAATAGTATCTCACTGTGGCTTAAATTTGCTTTTCCCCAATAACTAATGATATTGAGAATCTTTTCATATATCTTCTTGGTGAGATGTTTCAATTGAGTTGGTTTATTTTTAATGCAAAACGCTCTTAATGCTTCTTCCTCTAAACAGATCTCACTTATGCGTGTGATGACAACATAAAACTCTCAAAGACCAAGCACTTTGCAAATAAAAAGGACTTAATAATATTAATAGTAGATACAGCAATAAATGCACTTTCAGAAAATTTAAACTTCGTTTTACAGTGTGCAATAACAATGCTTTGCTAACCTGAAAGTTTTCCATTAATTGAGTTGAATTTCAACTGGCTTAGTTCTTTTGTTTCTTTTTCCTTTACTTTCTTTGCCAGCCCTCCCCCCACCAAATTTGCCAGTATTGCTGTAAACCTAAACCTCATGGCAGGCTATTATGGCATTGGGGGCAGATGGTGAAGGTTTCCATGAAGCAGAAAAGGAAACAGACCTGTCTTAAGTGAGGTAAGTAAACACAGAGCACATGGATGGTGAGAACTGAAATGGCGTGTTAAGTACAAATTAAAACTAGAAACCATGACTACCAAACCTGTTTTGGAAAAAATTACCTTTTTTGGAATATGGCTATTAAAAAAGCATACATAAGCCCAATGTTATTTTTCTTTACCTTTGGAACATGGCCATACGCCATTATTTGGGACAATAGGTAAAATATTCACCAACAGCAAAATAGAGTAGAGGAGATTATCTGATAATTTAGTAACAATCCCAAATTTTATAGGGGAATGCCTTTTGTTTTGTCTTTATGAAAACAAAAATGATTGCCTGTGTGAATCAAGGAAGGAGGTAATTATTCTCTTCTCCCGCTGTTTTTTTTTTTTTTTTAATGTATGGTCACAATTGTTAAAACGAAGCCAGAAAATGGCTACTTGTTCTTCTTCTTTGTGTTTCTTCTATTAACAGGAAGAGACTATATGGAATGATCGTCCTTGTTACCTATCACATAGGTATTGCCTTAGATTGAGCTGGAAGACTCCTGGCTTTTTTGTTGTTCTTGCTGTGGCTTTTGTTCTTTGTCCCTTGTTTGTTGTTTTGCTTTATGATCCGCATTTTGAAAAAAAAAAAAAAAGACTTAAAGATTTACACAAACTCCCCTTCCCTCTTCACAAAATAGAACAGAGAGGAAAATGTGAGCGCTTCTCTTTGTGATAGAAGGAAGTTACTTTTTTAATCTTCGGGGTCATGTGTTGTTTTTGGGCAGAACTTCAAAGTGGCTCCCGCTCCCTGTGGAGGTTTTTCATGCCTCACAAAGAGTACAATGTAGAAGAAAAGGCAGGAAGAAGCGCAGCACATGTCAAACTTGCTCACAGCGGTGACTCCAATACACAACAGTGTCTCGTAGATAGTCAGCAATCTGTAAATATGTGTTGACTGACTCTGTGACCACACGAGAGATAGATGAACACAAATTATTCTTGAAAAATTTAAATTAGGCCTTGTTTGACTGGAACGACACTGTTTAATATTAAAAAATAAATAAATCACTGGGGGGAAAAAAGAAAAAAATATATATCCCAAATTTGAAACATTTAACTAGCAGACCTAGAAAATGTCTTCAATGGAATCAGTCTCTGTGCTGTCATTCAAGGCCCTTCAACTATCCATTAGAGGACAGTTTTGCAAAAGCCTTGTACGTCCCCCCCGCTCCAGCCCCAGGCCTTTCCTCCGCACGCACAGTACAGAACACAGTGCTTTGTAACAGTCTGTGTGCAGTGAGCAGTGGAGAACACACAAAGGACAAGCAACTGACAAACTGCAATTTTTCTATGTCTTCCAAGAATCGTACCCTCTCTCCCCAAATCCATCCCTGCCTGCAAAGCAATTACGTACTGGTATACGCAGTAAAAGATAATTATGAAAGTTTATAGATTACTTTGGCCCACTGTCAAATAATAGCTAATAATGATGTATACTAATCATTTAAATAGTCCAATGCTTACAGTATGCCCAATAGCCTGTTAAAGTAGAATTTCTAAAGCTCTGATTATCTAGTCAGCTGCTAAAACACATTGGCTATCCATTCATAAAGGATCAGTATTTAATTGCATTAAGAGAAGAAGTAGCCATTAAGTCTAATTTCAAAGGCAAATAATTTTTTTTAAATGCCAATTTGACCTTGAATTCATATCAAGACTTTTCTCTTGTAACTGGCAAGGCTCCCTAATTACTTAATTAGGCTAATGTCAAGAACGAGCACATAATCAGAAAGAAAAAGATTTAAAAAATATAATAAAAGGGTGACAGAACTGGTCTAGGATTTTAGAGTTGCCCTTTTAATCACCAACTGAGATAATCACAGGTTTTATGGAATAACTACACATGCCATGTGTGTACAGCTTCACAATGACAGTTATTATCAATATTACCTTACCTTTGTGGGCTTTCCAATGCACAATATACTTTCATATACATTATCTCACATAATAATATATCCCTCACAATATGAGAGTTATTACAATTATGAGAGACTTAACTAGCCAAGGAAATACCACCAGTAGGTGAGAAAGCAAAGAGTTAAACCTTGCTTGATTTGATTCTAAATGCCACAAACTTTTGAGATATATCTTTTAGTTCACAGGTAGGAGAGTTCTTAGAAGAGGCTTTAGATTAACAAATCAATATTCATTAGTCACGCTGTGAGAAACATTTACATAAAACAAATAATTATATCTCTAAGAGATGCAAATGAAGAAACATTTCTTACAGATGTTTCTCTTCATTAAAATTCCTTAGCTGATAACAGAGTATTTTGAGATCAAAATCTATGAGAGAAAGGCAGAGTGAGATTTAATATTTCCATGTCAATGTGCCTTACTGCAACGCCTTTATTTGTATCAACATATTATTTTCTTCTAATAACACGTAAATGAAAAGCGACTACTGCACATACAGGAACTAGAGGTAAATCGCTTAATTTTGAACTTCCGACATGGCATAAAGGCCTTGAAGTTCCCTAGTATGGCTTATTTATTTTTCTCTTAGTGGAGGCAGATTTTTCAATTCCATTCTTGGCCATAAGAACTTTCACCTGTGAGCAAAAACCACAAGAACTGAGGGACCACAGAACAAGCTAACTTTCTTGGTCAGATGCTATTTTCATCATAACCTAGAAGGTGCAGTTCTAGCCGATGACTTTAGATTTTCCCCCATTTGTGGTCAACAAAGATCCCACAGCAAGGACTCGAAACAAGCTGAAAATAATCCTGTTGGCTTTATGACATGAGTCTGAGTTCAGCCTTGCCTAGAGCTTGGACTGTAAGGTAAAGTCCACCCACACAGTTTTCAGATAAGAGGGTGGAAGTTCTACTCCATCCCTGAGGCGTGGCGCATCTTGCCAGCATCGAGTGGCGGAGTAGGATGGGCACAGAATTTGGGGTTGAACAGTGCTACCCCAGAATCCTGGTTCTCCCACTTGCTGTGTGACTAGTTCATGGACCTGAGCTCAATCCCAGAAAGTACCTGTAAAAGATCAAACGGGAACATTCCTTATGTGGTGCTGTCCCATTATCAATACTAAATGCTGGGCCTTTTCCTTTCTGTATCAAAACTGTGTGTAAAATAAAACCTCAAGGATGGTACATTTGAAAAGGAAAGGTAAAGGAGACAGAAGAGGTATTTTCAAGACGTGGCAGTTGGTGTCTCGGAGACCTTATGCTTACACACATACCGTTAACAGTTGGAATACAACCCAGAGACCTTATCAAGCCAACAGAAGCACAGGGTCTGGTCCCTGCTACTTTTCTTACCTCATCTTCTACCTCTCACCCTCACTGTCTGAGCTCCTTGCCTTCCCTTGAAAGAGGATATTCCTTAGGACGGCAAATTCAAAGACTTCTCTGTCTGGAAAATTCTACTCTCACGTATTCACAGGGCCTCTCTCTCACTACCGATACTACGGATTGTGTAGTATCTCCTCAGAACAACTTCCCCGATCACCCATGGGATTCACATACACACACTACTATATTTAAAGTAGATAACCAACAAGTTCACTGCAGTACTGTTCACAATAGCCAAGACATGGAAACAGCCTAAATGCCCATCAACAGAGGAATGGATAAAGATGTGGTACATATATACAATGGAATACTACTCAGCCACAAAAAAAGAATGAAATAATGTCACTTGCAGTAACATGCATGGCCCTAGAGGTTGTCATACTGAGTGGAGTAAGTCAGACAGAGAAAGAGAGATAGTGACTGATACGGCTTATATGAGGAATCTAAAAAAAATGATACAAGCGAACTTATTTACAAAACAGAAACAGACTCACAGACTTTGAGAACAAACTTATGGTTACCAGGGGGAAGGGTGGGGGGAAGGATACTTAGGGAGTTTGGGATTGACATGTACACACGGCTATATTTAAGATGGATAACCAGCAAGGACCTACCGTATAGCACAGGGAACTCTGCTCAATATATTATATTCACGTGTGATATAGACTGAAACCCTTACTTGAAAGTGATTTCATGAAGTCATGTAAATATAAGAGAATATGGTGGCTTATTTGGCCACAGAATGCTGGCACAAAACGAACATTGTGTTTCCCCGTTGAAAGCCTTCCGGCATGGCCACCAGCTTCTATGTTATCAGCTCACAGGAGTCTACACCTTTTCCTTTGAGTCACTTCCTATAAGCTGCTCACTTGATTACGGTAATTAAAGAAAACTTCTTCCTATGTGAAATAAGGTGTGAAAGAACAATCAAAAAAAGTAAAATGGTGAGAACATTTCTCCAGGCAAAAGCAATTTCCCCTTTGAAAGAGCTCACCTATTATGATCTCTGTGGAGGCATCTATTTTCAGTCTATTACTTCCCCATGATGAAGAACAAACTCATCTCAGGGAACTAAAATATCAGGGTAAGTCATAATGAACTTATGAACAATTTTAGTCCTTGACAATCCAAACTCATAAGATATAATGTCATTAAAATTAACCCAGAACAATAGTTTCCAAGGAATTAGTAAGGTTTTCTTTGGGAAGAAAACCGTTCTCTTCCCCCTTTATTGTGTTATATTTGCAGCATAAAATATACATACATCTCCCAAGGTTCCTAATCTATTTATTGGTGGAACTTAGCTTATAAGATGCTGAGGACCCTACATCCAGAAATATGTAATTTCCAAATGGTTCCTTCTACTCAGAACTATGTTCAATCATTCAACATACATTTTGAGCTTTTTTATATGCATGGCACTGCATGTTGTTAAATTTTAATTATAGTGTTATAAATGATTTTTGAGAGTCTATTGCATGCAAAGCACTATGTCAAGTGCAACTGGAGAAACAAATATGATCAAGGCATGGTCTCCAACATCAAAGGGTACCGAACATAAGTTGCGGTTTGGACCATCAGAGAATCTGTCATCTAGGTAGGGAGAAAGGACAGATGGGTGACAGAAGTCAGTGAAAACCCCAGACAGAAGGGCTAGAAAAATAGGAAAAGAGAAGGAGGTGTCACTTCAGGCTCTGTTAGTAAGTGGTTTATCTTGGTCATCATCCCAATTATAGGTGGAGGGAAAGAAATTCCTTTTACTCTTTGATCCTACTAGGCTCCCGTTAGTATAAACCATAAATCCCTCCAGCTACTACCTCTAGCAGTTCTTCATATCTGGCCCCATCTTACCTCGGGCACGTAAGTAAATGATGCTACTTAGCAGTTAGACATGTGTGTGATGACTTTATAAGGTTTTGCATGGGAGGATTTAGTGGTCCATCTGTTCTCTACTTCTGTGGCCCATGAATAACAAAAGTGCTAATAAATGGGATGCATTTCTGGACTGTGCAGGGAGCCAGTCTCCGTACTTAGTTACATTGAGGTTTTGCTCTTCTCAAGGGGATTAAAATCGAAAGTACCCCGAGAGGAGCGATACTGAAAAGCATCTTTCCATACCCATTTCTTTGGGAGAAAAAGGGTAAGAGAGCATCAGTTGCACTTTGTATCTTGGTGAGAGACAAGGAGTATAACATCTGATTTCCTAGTAGCTAATTACCCCTTTAATATTGTGGTGGGGGGAATCCTAGGATAGGTAGGGCAAGCACATCATTTATCATCTGTCTTAGTCCATTCAGACCGCTATCCCCAAAACACCACAGACTGGGTGGCTTAAATAACAAACAGTTCTCACAGTTCTGGAGGCTAGGAAGTCCAAGATGAAGGCACATTCAGGGTCTGGTGAGAACTCGCTTCCTGGTACATAGAAGGCTGTTGTCTCACATGGTGGAAAGAGCTAGAAAGCTCTCTGAGGTCTTTTTTATAAGGGCACTAATTTCATTCATGGGGGCTCCACCCTGGTGACCTCATCACCCCTCAAAGGCCCCACCTCCTAACATTATCACCTTGGTGTTTAGGTTTTTAACACATGAATTATGGGGAGACACACACATTCATTCCATAGCATCATCCAAACCTGGATACATTTCAGAATGAGGGGAGCACTATTAATCATTACATCTGAATAACAGGCTTCAATCTTGATGATTCCAGAAAACCAGGACCACGTGATAGGTAGGAGGTGGAATTCCATTTTTTTTTTTTTTACTGTGAATCAAAAGGAACATCAGATATACCTGTCTTTGCCTCTTGGAGGAAAAACTCTGGACACATTGCCTAGCTTAGTTAATCAGATGCTGTGGCCGGCATTTGACCCTGGAGTGGAAAAAAAATAACCAAAGAGATGCATGTAGAAAGTCAGAAAAATTTCAGTGTAATATGGGGATTCCCCTGGCATAGCAGGAAACGTCCAAAAGCAATTCAGTTCTGCAGAGCAACAGCCAGTGTCCAGGGTTGCTGGACCCCAGAGGCAGCAATAATAAAGGTCAGCTGATGAACAGTGATGTCCCAAAGTCCACTGGGGACACCTTGAAGGGACCTTTCCTTCCTTGATTTCTGCTTGAGCCTGGCTCTCCAGCTTAAATCTGAGAGATCCTACAGATCTCACGAACTACCATTTTTCCACCTAAGTTAACCAGAGGCGGTTTGCTGGTTTCTATTTCAACCAAGAACTCCAACTAAAACTAGTATAATATTAGATTCCTCAGATAATGATGAGGGATACTTCTACTTGATGATGGTGGCGATGATCATTTGAACTCTAGTGCCTCAGTTATTAACTAGGGATTGCATTGACAACAGAATAGCATTCCCTTTAGAAAAAAAATCTCTAAATGCATCTTTCGATTGTTAAGGACTTCTCTAAAAATAGCCAAGAAATTTTTAATCCAAATCTTTTCCCTTTCCAGTCTCACAAAAATATCCATAAGGGCATTCACAGAAGTCCTATGAAAGAAAGAGCCTGAGATATTTTAAGAAGTCACACACTTCTCAGTTGAAAGAAAACATTCAAGGCTTTTGAGGTCCTTGTCAAATTATTTACCTTCATTTTTAGATGTCACAGCTGAAGTATTGGAATAAACAGATATTCATTTGGAAGATTACAGATGGTGAATATTAATTGTCGCATATATCAAATTATAATGGAGCCTTGTAATTACAGTAAATGGATTTTGTAATTGCTAGAGGCCTAGGGAAGGGGATAAATGTAAAGGATGCTAGAACGCCAAGGAAGATAAATATTTGTGGGGCTGTAGGTGTATAAGGCATTTGTTGAGTGTTTCTAATTTAGGAGAACGTAAAAGGAGAGCCCATGGTTCTGCCCATGTGCAGAAGTCACAACCTTATCCAAAAGGCAACTGCCAGAATGCCTTAATTGGACCAGTAAGAATCAGAACTTACTTCTATTAATTTGGTTTATGAATAAGTAAGTCATTGGGAATCACCTGATACCACTCTTACAACCAACAGGAGGGGATCTGGACCAGTACGAGCAGTTTCTGTTTTTGAATCCAATAATACTAAAGAGCCCTGGACTTGGATTTGAACCACCTTCAGACATGTCCCGCCTGTTCCAATGACAACTTAGGACCCCAATCACCTTCTTGGCTTCCGCCTTGTGAGCAGCTATTGAAGGTGGGGGACCATGCTGTGGTCCATGATAAATTCCCCAAAATTCCTTCCGTCACATGTCATGTCCAGCTCGAGAGAGAAAGCCTGAACTATAGTACAGTATCGCTCTGAGATCAGGGTGGGAAAACAGGATATAAAAAGCATTTGGGATCGACACGTACACACAGCTATATTTAAAATGGATAACCAACAAGGACCTACTGTACAGCACAGGGAACTCTGCTCATTGTTCTATAAGAACCTAAATGGGAAAAGAATTTGAAAAAGGATAGATACATGTAATACGTGTAACTGAATCACTGTGCTGTACACCTGAAACTAACACAACATTGTTAATCAACTACATTCCAATATAAAATAAAAATTAAAAAAAGCATTTGGAACCATTTATTTCTTCCCAATCCATTGCAGGTACATCAATAGAAGTGGGGCTTTTTGTTTGCTTTTTTGTTTTTTTGCTATTTTTTAGAGTCTGATGTTAGGAGTGCTGATTTTGGCCGATGAGGGTGGGTTAAGAAGAAGTGGAAGAAATAATTTCCTCACTTACTTCTTCCTCTAGTTAACTTAAAGTCCATTTGAAACAAAAAGTCAGTGGTTACCACCTTATCACATACATTTCTGGACATAATTAACAGTCATAAAATTTAAAGAGTTCACTTCTTTTCCATTTTTCCACGTGGTACCACAGGAAGAATACTGGACTAGAATGGAGAGACCTGCGTTCCTGTCCTTGCAATGCCCTAGACTAGCCAGGTGGCCTTCTCTCAGCCTGTGTCCACATTTTTAAAATGGGGGGTTTCTTTTTCTCAAAACGACTCCTAATGCCCTGCTTTTTTTCCTTTGTTTTCCTTATTGAAGGTATCCAAGATTCTTTCTATAAGTTTATTTTTACTTGGAGTCACAAATTATGTCTACTTTTTCATCCCAGATACTCAGCAATTCTCACGTAGTACGTAGGAAGCACTCCAATGTTATTAAATGAATGAACGAATTAAAGGATGAAGAAGTATATTCTAAATATAAACATACATGTTTTTCTTTATCATTAAAAGGTATTTTATTGATCTTTTCCTCTTATTTGGCTTCTCCCAGAAGTCTCCCAGACTTTGCGACATGGATGAGAATTCAAGTATTTTGTTTGGAACGTGATCCTGGGAAATACAGAGAGTGCCAAAGTGAGACGGGGGAAGAGAAGCTAAGACAGTTACCAAGACAGTTCTCACTGGGGGTAATTAGAGCTTGACCCAGCTGGGGAAGGATAGAAACCAGCAAGGAGCATGCAGCAAGGAGCAAGGGAGCTGGGGTTTGCAAGCACTAATGCCGACTGGTCATTGGCCAAGGGATGAATAGCCTAGGTGACCAGAGGAAGCCCTCTCAGGTAAACAGATGAAGGTGCTGGCAGTTGGCAGACAGACAAGCATGTACCGATACGGTAAAGGCCAAGTGGTTTACATCAACAGTGCCTACTCTAGTCTCACAACATTATTCTCTCTCTTACGCCTTCCCGTGGAGCCCTGTGATTGCACTCATTTCCCTATAGTACACTTGCCCCTTTACTTACCTTTATTCCTCACTGGCCTATAATCTCCTTGAAGGCAGAGCATATGGCTTCCTCAAAGCTGTATCCTCAATACCTGGCCTAGCATAGCTCACTTATATTTGGGGACTAAACGATGAATCTGTAATAAGGGCATAATACCACGAACTTTGTAAGTTTATACAAGAACCAAATTAGATAATGTTGACCGAAGCATACTGAGAAGTGTTAAGTGCTCTCCATATCTAAGAGAAGAATGATGGGGAGAAAATAAATACTGTCCCTAAGCTAACCATGCGAGGTTAAGAGTCTGCCATCTTTCACATCAACACATCTTCTTTAGTTGGCTGTAGGACAAGATGTGACCAAGATGTCAACATGTTTGAAAAAAGACGGACAGCAGTGAAGAATTGATGGAGAGCTTCTATCTAGTGGGATCTAACTGGCTGAGAAATACGTAAAAAGTTTGGACCAGTGAAAGTACCTCTCCTAGATAGCACTCAAGGGTGACCTGGGATAGAGGTAAACAGGGAGGAGAGAAAAGAACAGCTTTATCTAGGAATTCTTCTCTTAAACACAAACTCCTTCAATTTTAAAATGGTGAGAATAAAGTAAAAGATGATGTTAAGGGAATTTGCGGCCCCGGTGCTGTTTTGATCCTTAACAAGCTTGTTTATGAAACCAAAGGCCAAAGAACAAGGCCAATGTTTTTCTCAGTGATATGAAGAGAATCGTTTCCCTTTTTTTTTTGACCACCAAGAATTGAATCTTTTCCATTTCCCACACCAGATTTGAGAAACCTCTCAAGTCTTCATACCATTCCAAATAAGCTGGAAGCCGCCTGCAAATGGTCTAGGAGCTGAGGACATTCTGCCGGATAGTAAGATTTACAAGTCACAGTCTCTTTTACTAAGAGAGAACAGGCTTTGGGAAATTAGAAACGGAATTTTACTTCATTTGTGGAGACTCTGTAAAGACTGGCTCTCTTTAGACAAAGAGCCGGGATTGGTTGGTTCTCAGTACATTTGGGACAACACTGGAGAAATATTAAGTGTAGGATGTACTTATGAATATGCCCGCGCTTCCCCTGCTACAGATCCCAGAGCCACCTCACCCTTCCTTGACAGGAAGGCTTCACTGAGGCCACCCATCTTGGTCCAGTCTAGTGAGTTTCACCACCTGGGAATTTCGGAGAGGAGTTAAGTCCTCAACCCTTTTGTTTCCAGGATACCCCTGTATTTCTCATGTAAATTTTCCATATCGCCCTACCCTACCAGCAGAATTTCACTCTACCTGAGGTTATGAAAAGGTCACGTCCCCAGAGCACTCAGATCCTAGTTTAATCAAAATTCAATTGTTTGTCCTCACCAAGAACAGTAGATTGACACCTGTGTGTATCTCCAGCAACTTCTTAGGGAATTTCTCAGATCAACAGGTACCATCCCGAAACACAGAAACCTGTATAAATTACCCAAATGATGGTTACCTCACATAAAAATTGCAATCTTCACTGGGTACATCACCATACATGCTATACTTTTTTATCTTCACAATAGTATATGTAGTAATTATTACCAACTTTAATTAATGAGACATTTTTGGGTGAGAGTTGGGGGTGGACCGATAGTTAAGCTTTTAAAAGTTATGTAATTGTCCAAGGTTATACAGCCTATAAACAGAAAAGCTAGAATAAAAATACAGGCAAAATCTAAAGCCACAGTCTTTCTATTACAATATACTGCTCGATGGATTTTCTTCCTTGGAAGCTTTAATAAATAGGGAAGATTTTAATCACTCTAAGAATGTTTAGATGAATGTAACCTTGCTTAGAATGAGGGGATGGATTAGAAAAACCTTAACCCTTCTCTCCTACCATGATTTCATTACTCATCTGGGCTGTCATCTGCTGATTAAAAAATGGGAACTTTCTTGTGCCCTGAGTATTTGCAAGCAAGTCATGTGATCTCATTTATAATATACAGGTTTCAGCAGTATTTGCCACTGTTTTCCTCTAGAAAATGCCACGTCACGAAGCCCTGACTTAACAAAGGGAATCCACTGTAAATCAGGACCATTTAAAGCAATGTGACATTAACAGAATTAAAAACAGACCTAAAAACATTACTTTAAAGAATGACAGGATATAAATGGAGCAAAGTCCATTTTTTCTATCAGTGGCAGCACACAGTGTGAGAACAATTCTCATTCTGCTTCCAATCACATGTGTCTGTCCAGCAAAGGAAGAAGTTGTTTTCTTCAACGTGTTTAGTTTTGGAATTAGTAGTTTTTCGTTTTGGTGTGGCTTTGAGACGAGGAAATACATCCCTATTTCTCCTCTGTCATTGTTCTCATTTTCTCCCGCACCAGGTAGACAAAGTATACATTACGGAAAAGACAACAGGAACCAGCAACATGCCCTAGATAAAAAAATAATAACGTCTCCTCCAGATCAAGGCAACCGCACAAGACTAAAAGTTGGAATCAGCCAGCATCTGAGGCAAACCCAATCTTGAAATTAATGTTTATCTTGTTGCAAAACAAGTCCTACTTGAGGTTCATTTTTGTAGTGAATAGAAACCCAAAATTGCCATGTTGGACCCATAGTTTTCCCTGACAGATTTCTTATCTCACTGCATCACGGATAATGTGTGGGAGAAGTTGCAGCGTAAGGGATCGGCATGACTGTCCACTGACGTCCGGCTGCCTGGGAAACAATCAGATACTAAGCTCAGAAAATACAGTTGCCATGACTAGACAAGAGACCTGCCAGCCCTCTCCCATCACTTGTCCCGACAGAAGGCCCCGGAGGCCTGTGCTGCTGAATGGGACCGTAGAGTTGTTTACATACCAACATCTCCTTTGTAATTTTATGCGAGACCTCTGGGCATCCCTCACCCTTTTCTCCAATATTCTCCAAGTGTATAAGTGGTGAGCTGCATTATGAAGTCAGATTGGCTACAGATGAGGAGATACCCTCCCCAAGGATGCAAAACAACTAATGTTGCAGTTAACTCAGAAGACCCCAAGTCTTAAATTGCTGTCTTATATGGAGTCTCAAAGTTTCTTTGTAAATGTGTAAGATGAATTTTATATGATGTAAAGTAAAAAAGGTTACATATATATTTTTTCTCACGAAATAGAACATCATTAAAACAAGAAAGAGTACCTCTATCATTTTCTGCAGCGGTACCTCTGTCTGCTTACAAACTGAAGATAGGATTGAAAGTCACAGCTCTACAAAGGGCAAGCTACGTACTCACAACTGGTTGAAGACAGACACAGCAGAACAAGCTGGAAATCCCTGAGTGTTTTTAAACCTGTTCCATTTGGGGTCAAGTGGATGGTAAGGACCTTGCTTTAAGAAAACGAGTTATTTCTGCCAAAAACTGCATTTCTTGCCTGGCTCACTGCTATATCTGTCTCAGGAACATTTACGGCAGGCTGATTATTTTCTGAGTGATTCCAAAATGTTTAGACTTTTAGTGCAGCATACAATGTTCTATTACTACCTCAGGTGATAAAAGGAAGATGCTGTTACTAGCTGATAAATTCACCACCCTTGTGGCCATACATTTTATATAGCATTACCCTGAAGGGATACATCAAAAGCATATCATTGGAAAATAAGATTTTAAGTTCAAAAACAAAAACTTTAAAATAACCCCTAAATGTTTACTGTTTTAGGACACAAGCCAGCTTGGACAGATAAAAACGGATGAATCCAGATTGCTCCCTGAACCTTTACATTGAACAGTATATATTTTTTAAAGCCTTAGAAGTCATCCAGCCAAGTTCTTTCTTTATTCTACATGTGAGGAAACCGAAACCCCGTAGGTAAACTGCCTTGTTCAAGGTCAAAGAGGAAATCTGAACTGTGGTTGCATTACGTTTTATTCACACCACTCCCATCAAAATTCAAACGTGACATGAGATGGGAATAAATGGGAAGTGAAAGCTCCTGAGTTTCTGCTGCACAGGCCTGCTGTTTTTCTCACTTTGGCCTTTCTGCAGAATTTGTCAACATAAAATCAGCTGCCATTAGCTTCAGACTAAACCCTCGATTCCCTAAATCAGGGGGAAAGGAACTGAAATGATACTTCCTCAACTCAATAGTGGAAGTAGATGGGTAGTAAATAAAAACAAAGTTTGCAAAATATACTCAAGACGGTATCAAGCATGAATACTTGCAGGTAGCTCCCTAAATGCCATTTTAAGAATCCCGGAATGGGATCTGAGACCAGGGAAAAATATTTTGTGAGAAAACGTTCTTCTCGGAGGTGTTGTTAAGAAGACAAGTTATCAGAAGGCTGTGCCAGAAAGAATCAGATTTAAGAAATGGAGGGTCAAATCCTTTTGCGGAAGAGGGTGTTTGTTATCTGCTCACTCCAGGATCTGCACACGGCAGTGTCAAACCAGCCTATGGACAATTTTTTCTAGTCGAATCATAATTAAATGGTAAAGCACTTAATACTAAAACTTGATGGACGAAATTGATGTGAGGAAGTTAATTCCAAGCTTTGCTGAAGTCAAGATAGATCACATTTATCTTACATCCTTCGGGAACTGGGTCTGTCAGTCAGTCACAGAAGATTAGAATCATGCAGTTACAGAAATCTGGAACTGGCAGAAACTCAGAGATTAGTCTGGATGCTTTGAACTTATTCAGTGTGAAGCGACAAGGAAAATGCCGTACCTGTCAATGAAGTTGCTGTTGAGGAGGGCTTGGGAATGACTGCACCAAGTCAGGGAACAAGGCAACTGTATAAAAGAGAATTAATTATGCCGTGATTCACAGTCACTGGCTGTGCTATAAATACATTTATGGAAGTGTTTTTCTTTTCCCTTTTCCTTTCCTTTTTCTCCAAAAGGCTGCGTGGACGAGCCTTGTTTCCAGGGCTCATATAACTGCACCTAGAATCACAGAATGTTAGAGCTGGAGGGACCCTCAAGGTTTGCCCAAGGTCCTCCACCGGCATTTTACAGGTGACGAAACTGGAGCCCAGAGAGGTCAGGAAACTTTCTGGAGGTCACGGAGTTAGTGCCCCGCAGTCTGGACCCCCGGTCTGCTGAGTCCCAGAGTGCAGTGCGGTCCACCACACCTTGTCATTTTCCAGTGTGGGCAAAAGACGGTCCCTGGACGGGGCGTGTTTCTTCCAGTCAGAACTCAGCCCCAGAGCCCTGTGCAGCCAGAGAACCTGAAGCATTTCCTTCCCAGAGTTCACGGGTATTTCTGATCGTCACTTTAATGAGAAGGTATTTTTAGCTCTTCTCCTCCCATGAGCATTCTTCCAACTCACTTTCAGGGCTCCGGGCTTAAGCTTTGAGGCCAGGATAACTTTTTTTTTTTTTTTTTTTTAAGAAATCCAATTCAGTAAGCTTTTAGTGAATGCCTTCAATGTATAAGGCATTGAACTGAGGGCCTTGTGAATGGAGACGTGAATGAAATGGATCCCTATGTCGGAGCAGCTCACAGGGGACTGTGGAATGGGGAGCAATGAGCTTTGGCCAGGAAAGTGGTGTTGGGAACTTATTAGAAATTAGAAAAGCAAGGCGCTAGCCTCAGACCTTATTAGGAGTCGGGCAGATTTAGTTTCCCAGCGTTGCTCTCCCACTTACGAGTTATGGGACAATGAGAAACGTGCTGTGCTTCCACGTCTTCTTCTGTAAAGTGGGGTCACTAGGGGGTAACCACGCCCTAGGTTTGCTACCAAGATTAAACGAGGCAATGCATGAAGAGCCTCTGCACGGGGCACAGCGGGAAATGCCATGAATGCTTAGGGTCACTGCTATTACTTGCAGACATCTAGAACGAACAGGTAACTAGAAACAGTCCAAGCTGAGGACCGCGGAGCTGCGTCGACAGGGAAGTTGACTGTGACTGTGAGAAAAGGCTCAAAAGAGGAGGTGACCCTGCGTGATGGGCAGGGTGTTAACAGGTAGACTGGTGGGGAAAGACAGTCCGACAGATTTACCAGCAGGAGTCCAGCGCCGAGTCAAAACATCTTAGGACACAGAGAACGGCGACTAGTGGGGACATCCGGGTCTCAGGATGTGAGAGGGGAGGTCGGACAGAAATGGGGTTGAAAAGGGAGTTTGGGACCAGAATCTAAAGCCACTGCAAGCCTTTGTGTGCCCGGGAACCTCGTGCATCGTTATGAAATTATGTTGTGTTGTTTCGACGTTCCTGATGTCTCAGGAAACTCCAGTGATACAGCGTTTCCCTGTGGATGTGCAGGTGGTAAAGCCGGGGGCTCTTGATCGTCATTCACATTTATCCTCAGTGCTCTGCCCTGAAGGGCTTCCCATCACCTGCTGATTTAGAAGCCCAGGATCAGAAAGGTTGCTACAAACTGTCACAGGCAAGAGGTGCCTGAGGAGACACGAGGACTAAATGCCATGTGGTCTCCTGATGGGATCCTGGAACAAAAAAAGGACTTTAGGGAAAAACTAAAGATGTCTGAATAAAGTATCGACTTTAGTTAACAATAAAGGATCAATGTTGTTTTCTGCATTGTGACAAATGGACCATACAGGTGGAAGATGTTAGTAACAGGATGACTGGGTGTGTGGTGTAGGGGACCATCTGTACTACCTTGGTAATTTCTCTGTAAATCTAAAATTATTCTCAAATTAAACATTTATTTTACAGAAATGCATAACATTTGAAAGGGAAAAAATTGTTCCTGGACAGACTTATATTGTCTTCATTAATTTGCTGGTCTGGTTTAGGCTCACCAAAGGAAACATTCTGAAGTAGTACTTAAGCTGTTCCTTTTTAAATGAGGAGCATTTTAACATGGAGAAAAACACATAAAAAATATTTTTAAACATACCTCATTGTGGCAAACTACTTGAGTACTCCCTTTATACTTTTTTCATAAGATTCCTTTATTTAACTGCTCTTAATTACATCCAGTTGCGTTGGCTCTATCAGGTTGCTTTTAATAAATAGCACTTCTAGTAAACAGAGCTACAGAGAAAAATCTTGGTTGGTACCGGTCGCTAGGATCGGGGTGTAAGTCATAGGTATGAACTGCTTGTGTACTTGGGCGGGGAGAACAGTTATGGGGGTCAGTATGGGGGTGGGCAGGTAGAGAGAAAGGGGAGACAGGAGAGACATTGCAATGCTATGAGATTAGTGATTCTCAGCTGGCGGTGATCAACCATCCCCTGGAGATATTTGGCAACGTCCGGAGACTTTTTCTGTCCTCACAATTTGGGGACGAGGGAAAGGGTGGTGGAGGGTTTGCTACTGGAATCTCGTGGAGAGAGGCTACAGCGTCTGCTAAGAATCCTACAGAGCAGAGAGCTGCTCACCACGGCCCCCAGCAAAGAATTCATATTGAGCCCCAAACGTGAACAATGCCAAGGTCGAAAAACTCTGCATTAAATAGAAGAGGGAAAAAAATGCGTTTGCCTCCATTATTTCCTATCCCCCAAGGAAACTAACAATTGTCTGAACTTATAAGCACTTGTATATTCTTCTGAATTCTACTAAAGGGTAACAACTAACCCATTATTATTACTGACCCATCGTTAGTGAAAATACTTGCCGAAGATTCTTCTCAGGCTCCACTTCACATCGTCTTGGCCCTTCTTCCACTGAGACCATTGCTAAGGCAGCAACTGCCAGCAGTGTCATCTGACAGCCTCTTGCTTCAGCTGCGCTTTCTGCCCTGGGGCCTCTCTGACACCCACACAGTGGGATGATTACCAGAACCTTCCGGGCACTCATACATGTGCATCCCGGAAGCTCTAAGGAATTGCTGCCCCCGGGGTCAACATTTGAACCTTGGAGGACGGGAACTAGTGCATAAATCTCCTCTTATTCCTTCTTTCAGACGGGCAGTTCTAAACCGCATTGAGCCCCGATCTTTATGCCTGTGCCATAGGCAATGGAGCTACTAAAGCTCAGTGGAGACCACTCCACTAGGCTGCTATTAGCAGGCTTCCCCACCAATCTTTTCTTTCTTTTTTAATTTTTATTGGCGTATAGTTGATTTACAATATTGTGCTAGTTCCAGGTGTACAGCAAAGTGAATCAGTTATACATATACATGTATCCACTCTTTTTTAGATTCTTTTCCCACATAGGCCATCACAGAGTATTGAGTAGAGTTCCCTGTGCTGTACAGTAGGTCCTTATTAGTTATCTAGTTTATATATAGTAGTGTGTATATGTCAACCCCAAGCTCCCAATTTATCCCTCCCCCGCCCTTACCCCCTGGTAACCATACGTTTCTTTTCCACATTTGTGACTCTATTTCTGTTTTGTAGATAAGTTCATTTGTAGCCTTTTTTTTAGATTCTACATATAAGCGATATCATATAGTTGTCTTTGTCTGACTTACTTCACTCAGTATAACAATGTCTAGGTCCATTCATGTTGCTGCAAACAATAAATGCTGGAGAGGGTGTGGAGGAAAAGGGAACTCTCCTACACTGTTGGTGGGAATGTAAATCGGTACAGCCGCTATGGGAACAGTATGGTAGAACTACCAGAGGATCCAGCAATCCCACTCCTGAGCATATATCCAGAGAAAACCATAATTTGAAAAGACACATGCACCCCAGTGTTCACAGCGGCACTATTCACAATAGCCAAGACATGGAAGCAACCTACATGTCCATCGACAGAGGAATGGATAAAGAAGATGCGGTACATAAATACAGTGGAATATTACTCAGCCACAAAAAAGGACAAAAGAATGCCATTTCCCCACCAATCTTGCTCGCCTTCTCCAGTCCACCACGCCTCGTATCTGAGATTACTTCCCCAAAGAAACTACCCCATACAGCCCTTGCCTCAGGCTTTTCTTTCTAAGGAACCTAGGCTAACAACATGCTCCTTAAGAATTTTCTTTTGTCAAAGATTTTCCTACCGAGTGGCAGATAAGGATTATTATGGGTTTCATAGAGTCTCTTAGCTCTAATTTCAAGGAATAATCACAATAATAGATATTAACAATAACTAAAGTAGTTATTTATGATAGTCTTCCTTACAGAAAATGGAACTTAGATTCAGAGAGATGGAACTTTGTAGAAATCCCTTGTGGAAAGCCAGGATTTGACCCCAGTCTGCTTGAGCTCAAAGTTCTTACCACACAGGGGCTAGAAGTTTTCCCAGAAGCAGCATGAAGTCCAGGTACAAAGCCTGAGAACAAAATATTTTCTTCTGCAAAACAACCTTGCTACCATATCCTAACTCGTTGAACCTGTCACGATTGCAATACAGCGCCTAACACAACAAGGTATTTAAGGTCATGCTGGAATTTCACGTAGAGTTAACTACTGAGTAGGAGCGATTATCTACAATAGTCACAGGGCACCAAAGCGAGTCTAAGAGCACAGTGGTCAATAGAGGGAAAGCCGTGCGTGTGTGTACGTGTGTGTCTTTGTGTGTGTGTCTGTACTTCTGTGTGTATGTGAGGGAGAGACAGTCAGAGGAAGAGACAGACAGAGAGAGGAAAAAAAAAAGGGAGGAAGGGAGGTAGAGAAGGCCAGAGAGAGAGGGATTTTGAACCTCCAGCCCTAGCGCCAAAGGCCAAATTGTAATTAGGTTTTGTAGTCCATTGTTTCAAAACTGTCACACTCCATTTATGTGAAGAGTCAAGAGCTCCCTCAGCGGCTGGAGGAGCAGTGGGATTGTACAGGGAAGGACACAGCTTTGCCTTTACAAAACTAGGCGGTGTCAATGCCCTGACTTTACCTCCTTTAATACTGTGATTGTGCGTGACGGTGGTTGTCTGCAAGTAATGGTGCTGTTGGATTTTGTTGTTACTTTTTTGTTCTGCGTTTTTACTTGTTTTCTGAAATGAGCATTAGTTTAAAGGTTTCCAGGGCACTAGTCTTTGAATCAGGAAACCTACATTGAAGTTCTCTCAATTACTTAATGTAGCTCTGCATAACAGTCATAGCAGAAATAGTTGTACTGGTAGTAGAATAATTAAAACCAATGAATGCTTATTGACCATAAATCATGTGCCAGGCATTCTGTTAAATGCATTACATGCGTCAGCTCATTTAAATTCCCTCAGTAACGCTAGGTGGTGAATGCTGTCATTGTCACCATTGATGAGATGACTTATTAAATACAACTAAAGGTAGGGATATTAACTCATCCAAAGTCACACAGCCAACACGTAGGATACTCAGGACCCAAATGAGTCTCCACGCTCCTAACCCTTTTCTATTCTGCCACCTTATGGAACACTGAGCTTCAGTTTGCTTACCCATAAAACGGAGCTGGTCCTCCTTTCTCCGTGTAGGTGTTGCTGCAGTCGGGGTCTTTCTTTTAAGGAGGGTGGAGAGAGGATGAATGATACCACATATCTGATTGGAAACTCTTCCTTGAAATCCACAAGCTAGACTGGCATTTTGGAACGTCGTTTCTGTAACAGATGAAAATGCCGACATGAGATAGATGTGGAGCACAGCGGATTATGCTGAACTTAATAACTTTCCACCGCACTGGGGGACTGTCCACTGCCCACCCTGGCCTTTCTGATTTTTCTGACACATCTCAATCACAGTCACACCTCGAGAACTTTACAGTCGGAACTTTTAGTCATAGGGGAGACTTTTAGTAAAGTCAAACTGGTTGAAAGTAGTAACATGTTCTCTCTTGGCCCGAGAGGTTGTCAAGCAGTGGCGGGCAGCGGGGGTGTGGACAGGGCTTGGACGCGTGGGCTGGGGCGTCCGCACGCGAGCCTGGGGGCCTCCTCAGGTGGCCCCAGAGGTGGAAGCAGCCAGAGGTGAGAGGAGAAGGAAAAACAGGCTTACTTAGGGATGGGGCTGGCTCTCCCCATGCCGCCAGCTCTCCCCATGCTGCCATGTGTCAGTGAAGAGTGCCAGAAAGTTCAAGGTATTCTAAATGTCAAGCAAGCCTTCCAGGTTGTTAGGGAGGCTTATTTGTCAAGGTGGGATTATAGAAAATATTGTATTAATGGTTTGTAAGCTTGATTTGTAACTTTCAAGTATTTAGATGGGGGCCTACAGCCCGGACCCCAGTGAGAGGAGGGCGTGGCCTGCGTATTGCTATTAACGGCTTCTATCCTCAACAAGCGGGCTCCTTTTCGCCCTTCAGATACCTGCATACATGGTATCTTCTGAGAAAGGCCATCTCTGGCCACCCTGTTCTGCACAGCCCTCCCAATACAAGCCGGTCACTCTCTACTCCTTTCCTATTTTATCCACAGCTTTTGCATTGTCTGCTTTCTTGTTTATGGTACCTCCAGGCCAGAATGTTTCCTCCTTGGAAGCGAACATCTTGTTTCACTTCTTCATGGCTGAGTTCCTAGTGCCTAGAAACACAAAATAAGTGTTCCATAAATATTTATTTGATGAGAGAATAATGGATAAATTGATAAAATATATGTATATATCTGCACTTTTGTCTTAAAAATAATAAAGAGCTGTATTGTGTCTGATGCTTTTTTATAATTTTTATTTTATATCGGACTATAGTTGATTTGAAACGTATTAGTTTTGGGTGTACTGCAAAGTGATTCAGTTATACAAATATCTGTTCTTTTTTCAAATTCTTTTTCCACTTAGCTTTATTACAGAATATGAAGCAGAGTTCCCTGTGCTACACAGTAGGTCCTTGTTGGTTATCTATTTTAAATATAGTAGTGTGTATATGTTAATCCCAAACTCCCAATTTATCCCTCCCTGATGCTTTTTTTAATGTCGGTACACAATCCTCTCTTATTCCTTTTGGACTTGATAGCCAGCTAATTATAGAGTTAACAGCACTCAACAATTATTTGGAGAATGGAGCAGGAAAGAGAAGCAACCGATATGGGAATAAACAGTGTGTCTTATGTTAAACAAAACGGCAAACAAAATAGTTTTACCCGTCCCTCTCCCAGTCCCATTCGGATCTAAGGCAAAGTCAAACAAGATTTTTTTTTTTGGCCCTATAAGAGGATGTTACACTTGTTACAAGTGTTACACATACGCTGATTCTTTTCTGAGACTAAAGAAAGTGCTGGGGATGCAGATTTCAATAATGACATGGTCAAGGCCCAGAGTTTCTTACATTAATAACTTGAACCTCATTTTCTGAGAAAATATACACATTGTCTCAGATCTTAAAATAGTTTATGTATTTCAGTCACTCCACAATTATTATTTATTTATTTATCTATTTTTGGCTGCGTTCGGTCTTCGTTGCTGCACGTGGGCTTTCTCTACTTGTGGCGAGCGGGGGCTACTCTTCGTTGCGGTGCACGGGCTTCTCATTGCGGTGGCTTCTCTTGTTGCAGAGCACAGGCTCTAGGTGTGCAGGCTTCAGTAGTTGTGGCACGCGGGCTCAGCAGTTGTGGTGCACGGGCTCTAGAGCGCAGGCTCAGTAGTTGTGGCGCACGGGCTTAGCTGCTCCGCGGCATGTGGGATCTTCCTGGACCAGGGCTCGAACCCATGTCCCATGAACTGGCAGGCGGATTCTTAACTGCTGCACCGCCAGGGAAGCCCCTCCATAATTACTGAATGTTATTTTTAAATGCCAAATATTGTACTTATATATTTCATATCAATATTCCTACAAATTATATTTAGGTAAATAAATCTATTTTGAAGGAAGAGGGATTTGGGCTTCGGGGTATGTTTAATAATCTATTTGTTTCTGTCATTGTTGATAAAAAACATTCCATTTCAACACTTTGTAAAAGGATACACATGGAGCAAGCAACCTATTTATTTATTCCTTAGTCCAAATTAAAACTGGTATATAATTGCCATATCTTCAGTTCTTAGAAAACAGAGCTTTGAACCTATACAATCATATTCTGTTGAAATGAAATTAACTGAGATTCAGTAAAGACTGCTTCATGCTCAGTAAATCCAACTCATTGTCTTAAATACACCAGCTTACGTACGATCCCCATTTCCCCTCCTAGCTACTTTATTCCCCTTCTTTTCTCCTTTTGAACTGCCGACCTGAGTTAGTAGCCAAACATAATAATACGGTGTTTGATCCTCTGGAAACCCATAAAACTACAAACCAGCAACCACCAGGATGTTGGCAGAATTTCTGTAGACAGCGACCAGCAGGGGACTGTTTTTTGGAAATGAAGCAGTGCATTGCGACCACTGATACATCAGTACGGAAGGTAATAACCTCTGCCAGGCCCTGTCCCCACCTCACTCTTACAACCATTTGAGATGGGGAGAGAGAATTCATCTTTTACAAGACTAAAGCCTTCTTTCTTTTAGCTTTTACTATTTAAAGTTCTCTCCTTCGATTCATTTTAAAATTCATTCTGCCTATTTTTATTAAGCACTAATGGACTTTTAGAGCCCTGAGCTAAGTACTATAAAGGATAAACATATAAATGAAATGCACCCTCTACATTCCTTCTAGAATAATAAACTCTAACGGCAACTTTAAGTTCTCAGGTAGTGAGGGACTCTCTCCTCGCTACCACAGAAATATTTGATTAATGATACAGCTGAATCCAAATGAGTCCAAATGAAAGGAAGGGAAGTTCCCAGGTTCCAGAAATAAAGAGGCAACTCCAGCTAGAGAGAGAAGCTTACAAACGCTTACCAGAGGGACCCCAGAAACTAACAGAACAGCTAGGCCGTGGAGACTGGGACTGGTATTTTAACTCATGCAGATGAACAGGAGAGGTTGCATTGACCTTGCATTAGATTGAGATTTACAATTAAGCCTTACATCCGGCTAGGTCTGGGCTAGATTTAAATCTTCTATACGGGGTGGGCTAGCTAAGTCCGTTCATCAGCTTGTGTGTGTGGCAATGAGAATGTATATCTCTGCCTGAGCTCTTCTTAATGGGAGGACAAAATAAAGCATCCTATTGGAAGTTAAGAGTCTCAGACCAACACCACTGGTGTGGAGCGAAGTTTATGCAACCCACATGGTGCTTGTATACCCTAAGGTGAGAAATCAGTGTAAAAGCAGGTCACTCACTAGCCCTTGAAATCCTAGAAACAAATTGCAGAGCAAACTAAACACACACATTTTCACTGAGAAAATGATCAACCTCTGCTGAGGACTGTTGCCACATCTTCTTGAGATCATGAATGTTGCAGCTCACACACACAAAAAACCATTTCATGAGGTCAGCAAACAAGAGGATGAGCATACAAGACTTGAAGTAACAGAATAATGTCAAAAGATATAACATAGGTAGGTGTCAAATAATGAAGGATATAAAATGAACAATGGAAACATGAGAAAAAAAAGCTAGGCTGATTTATAGAAGGGGGGGAGACCAGAATTAAAAAATGTAATCAAAGAAAGAAAAAAGATCATTGGACAAAATCAAGCTGCTGTTGAAATGAGAATTAGTAATCTGGAAGACAGATCTGAGGACATTATCCAGAATGCAGCACAAAGAGAAAGGGAAATTCAGAATATAAGACATCAAGAGAAATAAGAAGGATAGAATAAGAAAGTATAAAAATGGCTACTAGGAATTACAAAAGGAGAAAAATGGGGAGAATAGAGAATAAATGAAATATTTAAAGAGAGAGTAGCTGAAAATTTTCCAGAATTTCTGAAACAGATGAATCTTCACATTTTAAAATCACAGTCTGATATCTGGTTAAAAAGGAGATTAAAGGAGTTCTGAGCCCAGTAGTAGAATATACTAATATTCCTGCAGATAACAATTACAATCAAGTAAAATGTAAAAGCAACTTTGAAGGCACTGCAGAGTGATGAAAAAGAGCAGAAAGTTGGGGACATTGGATCTTTGAAGGAAGGGAACCACACTGGGTGAGACCCCTATTTATACAGCATGTTCTCCTGAGGGCATTTTCCATGGTACAAAGTACCTGGGACTTGTCGCTCTATGTGCAAAAATTAATCCAAGAAAAATAAAGTATAAAGTTATAAAATAATATAAGAGTTAAATCTAGAAAGACACATAGGAGGACATCTTCTCCACCTTAGAGTAGACAAGACAGGATGTACTAACCATGAAAAAAAAAGTAATTGATACATTGGACATCGTCAAAATTAAAACATCTCTTCTGACAACACCAGTAAGAAAATGAAAAGGCAAACCACAGCCCAGCAGAAAACATTTACAATTAATTTACCTGAAAGAAAACCACTATATCAAGAATATATAAAGAACTGTTTGCATCTACACAGATTTTTCTATCACATCTTATGTTAGTTTTGGTGGTTTGTGTCTTTCAAGGAAGTTGTCCCATTTCATCTAAATTGTCACATTTTTTGGCATAAAGCTGTTCATGATATTCCAGTTATCCTTTGTGATTTCCCTTTGCATCCAACAACTGCACAATAATCTTTTCAAGCCCACATGAAATGTTTACCAAGATAAACTATATGCTGGACCACATGGACCAAACATCATACGCAGGATAATAAAACAGGTTTTTAATAACTTTCAAAGGTTTAAAATCATACACTGCCTATTTTGAGACTACCATTAAGCCAAATGGAAAGCAATAACAATAAAATATGTAGATGTCTAGAAAATTAAAATATTTTTGTAATTAATCAACAACCTAAATAGTACACAGATCAAATGAAAAATAAGAAGGGAAATTAGAAAATATCTTGAACTGAATGGTAAGGAAAACATATCAAAGATTGAGAGATGCAGCTAAAGCAGTGCTTAGGAGGAAATGTATACCTTTAAATATTTAAAATCAATGTTTAAAATTGTAATAGTTTAAATCAATGTCTAAACGTTAAAATGTTGAAAATCAATCATCGAGCTTCCAACTTAAGAATTCAGAAAAACAGGAAAACATAACACAAGGTAAGTAGAAGAAAGGAAACAATAAATATAAGGATGAAATTCAATGAAGCAGAGAAAAAGAAAGAAAATCGGCAAAGCCAAAAGTTGGTTCTTTGAAAAATGTAACAAAATTAATAAACCTCTAGTTAACTAAATATCTATTAAAAATGTGAGTTCCTAACCAAAAATACTCCCATAAAGAAATCCCTAGGCTCAAGTCATTTACTGATCAATTCTGAATACTATAGCTAACTATTCCATGCTCATGTATCAGAAGATTCAATATTGTTAAAACATAAATTTTCTACCCAACTGATCCATAGATTTCAACTATTCCAATATAAATCCAGGTAGGTTTTTCTGAGAAACTGAAAAACTGATTCTAAAATTTATATGGTCATGAAGACAAAGTAGAATAGAAAAAATCTTAAAAACGGAAATTCAAATATTTAAATTTCCTGATTTTAAGTCTACTATAAAGCTACAATAATTCAGACAATGTGGTATTGGCATAAAGGATAGACACATAGATCAACAGAACAGAAGAGGGTCCAAAAGTAGATCGATATATACTGTTGCTTGATTTTCTACAAGAGAATCAAGGTTGGAGGAAAAGGTTTTCCCCAACAAGCAGCTATCTATGGAAAGAGAGAGAGAGAGAGAGAGAAAGAGAGAAAGGAAGAAAGACAGGGGGAGGGAAGGAGGGAGGGAGAGTGGGAGGGAGGGAGGAAGGGAGGAAGGAGGAAGGAAGGAAGGAGGGAGGGAGGGAGGAAGGAAGGAAAGGAAGGAAGGAAGAAGGAACGAAGGAGGGAAGGAAGAAGGAAAGGAAGGAAGGAGGAAGGAAGGAAGGAGGAAGGAAAGGAAGGAAGGAAGGAAGAAGGAAGGAGTAAGGGAAGGAAGAAGAAAGGAAAGGAAGGAAGGAAGGAAAAAGGAAGGAAGGAAGGAAAGGAAGGAAGGAGGAAAGAAGGAAGAAGGAAGGAAAGGAAGGAAGGAGGAAGGGAAGGAAGAAGGAAGGAAAGGAAGGAAGAAGGAAGGAAAGGAGGAAGAAAAGGAAGGAAGGAAGGAGGGAGGGAGGGAGGAAGGAAAGGAAGGAAGGAAGGAAGGAAGGAAGGAAGGAAGGAAGGAAGGAAGGAAGGAAGGGAGAGAGGGGGAGGGAGGGCGGGAGGAGGGGGGGGAGAGAGAGAGAACCCCAGGACTTCCCTCATATGATATGGAAAAAAAAAAAACAAACAACTCAAGATAGATCATAGACCTAAATGTTAAGAACCAAAACCAAAACCTTTAGAAGAACAGTTGTTACATCTCAGTGGCAAGTGCAGAGGTGTGTGATATAATTTTCTGTATTCCTCTGAATATGTGAAGCATTCTATTTAATAATTTAACTTTAACAATTTTTTTATCTTCTTCAATTTATGAGCTAAATTGTGGCATGTCTTGCTGACTTCTCAAAGTATTCCCTGGGCTTCTGTCTTCAGCTTTTTTGCCTTGTTTCAAGCACTTCTGCTGAAAGTCCATAGTCCTTACTAGATGTCACTCTTTCCCCATATGGTGACAACCACCTATACGACTCAGGAATGATTAGCTCTGAACTCCGGATTCATTTAGCCAATTGCCAATTAACTGTTTCCACCCAGACATCACATGGACAAACAAGATTCACCTTATCCTAGTAGAGCTGAATAACAGCCTCTTCCACATATGCCTCTTTTTTGTTTAAAGGCACTCTATCACAGAGCTAATCTAAAGCTCGAGAGATCTCTAGACTTATACTGAATATTTTGCCTTTATCACCACATCCAAAGAGTCATAAGTAATGGTGATTTTATCTTCCAATGTTTTATGAAATATTTTCACCTTCCAGTTTTTGCTGAAATAGAGTTAGTTTTTTGCTTTTATCAAACCTAGAAAATGTGCCCTAAATGGTCTTTTGAGGCCCTGTCTTCCACACTTACAGCTTTATAATACGTCCTCCACTCTGCCATTAGACCTATTTTTTAAATTTTTTTGGTCATAATCTGATGCTAACCTACTATTCAGTCCTTTTTCATAAACCTTCATGCCTAACACTCCAGCCTTGCAAAACTACTCCGTTATCCACTAAGTACACTGTTTCATGCCCTGATACGTGGCTCCCTATATTTTAAAACCTTTCCTTCCCTCACTATCAAATATCAATTTGTCTTTTAGTTCCCTGTTGAAATTTCTCCTTCATAAAATCTTCCTAGCTTCCTTAGACAGACTGAGCCACTTTTTTCTCTATTTCCATAGTATTTTTGTGAATATTTCTAACTGTGGTACTTATCACTGTATCTTAATGGCCGCTTCTCTGCCTCTCCTTTCTGACAGAATTTGAGCCTACCACTGGCAAAACCTAAGTCTTACTTACAATGACAATCCTGAATACAGGCCTGGGCTTAATCAGTACTCAAAACATGTTGAATAAGTTAATATATAAGAATGAATTAAGGAACACAAATCCTTGGGAGTTTCTTGGTTGCCTAGTGGTTAGAATTCTGGGCTTTCAATGCCGTGGCCCGGGTTCAATCCCTAGTTGGGGAACTGAGATCCCGCGAGCCTTGCGGTGTGGCCAAAAAAAAAAAAAAAAAAAAAAAAACCACAAATTCTTTTATTGTCCTTATAGAGGCATCTCTATCTCATAGTCAAAAATGTTCCTTTGCCATTAACTTTGAAGATCAAACTTGAGATATTTTCATGGATGAAAGTCTTTAGAACTTTAGCTATCCTGGAAAGGAGACGGGAATTAACATTTATTTTACCTTCTACAGATGAGCCATTGCGCTCCACGATTTAAATATATTATCTCATTTAATCCTCCCAGCAACCCTTTAAGATATCAGTTTCAAAGAAGTGACTGAATTAGATTAGGTTTGGCCAAGACTAACAGAAAATGTAACAGTGGTTTAAACTGTCCTCAGGGACTCAAGGCCCTTCAACCTGGCTATATTACCATTTTCTACATCTTGGTCCAAGATGATCGTTCTAGCCCTGGAAGGAAGGAAAAAAAGAAAAAGTACATGGTTCCTCCTTCCAGGAAGTTATACCACAGTTTTCACTTATATATACCACTGGTTGGAACTTACTTAATTGGGACACATTAACTGCAAGGAAATCTTGGAAAGGTAGTGTTTTTATTTTTTTTTAATTTAATTTTTATTTTATATTGGAGTATAGTTGATTTACAATGTTGAGTTAGTTTCAGGTGTACAGCAAAGTGAATCAGTTATACATAGACATATATCCATTCTTTTTCAGGTTCTTTTCCCATATGGCTTATTAAAGAGTATTGAGCAGAGTTTCCTGTGCTGTACAGTAGGTCCTTGTTGATTAGCTATTTTATATCTAGTAGTGTGTATATGTTAATCCCAAACTCCTAATTCATCCCTCCCCCACCCCCTTTCCCCTTTGGTAACCATAATTTTGTTTTCAAAGTCTGTGAGTCTGTTTCTGTTTTGTAAGTAAGTTCATTTGTATCAGCTTTTTTTTATATTCCACAATATGAGTGATATCATATATGCCTTTCTCTGACTTAACTCCACTCAGTATGACGATCTCTAGGTCCATCCATGTTACTGCAAATGGCACTATTTCAATCTCTTTTTTTTATGGCTGAGTAATACTCCACACTTCTTTATCCACTCCTCTGTCGATGGACTCTTAGGTTGCTTCCATGTCTTGGCTATTGTAAATAGTAAACATTGGAGTGCATGTATCTTTTCAAATTATGGTTTTACCCAGATATATGCCCAGGAGTGGGAACGGTAGTAGTTTTAGATGTGCGTGAGCCTAGATAAAAACTGGCATACGTATGGGGGTTTTATTTCCATAGAGGAAGGATAAAAACAGATTTTGGGTGGTTAAATTAGAGTCTCTGCCCTGATAAAACCAGCATTCAAACATATATCTGTCAGACTTCAAAACACATGCTCCCAATCTGGTGGTCCTGACCCGTCTCTTCTATTCTAAGTCATCTCATTTTACCAAGCCCTTTCTTTCTTTGTTAAACAGTGAATATTTATTTCAATCTGTATGTTTCAGATCCATGTACACTTAGCACATAAAAATATGTATGAGGTCAGAGACGAGGAAAACCCAAACTGATGTCTAAAAAAACCTTGAGTTAATTTTATAAACATTTTTCATCTTCTTTAAAGCATGAACTTACTCTTTGTTAAAAATTTCTAGTCACAGAATTAAAAGAATCCAACATAGTTTTAAGGTTCTCAAGTGGTCTCCCTTAGGATGAAAGAAACTGGTAATTGGCTAAGAAATCCACACTAAACTTAAGTAATTCGGATTTTATTACGGAACATTCATTTTTTTGTGAATTCCTTACAGCAAAGTAAAACAGTGAGAGGCCCATGGTTCTCATCTGTGTTGTTCGAAATCACTATTTAGAAAAAGAAAGATTAAAGAAAAAGCTAAATCTGGTCAAAGTTACCCCAAATGAGGAAATCCTCTTCATGGGTGAAACACATAAGCCCTGCAAAACCATGTTTTATCCTAGACTTAGAGGTTCTTCAAATTCTTGCAGGAAAGGTATTAGAAAGACAAGTTTCTCAGTGTCAACACAAAGAAATACAGTAATACCTCGTTTTATTGTGCTCTGCCTTATTGCACATCGCAGAGACTGTATTTTTTTACAAATTGAAGGTTTGTGGCAACCCTGCGTCGAGCAAGTCTATTGGCGCCATTTTCCCAACAGCCTTTGCCCACGTCGTGTCTCTGTATCACATTTTGGTACTTGTGCAGTATTTCAAACTTTTTCATTATTATTATATTTGTTACAGTGATCAGCGAGTGGTCAACTTTAATGTTACTACTAGGACTTGTTAAAGGCTCAGATGATAATTAGCAATAAAGTATTTTTTAATTAAGGTATGTACACTGTTTTTCAGACCTAATGCTCTTCTTCCACACTTCACAGACTACAGTATAGTGTACGTATGCCTTTTACATGCACTGGGAAGCCAAAAAATCTGTATGACTCACTTCACTGCAACATTCATGCAGTGATCTGGAACCGAACGGGCAGCTTCTCCAAGGTCTGCCTGCAGTGGTTCCAGATGTGAACAGACACGTTAACATGGCCTTAAATGAGAACAAAATGGCACTGGAGGCCAATGGTTTTGTTTTGGTAGAAATGCTACTTAGGATGAGCTGCCTGGGAAGGACGAGGGGATAGATCACTAGCTGTAGGCTGTCTCTATTCCTCTGTCTATTGGCTTGTTTACTTCTTTGAAAGATGATCTGCACAGGAAGCATCTTATAATACCTCCTGCAGCGTTAAATAAAACTAAAGACCCTCATGAAGCCAGTCAACATGCATCCAGAGGTAAATTTATCTCTGGTAAATTGGTAAAGCCATTACATTACGTGGAAAAGGAGAATAAAGACAGCGGATGGAATTAAGGTTACCCATCTGCTGATTATCCCAGGTTATCCCGGTGTGCTGGTTATCATCACAATGTCCTTAAATATGGAAGAAGAAGCAAAAGAGTCAGCATCAGAGTGACAGGACATGAGAAAGACTTGACCAGCCACTGCCAGCTTTGAAAATGGAAGGAGGAATGTGGGTGGCCTCTAGAAGCTAAAAAGGTAAGAAAACAGGTTTTCCCCTATAGCCTCCAGAAAAACAAACAAACAAAAAATGCAACCCTGCCAGCCCCTCGATTTTAACCCAGTGGAATCCACTTCAGACTTTGACCTCCAGAACTATATAATATGATGAATTCGTATTGTCACGGAGTTGGTGGTAATGTGTTACAGCAGCCAGAGGAAATTAATAAATCCCCTTGTCGTTTTATCAATTCCTGGACACACTCTCATTTTGGATGGAAAGATTGCTTGTTACTACATACAGTTCCTTTCTCAAAGTTGTAGAGAGCTCCTGACTCTAGCACATCCAGAAGATTTTTGTCTAGTTAAATAACTGATGTCACATACACATGGATCCTTCCTGAGAGACAGAATGTTCTCACCTGGTCTCCCAGGATCTCACAAGCAGCACTTCTAACTTCTATGTGTTACTTTCAAATAAACAAATTAGTGTGGGTTGCCTATACTTTTATGAAATTAAAAATGAAAGTGAAAATGCCAATTAGTTTCTAGAATCTCAGCTTGCAAAGGACATAAGTTCTTTGGAGTTACGAATCAGAAAAATAGTATCGGAAGTGAACTGAGGCCCCCAAATTGATACTGGTGGTTTTTTTTTCTTTTAATGTTACCTTTTTGTGCTTTTCAAATCGACTTTTTTTTTTTTTTTAACATCTTTATTGGAGTATAATTGCTTTACAATGGTGCGTTAGTTTCTGCTTTATAGCGAAGTGAATCAGCTATTCGTATACATATATCCCCATATCTCCTCCCTCTTGCGTCTCCCTCCCACCCTCCCTATCCCACTCAAATCGACTTTAGTTACTAGTTGAAGCTCGGCTGAATTAGGAAGTTTGCAGTAACCGGAAAATAAACAAGTTGAAGGTGAAGATTTTTGACTACTGAATACTACAAATACCAAATTCAGGGTTGCCTGGTAGAGGATGAAGTCTATCCATTTAAGCTGATGAATCTGCATTCCCTGGAGGAGTGTCAGGAATATGACAGACGCTGAAGAAGTATTTGCCGAATTAATTAGGTGAAATATGACCCTTTCTCTCCCGAGATCTATGATTCATTGATTATCACAGAATCAGAGTAAGAAAGCAACTGGAGGTACATAAACCATGTGCCACAGGTAGGAGAGCCAGACACCAGTGTGATCACACAGAAAATCCCCCCAAAGTACTTTATCTCAGACTGGTATTTTTGACGAAGAAGCAAACCCAGTGTTTCTCTACTCTTTTTAGCATCTTCTCTTTGGGGTACACGTAAGCTGAAGCTCTTTCACTGAATTTCGATTCCAGTTTGAAAAAGATATGCTGTGGAATAAGCTTGTAGTATTTGTGTGTGTATATATATATATATATTTTTTTTTTTTAATTTGCATACAGTAGAAGTCACTCTCTGTGGTACATAGTTCTATGAGATTTGATGCTCATTTGATTAGCATGTCCCCAAATTCCCTCACACTGGCCCTTTGCAGTCAACTGATCCACTCATAATCCCCAGGCAACCATTGATCTGTTCTTCCTCCTTATAACTTGGCCTTTTTTAGAATGTCTTAGAAATTGAATCATAGAGTACGTATGCAGCCTTTTGGGTCTGGCTTCTTTCACATAACAAGATATATTTGAGATTCATCCTTGTTGATTAGCACATCAATTGAATTGTGTGGACGTAACCCAGTTTGTTTATCCAATCACTGAATGGAAAACATCTGGATTGCATCCAGGTTTTGGCGATTATGAAAAAACTGCGAAGACCATTCGTGTATAGGTTTTTCTGTAAACCCCAATTTTGATGTTTCTTGGGTAAACATCAAGGATTAAAATTGCTGGGTCATATGGTAAATGTATGTTAAACTTTAAAAGAAACTGTCAAATTACTGCCCAAAGTGACTGCATCATTTTGCATTTCCATCAGCAAAGTATGAATGTTCCTATCGCTCCACATCTTCCCCATCCCTTGATATTGTATCATTTTTTGTTTGTGTGTAGGTTTTTTTATTTTAACCCATCTAATAGTCAGAGACGGGTAAGGGTATTTCTTTAGATAATTGTAAAGAAAAATGATTTTGCTGATTCTCAGATACCTTGCAGGGTCATCCAGGCTTGGATTCTGAGAGAAAGCGTATCTTAAAGACATGTCTCAAATGACTAGTTGTAACTCCATAATAATGGTTCCAGTTTTACCCTAAACTAGAGTCCAGGATACAGGCCTTTAGAAATACTTCTCCATTTTAGTGACAAGTTCAAATAGCACTTAACTAACGATCAAAGTCAAGGATTTGATTCTCACATGGTCAAGTATCATCTCTTTGTCCTTTGGACTATCCCTGAACCCACTCTGCTCTTTGCAAATGCATTCTTTCTGTTATCGGAGGCATGAGGAAGGCCTCTCAATAGTTCATGGGAAAACCAGTCTATTATTTAGAAAAGTAAACTCAAAGTTGTCTTTCTGTTCATGGTGGCATCTTCTTAATATAGGAGGAGTAGCAATATTCAAAATGAGAAGGGTTGAAGACTGTAAGAGAATGGAACACGTGTGAAGTGCCAAACAGGATCACAGGTCATTGAGAGCACTTAAATTTCCACCGGACACCGTTCACTTAATACTGCTGAGTCAATGACACATGAATTACCCTTAGGTTCTTTTTCTTTAAGGCCTATCTCAATTAAGTCGTTTCCTCCCAGCTTTGAACTTTTAAGGGAAAAGAGAAAGATAAAATCTGTGGGTTACTTTTGTAACAAGTTATGTTCTTTCTCAATGAATTTTCCATGACATCTGTTTAGGAAAATCTCAGAATACACCAAAATGAGATAATGATGGGGTTTTATATTTATCAAAGGCTGCCTCACCCCCATGCACAAATAAACTAACTCCCCACTGCATGGAAGGACACTTTCACGTGCCCAGAGGCAGAGTCCATGAAAGGGAAATGAAGAAGAAGGGGAAACTGGTTCTGATGGAAAAGACCTCCCTGAATCCTCTCCAAAAGCTGGACCCTCTGAACTTGGCGGCTCCGACGTTTTTATCAATGTGGTTTCCCTTTTGCTTTTGATATCGACTTGTCTTATCAAGTTCTGCTTCCAGGTTGGACTTGAAAATAAATTTTAAAGCTCTTGATGATAAGGTATTTTCAGAGGAAGAATCTCATGACTCAGAAAGACGAGACTTTCCTTTCGAGTGTTTCACAGTTGGTCCCAAGTTGTAGCTGATTCAGAGGGAGCGCATCTCCAGCAGCGATGGGTTGCTTTAGGCACCCTTGCTTTAAGGCACTCTGGGAATAAAACAGTTTTGATCTGACGTGTGCTTTCCTCTCTTGGTGCTTTCAAACGCTACTTAATTTATTATTGTGATTGTTAAGAGGGATAAAATCCATTTCTGTGTTCATGGTCACCAGAGCAGGAAATTACTGGATCTGAATTTTAACTGTAAGTTCTCTGGAAATGCACGTTCGTAGCAGGGGCGACTGGTAATATTTTGAGACATTTGCGTGTATTTCTCGCAGCCCTGTTTAAGAAGAGAATGTACCCAAGGTTAACCTCAGACTATATTTTTTGTCGAACTCTTCTTGACGACAGAAAAGTGCGTCTTTTCTTCCTCAATCTCTTCTCCACAGTAGCGGTGAAAGGATTCCCCAGGTGCTGTCCTGTGTTTGTTTCTCTAATCCTCTACGCGTTGTCATTTACTTCTCGCTTTCAAGGTTCTCCTTCTCTTCGCCACGCACAGCACATCTAAATCTACGCCTCAAGTGCTGACATTTTCCTTTAATTCTGTCTCGAATTACGAACTGCTGATTGGACATGAAGATCTGTGTTTGGCTGGCATCACGAATGTGTGTCAAAGTGGACTCTCCAGCACCTGCCATCAAACCCGTGCTTGCCCCCCACTCTCCTCCTCCTGTTCACGCGGCTCCATCATTCCTGGCACCCAGATATCCAAGCTCCTATTTTTCAGACTTCTCTCACAACATCCGACCCAGGAAATACCTTTACACTGTGATTTTTTTTTCCCAAAATGTATTTTACTTTACTCCCTTCCTTTCTGAGTACTCAATGTCATCAATTATCATCCATTCAGGCATTTAAGAGCCCCATTTACGTAAGGTCTTTGCCAATCTATCCACACCCATCCTAATGGCCACCTGACTAACTTGCCTAAAATTCTACTTTAATAGGCTATTTTTCTATTCAAAAAATCCCCCAAATGTCTCTATTTGATTGCCCAATAAAGTCCATTGCCCTAGGAACTTTACTCAAAGCTCAAAGCAGACTGACTTGTACTTTTTCAAGACCTACACTTGTATCTTGCTATTTCCTTATATACACCCTACATGCCTGCTAAATGTTTGCTTTCAAACCCCCAGAATGGCTTATCTTCGGATGCCACATTTTTGTTCATATCCTCTCTACCTAGAACTGTTTAACTTTTTCACGTATTGAAATCTAATCTTTCCCTTAGAATTTGTTAACATTAGTGTACATCAGAATAAACCAAAGAGATTGTTAAAAATTTGGATTTCCTCATCCAGTCTCAGAATTGTGATTTAATAGGTCTAGGATAGGGCCCAGGAGTCTATATTTTTAATAAGTTCACCCAAGTGATTCTCAGACAGATGGTCTTGGGATTAAAAACAAAAATAACTTTGAGAAACATTGAAAAGACCCAAAAGATAGAATATTATAAAGACTTCTCTGATGTCACTTGTTGAAAATAATTTCACTTTCATTGGACTACATGAAGCATCTTGATTATACCTGAAAAGGAGTGGGTTTATTGCAGACAGCAGCCTGAACTAGCACCCTGATTCTAGCACCGTCTAGTTCTGTGGCCTTGGGAAATCACTTCACTTCTCTGTGATACCCCTTTCTAACACAGAATGGAGCATATAATGGTACCCAGGTAATAACTCTGTTTTCACCTGTGAGAAGTATTTGGCCCAGGTTTGGCCCAGGTTCTGGCTCACACATTCGCTACTATTGTATTTCTTACCATGGTTCCTAGACACACAGTGACTTTTTTTATGTCTTTGGATGCTGGTCCCAGCCTCTCTTTTCAGCCCCTGGCAAGCATCAGGTTTATGTGCAAACATGGCCTTTCTCTTTAATAGATCATCAGTTCCTTAAAAGCAGTGACCATGTTCAGAGAGTGAACATTAAAAAAAAAAAAGGCTCAATAACTATGCTACTTTCTTCTGCTTATTATTACCCCATCTAACTCTCTGAACCGAGCAAATGTTCAATAAATATTCTGAATGGGTTAATTCAGAAGTTTCATAGGGGGAAGGGAAGGGGAGGGGAGAGGAGGGTAAGGAAGGGAAGGGGAGGGGAGGGAAGGGGAGGGGAGAGGTGGGGAAGGAAGGGAAGGGGAGGGGAGGGGAGGGGAGGGGAGGGGAGGGGAGGGGAGGGAAGGGGAGGGAAGGGGAGGGAAGGAGTGGGAGTGTGGGATTAGCAGATGAAAATTAGCACAGATAGGATGGATGAACAACAGGGTCCTACTGTATAGCACAGGGAACTGTATTCACTATCCTGTGACAAACCGTAATGGAAAAGAATATGAAAAAGAATACATATATGTGTGTATATATATATATATCTATATATAACTGAGTCACTTTGCTGTACAGCAGAAATTAACACAACATTGTAAATCAGCTATACTTCAATAAAATGAAGAAAAAAAAGAAGTTTCATGAAAACGAGCTTAGACTTCAGTGTCTTCTGAGCAAGTTAAAATCAGAGTACACGTTAGAGAATCTTAAACTCTGTGGATCATGGCTATTCTGCAGGCGAACCTATTGCTCTTGTATGACTGCTTTTCACAAGATGACAATGAAGCTCAGAGAGAGGAAGTGCTCCGCTTTCCACAGTCAAATCGTGGCAGAGCTGGGACTGGATCACAGGTCTCTAGACTCTGGTCCTAGAACTACATCAAGTGTACCTCTGCCACGATCGCTACCAGAGCTTTCCAACCAGGATTTCAAAAATAGAAAAGAAAAATCAGTAAAAGTTCTCTGAAGACGTTCATAGAACAGAATGTACACGTTTACTATTTTTGAGTAACTAACCGAGTTCCGGTATAGGTAAGCTATGGATTCCCTATAAACACGCCTTCCTAGAAGAGTACATAAAGCTGAGTGCACAGAATACAGCTTAAAAACTAAGGATGTGTCTGCGAAGAGTCCCAGAGCCAGGCCCTTACTCTTCTGAAAGTCAGACTGCATGTCTATAGAGGAGCATATGTTTAGCCTTGACATGCTGTGTCCGACTTTTATAGCAGTACAGGAATTAGACTGAGAGAAAACGGGCCCTTGAGCTGGCAAACAAACAAACAAAATGACTCTATGTCTAGAAACGGGTTTCATACTCCAAAGCCCTCTCTCTGTCCATCCAGGATATCTTGTGTCTGTAATGTCAAAACTCATATGAGAAAAGAATGTAGACAAAGCCCAGAAATCTGGCCGCTGCTTAGTTCCTATTTGCAGCTATGATAACGCATATCTGTGTGATTAAAACAAATGTTTGAGAAATCTCAGTGAGATCTCATTGATCAGACACTACTGAGCAAATATTAACAGCAGAACGTGATGAAATAGTCCTATAAACCATAAGAGCTATAACAAGACTTCAAAATTATTGATTTAATCCCTCACAGTTACCCAGTTTTCATCCATACAAGACAATATTGAATATCCAGCCAAATTCCCTTTTAATTATCTTTAAAAATCAAACATATCACACGTCCTCAAGTGTTTATTCTACCACCTCACATATTTTTACCTAGACTTTCTTTATAGCATGCCTATTTTTTTTTAACATTTTAGCTTTATCCAATATTCTCACTTATTTTGTCTTTTTAACATGCTATAACAATTCTTTAATATTACAACCTTTGCTACTGCACTGTTGCTTCTTCCACCAAAGACCAACGTGGATCATGACATCCTTCAACACAGATATCAGCACTGAGAGTCTGTCGTAAACATACGCATCTTGCCTTTTTCCCCCCATAACTCTGTCCTGGATAAGAGTAAAGGAGAAAGTTTTAAAAAATCAACACCCTTATCTCTTCTGGAATAAGCAATATTTATCATCTCGAGCCTTTAGGAAGATTTTCCAGGAAATATGAACCATCACATTGACTCTCCTCATTAGAACTCCACAAGGAAGAGGAAGCCCCTCAAGACCTATTGAATTATTGAATGGGAAAAAGACTACACTCACTGGCAAAGAGTTTTTTTCTCATTCATTCAACAATTTTTTGATTACCCTTTATGCACAAACCCCTGTGTTTATAAAACTTAAAATTCTTTGAGTGATATATCTGCCAGAGTCCTGCAAGAAAAAAAAAAAAAATGCCATGCTCGATTTACAGTAATTTGAGGAAGATTTAATACAGGAATTATTAGCAAAGCTGTGGGGAGCATTCAGAGAAATCACATACACACAAGCACACACAATCAAGGCAGCACCCCAGGGCTAGGGACATCCAAATTGTTATCTTTGCCTAAATGGATGAGGGAAGAGAGCAGTTACTGAATCCTGATGGGAGGGTCCTGTAGAGACTCTGCCATGTGAGGATGACATGGGGGTGGGGACGGAGGTCTCAGAGAGACCCAGGCAGCCTAAGCAGATCCTACAGGGAGGGGAATAAATGATCGAGCAAGGGACCTGGCTCTTCTTCCCTCCTCAGTCCTGCTGCGGCCTCCTGTTGGCTGAACTCAATGGGCACTCAAAGGGCTTGATAGAATCCACAATGGTCAACCTCCCAGCGCCTGGAGCGAGGTGAATGGTGATGGAGAATGATTGCAGGAGGGAAATCACACCATCACTGGTCCCAGCGGCAAACCTCACTGTAACGACCTAACTTCATTGACGTTAAGATGATCTTCACCTTGTTTTAGAGGAGAAAAAGCGAGGTCGGACACCCAGGTTTGGCTAAGTAGAATATTCTGTGTATTTTCTACTTTGCAGGAATGTGACATATTCTATTTCTGTATGCCTATTTGCTAGTTTCTGTCCTCAGGTCTGTTGAAAATGTAGGAAGGTTGATGCCTAAATTCCGTAGTCTACAAATTGAACAAATGCTCTGATGTGTGCATTTAACATCTAGAGACCTGAAAATGAATGGTGTGGTGGACAGACTCTAAGGCAGCCTCATGACCCTTGCTTTCGAGCGTTCACGCCTTTGTGAAATCCGCTCCTATGGAGTGCGGCGGTAACTGTAACCTGCTTCGATCCACAGAAACTGCAGACGACGCTGTCTCTCCTGTGATGATGTTAAACAGTTACGTGCAAAGGTGATGATGTCACTGCCATGATTATATTACTTTATATAAAGCTGCCCTGCCAGCAGTCTCAGGCAGAAGACTTTCTCTTTTGATGGCTTCCAAGGAAGAAGCTGTTGTGAGAAGGCCTGATGAGAGGGCCACATGACACAGAACCGTGGCAATCTCCTGGAGCTGAGGGCAGCCCTAGCAAACAGCCGGCAAGAAGCAAAGAACCTGGGTTCTACAACCACAGAGATGATCCTGCCAGCGCACTGGGTTTGGTAGCAGATCCACCCCAGTCAAGCCTCCAGATGAGGACCCGGCTCTGACCAACACCTCGACTGCAGCTTTCCAGACACCCCCGCTAAGCCAAGCCCAGATTCCTGCCCCACAGAGCCTGTGAGATAATAAATGTGTACTGCTCTCAGCCACAGAGCTTGTGGTCATTTGTTATGCAGTCATAGAAAACAAACACAAATAGGTATTTCATTTTTCTGTATTGTGTTATTCAATAACTCCTTAGAATACTCTCCCAAACTCCCTACAACTTGGGTCTTGTGGCTCAGTCATTATTTTAGTCAACATCTGTGCGGGATTTACCATTTACAAACTAGTCTCATAAGTACTAAATCAACGGTTCATTAAGATAAGCTGTTGCGATTAGTCTCAGATAAGAGATAGGACGCTAAATCTGCGAGGTCTGAACCGGACTTACCCAAGGATAACCAACTAGTAGATGACACATTGTGGCTTTGGTCTCAGGACCTTGACGACAAATCCCAGGTTACTCCACTCCACCACGTTGCCTTCCTTAATTTAGTCTTAGATAATTAAAACATGGTGGCAAATGAGCCACACTTTCTACCCTTCCAAGGGCCAGTTATATTTATTCTGTCTCCTATGATGGCAAAACACCTTTCCTTTACCTCAAAAATGCATATGTAAGGGGCTTCCCTGGTGGCGCAGTGGTTGAGAATCTGCCTGCCAATGCAGGGGACACAGGTTCAAGCCCTGGTCTGGGAAGATCCCACATGCCGCGGAGCAACTAGGCCCGCGAGCCACAACTACTGAGCCTGCGCTCTGCAACAAGAGAGGCCGCGATAGTGAGAGGCCCGTGCACCGCGATGAAGAGTGGCCCCCACTTGCCGCAACTAGAGAAAGCCCTCGGACAGAAACGAAGACCCAACACAGCCAAAAATTTAAAAAAAAAAAAAAAAAAATGCATATGTTACTGGCCCCAAGACTAATAACACACGCTCGTAGAAAAAAAATCTCACGGAAAAAGGATTAAAAGGCCGCCTACGATCACGGCTCAGTAGCAGCACCCTTATCTAAAATCAGGTGATGAATTGCAGATAGGAGTGTTATTATCAGCAGCAGCAAAGGCATAAAGCCAACATTAAAAACATCTTTTACAAGGTCTACCCAGGCTTAATTAATTCCTTCAATAGCTAGGGTGGGGGGGGGAAAGGCTTTGGCAAAACACTTTATGATTAAGGCCCAAACTCTAAACCTTATTAGTAACCAAAGCAGATGGCAAAATTAGCTAATAGATTTTTTTTAAATTGTTCTCTGTTGAAAGAAATATTTGGAAGTGATGGAAAGGACTTACAATTTATCTCTTTGTGAATGGCCAACGGTGGAATTCTAGCTGTGAGGTCTGTTGCTGGTTTGATCCAAAGGCCAGCTAATGGGGCACACGGCAATCCCTTCTGAGATGGAGCAGAGCATTTTCTATAGTGGAGATCAAAGGCAGTAGCGCAACGAGTCATCAAAGTGGGCACCTGTAATAATATAAATGATGATTAAAGTGGTCCCACCCTGCATTTCCCATGAGTCAATGTGAAGAGCTGTCATGGGACGCTCTCCCCCATGCTGGTCTCTTTACTTAAACCTGTCAGTATCATTGAAGCTGTGGGAGCTTAAGAATCATTTTATAACAAATAAAGGATTGTTTCATGTTGGCCAAACATTTAATAGGCTTCTAGAAAATATCCTGTTTTAGTTCAGCTCAGAATTTGGCCCAAGATGAGAGGATTTTGTTTGATTGTTGGTTGCTTATTTTTCTGAACCTACATTTTAAATGACAGCAGGTTTGGAAATAAATGTGATTCAACCTTGGAAGGCTCTTGCTATGTGTCTGTGTGTCTTTTATCAGGGCCCTTGATTAGAAGGAAAAGAGAAAGGAGTCCTTTTTGTTCCATCTCGCCCTGTTATTATATTCATTATGAATCTTTCCCTTTCTTTCCGCCAATTAGGACCTGTCCCAATATGGCGGGACCTCCAGAGTACTAGCGCTGCCTTGCATGCGTGACTCTTTCCAGAAATCGCTTGGGTTGAAATTCAATCCCCTCCCCCTCCTTTTTTTAAAGAAGAAAACACAGTTCGACTGAATTCCAAAGCATTTATATTTAGAGTTTTCATGACTCAAGGATCTATTATCAAGAGAAAATGAGAATGATTCTATTCTCACCTTTACCTAAACAAACAGGCTCATTGGGTGCCAAGATATTTGAAAGACTTATTGGTTGTCCTACAGAGAAGCCTCTTATCACAGTGTCAGTTCAGAAGGATAAAGCAGAGTTGGACAGTCTAGACTTGGATTCTAATCCTAACTCCACCATGTACTAGCTCTACAGGTGTCGATGTATTAAGTAACCCCTGTAAGTCTATTTCCTAGTCTATACCAGAGTCATAAATAATCATGGCTTTTTGAGGCAATGGAAAGGGTTGAATGGATTGTCTGCAAGGCCCCAGCCCACCATCTGGAACATGGGGAGTCATTTAAAAGTGCTATTATTTCAGGACTGATTACTGAATAGTTTTCTCTGGTTGCCTTCTTCAGTTAGTTGTTCCATCCACTTGATTTGCCCTCAGTCTTGTTTGATTAGCTCCACACCAAACATGTTCAAGTTCTACCTACATAGAACCAAAGATGTGAAGAGCTGAAAAAGTACCTGTTTATTCTGGTCATAAATTTGCTTTGGAACTTAGGTTTATCTGTATCGATCTCACTACATATACCTTCAAAATAATATTGAGGATTGCTATCAGGGTAGAGGAGCAATTTGGTAGACAATTTTGTTCATTCTTAAAGAGTAGCTCTACAAAGCACATGGGTCATAAAGCATTCAGTGCACGTTTGCTCATGAAGTGAGTAAATAACTGAGATGATGACAATTAATAATTATGGTGACCAGTACATTAAATCTTTCGTTAAAAGTATTCTGCAATTAATCACTTACATTTACATTCCCTAGCCTTCGTTTTGTTTTTAATTTTATTACTCAAAGATCAACAAATTGTCAATCCAAGGATATTTTTGCTATTTTTGTTGAAATTTGGGGAAAGTTGCCATCTGTATCATACTGCTTCTTCTAATGAATGCACTTCTTATACCTTTCCATTCATGCAGATCTTCTTTATTATCTTTCAACCACGTTTAAAATTTTGCTCTTACACATTATTCTATTTACTCTTGCAAACTTGGTATTTTTTTGCCTAAATTGTAAAATATTGTTTGTTAAATATACTTTTTATTCTGAAATAATTTTAGACTTACCGAAAAGTTGCAAAGATAGTACAGAGAGTTCCCATACACCCTTCACCCAGTATGTTTCTCCTAATGCTATCACCTTACATTTCTGTGGTACATTGGTCAAAACTAAGAAACCAACATTGGAACATCACCATTGACTAAACTCCAGACTTTATTCAGATTTCAGCAGGCTTCTTTTTTTTTTTTTATTATTAACGTTCTTGCTCTGTTCCAAGATCTTATCCAGGATACCATATTGCATTTAGTTGTCATGTACCCTTTACATAATATAAAGATCATAAGTATTTGTACATAATATACATAATAAATGAGTGTTAAATTTTGCCATGTGTTTTATCTCTATGAATTGATACAATCAGGTGATTTTTCTTCTTTAGCTGTTGATATGATAGGTTGCACTGATTGATTTTCTAATATTTAACTAGCATTGTGTAACTGGAATAAACCCCTCTGGGCCATAGTGCATATTCTTAACATATATTTTGCTGGATTCAAGTTGCTAATACTTTGTTTAGAAATTTTACAGCTAAGTTTATATGAGATATTGTCTGTAGCTTTTTTCTTTTGTAATGTCTTTCTCTAGTTGTGATATCAAGGTAATTTTGCCCTCATTCAATGAGTTGGAAAGTACTTCTTCATCTTCTATTTTCTGGAAGAGGTTGTAAAGAATTGTGCTAACTCTTCTTTAATTGTTTGAGAGACCTCTAAATATTGGACTGACCTGGATCTTGGTCACAGAGCCTTGATTCCTTTCTACCTACATTCTGCTCTTAGGAAATTTAATTTTTGTTCCTTTTAAAATACCTTTCAACTGCCAATAAATCCCAAATTTGTATCTCCCAACTCAGATTGCTCTACTGAGCTCCAAACTTATATACAATTGCCCTTCAGTATTGGTGGAGGATTGGCTCCAGAAGCCTCCACAGATACCAAAATCCATGATGCTCAAGTTCATTATGTAAAATGGAGTAGTATTTACATATAACTTATGCACCTCTTCCTGTATGCTTTAAATCGTGTCTAGATAACTTAGAATACCTAATGCGATGTAAAAGCTATATAAATGGTTGCTGGCATGTGGCAAATTCAAGTTTTGCTTTTTGGAACATTCTGGAATTTTTTTGAAAAAATATTTTTGATCTGCAGTTGGTTGAATGCACAGATGCAGTACCCATGGATACAGAGGGCCCACTGTATACAACTTTCCCCTTTGATATCTCCACTACAACTAGAATAGAACTCTTAATCCCTGTCTACTCCATTCTGATAGCCTATTCCTCCCCCGATGAGAAAATAACCATCTCAGTAAAACCACCCTGTTCTCATTTGACTAAGCCAAAATTGTCTGAGGAGTTCTTTCAAACCATCGCACACTGTATTCAGTATACTACATAATTACTACATAATTCTGTTGATTCTACCTTCAGAATACATCTTGAAATCTGTCCTTTTCATAATCTCTACCGTGACCAGCCTAGTCTAAGCTGCTAACATTTGTTGCCAGCTGGTCTCTCTCTTGCTACGCTCCCCAAACCAAATGATTCTTTATTCACATCGCAGCCAGAGTGACATCTTTAAAGGATAAATTAGACCCTCCTTTTGAATAACATTCCATTACACGTAGAATAAATCAGAACTTCTGAACCACAGTGCAACATATTTTCATAAACAGGAGGCTGGCCTCATTTTCAACTAGTCCCTAGGTTAGGTTCCTGTATTCATCTGTTAGAGCTCCCCTAACAAAATACCATGGACTGGGTAGCTTAAACAACAGAAATTTATCTTCTCACAGTTCTGGAGGCTAGAAGTGGAAGATCAAAGTGTCAGCAGGTTGGGTTTCTTCCTGCCGTGCAGACTGCTACGTTCTCACTGTGTCCTCATGGAACCTTTTTCTGTGTCCACATGGAGACAGAGAGATCTCTGGTGTCGTTTCTCTTCTTAGAAGGACAGTCCTATCAGATTAGGGACCCACCTTTATGACCTCAGTTAACTTTAATTTCCTCTTTAAAAGCCCCATCTCCAAATACAGTCACATTGAGGGTTAGGGCTTCAACGTATGACATCTTTTTTTTGTTGGGGAGTGGGAGGGAAGTACTTAACTCCGTCCATAGCAGTACCTAATCTCACTCTCTAGAATCTAGACATACAGGCTCTCTTCTACACATAAAGGACACCAAGCTCATGTCTGTCTTAAGGCCGTTATTGCAATTCCCTTCATCTGGAATGGTCTTCCCCTAAGTCCAAATGTTTGGATGATTCTTATCTTTTATGTCTCAACTCAAATGTGACCTCCTCGGAGAGTAGAGTAATGTCTTAATAACCCAATCTAAAATCTCCTCTACACCCTGGCCATCACTTTCCATCCCATTTCTCATTAATTTTCTTTATAGAACTTATCACTATCTAAATCATCTTTTTCTATTTACTGGTTTATCTTCTCACAGCCTCTCTCCCCTTACCTGACACTAGAATAGAAGCTCCATGAGGGCAGAGAACTGTTTCTATGGTTTGCTGCTATATTTTTGGTTCTCAGGACACTTCCTGGTACATAGCAAATGACTAAAAATATTTGTTGGCTGCTTTTTTAAATTAATTTTTATTGGAGTATAGTTGATTTACAATGTTGTGTTAGTTTCAGGTGTACAGCAAAGTGAATCACTTACACATATACGTATATCCACTCTTTTTTAGATTCTATTCCCATATAGGTCATTACAGAGTATTGAATAGAGTTCCCTGTGCTATAGAGTAGGTTCTTATTAGTTATCTATTTTATATATAGTAGTGTGTATATGTCAATCCCAATCTCCCAATTTATCCTTCCCCCCACCTTTCCCCCTTTGGTAACCATAAGTTTGTTTTCTACATCTGTGACTCTATTTCTCCTTTGCAAATAGGTCCATTTGTACCATTTTTTAAAATTCCACATATAAGCGATATCATATTTGTTGACTGTCGAGGGAATGAATTTGGTTTAGCCAATGCTGGCAGATTGCATGGGACCTATTCAATGGGGGAGTCCTAGCGTGCTTGGTGGTTTTTTTAAAGTTTCAAGAGATAAACCGTAGGTAAGAAGCTCTGTCCTTTTCTCATATTGTCAAAAGAACTGGCCACAATCACCTCATAATTTGATGATTATGAAGGAGACATTTAAGGACTTGGATTCTTATGCCCTAGAACCCAGGGTAAAAAGACAGCAATACTAACCACCAAAGTCCCCTCTAGTCTCTCAGGTCAGCTATGAGTGTAAATGAGACAAAGGTTTGTTTCTTCGTTTCTAACTTATCACCCAGGAAGTGCCCAATGGATGTTGGTGTCCATGTATACAATCTATATGGTGCCAGTGAAAGAAGAAAAGAAGGGAAATATAAGCATGCACCCTATATTTTCAAAAAGAAATAGCATTTCTTACCTACACACAGTTTCTCCTACTGTGAATTTTATGGTTAATAACCCACACATTTCAACATACTTGGCCTTGTTAGTGCTCTTCTAACATGTGTCTTCCCTTTGCAGACGATATAGTTAACAACGAATGAAATTAGCTCCAAGTTATAGTGATGGGCGTTCAATTTTGTCCAATTAGAGATTCACAGGGAATTTACACGTGCACATTTCAAAGTTATCAAATATTCAGGGGCTTGTAAAGAGCACAGAACTCCATTTAGGTTGACGTCAGGAAATAGTCTTAGGTCTATGACAGAGTTATTTTTCTCACTTGCCATGATGGAGCCTAGCTTTTAAGAGACCACCTACGTAAGCACTTTGGTACAAATTTCAATGCTTTCTTGGAAATATGTTATCAGAGACATGGAGGGAAGGTGTAATAACTTTATTGGATAGTTATTTTCAGGTTATCAGTCTCCTGAATCATGCAAGTCTAAAAGGAATTTCAATTTGTGGAGATTTCAGTAAAGAGATAACATTCAGAAACATCTGCTTCAGTAAGTCAATTCTCCCAAATTTAGAAAGCCCAAATAATTAATCTGCGGGCTGAATTCTATGTTCACATATTTTTTATTGCAAATGTAAACTAAATATGCCACTTGGGAGATTACAAAGAAGGCAACTTGGCCCAGAGAAAGGTGCTGCGTTAAGTCAACATTCTTTCTCAGATTGAAACTTGGTCCGTGTTCCTGAGTAAAGCGCCGAGGACAACAGACGTCGTTGTGAGATCTCCTAAAATCAGGAGATGTTTTGCATGATACCTTCCCCCAAAGGGAATAATGGTTGGCCTCAGAGCCAGATTTTTCGAGGATGACTTTTTCCCACACATCATAAAAATGCAACCCCATTTTCTTACTTACCTTGAGTACCTTTCTGGTCGGATTCACGGCTTTGTTTTCAATACATTGCTTTCTTGACTACTTCTTTGAGCGAGCTATACCATATACCATGGTACAAAATACCATGCTATCGGTATATTGATCAGAATCAATATACCGATAGCATGGAAGGGAAGAAGAAATGTTGGGAGAGCAAAGATGGAGAACCTAGTCCAAGGGGGCACTTGTTGGGTAGCTCCTGGGGACAGCTGCACATAAGACTATTTGAAAGCAGCGATATGATCACTCATGAAGCTAGCCCAGGAGCATAATCTTCCCATTTAAGATCTGAGAGTGATGGGTAGGAGGCAAGAAATGCTTTCTATCAATAATGAACAGGCAACCCACACATTAAAATCACTTTTCAAAACACACATGTCCTGCATACTGCAAGAGTTTTAAGACACAGAAGAAAATCATTTTTAAGCTTATCCTGTTTCTTTTAAAAGATCAAAGGGCATAGAAAATTGTACATGAAAGACACAACTTTTTGTTATATAGATAGATGTATAAGGCTAAATATATATGTGTTTATACTCATTATATAGATATACATATACATAAGACTAAAGTAATATAGTGTGTACTCTGTATATATAGAGTATACATTTATCTATATTTATCTTTATCTTTCTATCTATCTATCTAATATCCTAGATAACATCTTAAGTCTTGGAAGTATTAAAGTTGTTTTGTTTTTATTTTTTAAGATTTACAGCAGTGGTTCTCAACCAAGGGCAATTTGGCAATGTCTGGAAACATTTTTGGTTGCTATAATTAGCATGGAGGGGGCTACTGGTATCTAGTGGGTAGGGGCCAAAGATGCTACTAAACACCCCACAATGTATAGGACATTCCCTCTCCCAGGAAAGAATTATCTGACCCCAAGTATCAATAGAGCCAAGGTTCAGAAAACCTGATAGAACCTATAAATTGGGCAGGCATACCAATGAACTCTTAAGACGTCTTAGGTCTGTGACTGAGTTTATTTGGGGGAAAATATCAGATACCAGCAGTTTAAAAAAGGACATTCTTCCCACCTCACTTTTCTAAGGAATCAGTCAATACATTCCAGTGTTTTCATTGCCACATCATAAAAGATATGCTTGTTTATTTCATTTCCTGGATGAGTGAAAATGAGCAAGTTGCAGCTTGCCTCAATAATTTCCAGAGGATCTCGGTAACTAGGACATTATACCCTGAGTCTGAGGAAAAAATCGGCAAACGTTTCAGGAAATTTCCCTTTTTTGGCAAAACTGAAAGGCCACAAACAAATTCACTTTCAAATGGATATTTAAGGGCATTTTATGAGACTTCTCGATGTCTCTCCAAGTCTTGCTGGAGTTGCTGTGTTGAAAAGCTGTAAATTTTAGTTGCAATAAAATAGACATTACTTTTAATTGTTTCCTCTCAGCATTATCACATATATGTAGATTTTTTTTTTTTTTTAAAGCAGCTTGGAAAATCAGCATTTACAGTTCCAAACAGCTTTCATACTGTCATCAGTCTATATTCTAAGGTGTTTCTGCATTGAAAGAAGATACATTAGTGGAGAAATATGAGGAAAGAAAAACTAAAAACTACCAGATGTTCTTGAAACCTCAGAACAGATCATTTGTATCCTTTGTAGCTTCACTGCTTCCAGGTATGATTATCCATGTGGAAGATCCAGAAGAGCTAGTCTCCAGCACTGAAGGTCAGCGTTAACCTCACTACCTCCAGGATAACTGAACATTGAGGTGTCATAAAGAACAGTTCTAGGAACTCATGCAATTTGATTTGCTTTTCCAAAATTAAAATTTGGATAATTAAAAAATATATAAACAGAACGTACCAATCCCTATAAATTATCATTAAAAAATTGAAAACTGGGGCTACTTGACTCTATCTGGGGACGCTGAACTTTTCATCATAAGCCAAATACTGCTGCGTACGATGCTTTGTAAATGGATAGTCCTCTGGCTGGGCTGATTCTTTTTGACAGTTCTCTTGGTTCCTTTTGGTACTCTACCCATCCGTGGTACATGTGAATTTGTACTTGATGTTAATGGTCTCACTGCACTTTTTATTTGATTGGCTCTGTACCAACAGAAACAGTATGAATGCTCCATCATCAGCCACTACAATCACAAGAGCAGTGTTGAAGTAAGAATTCAATTGTAAACATGAGACAAGAAATTTCATGGCCAAAAGGGACTGGAAACTGGAGAAATGCAAGGATCCAAAACTACGAGACCTGGCATCACGTCTTCACTGCTTTCATTAAACAAGCAAACAAACTGCTAGAAGGAAATGTCATGAAATAAACAAACAGAGTACACAAATAATTGCTTATTTCTTTGGCATCCTCACTTCTTTCTCTACCTATGTTTTATGATTAAAAGGGATACTTTGTTTCTTGTTTTCATCCTAAGCAATGTAGGTACAGATAATACGGTTACTTTGAAATATGTGAAAAGTGCTTTACAATGAATGGTTTCTTTTTATGCAGATTTCAAAACAGGGCACCAAACCAGATTCTTTCGAGATTCAGGGCAAAGCCAGATTTACCATTAAAGGATAATAAAAATTTTTCATTACTGAAACATGAAGGAATATGAAAGTGAGTCTTCACGTTGGAATTTTCAAAAACAGAAAGATAATATTCACAGTTATTAATTTATTTCTATGGGCCTTTCCTATACAATTTGTATCTTGGTTACTGGTTTTAAACCAACTGAAAAATAACTAATAGAATAAATTTTGCAAAGCACCCATTAAGAACCCTTTACATCAGAGGCAAACAATCTAATAATGACTTTCTAACATGAACTCCAGTCAAAGATATGTCTATTCGACCACTTATTCCACATGTGACCTAAAACATCTGCCTCAAAAAGTGTGTCTTTGGTTTCAAAGTACCAGATTCAATGTACGTGAATGGTTTATCCAAAACGCATTTTCACTCGTGGAAACGCAATCAAAATCACATATCATGAGCTATTTGGGGACCTGCCATTATTTCTGTATAAGCAAAATCGCATATTAATCTGACTTTGAAACACAGGACACTTAATAAAGTCCTTTTCTGCCGGAACATGCTAAACAGAGGACAACAGATCAGGACTTAAACGTAGCAAATTGAAAAGAAAGATAAAACTTGTTGGGACTCATTTTATTGTATCAAAGACACTGGACAGAAGAATTCACCCACTTACTGGGTTGTAACAAGATAATTAGTGAAGCTACTTACAACAAGCCATACTGAGAAAAAATAATTAATAGAATATCAATATATATTTGGCAAGTGAAAATGAAAGCAGAGGAAAGAACACAGGTACACCAAAGTGCTGAGGTATCTTTGCTCATGCTACGCTAAAAAATGTGTCAGGAGGACAAGCGTCCTTCATCTTCATTCAGTGATCATCCATTTTACTATATTTTCCATAATGGACTTTTATTAAGCATCTACTTTGTTTTAGGCACTTCTGAATAATCTGCCTCACTAAATTGTCATATCCTCCCTGCCAAGTAGTCATCTGTTTCGTCACACAAACGCGGAAGCTAAGGACCAGGTAAAGGTAGCAAGTTAAGTCTGGGGTGAGAAGCGCATGATTTTGTTCCTTCCACTGTTCCACAGCTACTCTCAAACAGGTTAACACTTACCTTGACAAGTCCTTTGTATGATTCCTGGTGGATAACAGTAGTTATTGAACGTATGAGCGCATGGAGAAAACTGTGACCCACAAATGAGCACCTTCTGGTGACTGACATTAACAAATTAAATATAAACCCAACGCATACAGATACCAATGTCAAGTGGAAGACAACCCTGGTGACCCCACCAGATACTTTGGTTCCCAACATCTCTTTTATTTCTGTTAAAAACTTATTAACAGAAATTTTTCAGAAATTAAGAAATGAGAAAACAGATGTTTGGAGAGATTCAGAAATCTCTGGAAGATGAAGCTGTTAATGATTTGTACCCAGGTTTGCTTTATTCCAAACTCTTTTCTCTTCTTTCTACATCGCAGCCTCTGCCTCGTAAAACTGTAAGGGGAACACACTCACTCCTGGATGCTCTGTTCTGGCAAAGGCGCTCACTTGCATTCACAGAGCATCAATTATTTGGCCGTCTCCCTGGATCTTAGAAGCCTGCTCTCCCTTTGTCCACTCCACAGTATTTGTGTCTGCACCACGAAAATCCTACAAAACATTCTCCCTTTTGTGGAAATTTTGAGCATTTGAACACCTAAACTCTATCTAATTGTAGGTGGGTTGACAGCATAGGATTACAAAATATTAAGAAGAAAATGAATTTCTTTGGGTTTACTCGTTATTTTTCTGTAGAATTGCTCTTTTAGGAAAAGAAATCTAGTTTAAAAAAAACCCTGGTCATTCTTTGAGAGTTCCCCATTATACATTTGATGCTTGTTCTTTACCAAGAAATATCCATTAGGGCAATATAAATAGGACTAAATGTCCTCTATGAAAAGATTCTGGAGACAATATCACTGCTTCCTCAGGTTCATATCTTGAAAGACAATAACTTATGTCATTTGAAGCAAAACTGTCGTGAAAATTTTTCACTTTATTGTCTTCCAAATGCTCAAGAGGTAAGGATGATCATCAAAAACAAAGTCTAGCCCATCAATGCATATAGCTATGGCTTAAAATTCTAACAAAAACAAATTTTATCACATTGGATAAGCTAATATTAAAATCTCATAAATATTCTTGATCGAAATCTAAATAAAAATAAAAAGGCTTCTAGAAAAAATCCACCCAGCATTAACAGCTCTTCTAAAACATTTTTAGTTTTTTCCATCTGGTCACTTCCAAGAAAAACTATTCAGTACTTCCAAGTAATGAAGAATCAAGCTAGGTAAGTCCTACTCACAGAATTTCAGAAAGACTACCAGAGGGAATAAAAAATGCTCTTAAATTTCAAAGACACAAGTTTTTCTCCACCAACTCTGGCACATTTCATGACCTTATTCTGAGGTCATACAAGTAGATGGTCCACCAGAAAGCACGAGCACAATGGCTATGAAATGTCTCTAGCTTTTCATGACAAAATTGGCCGAAGTCAGCCTAATGCCAATAAGAAAGACTACTATTTTTGTATGGTTATTTGTCAATCATATCTACACTCTGTCACCTTGACAAGAACTAACGCCCAAGCAGTAAATTATTTCCCTTCTCATCCATACATTTTAGAGAATTAAAGGCATTGATTTTACAAGGAGAAAAAATGCTTCTCATTGATTCTCTATCTATGGGGAATAAACGAGCAAGAAGAAATGCTCTTCTGAATGCATAATGGAATTTCCTATCTCCAAAACTGTCTCTCACTCCCCTCCACCCATACATGCAACCAATGTCATTGTTGTCACACCTAGCAGGGTATCAGGTGGAGGTGAAGCCAAAGGACTCTTTCCACTGCAACCAGGGGAATCACCATAATTTCCTGTCTAGTACAGTTTCCAGTTTAGCTATAGTTACTAAGGGTGAAGATTACTCCTGGGGTTTCATAGGAAGGTAGATAACTGTGGGGTTCAAGGCAGTCACCCCAGATGTTACTAAGCTCACCCCTTTCTCTGACTCTTTTCTTAACGCCTTGTTTTTATTAACTTTCATCAGGTCAAATTCATAGGCTGTACTTTGACTTTCCAGGGAACATAGGCCATCTGAAAACACAGCTAAAGGATTATAATCCCCTTACTTGGGTATGTTCCCAGAGTAAAGTAAAATATTAGACTTACCTCTGTCGATCCATATTGCATGCTATGGTCCCACTTTCCCAGGTCTCCACGTTGTCCTTTTCTTCGTGCAGACGCATCACTCTCCCACATCTTGGTTGGGAGAAGAAGCAGAAATCTGACAATCCCTAGCAGAAATTCACAGTGCAGGAAGGAATAAAACAGGTAGTCAAATGTCCCAAATGGCTGATTCCCATTGGTCTTCAAAGGCATTGATAAAGGAACAAATTTGTCACAAAAACACCCGTGACCCCAAACAATCTGTTTTTGAAGCATGAAGGGGCCAACTGACCAACTGAATCCAACCTAGGGAAGCTACTGAAATGGTACTATGCTATTATAAACTAATTTAAAAGGGTCCCAGGAACTGACGCATGCATACATGGTACCCAAACCCAAAGATTCAATCTAGGATCAGAGGATCTGGAATGAAAAAATTCGGTGTGGGCTTCGGATTTGTCACCCTGTCTACCCTCTTACTTCTGTCCCTCTGATTATTAAACTTGTCCTTGGTGGACTCTTCCAAGAGTCACCTAAATTTGGTCAGGAACAGAGCCACGGGGATAACAGTCAAAACTGAATGCTCAGTATATACTGACTTAAGTGTGACTGTTTTGGCTAAAAGATTTTCCCCAAAGTGGTATTTTTAAAAAAGATAATAGACTTTATTTTTCACAGTAGTTGTAGGTTCTCAGCAAAATCGAGAGGAAAGCACAGAAAGTTCCCATACGCCCTCTCCTCACACAGAGTCACAGCTTCCCTACTATCACCATCCCCCGCCCGAGTAGAATATTTGTTACAGTTAATGAACCTATGCTGACACATCATTATCACTTGAAGTCCATAGTTTACATTAGGGTTCACTCTTGGTGCTGTACATTTTATTAGTTTTGACAAATGTGTAATGACGTGTATCCACCATTGTAGCATCATACAGAGTACATTCCATGTCCTACTATCTTGGTTAAATTTTTATTGATTCCTTCAGTTAGTCATTTTTATTCGAGTCTCTTTCCTCTATGCATTAAACCCTGTGCTAGGCCCTGGGAATCTTCAAAACAATAATTAAAACAAATTAACAGCCTTTTCTTTAGCCTATCTCTCCCTTCTTGCATCTTACTGAAAGCAGAGAGAAGGAACCAAGCGGCACTCTCAATACCCGGGCTAGAAGCATTCTTGGCTAGACCATCCAGAAACTGAGATCATGAGTGCTTATTTGTTTAGGATGCTAAGTTTTGTAGTAATTTATCACAGAGCAATATACAACTAACACATGTATTAACATCAAGAGTGGAACATTGTCAAAATACGAACCCAAAGCTTGGGGGGTGGCTTTGGAACTAGGCAGTGGGCTTTGAGAAAAGTGTTAGGAACAGCCTGAGTGCCTGGAAGAAACTGTCGATAGAAGCCTGTGGTCATTCATCAAGCTCCAGGTGAAGGCTGGCAGGCAAATGAGGTAAATGTTACTGGAAACTGGAAGAAGAGCGATCTCCGTTATGTTGTGGCGGCAAGTTGAGCGACACCATCGAGTGGAAAGCAGGAAACGTATCAATGAATTGGGCGATCCATAAAGATGTATACATGATATACTCCCCTATTCCTTTAAATAAAAAGTAGACATATTAATTGTTGTTGTTGTTACATTGTGGAAGGAATCTTTAAGTCTAATAGGAAGACAAAAGGACAGATTCTGTGGTGTATCTTCTTATCCTTCAAAATACTTACTAGCTGACATTCAGGTGTCTGCCTCGGAAGAACAGGTTTTCATCTCCATCCTACTGTACTCTGACGTGGATATGTGAGTTGCTCTAGCCAATAAAACGAGTGGAAGCGGCATGGGTCACTCCCAAGCAGAAGTTTTAAGAGCTAGTGCGTGCTACATTTTTATTTATCCTCTGGTGAAATGTCTCATTTTATAAGAGCTACCCTATCAGACTGAATCCTGGAAGGAAGCGATCCAAAGCCAGCCAGCAATGAACATATATTTGAACAAGAAAGCAAGCTTTGTGGTTAGAGGCACTGTCATCTGTTACTGCTCTATACATTATCCTTGCCTGACTGGTACAGCGTCAGACAAGTGCTGGAGCTGAAGGACTGACCCATGGACCACGGGAAGAGGATAGATGCTAGGGCAGGTGCAGGGCCCTGGAGTGTGTGAGAGATCGCAGGAAGAGTGTGCGTGTCTAAAACGTAATATGGAAATTGGTTCAGGAAAGGGAGGAGGGGAAAGGAACAAATTAGATGGACAGGGTCATTTATTCCACGTTAAGAAAGTCTGCCCCCCTGTCAGGATGGAGAGTTCACTGAATTATAAGGGGAGGAATAACATGACCAAATTTTATGTTAAAAAGTTAACAATGACAGTCTTGTAGAAGGTACAGGTAAGGTGCCTGAAACACAGGGAGGGAATCCACTGTAATAGTTTAAGGAAAGTATGTTACACACATAACCAAGGAATGGAGAACACTGGAAAGGTACGAGAAACACTAAAGAGAAAAAAAGTGAGAGAATTTAGCGATGAGGTTGATGTGTTTATGGCATCGTCATAGGAACATGCAGTACAATATATGTATTGCTTGTGTTAGATTAGATTGTTAGTCAGGGACAGTCCGTCTCTTCTTCCCCACTTTCTGTGGGAGGAGTATATTTCTCCAACACATGAACATGTAACTTACAACGATAGGGGGGTGGAAAGGATAGTGTGCAAGTTCCAAGTCTGGGCCTTGAGAAGCATCGTTTGCTTTTCCTCATCCTCTTTGGGATCATCCCTCCCCGTTCAGGAGCACATTCCCCATCTAGTCTCCTGGTTTCTGGTCCCTGCGGACAAACCGGCAACAAACCTGATCTGAATCTGTGGCTGGAGCCCAAGTCCAGCTGATCCCAGCCAAGACCAGAGAAGTCCCGCCCCCCCTTCTGCCAGGCAGACACATAAGTGAGACATAAATGCCTGCAGTTGTGTGCCACTGAGTTCTTACTGTTGTTTTCTAGCCAAAGTTGATTGATACACCACTGCACTCAAATTTCAATGAGCTACTATCCTCAACTCCACGTTCTTTTTATGACTTTCTTAAAAATTTTTCACTGCGCTGGGTCTTCGGTGCTGTGCACGGGGTTTTCTCTAGTTGCGGCGAGCGGGGGCTACTCTTCGTTGCGGTGCGTGGGCTTCTCATTGCGGTGGCTTCTCTTGTTGCGGAGCACGGGCTCTAGGCACGTGGGCTCAGTAGTTGCGGCACATGGGCTTCAGTAGTTGTGGCTAGTGGGCTCTAGAGCGCAGGCTCAGTAGTTGTGGCACACGGGCTTAGCTGCTCCGCGGCATGTGGGATCTTCCCGGACCAGGGCTTGAACCCGTGTCCCCTGCATTGGCAGGCGGATTCTTAACCACTGCGCCACCAGGGAAGTCCCTGAGTTCCTTTTAAAAATAATTGACTACAAGGTTCCAGCCAAACTTTACCATCTTTTCTTTAAATAATAAAAGATCAAAGGAAGATAATTCTTAAATGTTCTGTTGGATATGTTTTTATTTGGGGGTTTATTTTTAATCATTTATCCCGGTATAACCATGAAGCGGGATATGTAGTTGTAATTATTTAAATTTCCCCTCAAGTATGAGAATATAGATTTTTTATTATTGATTGAGCAAGTTGACTAGTTCTCACTAGAAGCAACAGCTTTATAAAGCCACGTAAAAATGCAAATATTAATTAATATTACTTAGACTTGAGAGATTAGTTTAGGTTAATCAGTTAGATGTTTCTGGGAAACGGTCAAGGCCCTAGTCCTAAATCCACTCAACAAAGACCTTTAAAATTTTCAACCTTTTCATCCTTTTTAAACGCTATGGTTGGCTCTCTTCTTAGTTTGAAATAATGCATGTAATGTTTTTACAAGTGCAAACAGCAGTAAATAAAAGAGTGATAATGCATTAGGAAGGGAGTTTATTTGCAAACCTTCAAAAGTGGTTTACTTTAATATCCAAGGTATATGCATATTATAGTTCTGATAATGAGGGCATACAGTAAACTGTAATAAAAGTCATTGAAAGGTTTGCCAAGATATATTCTCTTGTTTGAATTAAACCTACTCTAGGAGACTGTAATTTTCCCTCTTTCATCAAAGGATATTAGCCTTGGTTTATTTCTGACATATTTTATTTGGGTTGTATCATGTGACCTAAACGGACTGGGAAGAGGCAAGGTGAACCACTGCAGCATGTATCTGAAGTCTAAGGGAGTGGTACCCAGGGGATGCAAAGATGGCTAGAGAACACCAGTAATTGGGATGCGTTTTTTTTTAGACTGTTTCACACAGTCTGTTGGGAAACAGATTTGCCCATGAAATGTGAAGAAGCCTCAGTTCGGTGCAGCCTCCTGTAGAGAAGGCGTCCTCCGAGTTTGTGGGCTGGCATCACCAGTATACCGGCCTGCTGCTGCTCGGTTTCTCTGAGTCTGTTTTTAATTATGGAAGTAATACAACATTGTTAAAGGAAGATTATAAATAAGGTAAAAGAAATATTACTGTTTTAACCTCATTCCAATTTTTCATTTTTGTATGTCTTTCCCAAGCTTCTTGAGTAATTACTAAGTTCCCAGTAAGACTTTCTCTGCCTCAGCTCACGTAAGTCTCATGACAACAATAGAGAGTATGATCCTTTTTTTTAGAGAAAAGAGCTGGAGGTTTTAAATAACTTCCCCAAGGCTATCAAACTACCAAGTCACAGAGGAGTGAGGAGAAAACTAACTGTTTGATTTCCTAGCCCAGGCTTCTTAATAAGCATCTTACATAGTTGTAAACGTAGTGTGAAGACAGTTTTGTGTCTTGCTTTTCCCACTTAATGTTGAACTGTATTTTCCCGCATGAGAGCGTAGTCTGTTACCATTATTTTAGTAGCATGGTCTCCCTTAATAGAGATATGTCCTAACTTCCTGAGCCATTCTCCTATCATAGGACTTCGGATTACTTCCAAATTACCATTTTGGAATTTTACAGTTTTATAATTAATACTACAATAACTATCTTAATGCATAGTATGCTCTTACACAATTCAGGGTGTTTTTTTTTTCCCCTATAGTCTACAACGTTTAGAAAATTTTGAAGATTTTTTTTTTATATGTGTAAAGTCTAAATGGGATTTTTTCCATTGTTTCAATTTTGGCTGGGATTTCAAAGCTGAAAAGTTATGTGACAAATGCCCCTACCTCCTAGAGAGAGACGCCTGGTCATTTACATGTGACCTGCAAAGGAGGCTGCCCAAACCAGGTTCAGCCCCTCTTAGCCTATCACCCGCCTTCTATTATACAACAAAAGCTAAGAATGCATTAGGAAGACGAATAAATAATGTTTTAGAACAATTGTCAGTAAATCCCACACTTTTCTTCCCCTCCACTACGCTTTGTTAACCAACTTCAGGTCCAGTGAGAAAACTTTGATCTTGACATGTGAGGAATTTGGAAAACAAAGAGGCTGGCTCTCGCCTGAAAAACTTGAAAGGCAAGAGGTTGGATGGAAGGAATCCGGATGGCTGAACACAGAAAAAAAACTGGATCAGGGTGGACCCTACAGAGGGCAGGGAGGCAGGTGCCACCTGGAGAGGATCTCATCATGTGGTTTGCCTACAAGGGCTGAGAGCCCGCCAAGAGTAAAAGGTTATGAGAAGACCACCACCAGAAGCAGTTCAGATGGATGTCATACATGGGCACGCAGTTGGGTCACTGCTCAGGTCAGTGGACAGTATCAGGGGTAGTCTTTCAAGAATCCATAGATACCCTGAGGCAGAAAGACAGCATTTAAGTACCTGTCTCCATCACAGGACTCTGGACCCAGATTACAAATTGCACCAATTGATAGATAATTTTTGAGCCCTGATTTCTCCTCTCGGACTCCCTATCACCAAGGAGGAGCCAAGAAGCAACATAGTAAGGGAGGAGGAATGGAAGAATGAGGTGGAAAAACGATGGAGTATCCACCTTCCCTACTACAGGTTTACAAGTTCCAAGTTAGGAGTCCAGAGAAGAAGCCTGAAGCTGGATTATACAATGAAGGATTGGTGTTGTGTTTTGTTTCTTAGTCTCAAACTGGACTTCTGTATACCTGGGGATGAGTTTACCAGAGGTTTTTGTCCAAAGGCAAAGAAGGAAGATCCAACACAAAATCTGGAAGAAAAAATAGGATTATTTCACAATTTCACACCTCTGAACCCAGCTCATTCAATCAAGTGCGTGAAATTTCAAGTTGCATTCCAAAACATTTTTACCAGTTTACAAACATCACCAGTGATGAAGGAAAATCAGTTCCATGATGTTTTGCTCTCTTTAAAAATTCTCTTTTGATGTTTATTATAATTTAATAGGTGAGATGTAACCTCAATTTAATGATAATTCTTAAATTACTAGCATAAGTTAACATTTTAATTTGCATATCTATTATTTATATTTGCTCACTTATAAATTAGCTATGACATTGGACAGTATATCTATTAGTTAATTATTTTGTTATAAATCTGCATGTGGCAGTAAGAAGAGAGACAAACTCTTTCCCCTGTTTGCTACTCTGTAGTTTGCCTTTCAATATAAAATATTTTTTTTAAGTATGAAATTTTAAAAATGTAGTGAAACTCCAACTGTCAACGTTTTCCTTTCAATTTCTCCTCTTTGGAAATTTGGAGAAAAAACGTCTGTCTTTTCTTTATTCTTTTGTTGTGGGATTTCTAATGTTTAAATGTTTGACTGTTTCTCCCATCTGGAGCTCATCTGTATACAGCTCAGAATCCGATAAGCATGAGTTAAGTATAACAAGTTGGCTGGGAAAAACATGTTGTTTGTATGGATATATCACTTTCAGCAATATTCGTATTCCAGTTTAAAGCACAACAAATGTTCTCACTCTCTAGTAAAGGCTGAAGAGACTTTCATAATAAATTTTCCTTACCAGAAGAATCCAGAGTCTCTCCCTTTATAAACATCAAGCTGCCTGAGCTGAGCTCTCTTTTTGCTCTGCCACAGCTCTTCCCTATCAGAATTTACACACCATCCACTGTCAGGGATGCAAACTGTTCTACAGTTTGTTAATATCCAAGAAAGGCCATCACCTCTGAATCATTTTTTCCCCAAACATAAATCCTTGGGCCAACAAAGAAAAGTGGTATTTTTCCATCTCCATAATTCCTGTTATTTTAAGTCTATCCTTTAACCAAAGTGGCTTTGTATTTCTTTTCCCTTGATAACTCACAGGTTCAAATGTAAAAAATTATTATTACAAGGAACAATTATGAGGTTCAAAGCATACTGTGTGCATTCCATGCTTCTAGTTTCTGGTACTGATATACGGAACGGAATACTTGTGGTTGTCGATTCGCATGAAGTGGATGGGTTCCAACCACTGGTGGTGAGAGGCTTAATGAAAGTCTGCCTTCATCAGACCCAACAGGGACCTACCATCATGGGAGGTGGCCCAAGTGCCCTACTGGAGGCATCTCAACAACAAACTTTCGACCATTAACTTATTCAGTCCAAATGGCAACCACGAAACGGGGGGTGGGAATGGCTTTGCTGATTTTCTTAGTTTGAACATTATTCTAGATTTTAAGATTTCAATATCTCTTTCCTAAACACTGAACTAGAAAAACCACTGACCTTTTAAAATACTTTTCATTTTTACTTTTTCAGTTTGGCGTGTTTAGCACTTTGATAACCCCCTCCTCACAATCTTTCTTATTTAATGAGATAGTACACTTACATAGCAAAGCAAAAAACAAAAACAGGACATCATTAATTACTGTTGACTTTTTTCTCACCGTCCCTATTTACTTCTCTATAAGACCAGGACATCATAGTTCCTTTTTTAATGCTTCTATAGCACATATATAGTTTTTTAAAACCATTTTTTATTGAAGTATATAGTTAATTTACAATGTTGTGTTGGTTTCAGGTGTACAGCAAAGTGATTCAGTTATAGAGAGAGAGATAGACTCTTTTTTAGATTCTTCTCCATTACAGGTTTTTACAAGATATTGAATATAGTGCCCTGAGCTATACAGTAGGTCCTTGTTGTTTATCCATTTTATATATACTAGTGTGTATATATTAACCCCAAACATACATAGTTTTATTATAGAAAAAACGAGTTGTATTTTAGTCAGCTGTGTACATGTTTGCCCCCTCTGGAATACTGAGAGCTTTCTGAGGACAAGAATGTATCCTCTTGATCTCCATTAGTCTAACACTTACCACGATGTCTGATTACCAGATATCGTCGAAAATGTATCAATAATACATATAATAACATAATAATATATTCGTGTAAATAAATGACTTCTGATCTACAATGCTTTGAACACCTCGAGATTTCAAAATGACTTGCAGATGAATATTATTCCGTCAACAGCGCTTTTGCTGCTAAATATTCAATAACTATCAATGATAGTGCATAGGACCCTGATCAACACTGTTATCACAAAGTGCAGCTGGCTTTTGGTGCACAGTATACTCAATTCTGCATCCTCTGGTGTGACAGAGACTGCACATATGCACCGAATTCCATTACCTTTTCCCACTGGAAACACACAGTGACAATACGCATCCTATCACCCTTTGCAACTAGATGTAGCCATATGACTTAATTCTGGACAACAGAATGTGGGCAAAGGTGATGTCCACTTCTGGCTCAGTTCATGACAAAATTGTACAAGTGATCCTTGTTCTATCTGTTCCTGAAAGGAGAAGGATCTGTGAACCTATAATAAGACAGAACTACAAATATGGAAGGAACTTGAGTCCTTGAATGACCACATATAAAGCTGCTTGATCGGAATTAACCTCTATGGACCATGATATGAGTTAGAAATAAATCATCAGAATGCTAAAGCTCTGAGATTACAGGGCTTGTCCGTTATAATACCTTAACTTATTTAGAAATTGGTATTTGGAAGCTGGGTGCTAACACAGCACAAACCTAAAATTTGTGGCACTGGCTTATTAGTCAGCAAGTAGTAGAGAAACTGACATAGGAGGCTGGAAAGATGGGAGGTCTAGTCCATGGTTTTCCACATCAAAATATATAACAGAACTGTTGAGTACGGTAAATAGGAAGCCAGCCCAGACCTCATGTAACAGTTAAGCCTGTAGTTCTTACACAAGATGTTGATAAGAATGAGATTAATAGTGTCTATTTGCTATTACTGGCTACTCTTAGCAATATATAACAAGAGATGAACACAGACAAAACCCAGCTTGTTTTGAAGCAGAAATCAAGGTGTATATAGCATCCAGAGATCAGTAACTTTTAGGCTTCGAAAATCTCCTTTGGAACCCCAGTTAATAGAGAGAAATTGAAAAAGGCTCTGAATGACAAAATATAGTAAGATTCTTAGCAAAACTCAAAGCAAAACAAAAGCACACAACCATAAGATAAAGATCAGATGAAAGGTATGGTCTTCAAACATATGGTTTCTGATGGCTTTGAGGAGGATGAGATTGGCTTGGAGGAAGCAAGTTATTAAGAAATCAGACTTGAGAAATACTGCTGTGAAAAAACACTTCAAATGCAGTTACTGGCACATGGAACTATCTAGAAATAAAAAGATTATAAAGCATGCTAATTTTGGAGACAATTATATCATTAAGGATACGATGAGCTTGGTCTAAAAAGACTGACTTCATAAGCTTTAAGGTTACTGCTGGGTCCCCTGACTTCACCAGGGCCAAGTACAGTCCCCAGTACCCACTTTATTAAGGCCATGGTGAGTAGTGGACAAAGAAGGACCTCCCAGAGGCCTGAAGCCAGAGCCATGGAGAACACTAGAAAGGGAGGTTCTAGAGAGCATAATTCAAGATGAAATGAAAAACTTTCCCTACCCGAAGAGTAGGGTCCTCCGTGACATCTGTCTAGAAGAATTTCAAAATTGCTGTGAAGCAGTAACAGCTGTGAGTCTTCCATTCTTTCCTTTTCCAAACAAGAGTTTAAAAGCATATTTTCCTATCTATATATCACCATTGGATATTGTGTGTGCGTGTGCGTGTGCGTGTGTGTGTACATAGGGTTCGTAGGTTCAAGGGACCTTCTTCAGTCCTGATTTAGAGGTCTGAACATCACTCAAAGATCTGGGATTTGAACTTGAGGCAATGACTGGGGGTGACCTTGGGTTTTCTACCTTCTGGAAGGACAGATGTGTTCCAGGTGTAGCAGGAAGATGAAACAGATGTTTGGGGGCTAGGAACAGACTGGGCAGAGGCTGACCAGCTCTTCATCGAGTGCATTTCCTTTCTTTCCCAAGCACACAGATAGGCTCCACTTCCCGACGTCCATTGTTCTTAGGTGTGGCTACTACCAACCAGGGTTCCTGGCCTCCTTAATCGATAGAAATTGATCAGAGGACTGTCCAGAAAATCAGGCGAGGCTTTATTGGGGCCCCTGCTGCGGCAGGCAGGGGGGAGAGAAAACAAGGAACAGGTCCCCTTGCTCGCTCCCCGAAGTCGGGGGTGAGGGTTCCCTGTATGGGGTGAGGGTAGGCGCGGGTCCAGGGGTCGGGCCGGAGCGGTGGCTGAGGTGGTCTGCCCACCCCTTTGGTGGTGCCGTGTGCACGGGGCCTGCGCAGGACCCTGCTTTTGCTCCCGGCTCCTCAGAAGTGGCAGTTGGGTTTTTGGTCTTATTGCTCATAATTTGCCCCAATTGTGCACGTGTGCAGATATTTTTAGTCCCTCATAGTTTCTTTGTATTTTGTTGCTCAAAGAGACGTTTGTCCAGGTGCAAGCACTGCGGCAAAGGGTCCCAGGTCCCAGGTCCCAGGCTGTCCCATAGCCACATAATTGAGCACTGCCCAGGGAATATGGGAGGAAATAACCTTCGCTATTTCCAGGCCTGACCCATAAAATGACACATACGAGAGCCTTCCTCTCTTTCCGCACACGGTAACTGAATGGAGAAAACCGTGAAGCCCTGTTGGAAGGTAGACCCAGAAGCTGGAAGGAGCCTGGGGTCCCTGAACAGTCCCCAGGAAGGCTGTCCCGGCAAAGACACCCGATGAGGGTCGGGAATAAACTTTTATTTAGGTAAGCCTTTGAGATTAGCTTTGTTTTGTTTTCTTTGTTACAGCCTGTGGTATAGGCAGAATGATGACGCTTTCCAAAGATACCCGCCCCCTAACTCCCTGGAACCTGTGAACAGGTTAGGGTATGTGGCGGAGGGAAATCAACGTTGCAGATGGAGTTGAGGTTGCTTGTCAGCTGACCTTAAATAAGGAGATGGTCCTGGATTACATGGGTGGGCCCTTAAGTCAGGGTGATCCAATGCTAGGACTTGACCCACTATTACTGGCTTTGAAGACGGAGGAAGAGGATACAAACCAAGGTGTGTAGACAGCCCCTGGAATCTGGAAAAGGCAAGAAAGTGGATTCTTCCCGAGAACCTCTAGAAGGGGATGCAGCCCAGCCGACATCTTGATTTTAGCCCAGTGAAACCCATTCCAGACTTCTGGCCGACTGACTATAAGATAATAAACTTGTATTATTTAATCCACCATGTTTGTGGCAGTTTGCTACAGTGGCAGTGGCAAACTAATACACACTCATAACATCACATTACGTTTACATTAACTGGCATTTAAGAAATTCCTCATTACCGTGCCTCTTCTTCTCACTCTATCCAAACCTCCCCTCAGACTCTTCATTCATTCTGTGTATCAGAGCCTAAACAGTGTAAAATGGATAGCTCCCAGAAAGACTTGAACTTTAGAGGTGAACAAATATTACAGTTAATGTACAAACCTCTCCCAGATGGAACTTCAGTCTGATCTAGAGAGTAGGAGAAATATTCCGGCCGGCAGAACGACAAGATATAGTTATTTCAGTTTCCCTTCCAATGTTCCAGAACCTTCCTTGTTCTGATTTCAGACAACCATTTGTCAAAGACCAAGGAAGCTACCAAAATAGGGAATCGAGCCCCAGAGACTAGTTATCTGACTCAAAAAAATTACTCCACTGCTCTAGCTTGGTTTTTTTCCTCCAAAATGAGAGGAACTAGATTTAGACTAATTAATCTTTCCTATCCCTCTTTGTTCTAAGCTGCTATAAATCAAATATGTCTATATTTTTCTAATGGTTTTCATGCAAATTAGTTCATTAGTAAATATAGTTTTTGGCATGCTTGAATTTTCCCTGTTGCAGCCGTTCCTATGATTAATTAGCAACTAAGAAGAAATGTGAAAAAAAGTGGGTTATGTCAGAATAACAACTTGGGTATTAAAAGGCTTTCTTCACTTAATTCTTAAGTCGTTAGAAGTGGGATAACTTTCTCTTGTGACTCAGGAAGAAATGGACTAGAGGACCTTAAATACTCGAAGTTTCATCAACAGACATCAGATTTAGTTGGAATCACATGTATGGTGGCAATAATCAAAGGGCATGCAGAAAGGGTAAGGGTTCTCAAAAGGAAGTAGAACACAAGAATCTCCACCACCACAGAGAGGGGAAGAGACTCTCTGCTTTTAGTCGACTGTTACAAAATTCTGAATAGGAATTCTGTTTCACAGGTGTTGAAAGAGAACTGAAATACAACTGTGACCAGCCATTGAGAAGCAGCTGTTCGTCCTCCATGTCAATTATACAGGAGGAATTGGCTTGGCAGTACAGCAAAAGGGGCTTAATTGAAAGAAAAATTGCCAACGCTGGGAAGCAACAGATGGTGGAAGAGGAAACTAACAGATCACGGAATCTACTTTTCTGAGAGTTGAAAATTGGTTAAGATTTTCTCTGCCTGGTGTACCATCTGAAGGCAGGAAAGGGACCCAGTTCATCTCTTACAGACTCCTGTGGGGAATATTCTGATGCCAGCTTCATTTTTTGTGTGTTTCTTCTCCCGATAGACCCACAAATGTATTGTGCGCATAACTGAGACTTTTTTTTTAAACTTCCCTTTAGAAGTAACTTTCCCATTCTGCTGACAGAAAACTAGAGGGAAGTCAGGGTGGGTCCTAAAAGTTCTGCCCAAGGTGAGATCTCTCCATGAAAGACAAAAACTCAAAACAGGCGACTTTTCCAAGTTTACAAAGGCTTCTCTTTTATCATAATTCCTGGTTAAAACCCACTGACCAAGAATACTGTTAGATGGTTCTGTAGCCCTCGACAGTATATCTGAACTCTAGGCTACTACATGGAAGGGAATTTTCACCACGGGCCGTGAGCAAACACGTCTCCTAGGAAGAGCTGGTTACTCGGAAGAGTCGAGTGGTCACGGGGCGTTTGTTGTCTGTGCTCAGCTAGCAGCCACTTCAGCTTCGTAGGACCTGCTTGCTTGCTTTCTACCAAAGGAGAGTATTTTGATCCTGTCCCAATTCAGAAACCAAACCCCAAAATTCACAGGTTAAAGAAAACAGCCCTGTAAACCGATGGGACAGACCCATGAATACCCCGGAGACATGTTATTTAAATTCAGACTCGTCAAGCAGGATGCCCTTTTGTCACTGACCGAATTGTTAAATTGGTGTCTTGGCAGGAGCCTTTTATACTTCTCTGAAGATTCCCTGGATCCAAACCTCTGTGGTATTAAAACAAACAGAGTAAATATTTTCCTTGCAGTTTACATCCCAGATCTAAATATTTCCAAGCATGTCAAACTCACTTTTCTCAACCACTCCCTGCAGGGTCCGTGTAGACTTCGGCTGCCAAAGAACCCGGCTGAACTCGCCTCGGGAGGGCCCCATCCCCGAGGACAGGCAAAGCGCGGGGCAGCCGGCCAGGAGCAGACAGTCCTGCAGCTGTGCTGCTGGGCTGCGCAGAGGCGGCCGTGCAGAAGCAGGTGTGCGACCTGCTGATTCCTCCAGACAGGGAGGGAGGGACGCTCTGGCTGTGCCGCTGGCTCCCTGAGCTCGAAGATCTGCCATTTCCCTGTTACCTGTTCGCAGAGAAGCGCCAAGCACTTGCCGGGGGACCTGCATTTCCTTCCACTAGCTCTTCCCATCCAAGTCATTCTGCTTGCTTCCTAACTTTAGCTAGTTGCACCTGCAAACGCAGGTGATTCCTCTGAAGAACCCAGCAGACAGGACCAGCAGACTGTTTCTCTCCAACTCCCGTTTTTTTTTTTTTCTTTAACTTTTTATTTTATATTGGAGCATAGTTGGTTAACAATGTTGCGTTAGTTTCAGGTGTACAACAAAGTGATTCAGTTATACATAGACATGTATCTATTCCTTTTCAAATTCTTTTCACATTTAGGTTGTTACATAATACTGAGCAGAGTTCTGTGTGCTATACAGCAGGTCCTTGTTGGTTATCCATTTTAAATACAGCCGTGTGTACCTGTACACGTCAATCCCAAACTTGGGTTTTCAGTCCAGAATGTAGCTGAAGTCCTCTTAGAAAAAGGAAACAACGAATCGCGATTGAGCCTAAGTGCCATTTCAGTCAGTATTTCTTTAGGCCACATAGCATCATCTTGGGGACTTAGTCTGCAAGTGTCCCGACACAGTGACGAAGGCAGTGCTTGACTTTTTAAAAAACTGTTTCTTTTCTAGGTGCTGACAGCAAATTCGCAAACCACCAGAACAAATGCAACTTGAACTCAATCAGGAAATAATGAACATAGCGATGGGCACTGATACCCTTGTCTTTGGGCTCAGAGAAGTACTCCAAAGTAGAGGATACGGATAACTCCTGCCTTTAAAGAAAGACTTCCAGGGCTTCCCTGGTGGCGCAGTGGTTAAGAATCCGCCTGCCAGTGCAGGGGACACGGGTTGGAGCCCTGGGCTGGGAAGATCCCACATGCCACGGAGCAACTAAGCCCATGTGCCACAACTACTGAGCCTGCGGTGCCACAACTACTGAAGCCCATGCACCTAGACCTCGTGCTCAGCAACAAAGAGAAGCCACCACAATGAGAAGCCCGCGCACTGCAACAAAGAGTAGCCCCCGCTCACCACAAGTAGACAAAGCCCGCGTACAGCAACGAAGACCCAATGCAGCCAAAAATAAATAAATAAATAAATAAATCTAAAAAAAAAAAAAAAAAAGAAAGAAAGAAAGACTTCCATTTATCTGGAGTTACCTAGCGTGAGGGGGCACCGGGATGCACTGTCCAGATCTCCCTTCACTCAAGAATTGCTGCTCTCTGGCTGCTAAGAGAGCTGTCAGCTCCTTCAAGGGTTGCAAATAGCTGTCTCCCTCACGGCCCCATCCCTTCCCAGGTGGCCCACGTCCAGTAACTGACCGATGAGGAAGTAAGGTCCTGTCTACATCAACCCAACCTGAGAAAAGTCTGAAGGGCCATTCTAGCTCCGGGGCCCCCAGGGCTGCTGTCGGGCCCCCAGTGCGGCTCAATGTCTCGCTCTTCCTTGTCTGCTTCCTTCTCCCCCCTCCCCACGTGTTGATCCCAAGAGGGCACCTTAATCAATATCCTGAGCTGTAATGTCCATCTCAGCTTCTGCTTGCCAGGGAACCCAACCTTGGCCACATAGGCTCAGAAAGGGCCCATGTGCAGGGATCATTTCTGTGCTGTTGCAAGAGGACAGTCGATCAAGTATTTGATAAACAGGTCCAAGGGATTAAGCAGCAGCCATAAGAAAATCAGAAAAGAATACTATCTGCCCTCATCTTGGCAAGAGTTTATAGTCTAGTAGGGGACATAGCATAAATACATGAAAAGATCATCTGTAATATTACATAATAATTGACAACAATCAGAGGACTACGTGACATTGGGATTTAGCAGAAGAGAAGGTTGGTTTTAGGACAAAATAGTTGCTGGCTGTTTGGGCCTCATCAGGGTTATGGTAACCCACCATTACCTGCAGGCTATTTTTCTTCCTGGAAAGTGAGTTTCTCAGTATTTACAGTCCTCAGCCTGCAAATGAGCTGGACTCCACGTCATCTTTATGCTTCTTCATGCCTCCTGATGAAGCTACCAGACAATTCACAATAGCAACAGGTAAAGAACATATTTTCATAAATATTTTTGCTGTGAGGTTTGTTCTACTTGGCCCCCTTCTTCCTGGTTGCTTAGGTTCCCAAAGCTTCTCAGCTTTTCCCATCCAAGCTCCAAGGCATTGGCATCCATCAAAGGCGCCCTGCCCTTCTCCTTGCCGGGCGGGTTTGCGGGCTCAGTCCTGCCAATTCAAAGCGCCAAAGATAGGTCTTGCTCTTATCCTGATCTGCCTTATTTTTGAGGAGATTTCCTCAGTTGACCTTGCTTTTCCTGGCATCCTCATTGCCTCCATTTCTAATTCTCACCTCCATTTTGCTTCTGTAGATTTTCTCACCCTCTGTGAACTCCCAGCTTCTATCCAGAACTAAAAGGATTTGCTCTGTCTTTATACAAAGCCACAGTCCAAGAATAAGGCTAAGGACACCATTACTTATTAGCTGTGTGACCTCGGGCAAATCATTTAATAGCTATTGTTTAGTAGTAGTCTTATTTATAAAATGAGGATACTAATTCCCACTTTTCATAGATGATAATGATTTATGAACTGGCTTGGAAACAAGAGTCCCCAAGAAGTAAAACAAAGCACATGTCTAATGATTAGTGACGTTGAGCATCCTTTCATGTGTTTGTTGGCAATCTGTATATCTTCTTTGGAGAAATGTCTATTTAGGTCTTCTGCCCATTTTTGGATTGGGATGTTTGTTTTTTTAATGTTGAGCTACATGAGCTGCTTGTATATTTTGGAGATTAATCCTTTGTCAGTTGCTTCGTTTGCAAATATTTTCTCCCATTCTGAGGGTTGTCTTTTCGTCTTCTTTATGGTTTCCTTTGCTGTGCAGAAGCTTTTAAGTTTCATTAGGTCCCATTTCTTTATTTTTGTTTTTACTTCCATTTCTCTAGGAGGTGGGTCAAAAAGGATCTTGCTGTGATTTATGTCATAGAGCGTTCTGCCTATGTTTTCCTCTAAGAGTTTTATAGTGTCTGGTCTTACATTTAGGTCTTTAATCCATTTTGAGTTTATTTTTGTGTATGGTATTAGGGAGTGTTCTAATTTCATTCTTTTACATGTAGCTGTCCAGTTTTCCCAGCACCACTTATTGAAGAGGCTGTCTTTTCTCCATTGTATATTCTTGCCTCCTTTATCAAAGATAAGGTGACCATATGTGCGTGGGTTTATCTCTGGGCTTTCTATCCTGTTCCATTGATCTATATTTCTGTTTTTGTGCCAGTACCATACTGTCTTGATTACTGTAGGTTTGTAGTATAGTCTGAAGTCAGGGAGCCTGATTCATCCAGCTGTTTTTCTTTCTCAAGATTGCTTTGGCTATTCGGGGTCTTTTGTGTTTCCATACAGATTGTGAAATTGTTTTGTTCTAGTTCTGTGAAAAATGCCATTGGTAGTTTGATAGGGATTGCATTGAATCTGCAGATTGCTTTGGGTAGTAGAGTCATTTTCACAATGTTGATTCTTCCAATGCAAGAACATGGTATATCTCTCCATCTGTCTGTTTCATCTTTAATTTCTTTAATCAGTGTCTTATAGTTTTCTGCATACAGGTCTTTTGTCTCCTTAGGTAGGTTTATTCCTAGGTATTTTATTCTTTTTGTTGCAATGGTAAATGGGAGTGTTTCCTTAATTTCTCTTTCAGATTTTTCATCATTAGTGTATAGGAATGCAAGAGATTTCTGTGCATTAATTTTGTATCCTGCTACTTTACCAAATTCATTGATTAGCTCTAGTAGTTTCCTGGTGGCATCTTTAGGATTCTCTATGTATAGTATCATGTCATCTGCAAACAGTGACAGTTTTAATTCTTCTTTTCCAATTTAGATTCCTTTAATTTCTTTTTCTTCTCTGATTGCTGTGGCTAACACTTCCAAAACTATGTTGAATAACAGTGGTGAGAGTGGGCAACCTTGTCTTGTTCCTGATCTTAGTGGAAACGGTTTCAGTTTTTCACCATTGAGAACAATGTTGGCTGTGGGTTTGTCATATATGGCCTTTATTATGTTGAGGTAAGTTCCCTCTATGCCTACTTTCTGGAGGGTGTTTATCATAAATGGGTGTTGAATTTTGTCAAAAGCTTTCTCTGCATCTATTGAGATGATCATATGGTTTTTATTCTTCAATTTGTTAATATGGTTTATCACATTGATTGATTTGCGTATACTGAAGGATCCTTGCATTCCTGGGATAAACCCCACTTGATCATGGTGTATGATCCTTTTAATGTGCTGCTGGATTCTGTTTGCTAGTATTTTGTTGAGGATTTTGCATCTATGTTCATCAGTGATATTGGCCTGTAGTTTTCTTTTTCTGTGACATCTTTGTCTGGTTTTGGTATCTGGGTGATGGTGGCCTCGTAGAATGAGTTTGGGAGTGTTCCTCCCTCAGCTATATTTTGGAAGAGTTTGAGAAGGATAGGTGTTAGCTCTTCTCTAAATGTTTGATAGAATTCACCTGTGAAGCCATCTGGTCATGGGCTTCTGTCTGTTGGAAGAGTTTTAATCACAGTTTCAATTTCAGTGCTTGTGACTGGTCTGTTTGTATTTTCTATTTCTTCCTGGTTCAGTCTCAGAAGGTTGTGCTTTTCTAAGAATTTGTCCATTTCTTCCAGGTTGTCCATTTTACTGGCATACAGTTGCTTGTAGTAATCTCTCATGATCCTTTGTATTTCTGCAGTGTCGGTTGTTACTTCTTTTTCATTTCTAATTCTATTGAGTCTTCTCCCTTTTTTTCTTGAAGAGTCTGGCTACTGGTTTATCAATTTTGTTTATCTTCTCAAAGAACCAGCTTTTAGTTTTATTGATCTTCGTTATCGTTTCCTTCATTTCTTTTCATTTATTTCTGATCTGACCTTTATGACTTCTTTCCTACTGCTAACTTTGGGTTTTTTTTTTTTTGTTCTTTTTTCTCTAATTGCTTTAGGTGTAAGGTTAGGTTGTTTATTTGAGATGTTTCTTGTTTCTTGAGGTAGGATTGTATTGCTATAAACTTCCCTCTTAGAACTGCTTTTGCTGCATCCCACAGGTTTTGGGTCATCGTGTTTTCATTGTCATTTGTTTCTAGGTATTTTTTGATCCTCCTTGATATCTTCAGTGATCTCTTGGTTATTTAGTAGTGTATTGTTTAGCCTCCACGTGTTTGTATTTTTTACAGATTTTTTTCCTGTAATTGATATCTAGTCTCATAGTGTTGTGGTCAGAAAAGATACTTGATATGATTTCAATTTTCTTAAATTTACCAAGGCTTGATTTGTGACCCAAGATATGATCTATCCTGGAGAATGTTCCATGAGTACTTGAGAAGAAAGTGTATTCTGTTGTTTTTGGATGGAATGTCCTATAAATATCAATTAAGTCCATCTTGTTTAATGTATCATTTAAAGCTTGTGTTTCCTTATTTTCATTTTGGTGAAAGTGGGGTGTTAAAGTCCCCTACTATATTGTGTTACTGTTGATTTCCCCTTTTATGGCTGTTAGCATTTGCCTTATGTATTGAGGTGCTCCTATGTTGGATGCATAAATATTTACAATTGTTATACCTTCTTCTTGGATTAATCCCTCAATCATTATGTAGTGTCCTTCTTCATCTCTTGTAACAGTCTTTATTTTAAAGTCTATTTAGTCTGATATGAGAATTGCTACTCCAGCTTTCTTTTGATTTCCATTTGCATGGAGTATCTTTTTCCATCCCCTCACTTTCAGTCTGTATGTGTCCCTAGCTCTGAAATGGGTCTCTTGTATGCAGCATATATACGGGTCTTATTTTTGTATCCATTCAGCCAGTTTACGTCTTTTGGTTGGAGCATTTAATCTATTTACATTTAAGGTAGTTATCGATATGTATGTTCCTATTACCATTTTCTTAATTGTTTTGGGTTTGTTTTTGTAGGTCTTTTCCTTCGCTTGTGTTTCCTGCCTAGAGAAGTTCCTTTAGCATTTGTTGTAAAGCTGGTTTGGTGGTGCTGAATTCTCTTAGCTTTTGCTTGTCTGTAAAGGTTTTAATTTCTCCATTGAATCTGAATGAGATCCTTGCTGAGTAGAGTAATCTTGGCTGAAGGTTTTTCCCTTTCATCACTTTAAATATGTCCTGCCACACCCTTCTGGCTTGCAGAGTTTCTACTGAGAAATCAGCTGTTAACCTTATGGGAATTCCCTTGTATGCTATTTCTTGCTTTTCCCTTGGTGCTTTTAATATTTTTTCTTTGTATTTAATTTTTGATAGTTTGATTAATATGTGTCTTGGCGTGTTTCTCCTTGGATTTATCCTCTATGGGACTCTCTGCACTTCCTGGACTCGATTGACTATTTCCTTTCCCGTATTAGGGAAGTTTGCAACTATAATCTCTTCAAATATTTTCTCAGTCCCTTTCTTTCTCTCTTCTTCTTCTGGGACCCCTATAATTCGAATATTGGTGTGTTTAATGTCCCAGAGGTCTCTGAGACTGTCCTCAATTCTTTTCATTCTTTTTTCTTTATTCTGCTCTGCAGTAGTTATTTCCAATATTTTATCTTCCAGGTCACTTATCCGTTCTTCTGCCTCAGTTATTCTGCTATTGATTCCTTCTAGAGAATTTTAAATTTCATTTATTGTGTTGTTCATCCTTGTTTGTTTGCTCTTTAGTTCTTCTAGGTCCTTGTTAAACATTTCTTGTATTTTCTCCATTCTATTTCCAAGGTTTTGGATCATCTTTACTATCATTACTCTGAATTATTTTTCATGTAGACTGCCTATTTCCTCTTCATTTGTTTGGTCTGGTGGGTTTTTACCTTGCTCCTTCATCTTCTGTTTCTCTGTCTTCTCATTTTGCTTAACTTACTGTGTTTGGGGTCTCCTTTTCACAGGCTGCAGGTTCGTAGTCCTGTTTTTGGTGTCTGCCCCCAGTGGGTAAGGTTGGTTCAGTGGGTTGTGTAGGCTTCCTGGTGGAGGAGACTGGTGCCTGTGTTCTGGTGGATGAGGCTGGATCTTGCCTTTCTGGTGGCAGGACCATATCCACATGGTGTGTTTTGGAGTGTCTGTGAACTTATTATGATTTTAGGCAGCCTCTCTGCTAATGGGTGGGGTTGTGTTCCTGTCTTGCTAGTTGTTTGGCATAGGGTGTCCAGCACTGTAGCTTGCTGGTCATTGAGTGGAGCTGCGTCTTATAGCGTTGAGATGGAGCTCTCTGGGAGAGCTTTTGCTGTTTGATATTACATGGAGCCGGGAGGTCTCTGGTGGACCAATGTCCTGAACTCAGCTCTCCCACCTAAGAGGCTCAAGGCCTGACACCGGGCCGGAGCACCAAGACCCCGTCAGCCACACGGCTCAGAAGAAAAGGGAGAAGAAAGAAAAGGAAAGAAAAGAAAAGAAAAGAAAAGAAAAGAAAAGAAAAGAAAAGAAAAGAAAAGAAAAGAAATAAAATAAAATAATGTTATTAAAATAAAAAATAAAAATAAATATTATTAAAAATAAAAGAATTAAAAAGTAATTTAAAAAATGAAAGAAAGAAAGAAGAGAGCAAGCAAACCAATAAACAAATCCATCAATGATAACAAGCGCTAAAAACTATACTAAAAAAAAAAAAAAAAAAGACAGACAGAACCCTATGATAAATGGGTTTAAAAAGCAAAGCTATACAGACAAAATCACACAGAGAAGCATACACATACACACTCACAAAAAGAGAAAAAGGAAAAAAAATATATATATATATATAAAAGGGAAGAGAGCAACCAAATCCATAAACAAATCTACCAATGATACTAAATACTAAACTAAGTATTAAGTTTAGTATCTAAATACTAAACTAAGATAAACATAAAACCAGAAACAAATCAGATGCAGAAAGCAAACCCCAAGTCTACAGTTGCTCCCAAAGTCCACTGCCTCAATTTTGGGATGATTCGTTGTCTATTCAGGTATTCCCCAGATGCAGGTACATCAAGTTGACTGTGGAGATTTAATCCGCTGCTCCCGAGGCTGCTGGGAGAGATTTCCCTTTCTCTTCTTTGTTCACACAGCTCCCGGGGTTCAGCTTTGGATTTGGCCTCGCCTCTGCGTGTAGGTCGCCTGAGGGCGTCTGTTCCCGCCCAGACAGGACAGGGTTACAGTAGCAGCTGATTAGGGGGCTCTGGCTCACTCAAGCCGGCGGGAGGGAGGGGTACGGAATGCGGGGTGAGCCTGCGGTGGCAGAGGCCAGCGTTACGTTGCACCAGCCTGGGGCGCGCCAGGTGTTCTCCCGGGGAAGTTGTCCCTGGATAATGGGACCCTGGCAGTGGCGGGCTGCACAGGCTCCCGGGAGGGGCGGTGTGGAGAGTGACCTGTGCTCGCACACAGGCTTCTTGGTGGCGGCAGCAGCAGCCTTAGCATCTCATGCCCGTCTCCGGGGTCCGTACTGATAGCTGCGGCTCGCGCCCGTCTCTGGGGCTCGTTTAGGCGGTGCTCTGAATCCCCTCCCCTTGCGCACCCTGAAGCAATGGTCTCCTGCCTCTTAGTATATATACTTTTTCATATTATTTTCTATTATGGTTTACTACAAGATATTGAATATGGTTCCCTATGCTGTATAGTCAGACCTTGTTGTTTCTGAATATTGGTTTTAAATAAAGCAAATGAAGACCATTTGCCCAGTTAAGTTAGATTATTATCCTATTGAGATTTAGATGTTGATTGATCTTTGAAATAAAGAAGTTGGATTCAATAATTTCTCCCTTCTTGGCAAACGATTATCTTCAAATGGCCAATCTTATCCCCTCATGTGAAAATGATAATAAATCACCACAGTGATTATTTCTGTGCGTACACGGAAATTCACTTATAACTTTCATCTTTCCCAACACAGTTCACCAGTTAGCCTGCCTTTCCAGCCAATTCTCTTTGAAAGTGGGAAGTCCACTCAAACAGGCTTCTTTCTTTTGACATACATCTTAAAGTTTCCTTAATTAATTCATTGTGCAAACGTTTTATGATAGTCCTATCATGTGTGAGGTACGGTATTATACAAAAGTTAATACACTAAGGCCTCTCTCTTCAGGGATCTTATGGTTTAGTCATGGATAAAGATAACTAAACATAAGTTAAAAAGATGCATGCACAGAAGAGGTTTAGAGAAGGTGTCTGTGAGTTCAGAGAACAGTAAGATACTTAGAAGACTGGTTAAAAGTATTCTTGCTTGTTTTTATCTGATGGCCCTTATAAATATCAGACCTGATCATTTTTCCCTTTCTGGCCTATCTACGTGATGGTCAGAACCAATTTTTGTGGTCCATAGTTTCACCTACAGTATAAATTTGGTACGTCTGTGGAACCTCTGAGTTTTTCTCATTTCACCACTTTTATTTTCCCTTCAGCTCCTCTTATTTTTTTATTTTATTTTTAGTTTAGTTTTGTTTTATGTATCTTTTTAAGCCATGCATAAATATATTTTAAATGAAGCAGGACATAAGTAATGATGTTAAAAATAATTCTGGGAAAGGCATAGTAAAGAGAACTGTAGAATTTCTTGCACCTGTTCACTCAGAGCAACTATATTTTTTAAGTGTCATCATATCATTTAGCTAAAAATTGCAAAGCATGTTAATTAGAGAGGAGATATTTACATATTTTTATTCATAGCATACTGATTCCCACACTCTAATTTGAATTGTTTGGTGGGATTACAGAGATTTATGTAAAGGAAAAGCAAAATAACTCATTACAGGATTTGAAAACAGTAGATATGTGGTCTATGTTCACTTTACCACTCGGACCCTAATCTGTAGAGTTAAATTAATCTACATAAAGGTAAAGGCAACCTGCATAAAAGGAAAAGGCAATCTACAGAGAGGTAACCTACATTCATGTTGGTTGAGTCAATGAATCAATACGCAAACGATATTTTCTGAGCTGAAGTGCACTGGCTAGATGTTTTGCACGTAGTCTTGAATTTGGTCCTCAAATCAGTCCGAAAGCCTTTTTTTTTTTTTTGGCCTCACTGCACAGCACGTGGGATCTTAGTTCCCTGACCAGGGATGGAACCCGCGCCCCCTGCACTGGAAGCGTGGAGTCTTAACCACTGGACCGCCAGGAAAGTCCCCCCTAAAGGCTTATACCATTCTCCCCATCTCACTGAGAACAGACAGAGGCAGAACAAGGCTAATTAATAATAATACGAGCACTGGTCTCAGTGCTCTGCATGCACTGACTCATGAGCCCTCCCACAAAACTGATGCGGTGGGGTCTGTTGATTTTTGTCATCATTTTATAATTGAACAAATAAGGGACAGAGAAGTTACATAAATTCCCCAGGTTATACAATTAGTGGCAAGGCTGGGATTCAAACCCACGCGATCTGACTCTAGACTCTGTACCCTTTTAGCCACTAAACTAAGCAATTCACCCAAATTTATCCTGCTAAACAAATGACAGGCATTCAAGTCCTACACCAAAGCCTATGCTCTTTAATTTACACCACGCTGCCTTAGGATTCAGGCCAAACCACACCTACTGTGTGCACCTTTTTTGTGGGATTCAGACAGAATTAGATATTCCTTCCCCTGGGTCTTCCGAGCATTCTCTCTCTCTCTCTCTCTCTCTCTCTCTATATATATATATATATATATATAAGATATATATATATATATAAAATATATATATATATCATATATGTGTAAATAAATAGTAATTTTAATCTTTTAATAGGTACATTTACCTTTAAAATACAATTTCCTTAAATGAAAGGATTATCTAATAATGAAGTAACTTTCCTTTGATTAAATATATCTTGAAAGTATAAATGAATCAATGAATGAACAAATGAAAAACCCCACAATATACACCTTTGGCCTATTAAAATTTCTTCAATGCAAAGAAATCTGCACTTAGTGATTCATCTCTTGAAGAGATCCTGGCAAGAGTTGATGTGTTAATTCGTTATCTGTCTTTTATGTTTTAATATAAATAGATTCATCAGACCCTTTCCAGGAGAACAGTTTTGATGGAGCAAAGTACAGATAGAACAACAAGATACTAATTTCTTGATAAAGTCGCCTGGGATAACCTCTGAAGGAAGTTAAGGACAGCTGAGGCAGATACTAGAAAACTAATTTTATAGACTTTGGAACTTTCTTTTTTGGATGATCTCTATCAATATTCTCAAACCCCATCTAAAATATCATTTACCAATAAAATCTGTCCTTGACTAAAGGAAGTGGAGGGTGATAAATTGGGGATGGTTATAGATTAAAGTGAACGGGTGCGTAAGATTTCAAGTTGCTGTAACCTGCGATGCCCAAACCTGGTGGGGCAACAGAATCTCCTGGGGGCATTGAAAACTTTTCTTACCTGTGCCCCAACCCTAATAAATCACCTGAATTCTCTACAGATTAAAAAAATAAAAGCAAAAACTCTCCCTATGTGATTCTAACATAAGAAGCTTGGCAAGAGAGAGTAAATCTGCTTTAACAAACTAATGTTTTAGGTCATGCATCACCATACTCAACATGAGCTGGGGGTGGCCTAGCCCTTAAAACGTCTCTCCACTTTTTAATATCAACTTCAAGCCATAAATATTCCGAGTAGTGGTACCGTTGGTGGTATGGATGGCACCAGGGTCGACTTCACGGGCATGACACCTGTACGGTCACATGAGGCCCATAGTTACAAGGGCTCTGTGTTTGATTTAATGCTCTGCTGTCACCTTCTTGAAACTCTTAATAATTTTTTTAAAAAGGGATCTCCTTTTTTATTTTGTACTGGCCCAGCAAATTATGTAGCTGGTCTGGGGTGGCATGCATTGAAGGGCAGGGAGTTTTATGGAACGTGGGTGGAGAATAGTCATTGGCTAGTTTTTAGATCCAGTTAACTAGATGAAAATGAAGTAGTCAGGGAGGGTGTCACTCCATATCCAGAGGAGTCTCGAACAAGCCCGTCCTCTTGGTAGGCTTTATCGTGACCTTTAGAAAAGGGCAGGGAAGATGGAGTAGGCGGTCCCTAGCATCACATCCACTTCTAGCACGTGGCAAAAACTTCTCTGTGTTCAGCAAAACCTACTTCCTGTTCATACTCCACACACAGCAAGACTTCAAGTGCAAACATCCCTCACAAATGGGTGTGGCCGTGCATATGAGTTTGCTCGGGCTGCCATAACCAAGGACCGCAGACCGGGCAGCTTAGCCAACAGAAATCTCCTCTCTCACCATTCTGGAGGCTAGAAATCTGAGATCAAGGTGTCGACAGAGGTGGTTTCTTATGAGGCCTGTCCATCCTCTCCCTGTGCCTGGTCTTCCCTCTGTATGTGTCTGTGTCCAAACTTCCCCTTCTTTTAAGAACACCAGTCATACCGGATTAGAGCTCGCTCTACTGACCTCATTTGAACTTAATTACCTCTTTAAAGACACTATCTCCAAGTACAGTCACATTCTGAGTACTAGGGGTTAAGACTTCTACGTATACATTTGGGGGGAACACAGCTCAGCCCACAACACCACGTGATGGAGTGTTGACTAATAAAATATGGGCAGCACTTATGGATGCCACCTCAGGTCAATGCTATAGACACCCTGCATACACAGCTCGCTATTCCTTTGTCCCCTTCCACCTGGCTGAATAGAGACCACCCTCTGGGCAACCTTGAAAGCCACATGTCGAAAACCAATGATCCACAAGGTGGAAGGAGCCTGGGTCCCTAAGTCAGCACTTAAAGAAGCGCCACTGCACCAGAAATGCTCACACAGAAATGGGATGTGAATAAGAAACAAGCTGTTATGGTGTCAGGCTCTGCGATTTTGGGGTTCATCTGTTATAGCAGCCAGTGTTATCATAGCTAAAATAATCATCCCATGAAGATTCAGAGAAATGGAGAGATCATGTTTGCTTTGCTTCAGTTAAGCAACTGCCAGTTGTTAAGCACCTACTGGGGGCTTAGGTTCACGCCAGGTGCTGTAGGGCACAAAAGAAATAAAAAGCACCGTGCCCGCCCTCCACATTGCAGGGAAGGCAATGGATCATAAGAACACCATTAAATGCTGAATTGCAGAGAAATACCACCAAGTTAAAGTTTGAAAGAGTGGTTTATCCATGGAGGCTGGTGGCGTCAGAAAGGCTTCATTTGATGAGTTGGACGTTGACCTTGGCTTGAAGCCCAGGAGGAATTCAGATCAGTGTAGGGTATCCCAGCAAGGAGGATACTCATGCAGGAAACCAAGTGTGAGAAGAAGCCAGGCATAAGTGAGAAATGGTGAGAATTCTCCCCAACAGAAGCAGAGGATCCGGCCGGGGAGTGCTGCTAACAGAGAAAACCACTGCACCCAAGCCAGGGTCAGACAAGCCTAGGGAGCTAGGTAATTATTTTAAGCTGCTTTATTTCAATACAGCAGTCCCGACTCAAACTTGACTGGGAAAATTCTTCAGAAAATTCTCCCTTGTAGCCTTTCTCTTTGAATCGCTCTCTCTTACTTGTCTCCTCTCTTGAGCATGTATTTCTGGAGCTTGTGAACAGATACTAAGATAGAACTCTAAAGCACAACCCCACCCCTGTGGCTCATGATCTCACTTTTATTTTGTTTTCATTCTACTATCATATGTAAGTCTTATTTCTAACTCCCATTTTATCTTGTGTTTTTTACAAAACTTCTGCTACATAGGAAAGAATTTCCTTCTTTCCTCATTTATAATGTAACGAGGACTTAATTTTGGGTTCTCCGATGAAATATCACCATCACCATCATCCCTTTTTTTAATCCCTAGCTTCCATCTGTTGCACCTTAATTTAACTCTTTTGTTCGGCATCTCTCTCTTTCTCTTGGCCATTTGTTACAAGACTCCAGCCAGCATTTCCTGCTGCACTCAGTAATACCACAGTAATAGTTTTTCCATTGAAAAATACCACAAGTACAATATTTCCAATGGAAATACCACAAGAACAGTGTTTCCATTGAGCGTACCACAACGAGAGTGCTTTTGTGGTACCTAAATTCTGAGTTGAACTCGTAATGTTCATCTTGGATTCATTATAACTAGGAGCCCCTACTTTCTGGAAAGCACCAAAACAGGGATGGAATTTTTATTTGTAGTTAAAAAAATACAATAAAAATAAAAGTTGGATGATGCCAAGACAATTTTGCACTTGCTTTTGTGAGTAAAATATAAATAGATTAAGCAAGTGAAAGAATGAGGAAAAACTTCATAAAAATGTACAGAGAGGCTTAACAGCTGGAAAAGCAAGGATATGTGTGTGTGTGTGTGTGTGTGTGTGTGTGTGTGTGTGTGTGTGTGTGTGTTTGATAACATTTAAGGCAGCTCAGCAGCTGGGAAAGCAGCAACCTGTAAAAACACTTAACATTTATAGCCACTCAGTGGCTGGAAAACCAACTTCTCATAAAATCGATTTAACATTTTGGTTGCTGTTGAAGACATTTAATGCATGTGTGTTTATATATCTCTGTTTACACTGTAGCCCCATGGATTTCAGTGGGTTTTAACAGTCATAACTTGGAAGAGACCACTTGAAACAGTTGAGGGTATATGATGTTTTGCACCATTTGACAATAACGATGTTTACCAGCACATATAGATTGCTTTTAGACATTGGAGTAAGTGTACCTAGAGTCTGATTAATTACACTCTCTTTATTAACGTTTGCATTTGTACCATATCACTGATCTGCAGTGTCCTACTTTTGAAAGTCATTTTTTTAAACAAAATTTCCAGTTGGAATTATTCTCTTATTTTCCAGGCATTTAAGACTAAGCTTCTTAAATCCTGATCTGCCTGTAGTTTGGCAAACAAAATTATCTGTCAGGATAGCCCAGTTTTTTTCCATTTCTCTTGTTATGTCTTAAATCAGTTCAGTTAAAGAGGGTAACATTTTGCTATTCTTTTCTTTCAGTTGTTTTTTTTTTTCCTTGGTTAGTTCCACAAAATGAACTTGATGAGCGACTTGTTAAAGAGAATCCCATTTTTTTAAAATTTGGGGTGGTAGGGAGGAATGGAATTGAAAAAAGTTAGTAATACTGGAGCACAAGTTATACTGGAAAAGGCGCTAAAATTCTAAGGCACAGCCCACCATTTCATAGATGTGTTACCTTGAAGATAAAGAAGTCACAATATCTTGCAACTTCAAGTTTCTACTTGTAAAATACAGATAATTGTACTTGCTTTACCTACTTCTCCTGATAGCTTTGAGGCTCAAATGATGTACTATGTGGCAATGTGTCTGGGTGATGTCAAAGCACTAGACATAAAATATTATCATAACACAATAATTAAACTATAACTCTCATGAAAACTTCAGCACCTTAAAGGTAAAAACTTGGGACTTCCCTGGTGGCGCAGTGGTTAAGAATCCACCTGCCAATGCAGGGGACACGGGTTCGAGCCCTGGTCCGGGAAGATCCCACATGCCGCGGAGCAACTAAGCCCGTGCACCACAACTACTGAGCCTGCACTCTAGAGCCCGCGTGCTGCAACTACTGAAGCCCGCGTGAGCCTAGAGCCCGTGCTCCGCAACAAGAGAAGTCACGGCAACGAGAAGCCTGCACACCGCAACAAGGAGTAGCCCCGCTCGCCGCAACTAGAGAAAGCCCGCATGCAGCAATGAAGACGCAATGCAGCCAAAAATTTTAAAAAAGTAAAAAGTAAAAGCTTAATCAAAATTACAAGGATGTATATGTTCCTAGGCTTCCATTAAGTGGACATTTTCATCCCTTCAGAAGATGAAAGTTAGAGAAACTAGAAAATCAATAGACAGGTCATACAAATGATCACGACACTGTCCACTCTGAATCCAGGAAGTTATTTTCATCTGTTTCCTCCTCTGATCATAGCCCACCTCTGCGCAGAGGCATTCAAGCGGACTAATTATTCTTAAACTAGTTATTGTACTTCAGGTTCAAATCCTTTTTCCTGTTGGAGAAAGGCTTTATGATTATTTATATCAGAGTTTCCTCAAAGCAACTCAGGGGAGTAAGATCCTAGATTATTATGGCAACACTTCATTACAGCACAGCAAGTATGATACAGGGTTTGTTCTCCTTCTCCTCCTCCTTCTCCTTCTCATTCCAAGGACAGAATCTACACAGAAAAACTTAACTGCTACCATCTCTTTCCTACAAGTCATGTTTATGGCTTGGAACCCAGATGATATCATTATGCTCAGTGTCATGGCCTCAGCTAAGGTCTCCCCCAACCCCCCGCCGCCAAAATGAACAAAAGCCCCTTAACAGACAAATAGAGACAAAGACTTGAAATGTCAATTCTTAACAGTTCTCTAAATTTCTAGGCCACTGATCCGTCCAGATTAAAAACAAATATTCGTAACTAAGAGGTCTTTGAAATCTGGAACCTCTAATTCCAGCCAGGAAGGCCCGGAAGCATCCTCCCTTTTATTCATTTTATAATTGAGAATTAGCTTCAAGTGGTAGTAGAAATAAACCATGAAAAAGAAAATAAAGTTGTTCAATGTTAGTCATCTGAGAGAACTTTCTCCTTAGAAACCCTGCTCTCTTCTAACAGAGTGGAAATAAAAGCAAGATTTGGGGGAGGGATGTGATTGAACTTGCTTATCACTCCATAAAGATGCTTATTTTGTGCTCAGGAAGAGCATTACATTTTGGACATTGTATTAAGAAAGGACCAAACAACAATATGTCCAAGTGGGAAGGCATGGATATTTCAACCTCATAGAAAACCAAAGAAAAGAACTGTTTTGTAAAAAGTGTAAACTAAAGAGGCGTGAACGAACGCCACAAAAACTCTCAACTGATCCCTGGGTTCCAGGTCACCAGGCACGGTTTCCACAGGGCTCAAACCGCTGTCCTTCCCTCCCTCCCTGGAGATGTCCAAAGAGTGCAGGGTAACCACAGAGCCCAGTGCTGTGCAGTCATCCTTCCTGCGGGAAGTGGCAAGACTGTTGATAGTAAAGAGACTTCCAAAGTTTGAAAGTTGTAAACAAGATAAATCACGAGCTATGGCAGAACCAGCAGGAGAAAATGGGAATGGGAGTGGACAGCTTAACTGGCCCTGACTCTTCCTCATTATACTGCTACTAAAGCCAAAGAGCTTCTTCGAGACCCATGGACACATGAGGTATTGGACTAGTACACATAGTGAGGCTTCCTGAATGTAAGCATTATAACATAGCATAATCTTGGAGGGACCAAATTTAAAGGTAGAGGATACTGTGGAAGATGGTTGTATCCTCTTATTGATATGTCTCTGATATCAGGGAACATAAAACTCTCATTAGGAACAGGGTCTAAACAATCAATAGCTAATGAGCGATAGTTAATCTGAGAGTCTACATCTCAAACTCAGGAGATTCAAGAAAATCTGAATGGTAAGTGAAGTCTGATTGAGCAAAGCAGGTAATTTACCCACTTCACGGGTGGCACTTAATTTATAAGCATTGCAACTGCTGGCCAAAAATTTTAAAACCAGAGATAAAAGCGAAGAGATGAAAGAAATCGGCAGTGTAAGAACATATGAGGGTAAGAAATAGCAAGAGGCTCCAGTGGAGATATAGTTGGATCCGGGAGGGGAAAAAAAAAAAAAAACTAAAATGAAAGAAGAGGAGGGCACAGAGAGCAGAGGAGAAACTTCTGGAAAAAGATACTCGCTTGGCAAGATGAATGGAAAATAAAACTGCAGAATGAAAGAGTGCTTAAAAGAGCAGTCCCTAATCTTCTGCCAGCACAGGCTAATTTGTATTTCTGGAACTAGCAGAAAGGATGTCAGTGGAAAGCCATGTTAGAGTCACCTTGTAGCAAATATTTCACTGCACACGTGGCGTCAGGAGGGAATGGGATGAATTTAGGGTTCATGGAGTGAAGAATGGCTTCAGGAACTCCAAACATCCCATTCCTGAGCTTCAACTTCAGAACACAGGCTCTTTCATTCTAACTGCACATGGGAAATAAAGAGAACAGGGGCTGGGCTGTCAATTAAGATTTAAATTTGGCTCCACGGGGAAGGGAACTAGCACCCATCCAGCTGTAAGTGCTTCTTTAATGAAGTATGAAGGACTAAGCTTGACACCAAGAAAAATACTCCAGCAGAGAGTTCGAAGCTTTGAAAGAGAGGGGAACAAGTTGTACCCGCTCCAGACTAACATTCTCATTCTGGAATTTGCTTTGGTTAGTGTGAAGGGTAATCCGTTTATGCCGTGCTTTGTCCACATTGCTTTTCATGTCGTTATGATGACTGTTAAACTGTAGATCCCTAGAAAGTAACTCTTCCTTCAGTCTTTCCTTCCTCCTTTCCTCCCTTTCTCCTGCCCTTCCTTAACGATTTCTTGTCAATTCAGTTGAGAGTACAAAAAAAGTACAGCCTACTGAATTTTCACAAAATGAACATACCCTGTAAGCGTAACTTGCATGAGATCACAAAGCAGAAAATTCCTAACATTGCAGAAGCTCTGAACATCTCCCTCAGGTTACTACCAAAGGTGAGCATTGTCATGACTTATGACAACATAGATTAAATTTGCCTGTATTTGAAGTGTATATTATTAGATGCATACAGTCTATTCTCCTTTGTATTTGGCTCCTTTTGTGTTCCTAAGAGTCATCCACAGTGTTGCATGAAGCAACAGATGATTCATGTTCATTCTCCATGGTATGGCTGGACCACAACTTCATTTATAGACTCTTCTATTAATAGAAATTACTGTACATGAATACAACACAATATTGTATGTGTATATGTGTGAATATGTGTATATACCTCTTTGGGGTGTATACCCAGAGAAGTGGAATTGCTGAGTTATAAGATATGATCATCTCATCTTTAACAACCATTCGATATCCTCTTTGTCGAGTTCCTGTTCAAACCTTTTTCCCATTTTTCTATTGGTTTTCTGCCTTTCCACTCTCTTAAATGGTTTATTTTGAACGAACAGAAGTTCTTATTTTAATATAGCTCAATTATCTGCTTTTTAAACCCTATATGGATCATTCGCTTTTTGTATCTTATTTAAGAAATCCTTGCCTACTTGACAATCATGAGAATATTTTCTTATGTGTTATTCTAGAAGCTGTGTTTAGTTTTACATTTAGATCTACATGCCATCTGGAATCAACTTCTGTGTATATGGTGTGAGGTAGGAGGTGGAATTAGCAAAAACAGCAACCACATAGTTAATTAGCAGGACAGAGAACAGAGGCTATCTGGGACGTGGCAACTATTCGTTCCAGGAAAGTCCTGCAAACCAGCTTCTCCAGGCAAATATTTTATTTATCTAGGAAAGTATGTCTCTCCTGTCAGGATAGTAGATTTCTCACCTGAGCAAGCGGTTCACTTATAAGAATCAGTTTACTTAACCTGGACTCATTTTAAGGCTCTCTCTGTCTGCCAATCCTAAACTATTATGTCGCGGAATCTTCTAATCTCATTCAGTTCCCAGCCTTGAAAGATTTATCTTTAACCACTTTGGTCCAAATCCCAAAGCTCCAAATACCTTGCTTTGACTTTTGTCAAACGTAGACCTTATCAAATTTAGTTTCCATAATCAACAGGTTTTGGGGTGGTCTTTTCAGGAGTTGACAGCAGACAGAGGAAAGGCGTGTTTGGGTCCTTAGAGATACCAAACTGACTTAGCTCCATTTACTGAAAAGACCACCTTTTCTGTATGCTGTTGAATCTCACCTTTGTTAAAAATCAAGTAACCATACATGTGTTTTCTTTTTTTATGCTTTCCAGTCTGTTCTATTTGTCTACTTTATGCCAATACCACACTTTCATAAATACTACAGCTTTAAAATGTCCTATTACCTAGGATTCTGCATCCCCAAACTTGGTTGTCTTTTGAGATTTTCTTGTCTAATTTTGGCCCTTTGTATTTCCAAATAATTTCTGGAATCAGTTTGTCCGTCTCCAGAAACACTTCCAAGGATTCTATTCAATCTATTGATCAGTTTGGGATAAATGTAATCTATAAACTACTGGATCTTCTAAATGCATGTATATTTATATTTGTCTTTATTTCTCTCACTAATGCTTTACAGTTTTCTTTGTAGATATTTTGTACATCTATCATTAGATTTATTCCTAAGGATTTTACATGTTTTGATTAAATTACAAATGGCATCTTTTTGCTCTATTTTCTGTTTGTTGTATTCAGACATCTTGCTAAAATGGCTCATTAAAGCAAATTCCTTATCTGTTATGGATTATCTACTTATGCGATCATGTCATCTGTGACTAAAGATCATTTTATTTCTTTCCAAACTGTGCACGTGTGTAAATACTTTTTGCTAGCAGAGTAGCATTTCCCCTTACTGCAATACATCTGGTTTATGTGTTTTGGGTGGTTTTTTGTGGAGTTCAGACAGTTGACAGAAGCAAGATTTATCTAACTCCTTTGAATTCCAATAGTTAATTAGTCCTGGGATTGGAAGCCGAAGACCTGAACTCAAGTCTGTTATAACATAATTTTCAAAAGGGTAAAATTATGACTTTCATACAAATATACAATAATAAATATGTGTAAATTTTTAAAATTTAAGTCATTAATTAGGAAAGCTGTTAGATGTTGAAATCGGTTCAAGGGCTTCCCTGGTGGCGCAGTGGTTAAGAATCTGCCTGCCAATGCAGGGGACACGGGTTCGAGCCCTGGTCCAGGAAGATCCTACACGTCACGGGGCAACTAAGTCCGTGCGCCACAACTACTGAGCCTGCACTCTAGAGCCCGCGAGCCACAACTACTGAGCCCACGCACCACAACTACTGAAGCCCGCGTGCCTAGAGCCCGTGCTCCGCAACAAGAGAAACCACCGCGACGAGAAGCTTGCGCACCGCAACGAAGAGTAGCCTCCGCTGGCTGCAACCAGAGAAAGCCCGTGTGCAGCAACGAAGACCCAACACAGCCAAAAATAAATAAATAAAATAAATAAAATTTTAAAATAAATAGATCAAATCAAATCAAATCAAATCAGTTCAAAAGAAAAATCTGAACACAGATACAAATACAGGCGTTCAGGAATGCTGAAGTAAATTTGCTAATAGATGCAAAATGGGTCAATATCCACCAGGAATAAAATGTAGTATTTGAATCATCCTTTCCATAGGGTGGAAATCAACTGCAAATTCACCAGACAACATTAGTTTGCATCCCATCAGACAAGAATCATTTATGTTCCACTCTGTCTTCTACAACTTACAGAACTGTAAAATGGCTCAATCAATAAAAGCTTCCGATTCCTTTAAAAAGAAACCCAACATTTTATTGAAAGGACGCCCAATAATCAGATGTCCACTTTAACATGTTTATGTGTGTTCCCCACAAACCTATAGAATATGTGATTTAGGCACGTAAATTAACATCCTTAAATATCAACTCTTCCATTTGTAAGGTGAGAATAATAGTTCTTATCTTATGAAGTATTATGAGGATTAGGTGAAATGATGGTTATGAATACATTTGAATACTATAAAGATCGGTAAATGTAGATTTATTTCAATCTATCAGAATACTTATAAGAAAATACTCATTTTAAGAGGCACCAGTTCAAACTTGTTCCAGTTCTTAGCTATGTTCCACATATTCCTCATTACGACTTTCTCAAGTTTACCGTAATTCTCCATTCCCAGGGTCTGGGCTTGAATTTTCTGTTCAAAGTCTCTTCAAGAATCCAGGATAAATGCTTGCAATTTGCAATTTGTGTTCTCTTTGTCCACACATAAGGACCTCTGAATAATAAACTAAGCGTACTGCTTAAGAAGTAAGGCATGAATTGGTGCAAACACTGTGGAGAACAGTATGAAGATTCCTTAAACAAACCAAACACAGAGTTACCGTATAATACCACAGTCCCACTCCTGGGCATATATCTGGAGAAAACTCTGATTCAAAAAGATACATGCACAAAACAAACAAACAAAAACAAAACAAAACAAAACAAAAGATACATGCATCCCAATCTTTACAGCAGCACTATTTACAATAGCCAAGACACGGAAGCAACTTAAATGTCCATCAAAAGATGAATGGATAAAGAGTACATATATATGTTTTACATATAATGGAATATATATTTATATAATGGGATAAATAATGGAATATTATTTAGCCATAAAAACGAATGGAATATTGCCATTTGCAGCTACATGGATGGACTTAGAAATTATCATACTAAGTGAAGTAAGTCAGATATTATACAACTTATATGTGGAATCTAAAAATTACCATGAATGAATCTATTTACACAACAGAAGCAGACTAACAGACTTAGAAAACAAACTTATGGTTATCAAAGGGGAAGGGGGGGGGGTGGGTAAATTAAGAGTATGGGATTAACAGATACACACTACTATATATAAAATCGATAAGCAACAAGGATTTACTGTATAGCACAGGGAACTATATTCAATATCTTGTAATAAGCCTACAATGGAAAATAATCTGAAAAAATAATAATATGAACATATGTAACTGAATCACTTTGCTGTACACCTGGAACTAACACAATATTGTAAATCTAAATTTACAAATAAGTAAATATACTTCAATTAAAAAAAAATAAGGCACAAGTAATGGGATTAATGTATCTTAAGAAGTGACTATCACTTCTTAGTCGTTGTGCTAGGTTTCCTATACACTCTATTTAATATAATTCAACACTTACAATAGCCCTGTAAGATATTATCCTCAAGGAGAAACTAAAGATCAGAAGGTTTAAGTACTTGCTCTAAAATAGTGAATAGTAGATTTGGGTTATAAATCCAGTCTACACAATTTCAAAGTCCATTTTATTTCTCTATTCTTTGTACAAAGAAACTAAAGGAAGGCGAGCTGGGAAACAAGGTCTGTCCCTAAATTGAACCAAACCAAATAACTTCTAATTTCTATGTCCTCAGAATAAAGGCACATACTAATTGGCAGCCTATTCACTATAGGTAGTCTATGACCTTAAATGGGCAAAAGGAGACCTAGTAGAAGTAGGACCTGCAGGATGTAACTTTCTTTGCCTTCTCATTGCCAGGAATGCAGCTGATTCTTAATAAATAGATCTCTGATGTAATTGTTAAGCTCAAAAAATATGCTTCTAATAATCAGTAGCTAACACACTGATTGCCAACTTAGTCTGTTGGTTTAAATCAGATTTTCTTTTCTAATATATATTAGCCAGAGAAGACGCAGTATTTTATTTGAACTCTGATCTTTTTACCAGGGTATTTCCCTTGTAATTCTTTATTATAATAGTTCTGCTACTTTGGATTACAAATGTTTATATTGACACTAATGAATCCTGAAAAACGGTTTTATAGATAGACGTGTAGATATACATGTATATACAGATGCAGATGTAGGTATACAGATATACGGGATGTCTATCTATCTATCTCTATATGATTCATATAGATATGATTATATATTCTCTCCAGAATGCCTCCAGTTTCTTTGGTCAACTTCTGTCACTTTTTTATGAGGATTCTAGAAGTCAAGTTAAGAATTTTACTTTTATTGCCATTTTGCAGAAGAGGAAAAAGGTAAATATAAACTAACTTCTCCAAGTTGACTAAATTACTTTCCAAATGAGGAATAGAAGGAAGCTGGTTGACTGACATTGTTTCCAGTATTTAATTGTGCTGAAACTTTATAATAACTGTGAAAGGGTCATAGACTATGATCCTAAAAGAAACCTTAAAAACCGTATGCATTTCTTCACAGCGAGCGTGCCTGCAGGCCACAGCAGCAACCCAATCTGAATGTCAAGCATTTTCCAAATGACTGGGTATGTCTCAGAGGGTGTAAATCTTAACTGACAAAATTCCCTCACACACACACGCACACACACACACGGCCGAATAACAGACGAGGCAGAGGTCTTCTAGAAGGACGAGAACATGGGCATGTAAAAGCTAGGTAAGGGACTAGAACCTTACGTTCTCAACCCCAGCGGCATGTTAGAATAACTTGGAAGAGCTTGTTCAATGACCAGCCCATTTCCAGAAATTCCAGTTCAGTTGCTCTATTACCAGTGTTAAGCTCTATTACCAGTGCTCCCCGGTGACTCTAATGTGCAGCCAGGACCGAGACTCACTTGCTATAGGGCTTTTAACGAAAGCCAGAAGGGATGAATAACTTTGAATGAGACACAAAATGATATCCCACAAATTCTCTCCCAGTTTCCCAAGGGACCTGGTACCAGCTTTCTATAGAGAGGGCAGCTATGAGGAACTAAACGAGTTGAGGAAAGAGCTGGGTCTCTTGGGATGCTGTAAGAGAGTGAAAGGGCAAGCTGATGCTACTATACAGATGTAAGCTGTTATACAGAGGACGGATAAACAACAAGGACCTACTGTACAGCAGAGAACTACAGTCACTATTCTGTGATAAACCATAATGGAAAAGAATACGAAAAAAAAAAAATATATATATATATATATAACTGAATCACTTCGTTGTACAGCAGAAATGAACACAACACTGTGAACCAACTATATTTCAATTAAAAAAAAAAACAGATGACGCTACTCTAGGTCCTAGGAATACAGCAGAACACAAATAAGAAGTTCTTTTCCCAAATTTCATTGTGGTGAGTCAAAGTTGATGTGCAAGAATTCAAACCAAACAGGAGTTGCAGGCACACTGATACTGGGACCAGCTTGTTGAAGGTCAACAGCAGGATGGGACAGATAGTTTTCAGGATCTAGTGCACAGTAAAGAGGAGGGACCACTGCTTAAAAAAATGACTAAGAATTCAAGACATCAGACAACAGAGCCTTAAATCAAGCAGGAGGATTTCTTTAAGGGGAGAAACCGGTGACCCATGAAGCTGGTCCTGAACAGGATGACGGAGGAAGGGTTCCCTTGAGAGAATCTGGAAGATGGTCACACTTCTGGTGCACACCTGAAAGTCCTCGGAAGGGAAGAGAGGAATCGAGAGGAGGTGAGACTCCAGCCATCTTGATGTTGTGAACTTTGTTAAAGAAAATGTTTTGCACTTTTTAAGCAGCTTTAATTTTTAAAATTATATCCCAATGTCACACAGTAAAATTCATTATTTGGAGTCTACAGTTCAGCTTTTACCATCAAACATAGTATTAAGCGTGATATTGGAAAGATACTTTTTCTAGGTGAAGAATTCTGGATTGACAGGTGTGTGTGTTTTTGCATGTCAGGACTTCAAAGATGTCACTTCATTATCTTCTACCTTTCATGGTTTCTGATGAGAAGTGTACTTTAATTCTTACGTTTCTTTCTCTGTAATGTCTCATTTTCTCTGAATGTCTTCAATTTTTCTCCTTTATATTTAGTTTTCTGCAGTTTGGATATGATATGCCTAGATGTGTATATGTCTCTCTCTCTTTAAATTTATTCTGCTTGATGTTCTCTGAGTTTCATGGATCTAGGTTTTGCTGCCTTTGCCTTTTGTTATTTTGGAAAATTCTCAGCCTTTTCATCTTCACTTATTTTTTATCCCCACTTTCTCTGTCCTTTCCTTCTGGGATTTCAATTATGTGTATTTTTCATCATTTGGTATCGTTGAATGGCTCTTCCATACTCTATTCTGCTTTCTCCTATTTATTTATGTAATCTTATATAATCTATCTTTTCTCTTTGTGTTTCAGCACTGGAAATTTCTACTGACCTATCTTCAGGTTCACTAATTCTTTCCTTGACTATGTCAGGTCCAATGGTTAACCTGCCTGTACTGGGCTGAATAGATGTCCCCCAACCACACAATATTCATGTCCTTCCCAGAACCTCAGATGGTAAACTTATTTGGAAATAGTTAAGATGAGGTCACACTGAAGTAAGTTGGACCTTTAATCCAGGATGACTGGTGTACTTATAAATAAGAGGTGAAGAGACACACCCACAAAGAGAAGACAATGCCATCTGAAGACACAGAGGACACACAGGAAGAATGCCATGTGACAACAGAGGAAGAGACTGAAGTCATCCTTCCACATGTCAAAGAACACCAGAAACCACCAGAAACTAGGAGATAGCCATGGAACAGATTTTCCCCGAGTCCCCTCAGAAGGGACCAACCCTGTGGACACCTTAACTTTGGAATTCCAGCCTATAAAACTAGGAAAGAATAAATTTCTGATGTTTTAAGCGCCCAATTTCTGGTATTTTGTTACAATAGCTCTACGAAACTAATACACTGTCAGAGACATTTTTCTTATATGTGGCATCTAAAATATGGCACAAATGAACCTACCTGTGAAACAGAAACAGAATCACGTACATAGAGAACAGACTTGCGGTTGCCAAGGGGGAGTGGGGTGGGAGAGGGTTGGATTGGGAGTTTGGGGTTAGCAGATACAAACTGGTATATACAGAATGGATAAAAAACAAGGTCCTACTGTAGAGCATAGGGAATTATATTCAATATTCTGTAACAAACCATAGTGGAAAAGAATATAAAAAATAATGTATATATATGCATAACTGAGTCATTCTGCTGTGCAGCAGGAATTAACACAACATTGTAATTCAACTATACTTCAATAAAAGATAAATTTTAAAAAAGACATTTTTCATTTTTGTCACTGTGTTGTATCTAGTATTTCTGTTTGATTCTTTTAGTTTCCATCTCTGCTGAAATTATCCACCTAATCTGGCATTTATCCTCTTTTTTCAAAACCTTTCATAGTTCTATTAAATTGCCTTGATAAGTTCCAACATCTGTGTCATATCTGAGTCTGGTTCTGTTAATTGTGCTGTGTCGTGGCAGTGTGTTATGTGGGTTTTGTTTGTTTGTTTGTTTTTTAGTATGCCCTGTAATTTTTTCTTGAAAGCCACACATTTTGTGTAGAGCAGCAAAGACTGAGGTAAATAGATTTCTATGCGTGGAAATGGGCTCCTGTTTCCTTCTGCTGAGTCTTTAGTGTGGGGTTGGAATCAGTCTAGGGCAAGAGTCAGTCGAACTGGGTTTGGGGTTTGTTGTTGCCATGGTTACCCTGAGTGTACCACAAGCTTCAGCCTCCTCTAGTGTTTAGGGCGGTGACTGGTCTGCCAGAGGGTTTTTCTCATCCTCAATTTCTGTTCCACTCCCAGCTTTAAGTCTCCTCTTTACACTGTGTGTCAGGAGGGTCTTTCTCCTGCAGTTTTCCACTGTATTTGTTATTCAATGCTGATCTGACTGCTTGGGGTGGGAAGCAACATCCTTGCTATTTTGGATAAACGTCAGGCTTAGACAAGCACCATGTTCCTAGGCCTCGGGGATCTGGCCTGCTGTGCTCCTGCCCCACCCCCAGCTCTTGTTCCCAATTTATATTCCCGTCCCTCTCGCAGGCTCAGAGGACATTTGCTGTTGTTGTTCCCGTCCCCCAGCTGTAATGAGTTTTAACCAGTGACCTAACATCTAGAAAGCTCCTTACCCATCCTGCCTCCCAGGCTGTAAGGCTCTTACTGTGTAGGTGAAATGGGGGCTCATGCTTCTCCCACAGTGACTACTACCGTCCCACCCTCCACAGCCCTGCACAGTTAGGGATGCTTTCTCAGGACCCTCACCCATCTTTTTTTGAGCATCCAGGGAAGTCCAGAGCCTGCCAGTAGGTGTAAACTATTCCCAATTTGGCAGCCCCCAAGGCCTCCACACTCTCTCCAGCCCCTACCTGCCCCCTCCCAATGCACAGACAATTCTAGCTGAATTCTTTTACCTGTGTCTCTGGTTATATTTGCCCCAGGTAAGCAAGTGCCAGAACCACTTCTCTCTCTTCAGATGTCCATCTCTCCTTAGATTTTGGGCTAGCTCATTGCTCTGAAACCTCAGCTCTCTGATGAGTTTGTGACAAATCATGACCTCAGTTTGCCCAACACCTTTTGTGGTCCCAAGATTGGGACTTCCCTGGTGGCGCAGTGGTTAAGAATCTGCCTGCCAACGCAGGACACACGGGTTCAAGCCCTGGTCCGGGAGGATCCCACATGCCAAGGAGCAACTCAGCCCGTGAGCCACAACTACTGAGCCCGCGTGCCACAACTACTGAGCCTGCGCGCCTAGAGCCCGTGCTCCGCAACAAGAGGAGCCCCCGCTCTCTGCAACTAGAGAAAGACCGCGTGCAGGAACGAAGACCCAAAGCAGCCAAAAATAAATAAATAAATTTATATTAAAGAAAAAGAATGAAAAGATCACGTAGTCTTGCAGCTTGCCTTTGTCTGCTCCTCATTTTAACTCCACCTGTAGCAGGTGTTCTTTTGGGTAACTCTGCCCCGAAGTTTTCTGATCACCTTTGGTGGAACAGACCCTGACTTGTGTGGCCAGGTTGTCTGACACACAAGCACTCACAGCTCAAGCTCCAAAGAACTTTAATAGCAACAATTATATAACACTGTCTGTGACCTTGCCAAAAACCCTGCAATTTCATAGCTGGAAGAATCCTCCAAGATCACCTAACACAATTATCCATTTCTTAGCTCAGGATATTCAGGAAGATGAAGTGACTTGCTTCACAAATTGGTAGCAAAACAAGAGCTTTTCCCAGATCCTTTGACGTACTTATCTCCCCTGTAATTTATTTGTATGCCGATTCATTTCTTAAAAAAAAAATTTACCGAACGCTACTTCATGATGGGCCCTCTTCCAGCCACTCATATGAAATGGAGAGCAAGACAGGTGTAGCCCGTGCCTTCCTGGCGGGTGCATCCTGGTGACTTCAGCAAAATGCCCAGTGTCAGTTTCTCCACTCAGTCACGATAGAAATGCAGGGGGACCAGGAAGCAGAGAAGCCTTAGGGCCACTGAGACCACGGACGAGGATCCACTCCCAGAACTGCTGCCTCTCGTGGATACACACGGCTCCCACCCCAGAACACTCAGCTTTCTAAAACTTAGCTCCTCTCTCACTTCTGATTCTAACCTTGAATCAGATCCCCCTTTTAACAGAGCCTCTGAAAACCATGTAAAACTACTCAGCAGTCCTTGAACCCTCACAGCTGGTTATGAACTTATTCAGGGAAAGGTCTACCTTACCCCAGGCCCAAACACCTTCTCCAGCGATGGAGAAGCACCTCCATTTTCATAGTGGTTCTCAGTGGGGAACCTCCCAGGAACCATGGAGCCATGTCTGGAGACAACTGGGAAGGGGCGCGCCTGGCAGCGGGTGGGGAGAGACCAGGGGTGCCGCTCGCTGCCCTGCAGGGCACAGCACAGCCCTCCTCCAACACCGCTAACACCGAGCCCAAAATGTCAACCCCAGATGCCAACCGTGACCAGGTTGAGAAACTCTCACCTAGAGCTCTGGTCGCCTCACACACAAGTAACCATAACCCATGAAGCTCCATGGCCCTTCAGATCCACTCAGGAGAAATTAGTACAACTGCTTTAAATAGACTCAAATCCAGACCCTTTAGCGGACCCCAAATCACCTTGCTTGGTCCAGTTTCATCCCTAATGAGGAACTGCAGTATGTTATTCCACACACATAAATGCTCATATAAAGTAAGGAATCTCAATCATCAATACAGGGTGTACGCACCACCACTGGATTTCTTGGTAGTCTTCAAAACCACATGAAACTGCTATTAACATTAGCTGCATTTTCTGTCACACTTAATGATAAATAAATTATAGGTTTAAAAGCCTATCAAAATACAAGAAAGATATACTTTCCCCACAAACCTGGAAAAGACTGCACAAGAAACTAGAAATGTCAACATTGTGAAAAATACAGTAGTCCCATTTTAAAATAGAATACTATCAACCCCAATTCTGAACTAAACCTATCCAAGATGTGATAGACTAAGGTATTTGGTCTGAATATCATCAGCTCACCTCTTGACCTACTCAAAACTTGTATTCCCTAGTTGACAAAAACAGAATTGTTGATGCCAAGGGAATTCAAGGAATAAAGATCAGTTCTTTTAACACAACTGCTAAGGCAGTAAATAATTATGTAACACACACCCAGCTCACACAATAAAAAAGCCTGATGTGCATAATCAAAAGTAACCTTCCTTATTGAATTCTCGTCAGGTGCTTCTTCGTGGTCTTCACAACTGAGATTCACAACCTTGAGAGGCAGGTATTATTTTCTCCAGGTTAAGATTTTTTTTTTTTTTTTTAATATTTACCCTATGGTTTCTTCTGTTGCTCTTTTCTTTTTTTTTTTTTTTTTTTTAATATTTTATTTATTTATTTATTTATGGCTGTGTTGGGTCTTCGTTTCTGTGCGAGGGCTCTTCTCCAGTTGCGGCAAGTGGGGGCCATTCTTCATCGCGGTGCGCGGGCCTCTCACTATCGCGGCCTCTCTTGTTGCTGAGCACAGGCTCCGGACGCGCAGGCTCAGTAACAGTGGCTCACGGGCCCAGTTGCTCCGCGGCATGTGGGATCCTCCCAGACCAGGGCGCGAACCCGTGTGCCCTGCATTGGCAGGCAGACTCTCAACCACTGTGCCACCAGGGAAGCCCTCCAGGTTAAGATTTTTTAAAAAGCCTCCAGCAGGTAGACAACATGCCACAGGTCACACCGAAGGAAAATCGAATCCAGCTTGATGTAGACCCAAGTCCCACACCCTTTCTCCCACGGCCCTTTCTGCAGGGGGTCTTGGCACCTGGCGCCAGTACTTCACAGCAGGGCACACATCTGTTTCCCCACCCGCAGCTCCTTAGGTGGCTCTTCTACAGCCCATGCCCTCTGAGAGTCTGCGGGCTCAAGGAGCACAGAAAAATCAAAGTTCACCAGAGCCAGGCCCCTAGTTAGTTCAGTAATATCAACTCACCTAACACGGCTTAATCTTGTTCACCTTCTTTAGAGTGGATGACACCACCAGATTGGACACAACTAGCTGGACCAGTTCCACTTAGCCAGTGACCTAAAATTGCCTTTGATCAGAAGCAAACGTGGTTTGTGGAATGGGCTGGTTTTAGATGCCAAAAAAACAAATACAATGATTTTTTTGGAGCTAGACAAACACTGGGAACGCTTACTAGCAACCACAAAGTTAGTGTATTTGATCTTCCACGCTTGACGTCAAGACAAGGTTTTTAAATATCCTAGTATTTGGCTAGCTCTCAACTTAGCATTAGAGATGTTTAGAGATAATTGTAGTTAATAATGTTGACACATAAAAGGAAAGGGGGTCACTTACAAGAAGAAAACATGCAGATTTAAATAACAAACTAGTACCAAGAGCAGTAGTGTTCAACCCTGACACACGAGAGAAGCCTTGAGAAATGCAAATGCCGAGCCCCACTCCAGACCAACTGAGTCAGAGTCCCGGGGGATGGAGGGAGCAGTCGCATCGTTTTCAAACTTCCAGGGTCGGTTATGACGGACGGCAAGTGCTGAAAATGACGGCGGAGAGAGGGTTTGAGATAGGCGGTTCTGTGTGCAAACCTCAGCTCTGGTATTACCAACTGCGCACGCTGAGAAAACCCATAAATTCTCTGACGTTCCCTTTCCCCCCAGTGATGCAGCGTAAGTGGTCTTGACCACTTCGTGGTGCTTTAAGGATGAAGGCAAGATACATCTGTGTCACATAACACTGGGCCAATGTCACTATTACTCTTAAGATTCACTCTATCCATATTCTCTTAGAAGTAAAGGATTTAGTTCTAAAATGGGTAAACAGACCAGTCCTCAGAGGCCCTGAAACTACTCATCTTTGTCTCCTTCTATGATCTGGGTTGAAATCAAGTGACTTGCTACTGGAGCACGAAGGAGAAGGCTGCTGGTTCTGATTGCACCGAGGTGCTTTGTGGGCCAGAGGCTGGAACTCTGAGCACCCCTCGCCAGCATGAATGCAGAGTTTTGCTAGGAGCCTGAACCGAATGGGCCTCCGTTAGCCACAGAATCAAAAGTAGGTAACAACTGCATCAAAACACCTGTTCAAAGTGACGCTAGTATCCAGGAAGGCTGCTAAGCACTGTACAGTGCTTAATGCATCTGTACCTCACTTTGGCCCAATATCAGAGGTATAACCTCAACTTCACCAACAAAGGAATCGAAAGAAAACAGCGTGTCAAAAGTCTCCCAATTAGTAACTGGCATTTCCTGCATCTGAAGCCATGTTTACTTGATTCAAAATCCTACTCTCTTAACCAGTGAATTTACTGTACCTGGAATGAAAAGAGAACACAACACAGAAAGGATGAAAGCGCCACCCTGACTACAGTTTGATCTGCATCCTCCTAAGTTGGCTACTTCCTGGGTGAGCTAACTTACACACCTATGGCTCTAGAGAGGTATCAGTTGTCAGGTTTACGCAAAACAATCTTCTGGGATGTAGACTAACACGCAGACTTCCAGGTCCTACCTGCCAGTGATTCAGAAACTGTAGGTCTGCGATGGGGCCCCGAATCTGCCTTTTTAGCATTCATTCTAGGTTTCTCTAATACACATTGTTTCTATTTTGCTTCCTTTGAGAATTATGTTTCGATAGGTTATCTATGGCTTTTATTTTATTACTTTAAACCTATTGCCCTAAAACAGGAGGCTTTGGGCCAAAACAAGCCAGCCACCTGTTTTTGCAAATAAAGTTTTATTAGCACACAGCCACCCCAGTGCATCATCTATGTCTGCTTTCATGACTGCAGAATCGAGTATTTGCAACAGAGCCTGTATGGCCAACCAAAGCAGAAAATATTTACTGTCTGTCCCTTTACAGCAGAAGTTTGCCAACCCCTGTCCTAAAATGACTCGACTGCCAGACTTTGGCAGAAGTGTGGACCACTGATTAATTTAGAAATGCTTTTCTGTATCTAACATCGTCTGAGTTGTTCAGCTTCTGGGATTCAATGAGTGCATGAAAATGTATTTTATTCATGAAAAACATATCATTCATGATGTCTTGAGCCACGCCTGTCAGACGAGTGCTTAAATAAATTACATTATCTCCTTTTCCTACCTTCTGATGAGCCGCAAATCCAAAGGCAAGAGAAACAGATTTTTCTCTAGCAGATGACCAAGAAAAGCAGGTGTTCTCCATCAAATCTGCAAGACAAATGGAGAAAAATCTGAGGAATTCATTAAGAATCCTTCTTAACTTATTTACTTGAAAAAAAAAAAAAAAGTCAGGAAAGGCACAGACCTTTCCCTGTTGCCACATACTTAAAGAAATACCCAGATTGAGGGGAAGGGCCAACTGACATTGGTGGAGGTTAACTTCTTCCAACTGCTGACTGCCAGGAAAGTTAACCCACCTCTTCCTCCCCAACCGATCATTATGCAAAGGAAATAGTTGCCGCATTAGGTCAAGCTCCTTTGGACCAGAGAGGGAAAAGGGTACAAATCATCAAGCCAGAGGAAAGAAAAGGAGATGAGTAAGATCATAGTCAAGTGACCAGAAGGATGTAGTTTGGACCAGCAGCAGGAGGAGATGGCAAAGAAGACGTAGATCAATAGGAACTCAGAGGTGATGAAAGAGGACCTTATACGGTATAGGCACGCATGCGATGCTCAATGCTTGTTGAATGAACGTGCTTAGAAAAATAAAGCTGAATTGGGGGTTCCAAAGACAAAAGCAATGCTAGGAGTTCAAAGAAGGAAAATAAAAACATTATTTTTTTACACATAATCATCCGGTATCGTATGAATTATCTCTAAGTATCTTCCCACTAGGGAAAAATAAAAGCCCAAATTCCTCCCTTCAAGCTCGGTTTCCTGGAGGAGTTAAAGTCTTGACCAGGTCTACACTACATTTTATGCTCATTCCTTTGCCAGCTCCTCTGGCGTAAGTGGCGGGGTTCCAGGATCCGCTGTGGCTCTCCCCACCTTGGCTTGGTGCACTGCAGGTTTCACCATATGCTTCAACAGGAAGTATGTACTGTTTGCGGGATGCTACTTAGCTATTTTTAAGAGCTGAGCTACATGCAGGTATTTATGACTCTAGGTCCTATTTAGGGAAACAAAATCACTGCCAGTGCGAGGGCAGTGAACGTTTTAACGACCAACGATGTGGCCTCGGGATGGAGACGGTCTGGGGGAGCGAGTGGACCAGGCTCATTCCTCAGCCCCGGGAAAGCCAGCAGCTGCTCTGGCAGGTCGTTGTGTCTGATGCTAAGAAATGGTCATCGCTGGCGGCAGTAGGGTTCTGAGCTCCTACCTGGATTGCAAGAATGGCAGGGATTCTTAAACACTATTCATACCAAGGGACACATGGAGATTCTACTTTTGCTTCTATAGGTTAACCAGGAATCCTATAGAGTTTGTATTAGTCAGGATTCTCCAGAACGACCCTATGGGTAGGGTATATGTATAATGTATGTGTGTGTGTGTGTGTGTGTGTGTGTGTATATATATATTCCTACATGTGCATAGGATTGTGCTTTATACACATCAGTACACATCCCATACACATGCTCTAAGTACTCTAAGCCCAATTAACAATATGTATTCCAACATACATATATAGGATATATGTATCCTGTGTATGTGTGTTGTACATATAAAGAGATATATTACAAGAAATGACGAGGAATTGGCTCACACGGTTATGTAGGCTGGCGAGTCCAAAATCTGCAGAGCTGATGTCCCAGGTCAGCCAGGATAGACCCAGGAAGAGCTGACGTCCCAGTGCTAAGGTCATCAGGCAGGGTGAGCTATACTTTGAAAGCCTCCAGGCAGAGAATTCTATCTCACTTGGAGGAAGGTCAGACTGCTCTTCTATTCAGGCCTTCACCTGATTGGATGAGGCCCACCCACACACCCACATAAGGAGGGCAATCTGCTTTACTTCATCCACAAATGTAAATGTTAATCTCATCCAAAAAAAAAAAAAAAAAAAAAACCCTCCCAGAAAACACCCCAAATAACACTGGACCAAATATCTGAGCACTCCGTGGCCCAGTGAAGTTGACACATAGAATTAACCGTCACAGGGTTAATTCCAACTGAGCTGCCAATTAAATATTCTAGGTCCAATGCAAAGTGTTCTCTAATGCAAATTGGTTGACCTTTGATGAAACTTTGATTTTTGCATTGTAGCCAATCCGTGTTTATGAAGCCACTCACACCATTAAACAATCTTTCTGGATATTTAGAAAATGTCAATGCTTGAAAATGAGCTAGCCCACTTACATTCCATTAGGCAGCACAGAACACTATAAATAGAATAGATAGACATTTTCAGATTTTTTTTTCATCTTCTTTGTCAGTTTTCTTCTTAATCTTAGATAAAACAAAATTTGAATAATTCAGGGTTCCCCATACACTTTCTGGGCTCTCCTACCTGTATATTTTCATTCACTCTCTCCTCGAGGCTTTGAACACATTATCCTACCAGCTCTGGATAGATTATTCATTTATTCACTCATTCAGGTTCCCTTCAAATACTCACTTCTCCATTAATATCTATTTGAACTCTCTCACTCAAAAAATCTTTGACTCATTTGAGAGGTCATATATTGTATTCCCAACTTTTGAATTCCACTTGCTTCTTTCTTTCTTCCTTCCTTCCTTTCTTTCTTTCTTCCTTCCTTTCTTTTTCTTTCTTTCTTTTTCTTGTTTTCGGATGTAGTTTCAATGTTCAGATGAGTCTGTAAAGCTCCTTGAAAACACAGGTAGTACATGATTACCTTTTTCAAGGGCTAACATGAACCTAAGTACTCAGCGAATATTGAATGGATATGAATGAATGCACGTGTGAGTGAGAATACGTAGTGAAACAATGTTTCTTGCTGAGCAGCTATTTTAGTAACACACCACAGTCCCCCCTGACTTTCCTGCCGTCATCTGACTTGCATATGGTCTTGAATCCTGGCAAGTTCTGGAAGGCATGCAGCCTGCTACAGCCGGCAACTGCCTAATCTCACCTCCCCACCCCAGCCCCCCTTGCTTTCTCCAGCCTTGAAGTCACCATCAGAGAGGCCCGTTTTAGCATTTCCATATTTCTACATAAGAGATAGCAGATTTCACATTTGGTAAAATGAGCTCATATAAAATTCATCCGTGTCTCTTGGATTAGGTTATTTTGACCTTCAAGATGTTCAGGCAGGCCCATCTTCGGGAACTAGCTGGGTTCAGCGTAGAGGAATGTAAATTATGAAATTATAAGGGCGCACCTATTTTTCTTTTGAGGTTTCTGGATGCATGTTAAACTTTTAATTATCTGACATTTTATTTTAAGTCTTCCCTTACTGTTTTGAAAGCAAAGAGAAGATGCAAAAGACCTTAATTCTTACAGAAAACCAAGCCACCCCTTCCACTAAATTTTGTTGGGTATTCAAATTCTAACTTCACCAGGTAACTGAGTGAGATTCTTCTTGGAGTGAAATGATGAAAATCAGCTCACTCAGATCTCTGTAACCTTTGAGCCAAATGAGAGAACATGAGAGAACACATCTTCCAATCAGACACATATATTGGCTATAACTGCAATTTGGGAGAAATTTTTCCAAGAACATCACAGGTTCTAAGTAGAGAGTGATGTTCATTGCAGGGACTTTCACGCCATGCACCAAGGTAGCTCAAAACAGTGGGAAAAAAACATTAGCTTGACTCAGCAATCTCACATACATCTTTGTTTTAAAACACTCTGGAGCTTAACACAAAATGAATCAGTAGACCTAAATGTAAAACACAGAACTATACAACTTCCGGAAGAAAACAGGAGGAAAAAGAAATCTTTGAGACCTTAGGTTATGCAAAGATTTCTTAGATACAACACCAAAAGCATGATGTATAATTGAACAAATTGGTAAAGGGACGTCATTAAAAAATTTTTTAAGTCAGCTGTTTGAAAGACATTGCTAAGAAAACGAAAAGACAAGGCACAGACTGGGAGAAAATCTGTGCAACACATATAGGGTAATACTGATAAAATGAGGACATTGCTTCTCATCAGATACAAAGCTGGGCAGAAGATTCATGATACAGCAATTTTAAAGTGCTGGAGAATAAAAGAGTAGAAAACAAAACAAACAAAAAAAACCTCTGTCATCCTCACATAAACAAAACCTGTGAAAACTTCTCACCAGTCAACCTAACTACAAAAACACTTAGAGGAGTTTCTCCAGGCTCTAGGAGGAAGATACCTGTGGAAAATCGGGGGCTGGAAACAGTAAATATGTGGACAAATATTAAAAAGATATTTTATTTTTTTCTTCATTTCCTTCAAAGAAAATTGACTGTTATCAAGCAAAAATAGTAGCATACTACTGTGGGATTTATACCATAGTAAATAAAGTAAAATCATTAAGTAAATAAGTAAGTAAATTAAGAAAGTAAATAAGAGGTAAATTAATGATGACAGACAGTAGTTCAATGCACAGAAGTGAGGTAAATGGCAATATACAGGGAAGTGGTAATAATTCATAAGAGATCAGGATTAATTAATTTTGCACATTGAGGTTCTGACACCAAACATGAAAAATAAAGAAAGAAAGAAAGAGAGAGAGAGGGAGGGAGGGAGGAAGGAAGGGAGGAAGAGAGAGAAAAAAAGACAAAGAGAAAGAAAACAAGAAAGAAAAGGGAAAAGGAAAAGAAAAAAAAAAAGGAACTACAAAATTTTAAAGCAAATAAAGTACAGCTAACAATCCAACAGAGGAGATAAAATGGAAGAGCAGAAATAACGTGTTTAATCCAAACACAGACCACCAGCCCTTTCATTTATAACTATTCTTAGAATTAGAAATATTTCATGCAACTGAAATTTATACTCAGCTCATCAAAAAATATTGATTGATTGGCAATCTGTTAGCCATGACATCTTTAAAATCCTTTGAATATTCTGAGGTCCAAAAGACAATGTTTTACTATCTCTTTACGAAATCCAAGTTCTGAAAGATGCAAGCAGAACTCCAACTTTATCCTTCATGTCTTAGGAAATGAAAGTGACTAGATAAACAAGCAAACCTTCAAAAGACCTATTATTGATACATCTCAGTGAAATATATCTCATCAAGGTTTTACCCTCCTCCCATCTAGTTTTAGGGGGAAAAAGTAAGGTTTTGATTATTTCTCCTTAAGTTGCTCTTTGGGAAGTCACCAGCATCTTATTCCCAGAAAATGGATAAAATATATCCAGCTCTTGGTATTTTTTTCTAAATAAATTGAATTGTGGCTTATTTGATTTACAAAATTTTTAAAGGAAAAAAAAAAAAAAAAGACAAATATACTGTAGCTACAAAACTAGTTTTTAAAAGATTGGAGGCAAATAGCCTCAGAATAACCCTGAACACTCCTTTGATGATACACTCCCCAAGAAAATTTTTTTAAAGTAAATAATTGTATACGTATTTGGTTAGTGCAAAAGCTGATTGTCTTTTCAGACAACCTTCTTGATGTGGTTGGAAATTGTAACAAGTTTGGAAAGCAACTGGACATTTTATAGCTTAGATATTCCCTCCTTTGCTTTCTGCTTTCAGAAATGGAATACTTCGTGATAGACAGAACGGCCAGAGGCATGAAACTCAACCGGGAAGAAATATTATAAACTATAGATAGCCTGCCTGTACCCTTCTGAATGATATCCCTTCATATGTGTTGGGCATTTCTTTCCCTGGCTCTTCCTTCCACCCAATTTCCTTTGCAAGCCACAATAGAGTACAACCAAGAAAATGTTTCACAACATTTCTGAAGATGCCAGTGAGAAATATTGTATCTATTCACTACTGTACTTTGATATTTGACTGAACCTGGAAAATTACATTGGGTTGTTGGTGGTTTTTCTGTTTTGTTTTGGTACAAAATTACTTCTTTCCAAACGAGGTAGGAGGAGATGAAAGAAAAGGATATCCTATTAATGCAGTGGTATTACTGCCTTAAACGATCATCAGGGAGGAAGGTCTCAAGTGCTTGTGGGGAAGTGAAAACTGCACCCAGTGCTGCTGAGGGCTTTGCAGAAAGCTGCACTTACTTACCGTCCCCGTTAAGCACCAAACAAGAACCCATGGAAAATGTTCCACTTTGGCAAGAGGAGAATCAGTCTTGGTGACTGAATGGCCCAGGGCCTTGTCCAGTTTTTGGTACTACAGCCAAAATGTACTGTGGATGTGTCTTTTTCCGTCAGCAAGGCCTTTCTTTCCAGCATTAGAGCAGATGTAACTGAGCCATGAAGCTTCTCAGGATTTCTCTTTGTCTCAGTCACGTCAATTCCATCGCCGTTACCAAGAGTAACGGCGATGGAATTGGCATTCCCTCATCGCCTCAGCGTGCGGTCTGCCCTTCCATGGACCAACCAAATCCATCTCTTCCCATCTTCTCACACCTGCCCCTACCTGGGTATTTTAGGAAGAAAATAACAGAATTTGGTTATATCCCTCCCAAAGTACCCGGGGAATGAGAACATATCATTATTTTAAATTGTTCCATGGAGCTAAGTCTTCATCACATTGCATTTTTTAATTACTCGGATAACAGGGGGGAGGGTGGGAAACGCGGGGTTGCTCATCAACAGACGTAACGTTTCAATTATGCAAGATGAGTAAGTTCTAGAGGTCACCGGTGCAATGCTGCACCTAGAGCTAATAATGCTGTATTCTACACTTAAAGTTTTGACAAGTGGGTAGATCACATGTGTTCTTAACCACAATGAAACAAAATGAAAAAAAAAAAAAAAGCCTACTTGGAAAACACTAAAATAATAATATAGTAACAATAACTACCTTTTTGTGTACTGCTTTAATACCAGAAAGTGAACCAACTCTACATGTATTTGCTCTATTTCTCCAATACTCCTCCTAATTTAAAAAAGGGTTAAACAGAGTCTTAAAGAGCTTATTAAAGCAACTGACCCAACTCCGTACATAATTTGCAAAGCCTGGACTGGCCCCTCAGTCGGGGTGATTCCAAAGCCTGCGCTGAAGCTGAAATTTAATGCAGACACTCAAATCACCTTGATGTATCCTTACTCTTTTTAGAGACTAGCAGCCTGTTTAGATTAGGACAAAGTATCAAATGTCACAAGACAGAATTTCCATTTTATCCGTGAAAAATCAAAGGAGTTTTTAACTTAGGGTATTTCCCATCTTAATTGCATCTGATTCTGATTGCTCCTTCATTCTGTCTCCACTTTGTGTAAATATACCCATCCTGCACTGCAATGAAATCTTATTAATTCAGACCCGGCTTGTTTGGAATTTGTGATACTTTTGACCGAGACAGGCTGGGCTTACATTAACTTTTCTGTTATCTAAGAAGAAAGAATTTTTGAAGAAAGTGAATTCTATTAGAATGATTTCCTGGAGTTTAATCTGCCTAAGAAAATATAGCAATTCTCCAGAACCCAGCAGCGACAATTTGCATGTAAATGATTCGTTTTCAAATATCTCTTATGAAGTGATCGAAGACAGCCCACAAAACATGGCAGCACTCAAACATTATTTCAAGTTACCCTACATGGTTCAAAGAACTTACAGAAGTAAGGGACTTCCCTGGTGGCTCAGTGGGTAAGACCCTGTGCTCCCAATACAGGGGGCCTGAGACTAAGACCCAGCACAGCCAAAATAAATAATTTTTAAAAAAAGAACTTACAAAAGTAAAAATTTAAGAGACCACCTATCATAATACAAGCTGTCCATTCCCCCAGTTATTTTCAAATAACTTCACAAATGCACTTGTTTTATGTGCTGTTTTTTAAGTCACGTTTTGTGAATACCTTTGGGGTTGGTATGCCCGTAGCCTTTGAAGAAGCTGTACATTGCTCTACGAATTTTATTTGTTTTCATTTGTTCTAACCTGAGCTTTCGACTGAGAGACAAAGATACTAATCAGGGCTCTGCCTTTGATACAGTTGGAGTTTGGGCAAATCATTTTGTCTCTGAACCTACTTCCAGTAAAAAGAGATAAAGTATCCAACTTACATGTGATAGTGAAAAAGTAGATGATGTAAAGCAAAGGGAAACATCTAACATTGTGCCTGGCACCAGAGCAACAGTATAATAAGTGAGCATTTACTTCTCTCCATCCTTTCCTTACACGCCTGCCACCCACTCTGGGCATCTATGTGCAGTAAAGGTGGTTTTAAAAGTGACCAAGGAGGGACTTCCCTGGCGGTCCAGTGGTAAAGACTTCCCCTTCTAGTGTAGGGGGTGCGGGTTCGATCCCTGGTCGGGGAGCTAAGATCCCACATGCCTCCGGGCCACAAAACCAAAACATAAAACAGAAGCAATACTGTGACAAATTCAATAAAGACTTTAAAAAACGGTCTACATCCAAAAATCTTTAAAAAAAAAAAAAAAAAAAAGTGACCACAGAGATGAGTGCAAACGACGCTGCCCATCTGATTCCATGCCCACCTGCTTCCCCCTTCCTCTCTGAACACCCAGCCCTCACCCCTCTCCCCATCCCAAGCCAATTCTCTAGAAAAGACTTCAGAAGACTCAGAAGGGTCTTACAGAGTTTTAGACATATAGCATATAAGACCGACATATAACAACGGAAAAATAATAATAAAAGCATTGGCGCGTGCCCGGTAAAGCTGCCCCACTGCTCTAAACCTCAGGCTCCACGTACCACCGAGAAATGAAGAAGAGGAAGAGGGAAACGAAGCCGCTTCAGGAAGAGGACGACTTCCTCTGCTGCCTGGGACTTTGCGCTGCGACCAAACCGTGTCTTTCCTCTTGATCCTGGTCTGGTTATGATGTGGATTGCCGGCCAGGGGCTCTCTGAACCGACAGATCCAAGGGCCACTTGGGCGGCAGCTGTGTTAATAAGCAAATACTTTCAGAATCTGGCAAGGGTTCTCAGTGCCACTGTCATCAGGATGTGTTTCACAGTCACCAGAGTCATGATGAAGTTTGTGGATAAAGACGTAAACTTACAGTTGTATCTGTGCTTGGCCCTGGGGGATGCACAGATCGTTAACATCCATTGGGATGGAACGAGAAGCGCATTTTCTCATGTCAGTTTGCACAGAAATATGCAGCTGACGCGGACACTCTGCTCCTCCCCGGGGCAACTGCGGCCAGGAGGAAGGAGGGAAGGGGTAGCGCACTAGCAATCCAATGCCTGCAGGTTCCACTCACAGTAAACCTTGCGGTCACCATGGTAACACTGTGGTGAGAAGCATCATCCCCATCACAATTCCCCCTCCTCCTCATCATCATGTCATCCTTGATCTACAGACAGGATGCTGAGAAGTCGGAGGTGGTGAATGATTCACCTAGATCCCGGAAGCCACAGGCTCATTTCTACACACGGCGCTGTGCAAACACCCCCAGTTCAAAGAAGGCAGCTGTGGCATTTGAACCCACTTCTGCCGCTTATCGGCGTGTCTCTAACGACATCATTTTTTTTTTTTTTTTCTGAAAAATAAGAGGGTTGAGTGAGATAATACATGTACGAGGTATAGAGCTGCGTCTGCTCCAAAGTCGATACCCAGAGGAAGATCCTTTCCGCTTACACTCCCTCCCGCCAGCCGTCTTTTCTCTTCCAACTGACAGAAGAATCGGGAAACAGATAAGAATTGACAGCACGCCACAGTACTACTGCCAACTCTCGAAGTTTGGGGGAACCAGTCTTCCTCTTTAAAACACTTCAGGAAAAGAAAGAAAAGAGACTGTATAAGCAGCTCTGATTTTCCTGTCTATTGCTGCACTTCTGAACTTCACCACTAAAATAACGCCCGCCAGCCTGCGCAGTCTGAAACGGCTTTCTGATCTCTGATCCAGTACAAACACAGGAACTAAATTATACTTCCAACCAATCAATCCAGGTCCTCTGAAAAGGAAAAGCATTTTCCTGGACTGACAGATGAACTTGAATCAGAAGAGAATGCTTTACATTCACAGGTGGGCCAAGGGATTCACAAACCGCAAGACAGGGCGAAAGTCCCTACCCCCAGATTAACCCTGACTCTGTTCTCAAGGCAGGAAAGAGACGTAGAGTGCAAGGATTTTAGAGTAATCTGAAGGCACCTTTCATAAAGGCCTGAGCACCTACAGAAACCTCTAAATAGAATCATCAGGATCTCAAGAAACGTAATTCATCATAGCCATTTTTATTTGTAAAAAGCCCTTTCTGGAGGTCTGCCATAAAATCAGCATATTCACGTCACTTGGGAACTATTAATCTAACAAAATATCAGCAACACAGAATGACTTGGGAAAGGTACTGGGCAGAAAATATAAATATCTCCAGACTAACGTGTGGGGTTGGGGGGTTAAGGGGGAAGGAGGATTCTCGCAGAATCCTTATTAGCTCAAATATCTGGCACATATAGAATTTTCCAACTCGGCCATCTACAGAGGAACCAAATCAGTAGGACCATTAGAACAAAAAGGACATGCTGCTTAGCTCTTTTTTCATTTTGCAAACACCAAAATGTTACATAATGATCGCAGTAAAATCTGGAGGTATAAATATTAAAAATGAAAACAAAATAAAATAAACTGTAATTCCATTAATGCAGAGATGCCAACTCCTCACATCTTGGTGCATGTCTTTCCAGATAGTTTTATATGCACAAATATCTAGGTTTTGTTGTTTATTGCTAGAGGCCACTGTATTTGTTTTACAAAAATGGAATCATAAAACAGGAACTTTGTTTCTTACACCAGCGGCCCAAGACTATTGTAGAGAAGTTAGAAAATTTAAGTAAACAAAAAGGAAAATGTTTTAAATCATCTAGTTCTCCAATACTTGATATCTCTTTCCCCTGATATTTTCGATGCACTTTTATACACTGAATACAAATTTCTTTTATAAATGTTGCGGTTGTATCAAAGATATTCTGTTACCTGATTTCCTCACGAACCCTGAACATTTTTCATGTCAAAAAGATGCATCGTTACTGTTACTAGTCTCCTTGTCCACCCTTATTTCTGGAAAAGAAATTTCGGGTTCAGAAGGTATATAATTTATCCACTCCAAAGCACGGAAGGAGAGTAGCCATCTCCTCACAGCCTAGCCAATGCTGAACCTCATTGTTCGTTTCTTATCATCGTCGGTTTCATGGAAGAAAAATGCTATGCTTAGTGTTTATTAAATCGAATTCACCTTGAAAAATGCCTGTGTTCATATGTTTAACTTTCAGGACTTGACTGTGCACCAGGCACTATTATAAGTACTTAATAACTATTAATTTAATTCTCTCAACAACCTTATTAAATAGATGCTATTACTATCACTCCCATTTCATAGATGGGAAAACTGAGGCACGAAGAGACAAATTAACTTAGCTAGCAGCAAGAGAGCTGGCAGTGGATGCCAGAATTCAGACCAGGCAGCTGGGCTCTGGAATCCACTTCCATATCGTGGCACTTGGGTCCTCTCCACATCCTTTCGTACGAGCAAGGTCCCCACACAAATCTGCTTCTCTTACTGCCAGCGAAGCACTTTCTAAATACTCCCAGCAGATTTTCCCTTATATGATAACAATACCCCATGGCTGTAAGGCTGGCTGCAAGGGAGGCTTAGAAAATACACAGGGAGCAAAAAGGATTCAGATGACTCTGATTGGCTGACAAAACGATTTGACTCACCCCCTGGGGCTTGGCTCACCACCTGGGTGGCGGTAAAATACAGGGTGCTGTTTGCAAACAAGAAGCAGGGGTGGTAGCGACAGCTGCCGAGTGAGCAGCTCAAGGGGTCTGCCTCCCAGGACCACGTGCCCAGTGTCAGCAGCTGCGAGTGGAGGTCTGTGACCCAGACCACAGTGGCAGCAACTGTGGACCAAGATGCCACACGTAAATGGGAGTCTCTAATCGAAGTAACGGCTCAAGAGGAACAGACCAGAGCTCTGGTTCCAGTTTCAAGACTGATGAAAGTGAGATTTGCCTTTCAGTATAAGCCAGTTCCCTTCTGCGTGTGTAAATGTCTCCGAGTGAAGGAACGGGATTCTCACAGGGTGTGGAGAGCCTGGGAGAGGGCAGACCAAGAGGCGCATCACACAGGGCTACAGCAGCCCACAGGACAGGTATCACAGATGGGGCACTAAACCCACCGCTCAGGCAACCGGCCTTAAATGGTATGCAAGGCTCAAGAGGCAACCAAGAACCAGAACTTAGGGAGACAGCTCATGGATGACAGTCAAAAGCCTTAAGCTGAGAAATCTAAAAACTGGCCAGAGCGCATGAGACGCAGGCCAAAGTTCTGGATCCTTATTGGATAGGAGGAAAGTGAGGAAGACGATGCAGAGCCGGGACAGCATCTCAAGTTCAAATCCAGGTACAGCGACACAGTAATGTACACCTGCAGCCCTGTCCTCCTGCCCCAGCCGGCCGAGGCTGCCTGCGTGGGCTCCTTTGGAGAGCCAACAGGGGCTGTGAGAACAGCCTTCTCTCTGGTGACTCTTCACAGAGAGTGGCCATTGCACATATTTACTTGCTGAGGCTTCTGTGAGTTAAAAAGCTGGGTGATTTATCCAGATGACTCAGCTTTTCAAAGCTGTGAGCTGGAAATCACTCCCGCGCTCCTTCCATCTGCACGCTCGCCAGCTCCGTCCTATATAAAACCTAATCACACAGACTTACTTGGTTATGCGAGTTGCAATTCCACGTTCAAAGGCCCCCAGCATTTTCTGCGTTTTTAACTGGTATGAAATTGGAGCCAAATAGATAAATGAAGTGAGGCGCTCTTGCCCCAGGCGTAAGTTACTAAAGCTGTGAAGACACTAAAGAAATAAGGCACGTGGCAGGATCTCTGTCCCTGAGCCGGGACTCAGTGAAGACCTCAAAAAGGCCCTCACGTGCACACGTGCCCGCCCACCCAGACGCATATACACTTGCTAATTTAAGCCAGCAGAGAAGCTCCTCTTCTGAGTATCACCCGCCCTTTCATACTTTACCCCCAACCTTTAAAGGATCAGAATATGTTTCTTATTGGAAAATGTAAAATCAATCAATCAATCCATCAATCCATAGAAATGGCCCCCATGATTGAAAACAGAAGCTGGCCATTAAGACGTTCTCGTTGGGGGAAAAAAAAAAAAAAAAAAAAAACTAATGGAAAGTCAAATGAAATGGAACACCACCAGTGCATTTTATCAACTGCATGTCGAGAAACCACACCCAACACATTTTATCAAAGGAATGACAGACACGCTAGACTGTTAATTACCTACAGGTTTCTTTTCTAAATTTATATCCCTCGTGGGATGAAGGCTGAACAAGGAATACGCTGGCAATAGCATGCTGGGGAGGAAGGTGGGTTCGCAGGGACTCAGAAATCCATGGACCTCCGTTTCTCCATTTCTAAGTCACGGTTCAGCTGAGCCAGAAAACCACATGCCTGTGGGGCTGGTATCTTACTGGCAAGGTGACATTCCACCAATCAAAACACCTGATAGCATCTGCCCTGCACTTGGTTTTTTTTTTCTCCTTGCTTTGTCACCAGCTTTTTAAAAGGGTGGGGAGGAAAAGAAGTCATGAAATTCCAGGTTAATCTCATGGTATAGACACACAGCTTAATTGTTACTTTATTCTGTCTCTACTGCTGGAATACTAACCTTGATTTCAGAGAATCCGACAGGAAATATTCATAAAGTCATTGATTCATTTATCCTCCCTCTCTCCCTCTTTCTCTCTCCTAAATGCCCAGAGCTAAGCAGAATTTAAAACTCAAGACAGAACAGCAATGGAATTTTGAGGAAATTTCTTTTTCGTTGACAGTGATATGGGACTATTTCTCACTGTACTTTTGCCAGCAGGAGCTGGCTGTGAATTTGGGAAAGAGTATGGCTGAAAGCTGACAAAAGGGAAGAGTATTTGTGACTGTAGGTGAGCGTGTGTGTGTGTGTGTGTGTGTGTGTGTGTGTGTGTGTGGGGTGCAGGGCAGGGACAGGCAGGAAGTGATAGTAAATTGTTCTTGCTCCCTGGGGATCCATCCTTACCCGGTCACTGAAATAACAGAGTCCAACAGAAGGTATTTAGCCTAAGGGAGAGGGGGGTTCCGTTCTGCAAAGGTCCCTTTATTCAGGATGCTTCCTGGGATTCCTGATTCATGGTCTGGAGCTGGTTTGGAGGGAAGAAAATGTGAGCAAGTCTTTGAGACTATCTGGTAACGGCAGTCCCAAGAAAGTGTGAAACGTACGTTTTCATACAGAAGCGCAGCGCACTTCATGTTTTCTCCCTTCAGGGGGAGAGGAAAGATCCATCTAACTTTCCAGGTGCTTCAGTTCTGAGGCTGGGAGACCGTGTCCGATCTTTTCTCCTTTCGAGCAGACCCGTGGAAGCATCCCTCCGCTTCTCCTGTGCCTGCCCTTCCCCTTGGAGGGGGCGGCCCTGTGTGCCGTGCTCTGTAGGAGCCACTTTATCAGGCCTGGAGCCGGGCTTGGAGGGATGGGGCAGCGAGGGAGCAGCCAACAGCACAACGGAGCTTTGTGTCAACAGTGTCCCGCGCTGATGTGAATGAATTATAAATATCGCACAACGAGCCATTTAAACAAAAATTCTTCCAAATATTACGCTCCCACATGACGGGTGGCCGAGTGGAAGGAAAAACCTTCCATCTCATCCCAGCAGAAGTTCACAGCAGCCCAGGAGCTGCAACACCAACTGTAGAAACACTTCATGTTTAGATCCACTTAGCGGTTGGAAAAAACAACTTTTTTTTTTTTTTTTTTTTTTTTTTTTTTTTTTAATGTTTAAGAGCTGCTCTAGCAAGTGGAAACAGCAACTCCTTGTAAACAAACCTAACATGAAGATACGTCTTGGTGGTGGAAAACCTAACTTCATAAAGTCAGATTTCCGAGATTTTTTTTTTCAGCCCCTCGGAGACTTCAAAAGCAACCACATTCTGTCAGTTGACGCAGCAAATAAACAGACGCGGATGAGAGCGTTTCCATATCGTATGTCAACTGCATGTGTGTCTGATAAAGTGCATGCAAGCTCGGGGACCCGCTCACGGTGGAGAAAATCAGTTATGATGAAGAGCAAGCATGCTTTCAGCTCGGCAGCTGCTCCGTAAGGGACATCGGTGACAGTGTTCAATGTGATGTGAACACTTTGAGGCTGTTTCCAGACGCATCTCTCTCTTTCCAGCTACCATCGTGGTACTAATTACCTGTGTCCGTTCTGAAGCACGGGGTCTGACTCTCCACTGAAAATCCATCCCGTCAACCAGCTAGGTGGGGCAGTGCCACGGAGGCAGGCCAGAGCCCACATAGAAAACCATACCCCCAGGGCTTCCCTGGTGGCGCAGTGGTTGAGAATCTGCCTGCCAGTGCAGGGGACACGGGTTCGAGCCCTGGTCCGGGAAGATCCCACGTGCCGCGGAGCAACTAGGCCCGTGAGCCACAACTACTGAGCCTGCGCGTCTGCAGGCTGTGCTCCGCAACAAGAGAGGCCGCGACAGTGAGAGGCCCGCACACCGCGATGAAGAGTGGCCCCCGCTCGCGGCAACTAGAGAAAGCCCTCGCACAGAAACGAAGACCCAACACAGCCAAAAATAAATAAAAATAAATAAATAAATAAATAAATTTTAAAAAATTATTAAAAAAAGAAAACCATACCCCCTTCCTCAATGTCAGCCCTATTTCTCTGTAGAATAGAAACAATTCAGGTTTATTCATTGGATGGCGCTGTCAGCGCCTCACCAAAAATCTCATTGGAAATCTACAACTAGAAAGTAATACACTTCCACTGTGCTAAAGAACTACTCTTTAAGGGCAAATATCCATCTGCATCTTGTAGCAGGAACTTCTTCTTGTGTCCTAGCTCCACTTCTTTCCCTCAGAGTCAACGTGAGCAGGTCACTTCACCAGGCTGTGTTTCAGTTTCCCCACCTGTCAAATGCAACAATTATCCCCACTTCATGTAAATAATAAATGAGACGTACGAATCTGAAAAGCATCTGGCACTGTGGCTGACGGGTAGTAAGTGCTCAATAAAAGGAGGACGTTGGTTTCCTATGAGTTTACCTGAGCAGTGGTTTTTAGTAACTAAGCTCAACTCTCAAAGAATATGAGTACTTTGCTGGAAAAAGGTCACTGTTTAGGACAGAGCTGGGGAGAAGTCAGCCTTGAGTTCTCCAGACAAGTGGTTTCTGTACAGTGAATCCACCCGTGTGTTGGGGAAGTTGATCTTTAAGGGGTGTGGGAAAAAAAATGTTAGAACCGCTATTTTGTTATTGATCTCAGCTTGCGTTTCCATTCTGTGTGTGATTTATAATGTATTAAAAAATGTTCACATAGTATCACATGTATATAATATATAAATAAATAAAACAGATATTGGGTACTTTTTTTTTTTTTTGCTGGGAATGAAATGTGTGGAGACAAGGGGCATCCAAATCAGAGCCACATGTCTTTGGGATCTAGGAACATAAAGTAAAGGAGGTGGCATTGACATGTAAGTTGCTGGGAGATGGTCCTAGGGTCCGAAGAAAGAAGCAAGGTCAAAACAGACTCACTGGATATCCAAAGACACCGCCATGTCCTGACCCAGAAGCCAGGGAACCCAAGCTCCGGGTCTGAGAAGTGATGCCTCCAGGATCCCCCAATGGCAGAAGTGTCCCGAATCTCATCCCACGGGGGTTTTCCATGACCTCATTCTGCCTTTTTGTCCTGTAACTGTTTTATAAACCAATCCTAGCACGGCAGTGGCTCAAATTTGCTCTCACATCACAGTCATCTCATAGGCTTGTCTAATCATTGTTGGGTCCTTCCCCAGGATTTCTGACTCAGCCCACTTGGGCTGGGGACCAAGAATTCGACTTTCTAAGGAGCCCCAGGGATGCCGTGATGCTGAGGCTGTGACCCGGAGGACCCACCGCCATAATCACTGGCTTCCAGTCGGGAGCTAACTTCCCATCGATGGCCACAGATCGTCGAAATCTAAATAACCCTGCTTTAATCGTACCAGACTAAATACAATTGTGGGAATAAGGGAAGTTTATTTCTGACGAGAAAGGGGGAAGAAAGAAGAAAAGGAACTCACAAGTACTGCATTTGTACTGTGGGTAGAGGACTTCATGCTAGAGAGGCAACTGTGACCAATAAACGACGCAAGTAAGTCCATTATATAAGATGCGGTGACGATAAATCCGAGGCAGAAAGACAAGGAAGGAAGAAGAGCAGTGGAGGGCGGGCTGTCGTTTGGGTTCCGTGCTCAGGGACGGCCTCCCCTGAGAAGATGCAGCAGGACATGAAGGAAGGAGGGAGTCACCTGCGTTCCAGGCAGAAGAAACACGTGCCAAGGTCCTGGGGCAGGAGCTCACCCCATGTGCTTGAGGAAGGGGTGGGGGGCGGCTGTGGCCAAAGGAAGGTCAACAGGCCAGGGTACAGGGTGGAGTCACAGGGCTACGGGAGAAGGTGGCAGGGAGACCACGGGCAGCTCGAGCGTCGCTGTGAGAACTCTGGCTTCTACTCTAAGACGAGAAACCACGGAGAATGTCATGATCTGACTTATGTATTAACAGCCTCTCTCGAGTCTCTGGGTTGAGACGGGACTCTAAGGCCCCAAGAGAGCGGTCAGGAGGCTACTGGCATAGCACGGGGAAGCAAGGGCGGCGGCTTGGACGAGGTGTCCTGATACAGGTGGCAGGTCAGCAGCTCCTGAATGGCTACTGACTTACAGAGCCAGCAGGGTGCGTCTGCACGGGGGTAAGACAGACGGGACTGAGCCCAGGCAAGCACGCAGCTGCCGTGCCCTGGGGTAGGCCGAGACTCACACAGGGCCTGGCACGTGCCACGCAGCAATAACACGTGAAATAAATAAATCCCAGGGTTGGCTGGTTGGTTGGGTTTTGGCTGCACCGCGTGGCATGCGGGACCTCAGCTCCCCGACCAGGGATCGAACCCGCGCCCGCCCCCTGCGTTGGAAGCGCGGAGTCTTAACCGTTGGACCACCAGGGAAGTCCCTCCCCATTTTAAAGAAAAAAGATCTGAAGCTCACAGACGTCAATGTGCTGACAGAGTCAGGATGGAAAAGCAGGCCCACCTGGCCTACAGGCCCATAATTCTCCGTAGAGCCGTCTGGGATGTTCCCAAGGAAGTGAACCAGAGCAGAGGGAGAGACAAACAGCCTCTCTGGTTTCCGTTCTGAGCGTATCATGATTCTTCTTGCCCAACCTGACGGAGGCTCTGTCCAAAGGTCACAAACCAGGGACCCGCTGGCCTAATAAGGCTCGCTGCCATGTTTTGCTTGGCCCTCGAAGCTTTAGAAAAACAAGTCATGTCTGAGTGCCTTGAGGCCGGGTTGGTCCTCTCCAGCTCGGCCACACACACACCACTCCCTCTTCCTGAAATCTGCGCCCTTCAGATCCTACCTGCTCGGCCCCGGAAGATGCTTGACTTTTCTACCAGCGATTCAAACCGACACGCCGATGGGAAGTTAGCCACGGGGCAGCGCAGGGCGCTAGAAAGGAGTCCACGGAACCAGACAGATGTGGGTTCACACCCGGCCCTGTTGTTTATGATCCGTGTGGGCCCAGCCACTTCACCTCTCTCCCCCCATCCGTCAAGCGGGGAGAACGGTGACCACTCTGAACTACTGCCGCCGAGACCTCCACGTGACCTACACAAGCACGGCGGGCGCTGCACACGCGGTCGCGACCACAGGGCGGGTGTTGGCGTGCTCTCCCTGTAAAGAGCCAGGCAGGTTAGTATTTCAGGCTTTGCAGGCCACACAGTCTCTGTCTCAAATACTCAGCTCCGGCACGGTAGCATGAGAGCAGCCTTAGAGAATGCGTAAATGAACACACGGCATAAATAAAGTCTCAATACAACTGTATTTATAAACACAGGTGGAGGCCAGATCGGCCATCGGGCTGTCTTACTTCAGCACCTCCCCTCCCCATTCTGCTCTATCTCGTCCCCTCTCTGCCATCCAAATAAAAAGTCTCTAGTTCTGGGGCAAAGACTACTTCATATTCTTTTAATCCAACCTGTAAGGTGACATCCGCAGTGATAACTAGTGGCTGCTCTATTGCCCCATCAGAAACGCAGAAGCAGCTTCTTCCGTGGCCTGATTTCAATGAGCGTCGGGCAGGGCCGGTGGGAGTGACTTTCCCCGGGAGCGAGGCGTCCCCAGCACAGGCCGGGCTCTCCTTGGTTGGACGTCTCGCATGTGTTGGTTGGACCGTGCTCGTTGCTGGACTTATGGAATCCCGGCCTTACGGAGGCCGGCCGCCGCTGCTCCCCGGCAAGTTCAAGGACACGGAGAGAGGGCTGAGGTGCCTGGAGTGAAGTTGGCCTCGTGTTCCATCCCAACCCCAGGGGGAGCAGGAAGGCTTCCACGCCCTTGGCATTGGAGTGCCCCGAGCAGCTCTGCAGCCATGTTTCCCAGCCTTGGACCTAATCGGGGCTTTGATTTGCAGGCCTTGAGGGAGGAGCGGCTGGCCTGTTCCCACTGGGTTATTTTGGGAGCCGGCATGAGAGGGGAAGGCATTGAGTTCACCATCCGCACCACTGGGCCGTGTGGACCGGGCTTCTGCGTCAGCCCTGGAGCACCCTGGGGTCATTTCCTCTCCCAAATCCCCAGCTCAGGCAGCCCAGAAGCTCGGGGGCGGGGGGCCAGAGGCAGATACGGAGGAAGCTGATGTCTTCATTTTCCTCCAGAAATTATCTTTTTCCCTCACTTTACCCACATTCATCTCAAAGGATCGGAAATGAAATTTCAAAAAAAAAAAAAACTTGCACGTTTTAGGGAAGGATAACAATGAAGCCAAATTCATAGACGGAATGGAGGAATCAAAACTACCGACACGCTCATTGAGTTTCTCTACCTCTTTCATTTTCTTTTTTTTGTTTTTAGCCAGCCGTTAGCAGAGCTTGCTTCTAGTTATGAAGCACAGGCTCCACTCAGCAAACCTCCCCCAGTCTATGGATTACTGTCACCCTGATTATGTGGCATTGGGCGCAGGGGATGAAAACGCATGAGATCTCCTGTGACAGCTCTCAGAACAGTCACAGGAGCTGCCACCAGACGCTCCCGTCCAGGGCTGGCTTCCGCAGCACGTGAGCTGGCTCACTGTACCAGGTCCCCTGCTGGGCAGGGCCCCGTCCCTGGTTTAGTGCTCCATGGCCACTATCTCGAAACTCTTCATACTCTTTGAACAGGGGCCCCACGTTTCGGTCTCGCGCTGGGCCCAGCAAATCACGAAGCCAGCCTGTTCTTCTCCTCCTAAAACGGTGTTTCTTAGCCTTTTTTACCTTCTTCGTTTTTGCCCTCCCAAAGAGCCTTTTCAGACATTTTTTTACCCCTTTTCTGTAAAAGAAGTTAAGTAATCTCCAATATCTCTTTCATCTGGAATACTATTATGACTTCCCAAAAACACAGGCAGAAGCAACACAAATATAAATAAAAGAGTTATGCTGAAATAACTTTAGCGAAAGTTTACTGTGGGACCGCTAACCATCAGTGGTCACAGGGTGAAGCAGGTAGCACGGGTGAGTAAAGAAAACAGACAGGGGGCTTCCCTGGTGGCGCAGTGGTTGAGAATCTGCCTGCCAATGCAGGAGACACGGGTTCGAGCCCTGGTCTGGGAAGATCCCATGTGCCGCGGAGCAACTAGGCCCGTGAGCCACAACTACTGAGCCTGCGTGTCTGGAGCCTGTGCTCCGCAACAAGAGAGGCCACGACAGTGAGAGGCCCGCACACCGCGATGAAGAGTGGCCCCCGCTCGCCACAACTAGAGAAAGCCCTCGCACAGAAACAAAGACCCAACACAGCCAAAAATAAATAAATAAATTAATTAATTAAAAAAAAAAAAAAAAGAAAACAGACAGGGGTAGAAAACGGAACAAGAGAAGCTCAGGCAAGCATGTCTGAGTGAAAGCGGCTGTGAACTGTCCACTCCTGCTGGCTGTTGCCAGGTGGGAGTGTGGCTCCAGTGTTACTAGATAATTTGATTTTTTTTTTTTTCAAAAGAAACCAAAAATCTAGATTCTTATGTCCACTTCTGCCAACGTGTAGATGTGGGCAGCTGACCCCGCTGGTAAACCTCCACAATTCCCGCTGCCTTGTGTTCACGGCTTTGTGTGATTCCCCTCCGTGCCTGTGGATGGGACCCGTGACTCCCTTCTACCCAGTAGGGTAGAACAAAGGTGATGCTATTTTTCAGATGTAATCCAAGTCCCAAACCAGTTGATTTTGAGTTAACTGAAAAGTGGATGATGAGGGTGGGCCTGGTCTAATCGGGTGAAGAGCCCTGGAACGTGGACTGCTCTCTCTCTGAGATGAGACGCTCCTTGTGGGCTTAACGAGGGAGCCCACTGGAGCCATGCTGGAGACGCCCAAGGAGCCAGGAGCTCAGGAACCTGGGCTCTAGGTCGTACAGAAAGGAACTCTGCCAGCAGCCTGAATGAGCTTGGAAATGGTTTCTTCCCCACTGAAGCCTCTGGATGACTGGCCGACTCCGTGACTGCAGCCTGACGAGACTGTAGGCAGAGGACACCGCTAAGCCACACCTGGACCCCTGACCCCTGGAAACTGTGAGATGACACATCTGCATTGCCTTAAGCTTCTACGTGTACAGTAATTTGTCAGACGGTGATAGAAAATGAACACAATGGCTTACTCAAAGTTTCTGAAACACTTTGCAGGCCACACCAACCTGAGGGGTACAGGTGGCTTACAGGCAGTCACTGTGTGACATGTGACTATGGAGGGCCCATAACATGCATCAAATCCCCTCAGGTGTTAGGCATTAACAGATAAAAGGCGCATACCTAGAGCAAGGTAAATATCACAATTCAGCACATTGTGGTAACTGCCGAACCTTACACAACGAAAGGATGGACCTCCTGGTGTAGCAGATTTCAGAACCTAGCTGCAACCCGTGTAAACTCAGGAGCTGCCATTTGCCTGTCTGATCTGCATGCCTTTTGGAAGAAAAACTGTTTCATCCCCATTCTTTGTTTCCTCTGGGTGGCTCCATCCACACTTTGTTTTAAAATCTTCTCATCCATGACTCACAGTTTTCTTAAAAATAGATGACAGCGTTACTTTGGAGCCTGAATGATATGAGACCTGGGTTTATTCTCTTAAGCACCATGGTATTTACATGCCCTTTCAATTTTGTGACCAATCAGCCAATGTTAAAATTTTCCCAGTTCAAAGGGACAACTGTGAGAGGACAGAAGAAGTAAGGCTTGGGGAAGTAGCAGGTCTTCTGCGAGAATGCACCACAATTCACTAAACTTACACGCAGCCAACACTGACCAAGGCGTCGAGACCCGTGGAAACCGGGACCGAGCTTGTACAGTATGAATTGGAACCCGCCATGCAAGCTTTCTGGGCCCCAATAACCTCACCGAATCACCTCTTACCTGATCTCAAAAAATATATAATAAAACAAAAAAACCCAACTGGCCTCCATGTCTCTACTTATGCCTCCCACATGTCAGCCAGAGTGATATTCTTCAAACATAATTCAGATCCTAATTATCCAGTGGCTTCCTATCATGCACAAATTCAAATCCCAACTCTTAACCATGACTTACATGAGCTGACCTCCTACCTACTTTCCTTCTTCTCCCAAGGAGCTGTTAGTTATCAGAGTTTGTAATTTAAAACATAATGTTTCTGTAACGGTGTTCCCCCAAATAAGTATCAATCCCTTTGCCGAAGTCTGAGGTCTCCTGCCAGCATTCAGTAGATGTTCTGTGAGAATTACGCCACATGTAGATGTAGTTTTGATGTATTTGTGGGAGGAGGTGAGCTTCGTGTCCTACTGTTCCGCCATCTTGATCACTCAGTATCAACCCCAATAACCCAACAGTATGCGCTGGTAGGAGCACATGAATAACTGAAACGTGTAAACGCTTCCATACCAGTTGGCAAATTAGCTGCTGCCCTGAACCCCACCTGCTACTTTCTGTTCTTTGGGGCCTTGACCTTACCATGACCCCACAGTGGGCCCTTAGTTTTCTGCTCAAGGAACATGGCCAATGTCCATTCCAATGGGTGAGTACCTAAGCCACACCAGGTGTTAAATATCTAGACTGGGAGACGACCCGATGGCAGGTGTGCTATTGGAACAAGATGGTCCATCGGGAGTTACCTAGTCAGTCACCAAAGGACCAGAAAAAAGATCAGACAGGAACAAAAGGAAAGGCATAAAGAAGGTTCCTGAAGCCAAGTGCAGCTATCTTTCAATGCAGTGGAACAAACCTCGCCCCGTCATGTGGCTTGGGGAACAATAAATGGGCAAATCTGGAAAATAAATACAAAGCACACACTTGCTCTCTGCACTACCAACACCACATGAAGAGCAGAGTAATTATGTATTCGAGTATCACTGCTGGGAAAAACTCAGTGTGACCCAAAGTTCAATACTCAAACACACTGGTTCCAGGCAAGACTGCCTCTCATGGTGGTATACGCTTTCTCTTCGAAAGCCTTGCTTCCAAAGGAAATTAGATACTGCTCTATTTACCAGAATGGGATCTAATAAGGGCGTCCTCTTGATTACAGAGCTACAAGGATCAGCCCTTTCTCTCATGCTCATAAGAAACCACATAAAATGAAACAATAGAAACCCGTAAGTACGTCTCCAGCTGACTGCCCTGGCCTGGCAACACACGCACTACTGGAGGCAAGTTACGAAAGGAAGGAGAGTGACCGGAGTGAAGGGATGTGATGTCAGTGTCATCTTCATCTTCCTTCATGTCACCAGCCCAAGCCTGGAGGGATCCGGATGGGCTCACACGCCACCTTACCAACTCGGCCAGAGGCACCCACTCTTCTCCAGGGAGGTGAGCGAGGGGATCAAAGTAAATCCAGTTCTCAGGCCCCGAATCGGATGGCCAGCTAGACTCCTATGTTTTCCAAGTCCCCAGTCCCTACCCTGAGTTTCCTTTATCAATCACATATCTACCCCGTGTGCCAAAGGGATAATAAGCTGGGTCTCTCTGAAAGTTCTTCCAACTCACAAAATTCCCTGCCCCTTTCCTAGTTCATGCCATGGTGCTGAGCTTCTGCCTTGGGCCTGTACTAATTGAATCAAACACTCCCATTTGCCTTTTGTGACTGAGGGTCCCAGCCCAAACCTTGAATCTTACAGCGGGGCCTCCTGCATGACCTGGATTTGTCAGTTCCCTGACATGAGATAAAAGTCTCCACATACGGTCCCGTTTCCCACAGCAACACCTGCCACCTACCCAGACAGCCCCCTGCTGTGCTCCACCATCCAGAGTGGACTTTCTGGTGTCACTTGCTGGGTTATAACCCAGGCGCTCTGTCCATCCTTTGAAGCTCAGACCTTGGGCTGCCGTGGCCGGGATCAGCCTATCCAGCAATTCCTTCTCACTGGCTCATCTGCCCTTTCTCAGTTAATAGGTCCTAACCTGGTCCTTACAGCTCAGCCTCCACCCAGCCCCCTGCCTCTAAAATCCCAGTGTATACAGCCCCCCAGCCCCTTTCTACTGGACCCTTAGGTATTCAGTCTAGTTGGGCTGACAAAATACACCTTGAGGACTTTTACCAATTGGGAGAGCCCAAAATTGCTCGTGATTTTATGACTCACAACCTCATACCTGAAAACCTAAATGGAAGATATGCCCTTCCTACGGAGTGTAATTGCGCAGACCAAGCAGAACTGTTTACCTCTTGGTGGCTCAGATTTAAGTCTTTATTTGCTTCATCTTGTTACAATAAAATGTGACTTTTGAACGCTGTGCTTTCAGATATATTTATCTAAGAGGATTTTTCTCCATTATGTAAAATAAAACAAAAAGGATCATTTGGGGGGAAAACGTAACGTAAGTCCATCATTTAGTAAGCTTTTCCAATTATATCTATTTGATTCTGACTTTCTGCCCAGATGCGAATGGAAAGTTTTTTTTTTCCACTTAAAAAGTAAATATCTTTCATTGAAAATAGCGCAAACCAAGAAGCGTGCTTCTTTTCTTTTTGTCTAGCCATATTTGCTGTCTTTATGTTGTAATGACCTTTCCCCAACATATTTTTCTGTTCCTCTTTAGTGCCAAGTTTCTAAAAATAAAGTGGCTAGTGAATCTTTGGATGTAGGGATAATATTTTGATTTCACTGGTACATACAATCAGGAAACATATTTCTGTTTATACTCTTAAAATCAGTTGAGAGTTGTAGATGAAGCCACGTTCTGTCAGCACATTTTTTTTTTCAAACCTGGAAAATGTAACAAAATCCAAAGCAGCTGTAGGAAGTAGAATGTACACTCCATTTGTACTCAGCAGGAGGAGAGCTAACAGGAGGTAATGGGATAGTTTCCACATGAAAAAGTTACAAAGAATTTAACCTGTAATGAAAACTCTGATAATCCCCAGGAATGAAAGATGCTTGGATGATGGGTTTGGGGTTTTTCTTGAGTTCAAAGGATCTGGTTTTCCCTATAAATGCCACGCAGGAATCAGAGACGTCCATGTGGTCATTGTTATGTCTGATAGCCAACAAAAGTTCAGCCCTCATCTTTAAGCCATTAAACAGTGACTGTGTGTGCATTTTGAGACCATGGATTAGGCCGCTCAGGCCTTTCTCTGAAGAACGTAGAAAGCAGAATCTCATTACCTTGTCACTGTCTGCTCCGACGTAAGCATGCTCACGTGTGATGATCAGTTTAAAGTTGGTTTCTGTTTAGATTCGATGTGTGAAGATCCTGCAGGCGAGAACTCTTCCAACTCTGAGATGCACACAAGGAAACTCTGGACCCTGTGAAATGCAGACTCGAATTCAGTAGGTCTGGGTGGGATGGGACCTGAGAGTCTACATTTCTATCAAGCCCTCAAGAGGTCAGATGGTGCTAGTCGATGGACCGCTGGTGAGACAGCGGGAGTGCAGAGGGTTCCTTCCTCGGCCGTCTCATCCTGTCTGTGGTCGAAGGCCCCCCATGAGCTCTCCTCCTAGGATTTGGGTCCTTGAGTAATTCCCTTCCCCTGAGGCTGGGCTGGACCTACTGACTCATATCTAACAACTGAATATGGCAAAAAATTGGTGGCACATCTTTTCTGAGGCCAGGTAACAAAACGAATGTAGCCTCGGTCTAGCTGTCTCTCTCCCTCTCATCCTCTTTCTGGTGGAAACCTCACGACTCTGGGAGAAGCTAGCAGCCAGGCGGACAGCCGCCCCCGTGGCAAGGGATGGACATCTCTGGCTGAGAGCTGGAGAGGACCTGAGCATCCCAACAGCCACGGAAGCGAGTCTGAAAGTAGATCAGCCCCAAGTCAAGCCAGAAGAAGACCGCAGCCCCTGCCGACACCATTTTCATGAGAAACTCTGAGCCAGACGCACCAAACAAGGCCACGCCCGGATTTCTGATAGACAGAAATGTGAAAGAATAAATATTCGTTGTTTGAAGCAGCTAAATATTGGGATAATTTGTGACACAACAGATAGATAATTAACACAGTGTCTTTCACAAAATATAAGTTTGTAAAAGTTGTCTAAAAAATCTAACCCTGGTGAAAATCTTATTGGCTATTTACTATGGTCCGAACATTGTGGATGCTCAAAACTCACTCTCCTATTGTCACCCTATTATCGGGGAGGTAGTCAGGTACCACTGGGGCTGGACTCATCCTTCCTGGTCACTTTGCAATTGGGATTGGGATTTTACGATCTTCTTAGTTTGGGATTCAAGCCAATCTGGGTAGCACTGACTTAGAGGGCAGTTAGTTCCCTATTATAACGTGAAATTCCGGTCTTTTGAGGATGGCTTAAAGGTGGAATCCACTGAGGCTGGCTTCCTGAGATCCGGCCCTCTAGTCTAACAGCTTCAGTTTCTGCTTATATTCTAGAACTTTCTAAAGCAGGAGCGAAGCAATTCTCCTTTAACAAAGACAATGCATATTTACAAAAGAGGCAGGGCAGAAGAGTTAAAAATGAAACTGAGGTGGCTGGTCATTGCCTCCTAGGTTTGTTTTTCATTTCTGCTCTTGGACACATAGGTTCCCACCTATTTGTCTTCACCTGCCCTTGAGCTGACCTGGTTCCTAGTGAGGACGAAGCGTCTGTGAACTGAAATCCTCTTGATCCTGATTTCAACCTGTGGCATCTGCACTCACTTTTTTCCACATTCACCTTATTCTAATGCACTTACATTTTTTAAAGGAGGAAAGATCAAGGAAGAAAAAAAAAGAAGAGGTATTTGGAAACTTAAGGCAAAAGTGTGTTAGGTTCTGATGGCCTGATAGGACATAACATATGTGTATTTGAATTTCAAAATATATTCACATCCCTCTCTGCCTGCTCATCTGCCACTAGTTCCCGTTAACTATCACCTCCTCCAGCTTCTGCTACAGTCACTGGCCTCCGGTCCCTTCATTTCCTGGAGTGCAGCACCACTCTCTGCACCCCAGATGTGGACAGTGCCACGCCGCCCACAGGACTAAGCCCACCACGCACAGCTCTCTAGAGCCCAGCGCCAGCCTAGCCTGCCTTTCCAACATTATCCTCCGTTCCTCACTTCCTTGAAACATTCGATTCTGCAAATGCATTGTTCATGCCATTCACCCTTCATGGATTCCCTCTCTCCTCTCTTCCCACATAAAAAATATACCCCCATCGAATCTAAAAGAGCCTACAAATGAACTTACCTACAAAACCAAAACGGAGCTATACATGTAGAAAATAAACTTACGGTTACTGGGGGATAAGGGGGGGAGGGATAAATTGGGAGATTGCGATTGACATATACACACTACTATATATAAAACAGATAACTAATAGGGACCTACAGTACAGCACAGGGAACTCTACTCAATACTCTGTAATGGCCTGTATGGGAAAAGAAGCTAAAAAAGAGTGGATACATGTATTTGTAAACATAACAGATTCACTTTGCTGTACACCTGAAACTAACACAACATTGTAAATCAATTATACCCCAGTAAAAATTTTTAAAAAATAACCCCCAAGCTGTCTAGATCTAGATCAGACGCTACCCCTCCCAGGTCATTCTGGTTCACGATGAAATCTCCCTTCTCTGAAGACGGTGTTTTTGGTTTGTATGGCACCTGCTTATAACCCTCCTTTGTCCCTTTCCTCTGCTCTTATAGCCAACTGTCACTTCCCTCTTGCATTATTTTGTACTTCAAGTATTCATGTATTATTAGCACGTATTATTATTCAAATATTCATATATTCCTACCTCAAAGAAATTGTTACTAGATGAAAGGGACCCTGTATTTATATTATTCACTTATTTCTTAAGCATTTAATTTCTCACACTTTAGATATTAATTTAATTGGTGCTAAGTAAATATTTGTGAGTCTAATAATTTGAAATGATACATGCACCCCTGTGTTCACAGCAGCACTATTTACAACAGCCAAGACATGGAAACAACCTCAATGTCCATGGACAGATGAATGGATAAAGAAGATGTGGTATATATATACAATGGCATACTACTCAGCCATAAAAAAAGAATGAAATCATGCCATTTGCAGCAACATGGATGCAACTAGAGATTATCATACTAAGTGAAGTCAGAGAAAGACAAATATCATATGATATCACTTACATGTGGAATCTAAAATATGACACAAATGAACTTATCCATGAAACAGAAACAGACTCACAGACATAGAGAACAGACTTGCGGTTGCCAAGGGGGAGGGGAGATGGGGGAGGGACGGAGTGGGAGTTTGGGATTAGCAGATGCAAACTAGTATATACAGGATGGATAAACAGCAAGGTCCTACTGTAGACCACAGGGAACCATATTCAATATCCTGAGATAAACCATAATGGAAAAGAATAAGAAAAAGAATGTATGTATGCATAACCGAATTAGTTTGCTGTACAGCACAAACTAACACTATATTGTAAATTAATTATCAATAAAATAAATTTTAAGAAAATATTTGTGAGTCTAACCCGTAGGACGTACGTTTCCCAGCGTCCTGAGCCTCGTGACACACTTCTGGGAGCGTGAGAAACAAAATTAAAATTATGAAATTAATGGCTAAACAAGACTGAGAAGTGGCTGAATTATGTATATTTACAAAAAGCTAACCACACTCAACGTGCCTGTTTCTAGCTGCGTGCTTGATTAGCTCATCTCAGCGGACTCTGCATTTGCTCGTGTGTGGGCATATACCTCCGCCTCATAGATGTCAACCTGCCTCACACACAGATGTACACAGCAAAGCTGATGGCGAACCAAACACCCCACACTCTGGACATGTTGCGTGAGAACTTCGACTCGCAAGTTGGTAAAACTAGAATTGATCGTCAGGGCATAGTTTCCCATCCTCTGATTTTGCTGAGGATTATAATCACTGTAAGACTTGCAAATATGAACACAGATGTGCAAAGCAGGGCAGAACCCTTGATTCGAAGCCCAGAGCTCACTCTCTCTTTGCTACTCCACGTTCCTCCCAACTCCAAGAAACACCATTTGCATTTTTATTAAGCTTGCATGTGGTCAGAATATACTGGGGGCAGCTGAGAACCTGATGTTAAAGGTAAATTCTGGGAGGACCTGTTCGTTGGCATCAAAGGTAAAGTAAGTCTTTGGAAAGCAGAAGCAAAAGCCTTGAAGGTCAACCAGGACGAAAGGACACCCACCATGGAAGTGAATTACTAATTGTCTCCTTTACCTTAATCTCCAGATTCCTATTCACAACACATGACTTCTTACACAGACACACACACACACAGACATGCACAAACACACACACACAAGCTTGGATTTTGGAAAGGTGCGGCCTTGATTAGAAATCAATTTTATTTGGTAAAGGAAAATCTGTCATCCTAAACTTTGATCTTCTCAGTACTAAAGAAAGAAGACGTGATCATTTGACAGTGAAGATTCTGTCCAACTCACTGACACACACACACACACAACTGATTCAGGACATGCTGTATGAGACAGCCGGTCCAGAGAAGAAAAAAGCCAGATATTCCAGGAAAAGCCGATGGACAGGCAGTCAGGAGACATGATGGAGGTCACAGAAATCTGAAAGCCTCTGGCCCCCATGGAGAAGAAAGTCCTGTGTTCTTGCTTGCTAATTTCAGGGGGAAAGAAGTCAGGCACGATACCTGTACCGTGGAGAGTGTGCTTTAAAAATCCATGTCGCAGAGGAATTGCTGGGATCAGTCTGTCCCTAGCTGCATGCTTAATGTCTGATGTGAAGCTAATTTAATACTTTTGGTAAATTATGTGACTTAACCTATCTGTATGACAGACTCACCCACAATTTAAGGGGTTCAAGGAGGGTTAGAACACACACACACACACACACATACACATCTCCAAACTGGTACCACATCATCTAAATAATTCACGAGTAAAATGTGCGTAAAAGTTCATCAGTCCAAGTGTGGCAAGAACATCAGTACTGCCCTTAAACGCTATCACCTCGATTATGCTCAAATGTAGCTGATTTCAGGGTGTGTCCCTGTTGATTGTTGAAACTGTACTAGTTAATATTCTTCTTTTTCTCTTTTGCTAAGCGTTGGGGGAGGGGAGAAAGAAGAAAGTCTTCCTCCTCTACCCGAAGCTCTCAGAAGATAAAACTGGGGGATTTTCCTTAGCCACCTGGGACCCTTGGGCCTGCCTTCAGAGGCAGCAAGTTCTACCACCGTCTGCCACCAACAAGCAGGCAGGCACACGTCACAGTGTCAAGGAACCTGCGGGTGTAGGTGCCTGTGAGTGTGGGTGTGTGCATGTGAATGCACATGGGTGTACACAGGAGTGTGCCCATGTGTGTGAGAATGAGTGTGTGTGCCCATTAAAAAAAAATCTTTCTAAGAAGGAAATGGAAAATCACTGGCCTAGATGGAGCCTAAAAATAAAAACTGAGCTGGAAGGATATTTTCTACAAACAGAAACATCTCACTATATGTTACTTTGTTCCAAGAGTTGATGCCGCAACGGTGGCCTCAGTTGCTTTGAAGATTATTGTTTGTCCCCAGCGCTCCGGGAGTTTGAACTGTGGTAAAAAGAGATCTCAATCCTGTCTGTCTTGACCCCTGAGTCCTTGGGCATCTGATGAGAACAGTAAACTATCTCATGTACCTTCACAACGGAAAATACACCCAAAACGTGCCCATCTGAGGGTTCCCATCTCCACTGCTCCTCTGAGGTAAGAATCATTATGCTTATCTTATAACAATGGCAACAAAGGTACCAAGAGACTTGCCTAGCAAAACGCAACTATTTTAGTTGCAAGACATAATATTTAAGAGAAAAGGCTCTGGGTTCAAATCTTGTCTTCATTACTTACTAGCTATGTGATCTAGGGCAAGATGGTTAACTTGTGCATGCCTCAGTTTCCTCTTTTCAAAACAGGAATTGGCAGTTAAAGAGTACCTACTCTACAACGATATTATGAGTACAAAATGAGTTAATATATGTAAAATGATTGGAACAGAGCCTGGTACAGAGTATCTCCCCAGTAAATGTTTATTATTATTGTTGTTGTTGTTACTGCTGCTGTTGTTATTAGAGTTAAATATCACTAATTTAGGATCAGCACTAGACTTTTTATTCCTACTCCTGTATCTTTCCCATTGGCAAACACGATACACATTGGCTCAATTAACACTAAAACCTGCAAATGTAGTTGTTTTCAGAAAACTTAGGTCTTGCCATGGCTTGCTGAGTGTTGGAGATGCGAAAAGTGAACAAGGTAGGCATGGACCCTGCCCTCTTTGAGCTATAGCTCCAATAGCCTATTAGAAGTTTATTTATTGATTCTCTTCGGAGAGCAATGGGTACCTTGGGATTTTTATAACATCTTTATTCAATGTTAACATCAAGGAGGTGGTTTAGGGATATTCAGGTATAGTCAACGTCCTCTTTGTAAATCTCTGAAGTACTTACAGAAAGTGCAAGGTGATAACAAGACTTTTAAGGCAGCAAATATTTACTGGAATTATCAGTCTTCCAAAGCCCTTTTTTCTACCTTCAAAGAAAGGCACCCAGCCAACCAAAACTTTTCAGTGGGAAAATGTGGTGCCCACAAGACACATACGATGGTTTTTCTGGAGGCTTGCTGCCGATGGCTCTAAAGATAGGGGAAGAAAGAGGGCAGGAAAATAACCCCAAATTCCCTTTGGATCACGGTGAAATAATCTAGCAATATGAACCAGAGGGAGGCATCTAAGGGGAACAGGAATAAGCAACTCTTCATTGTTTTGGAACAAGTGCGCCTTCTTTGCTTGCTAACAATCTATCGTGGAGTGCCACGGTGCTGTTTCATATCAAGATTTCAAAAACTATTACAGCCTGCATAGGTATTGGAGGCTCAACCAGATGTGATGGAGTTTCCATTGTTTTACTTAGTGCATGGAAAATATTACTAATGGATGGCGTCAGGGGAGGCTTAACTGATCCCAATTGGATAAACTCATCTGGGCACTATTCTTTAAGTCAGACCCTTTAACTGAGTGCTCTTGTTATTTCACAATCCCCTCCCCCACTTTATGAGATATTTGACTATATATAGCTCATTTTAGGCAAAGGAGAAATTCCATGACTGCATGAACAGGTGGGCTGGGGTCTTGGGGGAGGGGTGGGGTATCTTTCCTTGAGACTGAATTTTATTTACAGCCAATTCTTGATTGTCTTTGACATGCAGGACAAAACCGAGAACAACAAAGAAACTGAAGTCCTCAAAATCCCATTCAGCCTCTCTCCCTGCCACTATTCTCCAAGGACGACTCAAAAGTTACAACATTTAGACATCTAATTGAGCAAAATTTTATCTCCTTTTATTATTCCTATCGCTCTCTCCAATGCACGAGCTGAGATACAAAAAAAAAAAAAAAAAATGGCCCACTAGAAGAGAGAAAGGGTCTTAGAATCACTCCTACACATATTAAGCTAGAGCTGACATCCATTTTTTGTTTTTAATATATGATTTGTGCTTTAAATGTTCTGGGAGATACTGGCAATTACAAATATCAGAGAAACACGTGACCTCCACTTTCTTAGTATACCATGGTTACCAAAAACATGAAGTTCTTGCTATAGTCACAGACCTGATCATTTCTTTTCTTTTTACTTTAGAAAGCCTCAGAATGCATCGTGGTTTTCTCCGTGTTCATTCATTAGAAGTGTCCTTCATTCCCTCTTGTGAACTTGACAGTGACTCCAGAAACAAGCTCATTAAGATCCAGAGTTCAGTATCAATTCAGAGGAATATGAAAACATGTAAATGCTTTTCTAAACCTCATGGTGACTTTATCTGAACCTTGTGTCTTTCTTTGAACCTCTTTTGTCAGCAACTCTGGAGTGGACATCCCCTAAGAATAAGCCTCCTTGTAAGAAGGTTTCTGGGACTTAAAATTTAACCTTGAAATTGTAAGTTAGAAAAATGTCAAGACGATAAAATGTGACCATGATTTCAGAAATGAACAATGGTTTAGTGAGCTCCATATATTAAATTTTGTTTTCAATGTGCTGCTCATTAAACAGGATTTTAATGAAGTGGCACTGAATTTTGCAAACTTACAGCTATGATATAAATGCATGATGGTCATTCCTTTACTTAAAACATCAAAACTCAGACATACCTGCTTCCTGGTTTAAAAATATGATAAGGGTATCATTAATGAGAAACAAAATCCTCATAGGTTTTATAGCCCTGTGTCAAATTAAAATTCAAAAGAGCCTATTACTGTGTACGAAAAGTACCCACGTTTGCTGTGCAGCTGATATATTTTCATTGGCATCTTAGTTGTTTCTGTTTAATAGTGTGGGTCCCTACAAATGATCTCTTGCTGTCAGTTGGAGGTTTGCCTCACTGTTATAGAAACTGATAGAACCGAACAAGGAGAAGAAAACAGAGTGTCCGCCCAAAGAGAACCAGCATCAAGGCCGAAACCATGTAACGTCATCATGAGCGGTTGGCCTGAATTCCGCTGCATCCTCCAGTCTTGTTTTGAAACGATCCTGAAAAACCGAGGTCTCAGAGCCGGCATAAACACTTAGTGCCTGGAATGAATTTAAAACTTAAAGGAACAAATGAAAGTTGAATGAAGGAAAGCCTTATTCTAGAAGGACCATGAGCAATTCCCAGGGCATGCTGCTGTCGGAATGCACTGCAGAAATGTAACGGAATTTCTAATTTGCTTTAATTAGAAAAAAGTAAACACTGCCCTCAACATGTCATCATGTTTATATAGGAGCCCAACCAGGTTTCTGCTGGCATGGCCCTGGAACCACTCAATTAAATCTCAGGGCACAACTTCTTTTTATGAATGAAGTACCATTACTATGAAGCCAGATACTTTTTTTTTTCATCTGCTTCATTGGCTGTGACCCTACAAGGACAAGTGACCAAACACAGTACCTTCCAATTTTCAATTAACCAATGATAATTTCCAAGACTAGATCACTTTATAGAGTTCCTCTTTTTGAGGTGTCAACATCACTATTTTAAAACTTTCCACTTTGCAAGACTAAAAGAATAAAAATACTTTATTCCTAGCCTGCAATACTAGCAATAGAATAATTAATCTGAAAAAAGAGAGAAAGGGGAGTTTACTTCTTAACAGGCTTCAGGTAATCTTATAAGGTGAAACCCTAGTGAAGGGTCAGCGTAAGACTTAGAATTTTGATAGAATTTTTCCAGAGCTGGAAGGAATGTGGAAAGTATCTTTGTGTTAGAGATTATACAACAGATACTCATCTTCCATAAATTGTTAAAGATATGGACATTTTAGTACAGCACTGAGTCAATTATCCTGTACTCTTTTAGATCAGTGAAATTTGAATCACAGTGTAACAAATTAGGAAAATTTTCTTTGAGAAGCTTAGAAGTAAGGAATCGTATGTGATTTTTTTTTTCTTTTTCATAAAAAGGGGACGGCAAAGATTCCTAGTACTCTAAAGGAGACTGACATTGTTATTAAATACAGTGGAAAGTTAGTTTTCCTGCTATTAATGTGAAAGGAGGCAACACTAATTCTCCCGAACAGCTGCATACTTTAAGCAAAGCAGCAGAAGACAGATCTGATTCTGGAAAGCAGGGGAATTCTTCTCCAACTCATCAGCTCTGTATTGGTTTCACATACAAGGTAAGCGCAGTTGTATTTTGTACATTCCAGTGCAGGGGAATAAACCCTCACAATTCCCAAGTTTAGCCATTCAGGTTTGTTAAATACATGTTAACAAGATCCACACTTGGGCTTCAGAAAGGCTCTCAGTCATCACCTCTGGCATCAAGACCGTGTCTCAAATGTAAGACCCAGGATAGCTACCCCTTCTGAGTGTCCTTTGCCCAGTTAATATTGAGACTTCAAGTTGCAATCTTCCATATCCCACTTTTTTCATTTTTTAAAACATGAGCAATGGTAACATTTGATCTACATATAAAATTGTTGCAACTCCAAGGAACACAAATGGGTATGCACTTTCATATTTGTGTAGATCCTTTCAAGTTCCTAATGATCCATCAATGCAGAGATCAGGGCTAAAGGAAGCTGAGTCAACCAACATCAAAAAGAGGAATGAAAAACAAAACAAAACAGAATATCTCTCACAGGAAGGCACATTTGCTCTTCTTGGTGTATTTCACATAATCCTCCAAGTATATCACCTGTATGTGTGTAACTGAGTTGGGTCCACCTTTCATTTAAAAAATGCAAGATGGACTTTAATTAAAAGATTTAGGAGCCAAGTTTACCTAGACTAAGTGAGAAAAATAGATAGTGATGTAGCTTTGGGGGCCAACCTGTATATAAGTTGTGAACTTCCACTCCTATCCAATACTCCCTCTCTCTCTCTTTCACACACACACACACGCACACGCACACGCACACACACACACACACAGAGGCATCTATTTTTTAGCCCACATTATTCAAATTTTATTTTGCCTCCTATATTGAACCTTTAATCGCTTCTCTAAAAACCAGAAATCTTTATAGGTTTTATTGCAGAGTTGAGTTTAATCAAGGCAAAATACACCTTCCACTGGCATCAGATCCTATCATTTTGGGTCATCAAGCACCCTGTCCCTTAATTTATCAAGACTGTCAGATCCCCAAAGGGCAGCTTTTAAAACTTTTTTTCAACCCCCCATCACACCAGGCATCTTCAAACAGCTCACCTGGAATAGCAGGTTCTTAAGGCATTTCTCCCGATGAATCAGCATGAAAATACAGAATTCGACTACATTTCTAACCTCTGAGCCAAACGATCAAATTGCTGACCATGTGAGAATATAATAAGTATCTGACATTTCCGGAGTCATTAATATGCTAGAAAGACTTGGGCCACGGCTAGTGCTCTGTAGTCCACAGTGTTCCTTCACGCCAGCTGAGCACCTCGGATGATGCGGAAAATGTGAAGAAGTGGCTGGCATAAATCTTTTTTTTTTTTTTAATGTAAATGTTCTATATGTTAATTTTTTTAATTAGTTTTTTCTTCTTTGGCCACACCGCTTGGCTTGCAGGATCTTAGTTCCCCGACCAAGGATTAAACCTGGGCCCTTGGCAGTGAAAGCCCCGAGTCCTAACCACTGGACCACCAGGGAATTCCCTGGCATAAATCTTGATGCCTTCTGAGTGCCTAACGGCTACCTTCCACTCACGTCCTTATCTAAAACTATCACCTTCCTTCTAAGGCTCCTCCAACATTCCTCATCTCAATAAATGTCTCCAATATCCATTCGGTTTTTCAAGCCGGATGCCTGCTAGACCTCAACTTCTCTCTCTCTCCCCTTTCACATTCAGTCACCACCTTTTCATGTTCTTTGTTCAAAATAACTCTTATGTTTATCTAACTCCCTCTCTCTCTCTCTATGGACTGCCTCATCTGGGTCCAAACCATCATTTTTTCTCCTAACTCAGCTTCACGTACCACTCTCATTCCATTGTAGTCTTCTGTCAATGGGGTAATAACCATACATCCTAGTTTGTCCAGAAGAGCCAAAGTTTACACCTGTAGTCCCAGCATAAAGTTTCCTGATTTGGATAATAAATTATCTGACCACTACACATATAAGTAGAATTTCCTTTCAAAACTACAAATCCAATTATACCACGTCCTGCCTAAAACCCTTTAATGGTTTCCACCAGCCCTTGGAATAGTCTCACTAACTTGACCTGGTTTAAAAAAATCCAGCATAAGCTGGGTTCTGCCTTACTTGCTAGCCTTGTCTTGGCTAAGCCTCCCATTTGCCTTACTTTCTAGGGTATTCCCCCTATGATCCATCTCATCTCTTACCAATTTACTGTAACAGTAAACTGGTTAATTGTTTACCCCATAGAGTTTAAAATCTGAATGCAAAGATGATGTCTAATTATTCAAGACATAGTACACTGGACATATTAGTTCCTCAAATATTGTAGTCATAGTAGAAATAAATACTTATTTGCAAACATGCACTGACAGTTAAGTGAGAGACAGAAGTGCATGCAATATGATCCTATTTTGTCAAAATGGGGTTATAGGGATAGACACATAGATAGATAGATAGGTACAAACCAGATGAAATAACAGAATAACCACATGAAATGTAAACAAGTTCCACCTTGACGTGAAAATGGAAGTCATCATTATTTAATTTTCCCTTTAATTATCGTGTACCTTCAGCGTTAAGTCACCAGCAGATAGAAATTAAGTGCAGTCATCTTTCCGTTATCTCCATGTAACATCCACTCAGCAGAATAATATCGCAAATATCCTACCAGTCTTCCAACATTGGAAGGTGTGGCCTCATGCTATGTAACTGTGAGAAAACACAATTCACAAGGAATATTTGCTGCTTAAATTGTTACACATGCAAATGCATTTTAAGGCCAAATATAAATTTTCCTTTTTTCTTCTCTTTTTCATTAAAAGCACAACAGCATTTTTTAAAAAATAGCCCAGTAGCATTTAAAATGCTATTTCAGATTACATGTGCCATGGGCAATTCTCCTCCCACCCATCTTTTACTATCATGGATAATTTTTACATAGTTGTACTTGGAAAACACCAATCCAAAAAGGTCGTTGTCTCTGATGAGGTCATACTTACACCATTCTTTTCTCAGAATTGTAAACCTTCACCTTTGCTGCCTGAGAGCTTCCTACTCTGCCAGTAAGTTGATAGGAAAACGGTCTATTCTCAGTAACTCATCATTCATCATGATCCTGAACTAAGAGAGCGCTACACATCGATCTATAGATTTCCGGTTCCAAAAGTAAATATTGCTGGTGAGGTAACAAAAGCAAGGCAAAAGGCTCTCTGTATGTTTTCCTTCCTAAACATCAGCCAGCCCTTTCATGGCACAACAAGGGTGAACCTGGAAAGAACCCCATGCACAGACCATGGCAGCACATTTCTCTAACACCTCTTCTCTATAAGGAAGCACCGCTCCTACTCAATTCTCCACCTTCATGCTTAAGCACTGAGAAAGCCCAGAAGAAAGACAATGAACAATGAGTAGGACTAATTCTCAAATCAAACACATCATTTTTCCTTTCCCATTTCTCCCATGGGAATTGAGACACTCACAAAAGAATTCGGTAATTGTGAAACCAGTTATAATTTTAGACATCATTCACATCCATAAAATTCACCTTTTTAAGTATACGGTTTAGTGGTTTTTAGTATATTCACTAAATTGTGCAACCATCACCAATATCTAATTCCAGAACATTTTCATTGCTCGCAAAAGAAACACTGTACCCACAAGCAGTAAATTATCATTCCCTGCCGTCCCTAGCGCTTTGCAAACACTAATCTACTTTCTGTCTCAATATAATCCAATATTCTGGACATTTTATATTAGTGGAAGCATACAATGTGTAGCTTTTTGTGTCTAGTCTCTTTCACTTTGCATATTATTTTCAAGGACCATTATGCCGTAGCAGGTAGCTGTAGCGCTTTGTTTATTCATTCATCCATTGATGGACATTTGGGTTGTTTCCATTTTTTTGGTTATTACGGATAAGGCTGCTATAACCATTCACGTACCAGTTTTTGTGTAGACATGTGTTGTCCATCTCTTGGGTATATACCTAGGAGTGACACTGCTGGGTCATAGGGTAACTCCATGTTTAAGTTTTTGAGGAACTACCAACGTGTTTTCCACATCAGCTGTATCATTTTACATTCCAACCAGCAATATACATGTGTTCCAATTTCTCCACATACTTATTGTTATTCTCTAGTTTTTTAAAATTATTGTTATTATAGTCATCCTAGTGGGTTTGAAGTGGTATCTCATTTTCGTTTTGATTTGCATTTCCTTAGTGACTAATAATGTTGAGCATTTTTTCCATATACTTACTATTCATATAGCTTTTTTGTAGAAATGTCTATCCAAATCCTTTGTCCATTTGTCCATTTTTTTAATTCAGTTTTTTGTTCTTTTACTGTTAAATTGTTAGGATTCATTTTGTATTCTGGATACATACCCCTTATCAGATATATGATTTGCAAGTATTTTTCTCCTGTCCTGTGGGTTGCCTTTTTAAAACTTTTTTTGATGGTATATTTTAAAATATAACAATTTTAATTTAATGAAGTTCAATTTATTTATTTATTTTTGCCTGTTTTTTTGTATCATATCTAAGGAATGATTGCTTGATCCAAAGTCAAAATGATTTATGGTTTTATTTTTTGTAAGAGTTTTATAGTTTTAGTCCTTATAATTAGTCCTTTAATTCACTTTGAGTTAATTTTTGTAGATGGCATGAGGTCGGAATCCAACTTCATGCTTTCTCATGGGGTATTCTATTGCTCTAGCACCATTTTAAAATACTATTCTTCTCCCATTGAATTGCCTTGGCACTCTTGTCAAAAATCAACTGATCATGAATGCAAGATATTATTTATGATTCCTAAGTTCTATTTCACTGATCTATATGTCCATCCAATGTTAGTATTATACTGTCTTGAGTGTAGTTTTTAATAAGTTTTTAAATTGGAAAGTTTGAGTCCTAAAACACTATACTTCTTTTTCAAGATTCTTTGGCTATTCTGGGTCCCTCCCTTCCATTTCATGTGGAAATTACAAAACACTGTTGAAAGAAATTAAATCACACCTAAATAAATGGAAAGGCAGACTTAATATTTTTAAGAGGACAATACTCCCCAAATTAATCTACAGATGAAGCACAATCCCTATGAAAGTCTCAGCCACCATGTTCTGTAGAAATTTAACCTTAAAATTCATGTGTGTGGCAAGACTAAGTTTGCTTAAGAACACATTCATCAAAGCCACTAGATATAAACTGACCTCTTCTGAGATAAAATACATGTCAACAGCTGTCGTTTGTCAAGTGTTGGTTCAACGAATGACTGCAATTAAATTCAGTAAGCATTGGTTGAGTACTTGCTTTTTGCCACCAAGATCTTAGGTATTGGGGGTTTCCCTGGTGGCGCGGTGGTTGAGAGTCTGCCTGCCAACGCAGAGGACATGGGTTCGAGCCCTGGTCTGGGAGGATCCCACATGCCACGGAGCAACTAGGCCCGTGAGCCACAATTACGGAGCCTGCGCGTCTGGAGCCTGTGCTCCGCAACAAGAGAGGTCGCGACGGTGAGAGGCCCGCGCACCGCGATGAAGAGTGGCCCCCGCTTGCCACAACTGGAGAAGGCCCTCGCCCAGAGGCGAAGACCCAACTCAGCCATAAATAATTAATTAATTAATTAATTAATTAATTAAAAAAAAAAAGAAAATATGCCTCAGATTAATGGAACTGTAGATAACTCTAAATTGAGTTTAAAAAAAAAAAAAATCCTAGGTATTGGGATAGAGGGATACATCTAGATTTCCAGTGGTGAAAGGAAACATTAAGTGCACAAAAGGCATAAATGAGTAATCTGCAGAAAGTGTTAATTCCTGCAAAAGAGTATAAAAAAGAGAAATGGAGCAGAGAGTTACTGAAGGGGAAAGGGAGAGCTACCTTAGCCGGGAGAGTCCGAGCCAACCTCCGGGAGGAGAGGACGGATGAGCCAGACTCATGATCGTCTTGGGCAAGATTATTCCAGGCAGAAGGAGAAACAATTGCAAAGGCTCAGAACTGAACCTGTTTTATTCCGTCACACTCAACATGGAATTTCTTCCCAGAAATAGAGGAGAGGATATACCCTTAGATTATGTATCTCTTTATTTCGATTTAAATTTTCTGCTGCTGGAAAAGACGGTCTAAGAGAACAGGATATTTTTCTAAGAAATGAAAATAGCTTTGTTTCTAGAGAATTATCTTGATTGTCCCAGTGACATGTACTGGGGAAAAAATATATTCAGTTGAGGTTCACTTTGGGGCCATAAAATAAAAGCCGCCATTTACCTATGAGATCAAATTTAATGACTGTCAGAGATTCATTTGGTTGTTCTATTTTATTTCATTTTAAGGTTAGTTTAGCTGAGGTAGTTCTTATTTAATCAGAACTATTTATCCATTTTCATTAATTATATATGTTCTTGCTATAAGGTATTTTTTGCCTTTTTTTTCTCCCAAGTATATTCTGACTAAGGTTTAGCCAACTTTATGAAATTTTAATGAAAAATATGGGAGCTATTCCTTGAGCTGGCATTCTTCTGAAAGAGTGGAATAGCGCATGCTTATAACTAATTCCAATTATTCAGAATTCTGACCCAGATCAGACCTTTGGGGGTTCAAGCTCATTTACATTTCATAAAATGCAACTTCCTATTTCTAGAGAATAAAAGGCTTTGAAAGTCACAAGGAAATGGCTCAAAAGGCATCCAGGACATCAAATAGCTTTAACAAGTCCTGCTTGATGAGTTAAGTGTAAAGGAATCGGAAACATATGGCTCACATTTCCCTTAAAATACACATAGGTTTGACAGTGAAGAAGAAAAAAAGTGGCTGGCCCAGTGTGGTTTGGGTTTTTTCGAACCTAAAACATTTGGAAAATAGTTCAAGATGGTTAATGAACCCCAAAGCGAGCCTGGGAATTGTTCTGGATTTCACAAGCAGTGCCTCCTAGGGAGAAAGAAAGAAGAGAAAGGAAGGAAAGAAAGGGAGGGAGGGAAGAAGGAAGGAAGGAAGGAAGGAAGGAAGGAAGGAAGGAAGGAAGGAAGGAAGAAAAGGCCTAAAGAACGGGCAGGCTTGGACTTGTCTGCGAAACACAGAACCCTTTGCGTCCCACTCTCAAGGAAATTCCTGTTTCTTGGTCCGAATTCCTGATTCAGTCATTTTAAGTCACAGCTATGGAAAGGTTCCTCCTCCACTTCCTTCCCATGACCACCGCCATCATACGTGCCTCACAATTAAAACAAAAAACAAAAAACAAAAAAAAACGAAAGAAGCAACATTTCTAAAACTCTGTCCTTTAAGGGATTGTTGTAATTTGATCTCATTTAGGAAATTGAGGAGGTTGGATACATTGCATTCCCAGGCTTAAATTACTGTGTCATTCTTGTTGATACAATGAACCATTTCACCGCGCATTGTGTCCTAGGAAATTACGAGTCCTGCATCCAAGGACCTGCTGGAGAACCAGCAGGAGCCCAGGCTCTGAGCATCAGTCAGAAGAGCTCGGCGCGCTCGACTCAGGCCGCCTCTTGCTGCTGCAGGAAGCAACGCTGACCCCCTCCCCGGCCTCCTCAGGCCCACGGGGTGGGGGTGGGGGGGCTGCCACGCGCTGCCACGAGACGTCCACACGTGACTGCGACGGGGGCTCCGGGCACCCGCTGGGCCACGGGGCTCCTGAAACTCTAGGTGAGCTGCTCTAAGCCTCAGGCAGAGCGCCAGCGCTCCTCTGCTGCTCACCTGGAAAGAAGTGTGCCCCAGGCCGTGCTTCCAAAGCGCCTCCTTTCAATGTCATTATCTACTTTCCGCTTCCACGGCCACAACCATAATTCAGGGATCCTCATTCCTACCCGGCATGTATGCTGGCAAAGGCAACTTCGGGCATGCAGTCTTTGGACCACCACTCAGCTGCATAAGAAGGAGCTCTGGGCCTGGACCACTTCCTTAACCAAGAGATAAAGACCCACAAAGCTGGTGCTGAGCTTCTCACCTTGGGTGGAACATCTTCCCCTGATTCAGGCGCAGTGTGTGTCCTTTGTTAAGTATGTACGTTACATGGCACCTGGCCAACCCCCCTACTGTAACTACCCGCTATGGGGCAGGCATGGGGTCCTTCTGCTGCAGGACTGGAGGGGGCCATGCCAGCCAACTGCCCGGCATCCGGAGTTCTCCTAAATCCGTTTGCTTGTCAGCCTCAGGTAAGACCTCTTTTCCCTGTGAAGTTTCTCCTCGACCCGACGCAGAGGGTCTCCCCAGTCAACCTCGCAGTCTCCCCTCCATCCATCAAGGACAGTGACACAGGGCTTTTGCAGCCTTCCTCTGCAAGCAGCCCTGCCATCACTTCGGGAGACCTCAGTAGGCACACGGATGCCGCCTCCAGTACCTCGTCCTCTGAATTCCTCAGAGCCCTCAACTTGGGTCTCCTTTCCCTGCTGCTCGCTCCATGGTCACATGTATCCCTCGTGACACTACATGAAAACATCTTACCTTCTCTCACTCCAGCTTCCTAAACTCTCAGCGCTCTCACCTCTATACCTGAACTTCTCTCCAGAAGATCCAACCTTTACTGTCTCCATCACTAAGCCCCTCCCTCTTCAGTTTCTGCCTTATGCACTTGGGAGGAAATCACACTGTCCTGCAGGTGGACGCCTCAAACACACACGGCCCCTGACCTCAGGCGGCCTGGAGAGCCGTCCTCCCAGGCAGTTTTCTCCAAGATACAGTTGAGGGTCTCTAAAGGCAGGCCTTATTCCTCCCCATACACACTTCCACGCACTCCAGAGTATATCAAAGGTTAGTGACTAATGCCTTTTACCTAAAAAGTTTTAAGCTTTATGAATTCCCTATTAAACATGGTAAGCAAATGTAAAATAGATAGCTAGTGGGAAACAGCCGCACAGCACAGGGAGATCAGCTCGGTGCTTTGTGACCACCTAGAGGGGTGGGATAGGGAGGGAGGGAGGGAGGGAGATGCAAGAGGGAAGAGATATGGGAACACATGTATATGTATAACTGATTCACTTTGTTATAAAGCGGAAACCAACACACCACTGTAAAGCAATTATACTCCAATAAAGATGTTTAAAAAAAAAAACAACAAAAAAACAAAAAACAATACATTGGCTTCTCAGAACTGTAAACACGGTCTTGTGGATCTTAATGTAATTGTTTAGGATGAGTGTATTGGCAAAAAAAAAAAAAAAAAAAACATGGTAAGCAATACCAGTGTAATATTTACTTAAGAGTAGATCCAAACAATAATGCTCACAAACATTAAAGAACACTTATGATATGCTAGGTGCTCTTTTCATATACAGATATAGATACATATAGAAAGAGTTATAATATAGAGAGATATAATACATATTGATATATCAATATATGTGGATATACGTAAGTATATATGTGTGTGTGTGTATGTATATACACACACACACACACACACACACACACACACACATCTCCATTTTATAGGAAAAGATACTAACTACTAAGGCATAAAAAGACTAACAAACTTGCCCAGAGTCATATGGCTAGTACATTGTGATGCTGGGATTTAAACCTAGGCATTATAGTCACTCTAATGTGATGCCTTTCTTTTTTTAGAACTGTCCATTTTTCTTGAATATTTAACCAACTATAGTATCTTTTACGTTTTATCCTCCTAGGAGGTTCTATCAAATATAGAGACAAGTCAAACTAGCAGAAACCCACTTGTGGGTACCAGCTAGCCTTGTTTCCGTCCTCGGTTTTCATTTATTGTGCTTATTTGTTTATTTATTGTGGTGGTAATTGTATGTACACATGTTATGGATGGAGGTGGACTTTCTGTGAAGCTAAAAGAGCTTATATTTCAGGGCCCCTCACGTACACGGGCCTTTTCTGTGGTCCTGGGAAAATTTTTAGCAATACGGTCACTTGGTCATATACTTTCCTAAAATTTGTGAGATTCAGATGTCTTAACTGTAAACAGGTTTGCCTTTCCACTCTGACCTCTCACGTCAGTTGCCATTGGAATGTCTGTAGGCATTTTGGTAATCCAAGTGAGGAGAAGTTGAAATCAAAATATAATTAACGTGGGCTACTGGGTATATGTAGGAGACTCACAGGGTTGTCATGGATGGTTAAATTACTGCACGGCATCCTGGTATAGGAATGGCTTCCACAGCAATTCCTACAGTCCAACTTGCTGACCGCACAATGTTATCACACGAAGATAAATGGCAGAGGTCTAAGAGGAATAGAGCCAGAAGATAGTCTGTAGAAATTCCTTCCAAATCATAGAGCTCATATAGGAAAGAAATTTGATAGAGTTTGTCTCAGTATAACAAGTCTGAAAAGGTGTGGGCTTTACCAGTAATTAGAAAACTGGAGGAAGCTTTTCTAAATAATCCATCATAATAATATCAATAATAATAATGAAATTTTGACTTCCAGATAAGATGTTGTATATAGTGGCAGGTCTTTGTTCCTGGTGTGACAACTAGGGAAGAAAAGGATACATTACAAAATTATACTTTCAGACTCCTCGAAAAACTGTGAATGCAAAGAGGACTGGATCAACTAAAATGCCAAAGGGAGAAGAGCACTTCCTGAGAGAGCTGCCAACCAAGCAATGGTCGTTTCCTCCCTGAGGGCACCAGCCACCCGGGAAACTCTGAGGGTCAGACTTGGCAGTCCTGGGATGCCACTGCAGAAAACCGGCACTAACGGTGCTCCCGAGAGCCACACAGGCTGGCACGACAGACGGGGATCTGAAGGAGCCCAAAAACATGACCCCACAGGAGGGCTGCTGAGTGCCCAGGCCGTGCAGGTGGCGGGGTTCACCTGTTGGTAGCGCCAATAAGACAAAATCCTTCAGTAAACACAAAATACCCGCTATATTTTGAACCTGTTGGGGTGGAAGGTTAGAGTGTAACTTAAAGCCTCTGGGAGGTATAAATTTCATTCCTGAGGAGGTAGGGACTCATTAGACTTTTCATGAAACCCGTGGAGGACCACAGCCAAAAGGGAGGGATAGGGGCTGGATGGTACTTCAATTTCATGGTTCTTAGGGTAAAAGGTCCTGCATCAAAAAGCATGGCCCATGTCCTCCTCAATACATGTGCCAGATGTTGAAGCTGTCTGGGGCTGGAGCTTACACCTCAGATGGAGTGAGTTGGTATAAGGACTAAAGAGACAGAAATCCACCAAGATCTCAGTGAGAAGATTAAGTGATGCAGCAGTGATAAGGGCTGAATCTAACTAAGAGCACAGCCAAGCCCTTACTACATAAGTGCAATTACTGTTAGACTTAGATGATCTTTCCCTCACCTACCTAGCAGAGAAAGGGCAACACTTCTTCGGGGGAAAATAACATTATATTCAATATCTATAATTCTTTTCTGACAAAAAGACTGGCATAAAGTTAAAATTTAAAAAGCAAAGAAACAGATGATTTATCTGACAATCAAGAAAAAAATTAAGCAACAGAAGTAGACTCTCAGATTATCCAGATACTGGACTTTGTACATAAGAACATTAAGATAACTATTGTAAGTATATTATATAAAATAGAGGAAAAAGATCGAGAAAATAAATGAATGGATAAAAAGATGGAGAATGTAATAAATAACTTGCATCTGCTAAAAGAATTAAATATACCTTCTAGAAATGAAAAATACTATAACTGGAATTACTCATTAGAGCAATCTAGACAATGCAAAAAAAAAAAAAAAAATAGTAAACTCAAAGACTAACCAATAGAAAAATATCCAAACTGAAGAAGAGGGAAAAAAAAAGGAAGCAACAAAAAGGAAAAGAAAATACATATAGAAACATTCAAACTGTAACATACTGTATTTAAACTTCCACGATGTGAGTAGAGACAGAATGGGGACCAATTGGAAAAAATAATGCCAAAAAACCCTGAAACTGATGAAAGGGATTAAACGATACATTTGAAAGATCTGAAAACCCCAAGCAAGGTAAGCAATCTCCCTCTTTCTCTCTCTCCACTCCCCGCAACACACACACACACACCAGTAAGGAAAACTTTGGTTAAAGATCAAAAACAAAAAGAAGTTAAAAAAAAATCCAGAGAAATAAGAAACATTAACTAAAAAGGAGCAAAAACTATTTTCAACAAAATATTGATATAAAAGCCAGAGGATAATGTAAGACATTTATAAATTGTTGAAAGAAAAGATAAGCAAAACCAAAAATGCCAGCCTAGAATTTTATACAAAGTGAAAATACAAAATACAATTTCAGAAAAACAACAGCTGAACTAATGCATTAAAAACAACTCACAGGGGCTTCCCTGGTGGCGCAGTGGTTGAGAATCTGCCTGCCAATGCAGGGGACGCGGGTTCGAGCCCTGGTCTGGGAAGATCCCACGTGCCGTGGAGCAGCTGGGCCCGTGAGCCACAATTACTGAGCCTGCGCGTCTGGAGTCTGTGCTCCGCAACAAGAGAGGCCGCGATGGTGAGAGGCCCGCGCACCGCGATGAAGAGTGGTCCCCGCTTGCCACAACTAGAGAAAGCCCTCGCACAGAAACGAAGACCCAACACAGCCATAAATAAATAAATAAACAAATACTTAAAAAAAACAAAAAAAAAAACCTCACAGTATGAGACATTCTAAAAGAAGTTCTTCAAACCAAGGAAAATGATCCAAGAGGAGAGCACAGAAGAGCAAGAAGGAATGAAGAGCACAAGAAAGCATGACTGTGCAGGTTAAGTGTAAAAGAACACTGACCACTTGAAACAAAAATAGTATCTTGTGAGGTGCACAACATACGCAGAAGTAAAATATGACAAAACAGCTCAAAAGACAAAAGAGCCAAGGGGGGAAAACTGCGGTGAGGTGGGGATGGTGGTGTGCTGAATTGGGCGATTGGGATTGACATGTATACACTGATGTGTATAAAATTGATGCCTAATAAGAACCTGCAGTATAAAAAAACAAACAAACAAAACAACTAATACTAAACTTTCATTGGGTTATTTGTATGGAAATATGTTAATATAAATGTTTCAGACATTACATGAAATTTCTAAAAATCTTATATTTGTATGGAAATATGTATGGAAATATGTTAATATAAATGTTTCAGACATTACATGAAATTTCTAAAAATCTTAAAAAAAAAAAAAAAAAAGACAAAAGAGAACAGGATAAATGGAGCTCTTACACCGTTTGGGAAGTGGTAAAAGCATTAAATTAAGAAAGAATGTCATTTAAGGCAAGGATGCACATTTTAACCTCTAGAATAATCACTAAAAATTAACCAATTTAACTTAATTGATGTATAAAACACTGCATTTAGCAACTGCAGAGTTTCAAGTTCTTTTTCAAGTGCATATAGAATACTTAACAAGATAAAAAGCAGTGAAGCAAGTCTTAACAAATTTCAAAAAATTAACAATTAAGCAGAATATTTCAAAACAATGAAATTAAGATAGGAATTAATAACAGAGACATGTTTTGAAATGTTTGAAAATCTCCCAAGCATTTGGAAAATAAGCAGCAAAATTCTAAACAACTCATGGATCAAAGAACAAGTAACAATGGAAATCAGAAAATATTTTAACCAAATTATAATGAAAATATGACGTATCAAAACTTATGAGGTGCAGCAAAAGCAGTCCTAACAGAGAAATTTGTGGCTTCAAATAAATATACTAGAAAAGAAAAAAAGGGAAATCAGTGCTCTAAGACACCATGAAGCTACTAGGAAAAGAATAGCCTAATAAATACAAAGAAAGTGGAAGGAAGGAAATAACAAAAATAAAAGCAGAAATTGATTAAATAGAGAACAATCATACAATAGAGAAAATCAACAAAGCCCACAGTTTTTCCTTCGAAAAGGTTAATAAAATTGATAAAACAGTTACAAGATTGATCAAAGGGGATAAAATAGAAACACAAGCTACCAATATCAGGAATGAAAAAGGGGACATCACTACAGATCTTACAGATACTAAAAATAATAATAATAATAATAATAGGATAATTGTGAACAACTTTATGCCAATGAAATTAGCAATAAAGTAAAAATTTAAAAATTCTTAAAAATCACAACCTACCAAAACTATAAAAAGAAGAAACAGAAAATCTGAATTAAATGTGCAATTATAAAACCTTCCCACAAGAAGGATCCAGGCCCAGAGCATTTCACTAGTTAATTCATCCAAACGTTTATAGGTAAAATAATACCAACCTTACATAAACTCTTGTAGAGACTAGACAAAAAAGGAAATACTTCCTCTTTTTTTGGTGGGGGGGTGGTGGTGGTGGGGGGGGGGTGGAGGAAGCAGCAAAATTTTGATTCCCTAACCTGACAAGAAAATTACAAAAAAAGGAAAATTATGGGCTAATCTCTCTCATGAACTTATATGTCAAAATTCTTATGGAAATACTAGCAAATTGAATCCAGTAATACAGAAAATGAATAATACACTAAATCCAAGTGAGGTTTATTCCAGATAGGCAACAGTACATTAATATTCAAAACTTAATGTAATTCACTACATTAAGAGTAGAAAAATCATGTAATCATATCAATAGATGCAGAAAAAAAATTTTACAAAATTTAACACAAATATTTATGATTTTAAAAACTCACAGAAAACTAGCAAAAGTAGAAAGCTTGTTTAAACTGATAAAATACCCACAAAACAAACATTATGTTTAATGGTAAATATGGAGAATTTTCCCCAATAGCAAAAATGAGACAATAACTACACTATTTATATTGAACATTGAAAGAGTGGTCTTGTCCATTTCAAGAAAGCTGTAAAAGAAAAGAAAGATCTGAAAGATCTATTATAAAGCCATAGTAATTAACACAATACAGTGTTGGTATAAAAACGGACCAAATGACTAAATAGTACAGAGTGGTACTGATACAGACCCACACATATATGCTCCCTGATTAACAACAAAGGCAAAACCACAGTGCAGAGGGAGAAGAATAGCCTATCACCAAAAAGTGCTGGGTCAGTTGCATAGCCATATGGACAAAATGAGTCGCCCAGAAGTTGGAAAGCTTGGGGCTGCTATGACCTGCCTTGTTATTATTACACCAGTCAAGTCTATTGCAGTCTCAGCCACCCAGTATCCGCAGCTTAGATGGTCCAAGGTGGTTAAACACTCTTTTTTTTTTTTTTTTTTTTTTTTTGGTATCAGGATGAACATATGGTGGTCTTTTCCATACTCGTAATCTCGAATTCCAAATCTGACCACATAGAAGCACATCAACCACAAAATTCTACTCGGAATGATCCAAGAAATTGCCTGAGTACCTGCAGTACTCTATTACGAATCTGGCAGGAAAGAACAGAAGGAAGGGAATGGCATCAAACAGACACACACAAAGTGAGTAATACTTGTCTCACCAACAGACTTCACAGTGAAAGTAGAAAAAGAGGGGGTGGGGGGGGGAAGGAATCTGTTGAAATTCCGTGAGTTTGGATTCAATCTGAACCATATGTAGCTCCAGATTAGGTCATATTCTCATGATAAAAGTACTAATTTCGTCTTCAATTCTGTTTGCTATTCAGTATTTCCATGATCTCTTATTAGCTGATCTCACGCATTATTTATTTGGTCTGTATTACTCAAAAGATAAGGGACTTCAACTAAAGCCCTGGAGTTTCAGCAAGAGGTGTGGTATTCAGCTACCTGGATGTCAGGGGAAAGGTAAGAGAGTAAGGTACAATGAAGCACAGACTCTGGAACAGGACCACCTGGATGTAAAGTCTCCTTACTTCAAAGCAGTGTGATCTTGGGCAACTTACTTCGTTTCCCTGTGCCTCTGTTTTTTTACCTATAAAATGAGTTTAATAATAGTACCTATTTCATTGGGTTGTTGTGGGGATTAAGAGTTAAAGAGTAAGGTGTTTAATATCGTGCCTGATAGGTGATTAGTGCCGTAAAAATATTAGTTACCATTTCTCATATGTAAAAACTATACAGAAAATTCTTACCTTCTAAACTGAATTGGTTTTGGCTTATTGTTAATCGCACATTAACCTGAGCTTTCCATAAACTGCGATTTGAAACAAATCACCTGTTTTCCCATTGATAAAAAGCAAGGGGCGCTTGCTGATTTCCTGCCAGAAACCCAAAAGGAAGAAGAGGCAGAAGGGGCAGAGTGATAAAGATCTGGGGCTTTGAGGTTGGTGACCTTGCTTTAAAACTTCCTCCCCTGCCTGTTTTCCAGCTGTGCAACACTGCAATGAGTGATTTAATTCTTCTTCTCATCTTTAAAATGGGGACCTGATAGCATCAATATCCTAAGATAAGCAGGAGTGTTCAACAAGATAATGCATCCAAATTATTTACTGAGTATTTTAAGTACTTACAAAGTAATAGGCACTATACCATTGTTATATTACTGTTCTTAAATGGGTCCCAACATAGAAGTGCTTTGAAACACCTAGTAAAAATGCATTTTAACAATTCAAAATCACATCATTATTATTTCATCTTCACAGACTTTGCTTCTTTCAGTTTGGGGTTGAGTTTACCCCAGACCCTCGAGTCTTCATCCAATTAAAATGCTCACTGAAAAAATTTTGAGGCTCTTCATTAATAACACCAGTAACGTATCAACTTTAAATATCAGACGTGACCCACAAAATGTGTGTGTATAAACCAAACTCTCTTTAAAATGCAGTATGTCATTCATTTGCCCCGAGATTTATGAACTATACTTAGACAGGATCAAAGCTGATGTTTTGTGTAAATCATGGAAATCAATCTCATTACTTAGTGACTTTAGACTTTGTGAAAATGGTGTCTCTCGATCACTATTACTTTCCCATGACTCTGCTGACGCTAATGCATATCCAGTCAATGAAAAAAATAATAAAAACATTTAAAAAATAAAAACAAAACCTCACAGAGCTGAGTTCCATGGGCTGATTATGCTGTGGATGACCAAGAATGAGAGAGAAGGGAAAAAAAGTTTTCGCAATTCCAAATGGAGTTAATTAGTAATGAGAGTTGCAATGGAATGGAATGGAAAAGTCAACTGGACTTATTACCAAGGCCTACTCTAAGCGTGTCTAAACATCACTGAATGTCTCTCCAACTGGTCTCTAGATGGCTGTTTGTTAGCACCCAGTTCCCTGGTAAGGCAGATTAGTGGGTCATCAGTAAGACCAGAAGTTCTACAGACAGCTATAAATTATGAAAGGGGAGATTTACTTGAAAGAGTAAGCCAGAATGGCCTCCAGGAATTTTTGAAACATCCCACTGGAGCAAGCAGTGAAATCCAGCTGTTGTTAGCTGCACACAGAGGGCCTGAAGCAAAGTAATCAGGGGAAAAAATTATAAGGTAGTGGGTGTATTGGCTCAGACCCAGTAACATAAGACATTCATTACACTGAGACACTGCAATTCTCTGAATACCCCTTAAATCTCTCAGCTGTTTAATATGAGAGTGAATGTTCAGGTCAATAAAATTATCAGTTATGCCCATATCCAAAAAACAGAAAAGGTTCACCAATGGAAAAACGTGGAGTTTAACTGTGAACTTTCTTTAATAAACAATTTGGCCTCATGTTACTCCACGTACAAGCCTTCCGTTACCAGCAAATACTGACCCTCTGAAAGAGCCACTGAATCTCTGGGTTTCCAGCAGAGCAGTGGATTTCTCACAGGTTCAAGTGTCAGCCATCACCTGCGGAAAGGGTACTTGAAGGATGAGTGTTGTGTAACCACAGGCTGAGGTGCAAAAGCCAATTCCAGTTGAGGCTGGTAATAGTTTTTGACATTTAGAGACATTTTATCCTTCAAAACTCTTGGAGAGCTGAACTGCTCGCCTGAATTTGCTGTTCCTACGGAGACCAGAGGAGATTTTTAAAGTGTTAATCTTAGTTGACCTCTTTCATGTTTTAAAATTCTGACTCTTCCCTAAAAATTCAGTCCAGAGTTCAGTGATCATTTGTTCTCTAATCTCACTTAAATTTTCATCCTGCAGTACTGCAGTGGTCTCCCCAGCGGGCTACTTACAGTCCAGAAGGTGTCCAAGATAATTCACTGTGAGTATGGAAAGAAAATATTAGAAGCTGTATTTATATTTACTTTCAACCTAAGAAGAAGAAGGAAACAAGTTTTAGTAATACTCACAATACAGAATAGACTTTGGTATTCTCTGTGATGCCTTATATCCAAAAAGTGCTGAGCTCAGGGACTCCGCTGGTGGCGCAGTGGTTAAGAAACCGCCTGCCAGTGCAGGGAACACGGGTTCGAGCCCTGGTCCGGGAAGATCCCACATGCTGAGGGGCAACTTAGCCCATGAGCCACAACTACTGAGCCTGAGCGCCACAACTACTGAAGCCCTTGCGCCTAGAGCCCGTGCTCCGCAGCAAGAGAAGCCACCGCGATGAGAAGCCCGCGCACCGCAGCGAAGAGTAGCCCCCGCTTGACGCAACTAGAGGAAGCCCGCGCGCAGCAACAAAGACCCAACTCAGCCAAAAATCAATCAATCAATCAATCAATAATTAAAGGGAAAAAAAAAAAGTGCTGATCTCAGCTAGGAAACGCAAGGATTCCCAGAGAAAGAGGAGGCTTTCTACAGCGACAGAGGGAGGGGGATGGGTACCCTCATCTTCCCGTGCTTTCATCTCACTGCAGTTTATTACTGTTTACTTGCACACCGTGCACTGGAATTATGGATTCTATTACCTAGTTTAAACTAACTTTCCCAAAATGGACAGATGGGTTAGCTAATCCATCATGGTTTGGAAACCAAGTTGCATTAGCAACTTGTATTGCTAATGCAAACACAAGAACAGAACGACGACCAATGGCAGTGGTGGAACAGGATAGCACAGGGTAAGAATGGCGTTCTGAAGCCAGACTCCCTGAGCTCAGACTCCTGACACTACCACGTACTAAGTAGGTGACTTTGGGGAAGTTACTTAATCTCACTGTGTATCAGGTCTCTCCCTGTCACATACGATGTAATAAGAAACTCTCGTTTCCTATATATGTGTGTGTATATATATGTATGTATGAGAAAAAGGGAGAGAGACAGAAACACTAAGCATTTGGGATAAGAAGGTAAACCTGCATTTTTTCAGTGTTTGTAAAGTCATACAATGCACAATCCAAACGCTACAAAAATCTCATTAAACTTGATGATGAATATTCAGAGGCCCCATTTGGGCCTTTTCATTTGATGGCAAATAATAAAAGACTCATATTCTATGGGAATACAAGTGTTGTTTCTAACAGGGTACAAACAGTTAAAATGATACATGGGAAGCATTTTCATCAGAAAATTCTTTCGACATACACAGAAAAACTTTGCTAAAGATTAGAAGAAATTACTATTAGATTATTGTTAGAGAAATTTACTACAGGTTGAATGGAAAAAAAAAACCCCACTACTAACAGATATTAGTTAGACATGTACTTGATAAATTATACTTCAATAATAAAATATACTTTTTGAACCAATAAAGGCAAGATGTAACTGAGAAAGTATATCCTCAACAATAAATGACTACTCAAATTTTAAAAATAGCTTATGAGAATACTGCATAAGGAAACACTGAGGGAGAGGATGCTTTGAATGGAATGAAAGATCCCAGAGTAAATTTACAAAGACATCATGACACCTAAAATAGATTCACAGCAAAGAAATTGGAGTCAAAATGTATAAAGTGCTACCAGATGTCATCAATGTGCTTATTTTTACAGAAAATACTTCTAAAATATAATACTGCTAAAATATTATATCACACAGAGTCTTTCTCACTGTTTTGAGCCTTATTTAAAATAACTGTCAAATTTAAATTTAAGGCATGGGATTTTTCCTCTTTTATTGTTTATATTTTTCTTTTATTATTTACATTTTATTATTTTTGATTATCTGCACTTTCCTGAGGTGGCAAATAGCTAGCAGCATTATGCTTTCTGCAATAGGGCCCCGTACTCAAACGTGGGTGTGCTGAATCAAAATTGTTAGAGACCATTGTTTAGAGGGCAATAGAAAGTCTACATTTTAATAGATTTTAAAGAGATATCATCTTTTCCAAGGACAAGAGTCTATAACTTTTCTCCTAAACTTGTTTCAGTATTTAGCATTTCCTGGAGGAGAGACATCTCTCATATCAAGATTAAATCTCTCCTGCTGCATTTTAAAATCACTTTCTACAGCGTAGATTTGTTTTTTAAGTTGTACACTATCCTTATCAGAAAAACATTTCACATACCTGGGGGGGGACCCTCCTCCACTGAGACGAGTTTTTTGGACTTCACTAAAAAAAGATCTTATATTGAGTTTTAATTACAAAGACAGAAAGAAAATATAAAAGTCTAGGTATTGATAGTGGTTCATATTTGGGGGAGTTACGGAGTTGGGATCCTTTGAAGAAGCTGCTCAAGCTAAAAGATGGAGAGCCATGTGGGTTTGGAGATGTAGCTGAGTATTTGCTCCAACATTCTGGTGGTCAACTGTGTGAGTTTACTTATGTTGGTGCAGCATAACAAGGTTGGAGACCATTCAGTGGCTCTGGCTGCTACATTCACACTTACAACTTTTTTTTTTTTTTTAAGTATACTTGATTTACGATGTTGTGTTACCTAGAACTTTGAAGGCAAGTGGTTTTTGCTTTCTCTGGAGAAAATGGAAATAGGTGGGGGAAAAGAGAAAAAACAGTACTGTTTGAATTTCTGGATTTTGAAAAGTGAACCAGAAGAAGATAAAACAAATGGTCAACGAACACAAGAAAAGATGCTCAACCTCACTAATCATTAAGGAAATGCAAATCAAAATCACAGTGAGGTATCACCTCAGATCCATTAGAATGGATATCGCTTCAAAAAAAAGAAAAAAGAAAAAAAAGAAAACAACAAGGGACACTAAGAATAAGATATCAGAACTCTTGCAGACTGCTGGTGGGAATGTAAAATGGTGCAGCCACTATGGAAACCAGTATGGTGGTTCCTCGATAAACTGCCGTTATGATCCAGCAATTTTACTTCTGGGTACATATCTACAAGAATTGAAAGCAGGGTCTTGAAGAGATATTTGTGCACCCATGTTCACAGAAGCATTATTCACAATAGCCAAAAGGTAGAAACAACCCAAATGTCTATTGGCGGATGGATGGTGGATGAATAGATAAACCAAACGTGGTATATTCATACAATGGCATAATATTCAGCCTTAAAAAGGAAGGAAATTTTGACGTGCTACAACATGGATGAACCTTGCAGCTATTACACTAAGTGAAATAAGACAGTCTCATAAAGACAATTACTATATGATTCCACACACAGGAGATACTTAGATTGATCAAAGTTGCAAAGACAGAAAAGGATGGTGGTTTCCAGGGGAATGAGCAGCTATTGTTTAATGAGAGCAGAATTTCAGTTTTGCAAGATGAAAAACGTTCTGGAGATAGTGGTGGTAATGACTGCACAACAATGTGAGTATATTTATTGCCAGTGAAGTGTACATTTAAAGATGGGTAAAATGATTAAGAGGTACAAACTACTATGTATAAAATAAATAAGCTATAAGGATATATTGTACAGCACAGGAAACAGGGTCAATATTTTATAATAACTATAAATGGAGCATAACCTTTAAAAATTGGGAATCACTAGGTTGAAAACCTGAAACATATAATATTATAAATCAACTATACCTCAGCTTTTTTAAAAAAGGGAAAAAAAGACCAAAAAAATGGGTAAAATGGTAAATTTCATGTTATGGGTATTTTACCACGATTAAAAATAAATAGATAATTTTTTTCAAAAGAGGGAACCAGGTTCTAAGTGGCACAGGTTTGCCCTTAGCCAGTTTTCCCAATACCTAGTGTCACCCTTTCGAGATCACTGTCAGTCATTTTACGTGGTTTCATTGGGTCATTCATTCAAACGCGAGCATTCAATGAACCCTTTATTAAAGGACCAGAAACAGAGCTAGAATGCAAACAAGGAATATAATTTTGATTAAGACAGAACCTCCAATCACAAGAGAAAATGAAAAGGAAATGAAGAAAGTTATTAATAGGGACAGAGTCACGCTCACTGCTGGCCACCTGACATACACAGCTGCATTTGGTACCCAGAGCAATCTTGCAGAGGGGTGGATGTTACCCACACCCTTTGGGTTATGAAACCGAAGGTCAGGAAGTCAAGTCATTGATCCAGGTCACAGAACTGGCAAAAACCTGAGCCAGGATTCAAAAGTTGGTCCAACTCCTGAGGCTTTGCTCCTCTGCTATTCCACACCACTCTTAGGTCCAGCCTTGATCCCACCCTTCCTGAGCAAGTCACTCTGTACACATGCCTTAAATTCACTAAATCTCTTTGCACAATGCCTTCTTCTTATATGGGATTTACTTCGAAAAATAAGCTGCAAAGATTTCACTTAGGCTTAAGGGCCTCTGGACTTCTTCCATCTCATTTTTAAAATCAAGGCTAAAGGAGCAGACTCCTGATTTAAGAGTCATAAATGTTACTCCATATTGGCTGTCATCCAAATTCTTCTTTAGACAGACCCAGGATCATGCGTGCATTCATTCATTCATTCACAAGGATTATTATCTTTCCTAATTTCTCCAAACATCAGACAGAGTCTGAAGTCTAGTGTTTATTCAAATCTACTAGGTATAGGCCCCGCTCTAACGAGTAAAATACTTGGCTTCCTTAGTTACACAGTACCTTGTTTACTGGATAATTAAAAGGTTATTATGACTTTTACAAGTTATATGGTAATTATCCAGATTCTTACATAATCATTCAAAATGCACACTTGGCTGACATGTTTTTGAAAAGATCTCTCCATATATATACTTAATTATCACACTCAATTATCTTAACAAAGCTAACTGGAATACACCAATGAATTCTGCATTCGTAATTCCTAAGATGGCTTGTCTCTTTTTCAGTCCTCCAGGCTCTGTGTCATCCTTCAATTCAGAACCTTGACTGCCTAAGTCATGCCTTCTCCTTGAATCAAGGGCACCAGCTACACTATTTCTTAAATTCCTGACTTACAGGAAACCCCAACTCAGGCCCTCAGGCCCAAGCAAGCATACTTCAGAAAGCCAGAGTGTCATGTTCCAACAACTACTGCTGAGTTTACTTCACAGATCTACTTGGGGGACTGGAAAAAAAGAAAAAAGGAAAGGAAATGTAGCATGTTATTAACCTCAATAACCTACCAGTCCTACCAGCAAGAAAAATTTAATACATGAACCTGGGAAGGAACAGTAGAAAAATATTCTGGTAGAATAGCTAAGGAGAAAGAAGAAAGTAAATTTTCTTTATTCTTAGGTCCCCTGGCTTTGTGGGAAAATGTTGCCCCCCAGTGAATTATAGTAAATACTTGAGATAAGCTCATTATTAAGTATTATTATTACTAGGTGTTGTGAAGGTCTTTCAGAGATGACGCCGGGGTCCACTGTGAATGTGACAGCTGCTAGGGAACAGGATTCTGGAGCCAATCTCACTTTTTTTAGGAACTGCTGCAGAAATAGCGAGCCAGAGACACGGTCAGCTTCAAGGCCTTTCTGGACTAATGAAGTGGCTCTGGAACTTGTTTCCCTGGGCGTGGCAAAGGAAGCAAGTGAGACCCAGAATTAGGTGAGGTCACTGTTGGTGGGCCTCTGAGCCTGCAGCTGGCTAACAGAAGGCAGCCTGTGCAGTGTCTGAGCTATGGATTCCTCAGCACAGCGACACTAGCTGTGCGAACCCCGGCAAAATACTTGACATTTTTGACCCTCAGTTTTCTCATCTTTAAAATGGGGATAATCATATAGAGTTTCTAGCGCATATGATTGATGAGAAAATTAAATGAGGAAAGAATATATGTAAAGCCCATAGACCGTAGAGCACAGGGAACTCTGCTCAGTATTCTGTAACAACCTAATTGGGAAAAGAATTTGAAAGAGAATAGATACGTGTATATGTAGAACTGAATCACTGTGTTGTACACCTGAAACTAACACAACATGGCTAATCAACTATACTCCGTTATAAAATAAAAAGTTTAAAAAAATAAAATAAAGCCCATAGGAAGTACCTAGTAAATGGGCATAATAATACTTGACTTACCCATATAACGGAGTTGGTATAAGGCTCAAATGAGTTTTGGCATTCATAAATGAGGAAATAACAAATAATTTTCTATCCCATAGTGTGAGATAATAGAAACTGTATGTACTGGTCTCTGACCTCTGTCCCTGACACACAGCTCCTGAAAATGGTGTAACAGGAGTGTTTTTTGTTCTAATGGGGTGATGGCGGGTAGATGGCGGGACGGCTCCAGGATGAGAACCAGTCACCGGAAAGACCAAGCCATGATCGGCAGACTGGAATAGTCCACCCCGCGCCCCCATTCTCCCAAGGCAGGAGAAGGACTGAAGATGGAGCTAATGGTTGATCATGCCTATGTGGTGAAGCCCTCACAAAAATCTCAGAAGCACGAGATTCAAAGAGCTTCTAGGCTGGCGAGACTACATCCACACCAGGAGGGTGACACACCCCGACTCCTAGGGGGACAGAGACTCCTGCACTCAAGACCCTCCCAAACCTGGCCCTATGTATCTCTTCATCTGGCTGTCCATCGGTATCCTTTATCATATCCTTTAATCAACGGGCAGACCTAAGTGTCTCCCTGAGCTCTGCGACCCGCTCTAGCAAATTAATCAAACCCAAGGAGGGGGTCGTGGAAACCTTCCATCTCTAGCCAGTTGGTCAGAAGCACAGGTGACAACATGGGCGTGTGACTGGCGTCTGAAGCACGGGGGTGGGGATGCCCTCCTGCAGGACTGAGCCCTTCACCTGTGGGATCTGATGCTGTCTCCAGGTAGACAGTGTTAGGACTGAGTTAAATTGTAGGACACCCAGCTGGTGCTGCAGAGAATTGCTTGATGTGGGGAAAAACCTCCACACATTTGGAGACCAGAAGTGTCAGAAGTAGAATGTTTTGTGTGAGTAGTAAAAAGAAACACACAGAAAACAGACCGAACTGAGGTTTTTGCCCTTCAACAGGAGGGAAAGACTGACTTTATTTATTTTTTTTTTGCAGAGGATTTCCACAGCTGTGAAAATAAACATGTTAACATATGTAAAGCGTTCAGAACAGGGCCAAGAGCATGGGAGGCACTCAGTAAATGGGGTAATACAGGATTCGTACAAGAGAAACACAAGGTAACACATATCTTTGTATTACCTTGAAAATTAAGAGCAACATACGAAGACCATCTAACTGAAATGTTCACTTTGAGGCTCTTGCCAGAAGCCTTATACCCCCATTACTTTTGAAAGTCTTTCTTGACAACTCAATCTCTTTTAAACCGTAGCGTTATCGGTGAGGATTTACAGATAACGGATGCTTTTCCTGCACACAGAGGAGCCGCCTCAGGAGCTGCCCAGGAGGAGAATACAGTGAGGTCTGTCAGTTATCCACATTCACAGTAACGATGCACGACAGGTACGCACACTTAGCGGCATCCGACAATAAGCACTGGCATCTGTGATGAACTGGAGGTTGGCTGATCTCACCTGGGCTCAGCTAGGTGGCTCCACGGGATCTTGAGCAGAGTCACTCATGCTTCTGGGGGCTACCTAGGGAGCAGATGTTCTGAGCTGGGCTTATCTGGGGCAGTTTGGCTGGGTGGCACTGCTCCACTTAGTTTCTTTTTTTAAATTTATTTTATTGAAGTACAGTTGATTTAAAATGTTGTGTTCATTTCTGCTATACAGCAAAGTGATTCAGTTGTACATATGCATACATTCTTTTCCATATTCCTTTCCATTATGATTTATTATAGGATACTGAATACAGTTCCCTGTGCTTATACAGTAGGACCGTGTTGTTTATCCCTTCTATATATAGTAATAGTTTGCACCTGCTCACCCCAAACTCCCAATCCATCCCTCCCCCTTGGCAACCACAGGTCTCTTCTCTACGTCTGTGAATCTGTTTCTGTTTCAAAGGTAAGTTCATTTGTGTCGTATTTTCGATTCCACGTATAAGTGACATCATATGGTGCTTGTCTTTCTCTGTCTGACTTACTTCACTTAGTATGGTCATCTCTAGGTCCATCCATGTTGCTGCAAATGGCATTATTTCATTCTTTTTATGGCTGAGTAGTATTCCATCGTATACACGTACCACGTCTTCTTTATCCATTCCTCTGTCGACGGACATTTAGGTCGTTTCCATGTCTCAGCTGTTGTAAATAGCACTGCTCCATTTGTGTCTCACACGTTTCTCCTGGGCAAGCCTAGGCATGTTCTTCTCGTGAGGCTGGATGACACGTAAGGGAGCAAAAGCCCGGTTCTTTCAGAGCTTTTTAAACCTTTGGTTATTTCATGTCCACTGATCCTTCCTTGATCAAAGCAGTCACGTGGACAAACTCAAAGTCAAGTTTATAGGGAGACACACTCTACCTCCTAAAGTAGGAGAAACTTCAAAGTAACATGGCAAAGGACAGGGAGTCAAAGAAAAGAGAACTGAGGTCATAAATGCAATTTATCATAGTAGGAGAACATGGTGACTGGCCAGATCTTTGGAAACCCTCACCCCTGCTGTAACCATTTACATGTTTTATTGGTTTGCACATATTGGTAAGATTTAAATTGACTAAAGGGTACCGCAGCTAAAAAAAGATTTGGATTTAGTTCAGAGCAATTTGTATAATTAAGTTAACATGTACTATTTGGACAGTGTGGAATTGATACTGAGAAGGATAAGCTTTGATAATAGGGCCTTGGCCACGTCAGTGGGATGGGATGCCTGGTGGGGAAAGTGTAAAAGTCCAAGGCCCTGGTCGTCAGGTAGATGAGGGCATCGAAGGAGGATGAAGAAATGCCAAAAATTAGAAGTGAATGGACAATAAAGAAAAAGTTCACCTACAGCTATTGGGTTGGCCAAAAAGCTCGTTCAGGTTTTTTAACAGAAAAACCTGAACGAACTTTTTGGCCAACCCAATAAATTTGGCCCAAAGACAGCCCTACAGGTGATCTTCTGTCAAACCTATCTGACCATCTAATGTCATTAAAATGGAAGCACCAGTGACATTCTCAGAGGAAAAAAACTTCCTTCTGAGATAAATATGTAGCTAACTCTGCAACAGCTGAATTGCATTAAGGAAGTGTCTAAAATTGATGCTTACCTTTAAAGTCAGCTTGCTCATATTTACTTATTGTTTGTTTTGGGCACCTGAACACATTAAAGGCCAAGAGAGTAAAAATAAATGATAAAATGAGGAATGGGCAAAGGACCTTTTGTTCATTCAGATTCATGAAAATCTCTCGAGCTGGTTTCTAAATACTTGATTCAGAAAAACCTAAACCCTGTTTGTCAACTGCATTCTTTTTCTCATTTAAAAAAAAAAAAAAAAAAGGCCTCCCACGTGTACAATGGGGGAAATTCAATCCGCATGTTTTCTGATTCATCTACATTGAGCTCATCAAAATATTTTTAAGAGCTGAACTTTTTGGTGGCCAAAGATGCTTTGTGGTCCTTTTCCTCTGAAACAGAAAAATTGCAGTTTATCATCAGCTTGCACAAATGAAGGTTGAAGAACACTCCTAAATTTATTATCTTCTAAGGTTGGAGTGAATTATGAGCTCGGAAAGCCTGTCTTCCTAAACTGGCTTCCTCTCTCTTGTAATTTATCACAATACTCCAGTCCTACCCGTATGGTGCTGATCTCATTTTCACCATTCACATTAGTATCACTGCTCTCACTGATAGGAACAAACCAAACAGAAAAGGATCAAAGTCTCAGAAATGGTCCAGGAAAGTACAGAGTAGGCTTTGGGCAAAAAGTTCCAAGAAATGTTGGAGGAATATGAATGTTTTGGAGTGTAGTGTGATTCTGTAGCCAGATTTCAAGGGTAAAGAGTACAGTCTTCTATTCATCAAAAGTCGAGAGAAATAGCTGGGCTTCTCATTACACTTCAGGGCCCAGACAGAATGCCAAAACCGAATCCACATTTATCAGAAGAATAAAAGCAGCTTTCCCTTTGTTTTATGTAACTGATCTGCAGTCCTGATCTGCGAGGGGGACAGCTTCTACTCACAAAACGTCAAGGACAGATTTTAGGGAAATACAAAGTCAGAAAAGAAATCACTCTATAGATGATAGAAATATTAAAGAAAGTAATGGAACAGTGGCCCAACCAGGCAGCAAACGCAGGTCATGAAATGCTGAATATCTGACCTTCCTGTATATGGCTACCGAAAATTAAATCAAAATACTTATTATGAATTCATCCATATTATCGGTTTATCTGAGGATCCATCACTAAAAGTGAGAAAAGCTTGATGACGGGTGGGCATAATCAGTGACGGTAAACCGCTTGACTCTTCTCTTTCTATGTTTCCCTTTCAAAGGCAGGCAAATGCTCTTAGCTCTACATTTTCAGATCTCACATAGTCTCTAGGTCTTAAGTTGCTACCTTTTGCGATGTGTAGGTCTTCTGTTTCATACACGTTCCTGTCCTACATGTTCAGGAAACTCTCAGTTAACATGGGATAAAAGGGTTCCTTTGCTTTTGGCAAAAGCAGTCTTTTTCAAAGCTGGTCAAGTGACTTTCTTTGCTGTTTTTCCCACAAACGAATTTTGTTCACTCCAGGTTAAAAAAAAAAACAACAAAACTAAACCCAAAGTTTCGTGCCGAGAAAAAGATGGGGACAGAAGTTTTTTTAAAGAGCTATAGTAGAGCTGATCTAATCTCATCTCAGGTATCGCTTTCCAATTTGGCGAGGAGGGTTGAGTTGGGCAGGTCTATGATCCTTTTGGGGTTTTTTCCTTTTTTCTTTAATTTTCATTGGAGTAGAGTTGATTTACAATGTTGTGTTAGTTTCAGGTGTACAGCAAAGTGAATCACCCATACACAGACATATATCCACTCCTTTTTAGATCCTTTTCCCACACAGCCCATTCTGTGATCCTTTTTGAAACGCCATCCACGTGGAAACCAGGACTCCAGGCGCATGAATCCACCAGCACACAAGCACTGTCTCGTTCAATAGGATACGTACCGTGTCACTGGGAGACAGTGCCTCGCTCCTAGTAAACACTCAATAACTATTTGTCACACAAACGAATTAATCCTAAGAGAAATCCCAAAGAGATCAAAAGGTCAGTCCCCACACGAGCTTCCAGATTAAACACCTTCCTTCACTGTAACCTCTACCTCCGAGCATTTGGCCATGAGTGTGCTGAAGCCGACCAGCCTCACAGCCCTCTTTGTCCTCCTTGGGTGGGAAGTAACAATGAGACCATTACCGCCCCATAGGCCACACGCCAGTGACCATGCTCCAGGGCGACTCCTGGATCCTGTCACCATCTGTACTTCTTGCACTTTCAAAATCCTCACTCATAAGCTCCTTGCCTTCCAGCTGGCTTTTCCAGCTGCTTCCACGATGACAGCTTTTCAACTTTTTGGGGACCTTGAGTACTCTGGACCTTCTACTTTTTTCCATATCCATCCATCCCTTTCTTCAGTTCTTTCTGCCTCCAACTTAAACTTCTACTCACTGTTTTCTTCTTGCCTTTTACTCCCAAGCAAACAAAAGCAAGGCTAGGAACAAAAGCCACACAACGGGGTAAATGTATTCCATTATAAATATACGAGCATTCATTTTTATTTTTTTGTTTTTTAAATTAATTTTTATTGGAGTATAGTTGATTAACAATGTTGTGTTAGTTTCTGCTACACGGCACAGTGAATCAGTATATGTGTGTATACATATATCTCCACTCTTTTTTAGATTATCTTCCCATATAGGCCATTACAGATTATTGAGTAGAGTTCCCTGTGCTATAAGCAGGTTCTTATTAGCTATCTATTTTATATATAGTAGTGTGTATATGTCAATCCCCATCTCCCAATTTATCCCTCGCCCTCTTTCCCCCTTGGTAACCATAAGTTTGTTTTCTACATCTGTGAATTTATTTCTGTTTTGTAAATAGGTTCATTTGTACCACTTTTTTAGACTCCCCCTATAAGCAGTACATGATCATTCAGTTTTAAAGAGCCCACAGCATCGTCCAGCCGGTCTACTACAACCTCGGTGCTCAAAGTGCTGTCTAGACACCCACAGCGCCAGCATCGCCCAGGAGCTCAGAGAAACGAAGAATCTTGGGTCCCACCTCAGACCTACTGAATTAGAACTAAAATTTTAAGTAAGGTCCTCAGCTGATTCATATGCACATGAAAGTCTGAAAGCACTACACTGTATCATCTGTGATTCTTCACTCCTATGTAGTCAAAATCTCTATCTCGAGTGGATTCTTTCCATAGACAGCCAATCATGCTCAATCTCTCTCAATAAACCAGCAAAACACCAACATGCCTGCAACTACACATTTCCCTTCAACTATGGCCCTCACTCTTCTCTCGTTTATGGACAACTTACTCAACGTTTATTCCCCTAACACTCCTCTGAAGCAAACTCCTGTCTGGCTCCAATTCTTACTACTTCATGGAAACAACTCTGATAAGTTTACTGGTGACCTCCATGTCACAAAATCCAGTGGATGCTTTTTTCGTCCTTGTCTTCCTTGTATCTGACCAGCACTTCTTTCCTTTGATAACTCTCTTCGCTTGACTTCTATGACAAATCACTCTGTTGACTTTCTTCCTACCAACCGAGTCATATACCCTTTCTCTGTTTCTTTTGCAGGCTCGCTGGTGTTGCCATTGGTGATGGAGTTCCTCAAGCCTCAGCCCAGATGCTCCTGTCTACGTATTCTATCAAACCTAGAGCTGCGCTCACAGCTTATATGCCGGCGACTATCAGATGAACACCTCTAATTCCCCTGAGTTCCATGCCTGTATACACAGTCGCCTACTGGACACCTCCACCTGGTGTCTCAAAGGTACCTTAAAGTCGACATGCCCAAAGCCAAGCTCATATCTGGTTCTCTTTCCATGGGCCCTATTTCAATAAATCATGCCACTATCTGTTTATCTAGTTAATCCTGAAACCTTTGACACCACCCTCTTGCTTACCTCCCAGAATAATTCCACCGTAAGTCAAATATCTTTCAAATCCACTTACTTCTGTCTATATTGATATGGTTACCATCACCATACCCCAAGCTACCATCATCAGGCATTTGGACTATTGCAAAATCCGACCCACACTTAGATTTTCAATTCTTTGACTCTTCCATACCAACGTATTTCAGGTGCGTTTCTTCACCTAGAAAACTTCCCACCACACCCACCTCCCCCAAATCTCTTCACCCAATTAATGCCTATCTTCCTAGAGCTCAGCTTTCTCATAAAAGCATTTCCTGAAGTCAAGGCTAGGTCATATCCCCCTAATTTTAGTATTCAAGAGTATGTGTACTGCTCTTCTGTTGGATTTATCATAGTTATACTTTTACATGCATTTGTGTGATTCTTGCGTTAATGTTTATTTATCCCCAACTACCCATTCCAAACACTAAATTATAATTTCCATGACAGCAGGGACCTCTTTCTATTTTCGCTCAACAAGTCATTCTCATGCCTAGAAGAATGCCTGGCACAAAACAGTCACTCAATAAACAAGTGTTGAATGAATGAATCAATCAGTCAATCAATGAAACAAATGTGATCTGGATTGAAGGGCTGTCTATGGTGCCCCAGAGGCCAACCTTCCATCTGTTGCACTCCTGCACATGTCTCTACTACTCGATTTGAGACACAGCCTTCTACTGTTGGGTTCTCATAATAAATCTGCTATATTTATCGCCTTCCTAATTAGGCATTAAACTCCTTAAGGGTAGGGCTGTGAGCATTATGAATCCTCGTTATTTACTTCTTTAAATAAATAATCCTTCATTGTCGTTAATGATGCCCTGTTCATCAGCGGCATTGATGGTACATTCAAAGAAGGGAGAGACTAAAAATATAAGAAAACTGATTCACTTAACCTATCTAGAAAATTGTTTGAAAAATGAGAGTCATTTTGGCCTGTGTTTTTGAAGGATTCCTACCAGGCTAGCTTACAGATTTCAGACCCATAGACATTGCAATTGAAATAGATTCTAGCAATCATGTACCCACCCCTTCACTTCCAGACTAGACACGGAAAGCCCAGAGACACGATGTGATTTGGGGCATAGAGCACATTCTATAAGGTAAACTGTATGTAACGAAACACGGTATGAGTTTACACGTTATCAAAAGCTTATCTCCAAAAACAAAGACGAAACTTTCTCCCTGTGAGAAATAACTCATTCAAAAGTTGAGGAAAATAAAACCAGCCAAGCAACCACAGTCAACACACAGACTGAACTGGACTTTCTAAAACCACACTGGTTTCCCTGAAAACTCCGGGTTTTATACAGAAACAGGTTTAATTTGGTTTGTAAGTGGTAGACATGCCCAAATACACATGCCGACTGCTTCAAAGTCTTGTCTTCCCAAACCCCTAATAATTAATAAAATTTACTGCTGACATAATTTGTATAATTCTGCATCACTGTGAATCAGTGTATGCCCCTGTCCTGAGCCACCTGAGAAGAAAGACTGAATCGTTTGAAAGGCAGTAAAGGCGTCACTAAAAATGCTTTGGTGAGATATTTTCATTTGGTCTCCTTTTCTGAAGGAAAGGATCCAGTATTCAGTGTGATTTCCATCCATTTTGAAGTTCACGTTGAAGGAGGAGAGCATCTTACTCGTCCGCTCTGTGACAGCCTCACTGCTCAGAAGGTGGCCTCCGAAACCAGCAACATCCGCCTTACCTGGGCGTTCGTCAGGAGGTGGAGCCTAGAAACCTGCTTTTGAGAAACTCTTCAAGGCGATTCCTACACGCAGACAAGTTTCAGACAAAACACTGTGGGATAAACGTTTCTAGAACGTCAACTAGTTCATACACAGGGACGTTTTGCTGCTTTATATGCATTTTCTTCTTCTAGGCAGTCGGGAAAAAACAGTGATATTGGAATCATAAACTTTAGCAGAAAGGGGAAAAATCCCTCTGCTAGTGTGTAGAAGAAGCTAAAACACCTTCAACTCTATGTTTAGAAAATTACAAAGGCACCCTGCACCCGGGGCTTCCTTCCAAAGAAGTGCAGGCGATGGCCTTGCAGCGCTTTCCGCTCCTGGCAGATGCCCTTCCTCCTGTTCTCACCTTTAAGAAGTCCTCTGATCAGAGCTCCTCTCTATTTGCGTCACCTCGGTACCCATCACTCAGCATCTTCACTCTACTTATTTTGTTCTGCGTGTTTAATGTCCTCTGACGCAGCTCTAAGCAGATTGAGCGGCGTCCAGCCCAATTTCCCTCCAAAGCCTTATTACCTTTAGGGCACAATTTTGCCAAAGAAGTTTTTTTTTTTTCCATTTTTCAGGAATACATTGACCCCATAATAGCAGAAATTCCTCTACTTTTGGGATGTGTGTAGAATTTTGTCTATAACAATAAACGACTTTGATTTTAAAAAAAAATCCAAAGATCTTATTTTTCTATGAGTCTATTTTTCTAGAAAGTTCACAGCTGCCACAAATGACTCACCATTACTTCAACTAAATTTAACAGTCTAACTGTATACGTGTATATACACCACTTACCTGATAATAGCTTGGAGATTTGTTACAAAAGCTGTAACTTTCAAATGAAAGGTTTAAAAATCACCTTGATATTTTATATTTACAGACACCTACAAATACCTACCTATTTTTTTTTTTTTTCATCTAGATGTTTGCAAACATGCAAACATCACTGAAAAGACATTTAGTACAAAAACTGATGCAATGAGGTTAGTGACGCCTGTTACCATGAGCGTGAAGAATTTACGAACCGAGCACTTCAGGTTAAAAAAAAAAATCTATAATTTAAATCAAAACGAAGATGAAAAATTATATTCAATATTATATTTGAATCATTCAAACTCATTCAGAAAAAACCACTAGTCACTTGGGTCTTACCCATCAGAAAATAAAAGCTAAGTTTCTTCCAAAAACTACTTGTTTCTGGCAGGAATCTACCATCTATCTTCTCAATGTAAACAAACAAACTACATTTTCTGTCCTGGATCTGTCTATAAAATCGTCAAATAGATATTTTTCAGTTATCCCTATAGATTTTTTAAAAGGCTGGTCAAGTGCATAAAGTATTCATCATAATACTTTACTTAAAAAGTGAAAAAACCAAAACCTTAATAAATGTAACTGAATGCAGGAGAAAGAATTTAACAGGTTCATGGAATTAAGAAATCTTAGTGCAGGAGACTCTCTAGTTCAAATTCTCTGAGGATTCTCTTTAAAATCACTTCCGACACATGGTCACCCAGCCTCCTCTCCGATACATACATACACGGTGGCTATTTTGTGAGGAAATCTATTTAGGGGCAGCTTCATTTCTTAACAAGTTCTTCCTTTCATTCAGCCAAAATATGACTCCACGTAACTTCCAATTGTTAGTCCTCACTTTAGTGGTCTGTAATGTTACAGAGACTAAATCTAATTCTTCTTCCGTAGATAGTTTTAAGATTTTTGAGACAATTAACATTAGATCCCTCAGCCTTCAAAATATTCAACTAACCATCGTCAACTTCTTCGTTTGTTTTCATTAAAAATAGTGTCCAGCCATCACGACTTGCTAGCCTTGATAGCTTTCTCCGAATGTACCCCAATCTAGAAATCAATGTACTTCTAAAAAGGCGGTCCCTAGAAATAAACACAAAACTAAAGGTGCAACCTTTCTGATAGCGGGTACAAAGATTTATCACCTCTCTTCTTATAGACAGTAACCTTCCACCTACGATGCTTAGTTCTGTATTAGCTATTTTTTGATTGACCATATTTTCATACTGTTCACATGTTGCTGTGGGTATCTAAAACCTCCCACATTATTACTAAATTATTATAAATTTTTATTAAGCTACTAACTTTCTGTGTAAGTTCACAGTTTGTAATGCTATTCAGGATTTTGACTGCTTCCACAGCCCTCCCCCAAAGAGCTGGAAGTAATTCACTAGGCAACCTTATTTTGGCATGATTCTCTTGATATCATGAGGGTTTTTACCAAAAAATTGTGTAAATAAAGTACTTTAAGTTAAAGCATTTGCTCAGTCCATGAGTATAGTATTCCTTGAAAGAAAGGTGAAAGGGAAGGAAGGGAGGGAGAGAAAACGGGAGGGAGGAAAAGGAAAAGAGGAAAGAAAATGTAAGTTTGAAAAAAAAATCGTAGTGAACACATGATAAGCCCTTAAAGTTCCTGCTTTCTTTTTCTAAGTGCTCATTAATCAGATTTTTTTTTAAAGAAAACAAACAAAAAGTTTGAATTTTTTACATGGCATTAAGTTTTCAGATCCATACCCTTTGTCAAGGATAGCCCTTCCGACAAAAGAAAGACAAAAATCACAGACAGGCATGTAAATGTCCTAGATCACCACTTAAAAGAGAAAGCCACGCCCTCGTGCCAACATTTCTTTGACCACCGTTTCTGGCCATGGAGTTGAATCAAAGAAATGACTAAATTCACATCAGTCAGAAATAGATCAGAATGAAGAACACATTTGCACATTACATGCAGCCCATTAAGTTGTACTCTGAAAAGCACTTCTGGAAAGAGAACCAGTCACAGTACCCATTCTTTCAGTAGACGCCTTCCGTTTGTCATTCTTTGTCTCGGGACAATCTGAACTAATCTTCAACCCAGGCAATGACGTTAGACAATGTTTGGAGCTTTCTTTCTCATGTCAAATTTCAAAGATTTAATATAATCCATGTTGTAATTTAAGAATATTAAAGGGACACAGGACAGAACATTTAGGTCTGACACCACACGGATATGTCCTATAGTTGATTCTTAAGCAGCCTAGTTTTGCTACCAATAGGAGGAAAGTATTTCATTACTTAGATGAGCAAATTTAACTTTGAGCCTTCTCAAGGCAAAATCAAATTGAGGGTTATGTAGTCATGAGCAATTGGCTGATGGTCAAGAAGGCTTTCAAAACTTTACTATTCTATAGAGAGTGCATTATGTGAATTCAGAATAGCAGGGCACAGATTATAAATAAAGTATGATGGTTAAGAACTTACACTATACAGAGAAAGACAAATATCATATTTGTCTTTACAAAACAGAAATATTTAGAAAACAGAAATAGAGTCACAGGTGTAGAAAAAACAAACTTATGGTTACCAGGGGGAAAGTAGGGGGAGGGATAAATTGGGAGATTGGAATTGACATATACACACTACTATATATAAAATAAATAACTAATAAGGACCTACTGTATAGCACAGGGAACTCTACTCAATACCCTGTAATGACCTATTATGGGAAAAGAATCTAAAAAAAGGTGGTTATATGTACAGTATATGTATAACTGATTCACAGTGCTGTACAGCAGAAACTAACACAACATTGTAAATCAACTACACTCCAATAAAAATTTTTTTTAAAAAAAGAACTTATGCTATAAAGTCAGACCATCTCAATTTAAGTGACAGCTCCACTACTTACTCTGTGACATTGGACAGGTTATTTAAAATCTCGGTGCCTCTGTATCCTCATCTACAAAACGGGATAATAATGCTACCCACTTCATGATATTGCTTCAGGGATTAAAATGAATTACTGCACAGCAAGTACTTAAACAGTGCTTTGTATATCGTAAGTGTTCAATAAGCGAAAGCCATATTTATGTTCATTTTAACCCTCTACCTTATGCTTAGAAAAGAAAGACTAGAAGAAAAGACGCCTAAACCTGTTTATAATGTTCTGCAGTGTCTGCAATGATTGTCTACAATGGTTTATACAATGAGCCACAATTGTTTATTTAATAGCTTTCCACAACTGTTTATACAACGAGCCCATGTTACTTTAATAATTGGGGTGAGGTGGATGGGTGGGTACTTAGGAAAAATATTCCAATTATCCTTCTTTACTCCAGAGTTTTTGTCTTCTTGGTTATACATATCCTGAGAAGATATTTAATAATCAGCTTTGCCAGTGGTAATCAGGCGCAAAGAAAAATAATCCAGCTTATGCAACTCAAACTCACATGAGACTGATTTGTGTCAAAGAACCAACAGAATAATTTATGAGGCTCTGACTGCCAAGCAGACTGATATTCATGTTGGCTGTTCAACACATTCTCTTTGTAGGAGAGAAGTTTGCTCAGGAAATCAAATGAAGATCAAGCTGCCTGGTGAGTAAGAGCTGGGAGAGTCTGCAGAAATAGCCCTATTCACGCAACCAGCGTTTCTACCGTTAAAAATCAGTCTCTTTCCTGAAGAGCTGTGGCGCGTACACGCCCCCAGTCCTTTCCAAGTTCTCTTTTCAGTTCTTGAATAATATTACATTAATGTTTCCTGTTTGTTTCAGAGAAAAGGCCTCTGATAAGCATTCATCTTCAATTGCACTTGAACGCCAATCAAGCAGGCTGTGACCCTTAACTCCTAACACTCATGTAACCCTTTATTCTCCGTGACTCCAAAAGAGCAAAGATCATGTCTCAGAAGAGACTAATTAATGCCTCTGACTATTTGCTATCCTATGCCGTAACATATGTCAATAAATTTATTTCATCCAATCACAAACAAATAATTGGAGAAATCCCTAAGGAAGGTATACAAACGCACTATATGTAAAGGATGATAAAGGAATGAAAATTCAACCGTGGTCCTCAGCATGTCTGAGTCGCTTCATTATTTTCAGAAGCTCTACTAATCTTAAATTCTGCGGACGCTTCATGTTTATCCAGAAGTTGTTGAGTTCACCCACACAAACATCCTACATTTACTCCATTACGATCGTGCATTTGGCAACCCATCCTTTTAAGAGACGAGAATCTGGAAGTCTCTTCACTTGATAGGAGAGGGAACAAATGATACGTGTGGGAAAAAAAAAAAAGGTTCACAGACAAACTAATCAAAATCGGGTGAGAGGAAAGAGAGGTAAACACTGACCCAATGAGGTTTCAGCATTAGACCACGTATGGAAATATTACAAATATGGTCCATGCTGAATCCTAAGAAAAAAAGAAAAGATATCTGGGTAATTATTTTCAATGCTCCTTGTTTAAAAAAAAAATACAGATGGGGATAGGCACAGAAAATTCTGGAGAAACGACAAAATATTTTGCATGTTTGTAAATATGTCCCTGAATATTATCAGTCACTAGGATGTGTCATCTCATTTTTGATTCAGTCAAATACGCCAGCCACATTTCGACCGAAGATGTTTGCTTAATACACAAATAAATCTTAATACACTATACACTCTTGCATTTGAGAAAATCTCCAAATGCCAGACAGAGCTAACTGTTAAATAATAAACCATAATATGTGTTAAACATTTTTTTTAATTGAGCTGCTGTTTCCCACCCCCCCATCTCAATGATTTCTCTGTGTCATTGTTTTGCATATGTTTGAGGAACACATTGTGTAATGGCTGAAAAATGTGGATGAAGGTTTTGAAGTCCTTTATTTCTAAAAATAGTGCCACCACTTGAGAAATAAACATGATGTCTAGGAATGGGCTGATTTTTTACAAATATGCAGAATTTTCAAGTGATTCAAAAATCTCCACTTACATAACACCAACCGCTTTTAAAATAGTTTAGGAAATCCAACACATCTCGCTCAGGACAATTCATAACAAGGGCCAAAAGCCAGATCCCCTCAAACCAAATATGATACACGCGAGGACTCTGTTTTCCATAAAGCATAATACAACACAGCTGATGGAACTCAAAGAGAAACCAGAGGTTCTAATACTTTAACGTGCAACGCACCAGCTGCTTATCCTGTGCCTGACGGAAGGGCAGCTTCCCCCAGGGATCTTTATGTGATCCCCCAAACTGAATGAATACTTGCTCTATCAGGTGCCCACAGCAATTTATGCACCCAATGGTAAAAATATTTTTTGCATGTCTACTTGGGTAGGTTGAATACTTTTTGATGGCTGAAACCCTGCCCAGTTCACCTCTAATAAGGCCGAGGAAAGGTTATTCACCAGGTAAAGATGTTCTGCAGATCACCTAGACCCTCTCTCCGTCTCTCCAGGATCACCCCCTTCCACCCCCACCATGTCCCATTTTACTCCTTGTGCATTTTGGTATCTCTGTACATCTGTTACTTTTCTCTGGATGATACCCCTCCCACTCTACCCTACCCCCCGCCACACACATACGCTATTCTACCACTTTTCATGTTTATCGTAATTTGTTCATGTATCTGTCTCCCTGCTCCCAATTTATGAACTCATTGATGACAGAGACTACATCAAATCTTATTCATCTTTACCCAGGGCCAGGTACACACTGGATATTCAAGAAGAAAAGAGGTACCTGTAGTGGTTAAGAAAACGGGCTCTGATTTGCAGCAACATGGATGGACCTAGAGATTATCATCCTGAGTGAAGTAAGCCAGACAGAGAAAGACAAATATCATATCACTTATTTGTGGAATCTTTAAAAAGGGTACAAATGAACTTATCTACAAAACAGAAATACAGTTACGGATGTAGAAAACAAACTTATGGTTACCAAGGAGTAACGGGGAGAGGGATAAATTGGGAGACTGGGATTGACATATACACACTACTATGTATAAAACATAGCACAGGGAACTCTACCCAATACTCTGTAATGTCCTATATGGGCAAAGAATCTAAAAAAGAGCGGATATATGTGTTTGTAAATATAACAGATTCACTTTGCTGTACACCTGAAACTAACACAACATTGTAAATCAACTATACTCTAATAAAAATTTTTTAAAAAAGCAAAGAAAAGAAAACAGTCACTGGAATCAGGCTGGACAAATAAAATTCCAGGCTTTGTCTATTTCTAGTTGTGTAAACAGGGGCATTTAAGGAATTTCTCTAAGTCTTAGTTTGTTCATCTATAAAATGGGGCAAGTAATAGAGTCTACTTTATAGAGCTGTGGGAAAATTAAATGAGAAAAACATATATATAAGGCAGATAGTAAGTACACAATCACTGTTTGCTATTAATACTTTTGTGGAAAAAAATTTAAGTGTGCAATCTTCGCCAAAACACTCTACTCTCTGGAATTCTATATCCTCAATAAAAAATAATAATGCTACTAAGTCTATAAAAACATAATTTTATTTTCATATTGTTGTACCAAAAAATGCTGTTGGCTATATGACAGCATCAGCTACTCAATAACTAACACATATGTTTAAAATACTTTCTATTTTAAATATTTAATTCAGACAAATATTTTTCCTTCACTTCCAATTTGCCTTGAAAGAAAGAAAAAAAAAATCATTGAAATAAGCCAAAATATGTAAAAAGCCCATTATAAAACTCTATGTTAGACTTCTATTTTCATCCATAATGGAAAAACTGGCACTGGAACTAGCCCTCCATCACAGAAAACTAGAAAATAATAAAAATATAGGCGTCCAGGAAGAGCATGGCAGGTGGCATTCTCATTGAGTTGGAGACAGAGAGAGAGAGAGAGGAGAGAGAGAGAGAGAGAGAGAGAGAGAGAGAGAGCGAGAGAGAGCTCAGAGCTCAGGAAAGCAAAGGCAGCTAGAATTTGTGGAGCTGAGTACTGTGAGATTTCAGAGAAATCGCTCCCAAAATCTGCACAGGAGTCCCCTTAAGTCTTTGACTGATCGCCAGGGTGAATAGGGTGAGACTCTGTAAGATCAGGTAAAGAATAAGCTCTTGAAAAAGAATAATTACTTCTAGAACCCACACAGTGGGAGAGGCTTTAGTTCTGACCAGTCAATGTAAGGCAATCTTGTTCATCACTTAAGACATCCAGTGGAGATCGACGGAAGACTGTACCACAGGAGTCGGCTAAATTAGACTCAACTATATATAAAGGAGTGATATACTATCAAGTATATAGAGTAGTATTACAAAACTTCTGGAAGAAGCCGTAGCAGAAAGATCTTTGGCGCCTCGGGGTAAAGGCAAAGATTTCTCAGATAAGACACAAGATATATGAACCATGAAAGAAAAATGTATATGTCACTAGGACTTCATCAAAATTTAAAAGTTTCACCCTTCAAAAGACACTGTGAAGAAAACATCAATAAAATAAGTTAAAGACTAGAAACGTTTTCAACACATCAACAGATAGAATAGATAAGACAATAGGTGATAGATAGATAGGTAGGTAGGTAGATAGAGACAGTCTTCAAAGGATTTGTATCCAGAATGTATATATTAGTACTCTATAGTAAAAGGATAAATAACCCAATAAAACAATAGGTCAGATGTGAACAGACAATTCACAGAAGCCAATAAGCACATGTTCAATATCATTAGCCAACAGGAAAATACAAATCAAAGCAAGAGTGATACTTCGTACATGTAGAATTGCTGAAATGTTGGCAAGGGTTTGGAGAAACCCAAACTCTCATATATTGCTGGAAAAGTGTAAAATGGTAAAACTACTTGGGAAAACAGTCTGGCAAGTTCTTATAAAGGCGTATATCTAGACGTTTATCCTATGACAGGGTAATTTTACTCTTAGAGAAATACAAACATATGTCTACACAAAGACTTGTAGTCAATGTTTACAGCAGGTTTAAACACAGTAATCAAAACTCTGGAAACAGTCCAAATGTCCCTTCACAGGCCAATAGATGGCAAATTGTGGATATTCATATAATGGAATACTAGTCATCAATTTTAAAAAACAACAGGCTATTGATATATGAATGTATCATGTATTTGGATGAAACTCAGAAACCTTATGCTGAGCAAAAGAAGTCACATACAAAAGATCTATGATCTTATGTTCTAGAACAGGCAAAACTAATCTACGGTTGCATAAATCGAATCGGTGGTTGCCTAGGATACAAGGCGAGGGACTGATTTTGCAAAGGGCATCAGAAAACTATGTGAGGGTGACAGAAATGTTCTCTATCTTATTTGGATGGTGGTTACACAGGTGTTTACACTTGTCAAGTTACACTAAACACCTAAAATGGGTACATTTGATTACGCATATTGTACATTGTATTTGATTGCATGTATGTTATAGTTTAATAGTATTAAATTTTAACTCTTTATGTAGACAGCCCTCATGTGAATAAAGAAAAAAACATAAAGCAGTGAACAAGAATTTTTTTTTTTAAGTTTACCTTTTTTTTCCTACTAGGGAGGCATCATCCTATAGCAATTAAATATAAAGGCTTTGGGAGTTGGAAAACTTGAGCTGAAATCCCAGCCTTGCCTCTTACTAGACATAGGGCTTTGGCCAAGTTACCTCTCTCCCTAAGCCCCTGTTTTCTCATCTGTAAAATGTAGATAATAGAACCTCCTCAAAAAATTATTGTGAAACAGCATTGAAATAATGCCTGCAAAGTACTGAGCACAAGCTTACATAAAATAAGTACTTGTCACCTGTTAGCCATTATTATTTTAAATATCATTATTAATAATTTCACTGGAGCATAATTTCAGCAGGGGCTTATTTATAAATGAGCATATACATCAAGTATTATTTATGAAGCCAAAGTAACACAATAAATACTGATTTGATCCTCTAACCATGGAGAGGACAAGAAGCCTGAGTGGCTTGCAGTATTAGTGTCACTTACCTGCCGACCGAACTTACACTTAATGCAGGAGGAGCACAGATTTTGATTTTCGAACATATAAAAATTGCTCAACAGAAAAGGGAACCCTCCTGCACTGTTGGTGGGAATGTAGGTTGATACAGCCACTAAGGAGAACAGTATGGAGGTTCCTTAAAAAACTAAAAATAGGGCTTCCCTGGTGGTGCAGTGGGGTAAGAATCCACCTGCCGATGCAGGGGACACGGGTTCGATCCCTGGTCCGGGAAGATCCCACATGCCACGGAGCAACTAAGCCCGTGCTCCACAACTACTGAGCCTGTGCTCTAGAGCCTGCGAGTCACAACTACTGAAGCCCACGCGCCTAGAGCCCGTCCTCCGCAACAAGAGAAGCCACCGCAATGAGAAGCCCACGCACCGCAATGAAGAGTAGCCCCTGCTCACCACAACTAGAGAAAGCCCGTGGGCAGCAACGAAGACCCAACGCAGCCAAAAATAAATAAATAAAAATTAAAAAAAAAAAAAAACCTAAAAATAGAACTACCATATGACCCAGCAATCCCACTGCTGGGCATATACCCTGAGAAAACCATAATTCAAAAAGAGTCATGTACCACAATGTTCACTGCAGCGCTATTTACAATAGCCAGGACACGGAAGCAACCTAAGTGTCCATCAACGGATGAATGGATAAAGAAGATGTGGTACATATACATAATGGAATATTACTCAGCCATAAAAAGGAACGAAATTGAGTTATCTGTAGTGAGGTGGATGGACCTAGAGTCCGTCATACAGAGTGAAGTTAAGTGAGAAAAACATATACCGTATGCTAACGCCTACATATGGAATCGAAAAAAGCAGTACTGATGAACCTAGTGGCAGGGCAGGAATAAAGACTCAGACGTAGAAAACGGGCTTGAGGACACAGCAGGGGAAGGGGAAGCTGGGACGAAGTAAGAGCGTAGCATTGACATATATACACTACCGAATGTAAAATGGATGGATACTGGGAAGCAGCCGCATAGCACAGGGAGATCAGCTTGGTGCTTTGTGACCACCTAGAGGGGTGGGATAGGGAGGGTGGGAGAGAGGCTCAAGAGGGAGGGGATATGGGGATATATGTATGCATATAGCCGATTCACTTCGTTGTACAGCAGAAACTAACACAACATTGTAAAGCAACTATACTCCAAAAAAAGTCCAATAAAGATGTGAGAAAAAAAAAAAAATTGCTCAATAGCTCAGTGTAATAAAATACAGAGCTCCCAATGGTAGCTTTTCTGGGGGACACTGTTTCTAGCTAGCATTTCCACAGCCTCAATAGCTACAGTGAGTCTCTGAACACTCCTTCTCTAATCACTGTATATTTTTATTGAAGTATAATTGATTTACAGTATTATAGTTAGTTTCAGGTGTACAGCATAGTGATTCAGTATTTTTGTAGACTATACGCCATTATAAGTTATTATAACAGTTATAATTCCTTGTGCTATATGGTATGTCCTTGTTGTTTATCTACTTTACACATAGTAGATTGTACCTGTTAATCCTGTGCCCCTAATTCAATCCTCCCCCCTCCCTTTCCCCTTCAGTAACCACAAGTTTGTTTTCTATACTCAGATCATTGTATTAATGCTGCTGATTTAGACTTCACTTAGATAAATGGCCTGGAAAAATATTGTCCAAGGCAATATCCAAAAACTCCTAGCGTCTTTGGGAGTTCTGTCAATTCCCTAAAACCGTATGCAAAATGGGGGGCAGCCGTGCTTATGAACATAGTATGAGGAAGTGGTTGTAAGTCAGACCTTCAGGAGAGCCTGGGGACTCAGCAAAGAGAACATAACGCATAAGGCTTGAGAGGAAAACACACAAGTAGCCCTACAGTTGCCCCAAGGAGCAGTAAAAAATACCTACTATAACGTCTCAAGAAGAGTTAATTTTTTAATATTCAAACATTACAATTCCATTTGCTCTAAAAGTGTTTTAGAAATTCCCTTGATGTTTGTGAGATCAGATTAGCCCATGTGACTGAGTGATCACGTGAAAGCTGGCCCCAGATGAAGAACATTCTATAGAACAAGCTGGTAGGAAATGAATTCTATTTTCAGCTTTTAGCTTTGTCACACGTCTTATTTACCCCATGTTACAATGGCTCATTGCCAATATCCTCTGAGGGTGACTGGGTTACGGAAAATGAGATTCACTTCCTAGTGCTGACCGCCAGCAAAGGCGAGATATGTTGGTAAGCCCTGGCATAAAACGCGATTCCTTGTTATTTTTTTTTATTATTATTATTTTTAGGTGCTAAAGGGCAAAGTCTAGTTTTTGAAACACACAGGAAGAAAAAGAGAAGTCTTATTGTGGGTGGCCTTAAGAGGGACTTCAGGACCAAACGCAATCCCTGCCCTCATGTTTGGGGGCAGACACGGGAAATAAAGGGGACAGGAGACGTACAGTCATCTACACTGTGTGTGGGGGGGGGGGGTGGCCCAGGGGAGGACACAGAGTGAAGGCATGGGTTCTCCCCACAGCTATCATTTTCATGTCTATTCCCTCCTTCCCATTTAAAAGAAAGGAGAGGGACCTCCCTGGCGGTCCAGTGGGTAAGACTTCGCCTTCCAAGGCAGGGAGTACAGGTTCGATCCCTGGTTGGGGAGCTAAGATCCCACGTGCCTCGCGACCAAAAAACCAAAACGTAAAACAGAAGCAATATTGTAACAAATTCAACCAAGACTTTAAAAATGGTCCACATCCAAAAAAATTTAAAAAGTAAAAGAAAGGAGATAAAGAGACTTCTTAATGAAACAAAATTTGCTGAAAGGACACACTAAAATGTATTTAGGAAAAAAATGTGGCTACAAAGGCAACTCAAAGAACGAAGTCCAAGGACTAACTCCACACTAGAGTATTCTGTGATGTCAGAAAACTTGCAAGGCTGTGCTTCACTGTAGGGGTTCCCTGGGAAGTTGAGGTTCCCTTCAGAAAGCCAGAGATGGGCAGGCCTTCCGGCCTTCCCACTTCCGGCCACGTGTATCAAAGCAGCGCCAAGCATGCTTTGCACCCAGACTTCTCGTCACAAAACCTACAGATGAATGAGCAACGAAAGAGGGAACAACCGAAAAGATACGCAGCCAGATGCATCCAATGGATGCCAAGGATTCTACTGTGGGCATTAGGATGTCTGGGTTCATGGTAAAGCCACGGCAACTGAATTTCCTTGAATCCAATCCTCGCTGCATAAGTATCTAGAAGTGTGAACTCAGAAAACTTTCCTAGGCTTCTATTCTCTCGTCAAGGAAATAAGGACACTAACGATGTCCCATCAGGGTTTATGTGAGGATTAAATGGGACCACCAATATAAACAGAGGCTTGCCCCATAGAGGATGTTCAGTACATGTTAGCTATTATTACCAGTACCGCTGGGGAGAGAAGAAGGGTATAAAGACCGAATCCTTATAATTCATTAAGGAAAATGAGACATGTATATAAATAATTACAACACTTCGTGGTAAATGGCCAATAGAGGTAATTCACCAGAGGTCTCAATGACGTGAAACCAAAAAGAGTGGAAATTGGTAAGTCAAGTCCTCAGGATTTCAAAGGAGAAGTGACATTTGGTCATAAAAAAGAAATATAATAGGGGTTCACCCAACACATAGTATAGATTATGGAGGAAAAAGTCACCCAAGAAGACCACAGACATTCAACGTTGATTACACCTAAATTTATGTTCCAGTTACTATTCTAAGTGATTTCATGAATTATCTTATAGGGGAAGAGAATACGCTTAGAGATACAGCTGATAAAAATCAGTATTTTCTGGGAGTTCGCTGGTGGTCCAGTGGTTAGGATTTGGCGCTTTCACTGTCGTGGCCCATGTTCAATCCCTGGTCAGGGAACTAAGATCCCACAAGGTGCACAGTGCAGCCAAAAAAAAATACAAAAAAAAAAAAATAATAATAATCAGTATTTTCTATAAAACAGCTTCGACCTTGGTAGGAGTGAGATTTCTCTGTGACCAATTGCTGATATTATGTGAGGAGCAGGAAGTTAATGAATGAATGAGGCAGAGCAAAAGTTATGTACCAATTTTCCTTTCCACATATGCTCAAAGGTTAGTAGGAGAAAAAAAAAACAACAGAAAGGCAATCCTCTGATAGTGAGCCAGGCTGCTCAGACTCAGCTGCACCCAGCAGCAGCCATGGCACAGAGTGGGCAGGCTGCCACCATAAAAAAAAAAATAATCAGTAAGTCCTGGGCATGGAAAAAAATGTTGTGAAAGTCTCTTAAAGCAAAAATACATCTCCAGCCATTGACAAAGACAGAAACGAAACACAAACAGATTCAGAAGTATGGTATTTTGATTGCAGGAATTTAGGAAGTGTGGAAAATAAGGAAATGAGATGAAATAAGAACTAAATCTAATTATCCTTTTTAATTTATCCATATACAGAAATTAGATGTTGGTGGACTCCCAGAGAAAGTTCAGTTTCCCACAGATGACTCAGGGCTTGGTTTTATGTAGCAGCAGATCATACAAAGGAGCCGTGTGTCTATTTTGGTGTTCACGGCTGAGGGATGCTTCAGAACCATAAAGCCGTCCAGTTCTTGAACCACTTTAAAATAAATTAAATAATAGAAAACGTCTTCACCAACTCGCCCAACTCTATTGACATTGTTTTGGAATTCTTAAAGTGTTTCGTGTAAAAAAAAAAAAAAAAACTCTTGTGAAAGCTTAATGTGGTGTTTCTAATAGTTACTAGTTTTTTTTTTTTTTTTTTTTTTTTTCTTCTGTTAAAGTGTCCAGGGACCATGATTGCCTGTGAAATCCAAAGAATTACAAGCGGCTATACGCTCGGTAAACTTAAGAAAATCACCACGTTAAGAAGAAACTGACTTGTTTTTTCCTCTCCAAAATCTGTATTAAGTTGAATTTATGGAGATTTCAGGAGTGTTGATATACTGCATAGAGGAGGACATATGAATGGTTTTGCCGCTTTAATTATTTGCCATTAACAAGGGGATTAACCTGTGATACACATCCCCTCACACGGCAGAACCTGGATGGGGGTCTTTGCAAAAGACAGTTACCATAAAAATGTTGGATTTAAACCATTACATGTAATTGAAGAAAAGAAAGAATGTAAAGAAATTTCACATGTACTAAAAAACACAAAAGTGCTGAGTGCACTAAGCTAGCTTCTGAAGTTCCTTTGATATAGTTTAGAAAGAGGCTTGTGGGGGTCCACCCATGACCCCTCCCTCCAGGACTGCAGGACCTTCCAAAGTCCGTTGGGTTCACGCCCTTGATAAGGTATCTGCAGGCAGAACTTAGGAAAGTCAGGCTACTGTTTTCCCTTCCACTTCAGGGAAAGTGCAGAAAGGGCAAGTTATTCCACAAATCCCTGGAGGGACGCCCAATATCTTTGTGGAAACATCTGTAGGCACTGCTCTTCCAAGCAGATAAGACATTCTCATGCATGTCTCTTCTGGACTCCTTTAGCCCGCTTTGAATGGGTACATTTGGAAATGATTGAAAACATACCATGAACTTGTTTCTGATCCGGGTGTCTCTGAGCTGAGGCATCACTCCTTTGAACAAATGCCTAAGAGACGGCTCAGGCGCAGTGGGTAAACGGGATAGGCACTGCTCGTGTACATTATGCAACATCTATCTATGGGAGCCAGATGAGAAGGCACACTGAGGATCCTAAGAGGAGATATTTCTTGGAAATACTGACTTCATGAAGAGTACGTGAAGGAAATGTCACAGGCAGGACAACCCATTTTTCACTTCAGAAGCCTGATGTCAATCAGCCTTAATTGAATCAAGACTCTCCGGGACTCCGGATGTTTCTATGAATGAGCACATCTTATCATGAGCAATAGACATGTTTTAAACATTGTAAAAGATCCCTTAAGTAAAGACTTTTATGTCAATTCAAGGCATGAAAAGGGCTCAGAACGTATCCAACGTTGGTTTTCCCAGTGGGACATATGGCATCCATCCTTTACTGCTCCCTGTCAACCTAGCTCCTTACAAACATCAGTAAATTAACTGAGACTCAGAAGAAGAGAGAAAGGGTATCAAAATATAATGTTACTGGCTGTGTCCTAGAAATATCACATACATGAAACCATACCTGAAGACAGCTCTCCAGCTATGAAATCAATCTTCCTTCACCTTATTTCTTTTAATCACCAAACTCAGAGATCATTATGAAAATTTTGTTTAAATATTCAATAGCAATGTTAATCACCTCCACTGACTCATCAGGTAATTTTCAAATTTCCAGTAAAGCAATGGATAATTCTTACATATGCTTAGCTTTGAAAAGCTATTATAGCGTTTCAGTCTGATTAACATTGTAAAATAGTGATTAAATGTGAAGTTAATTTTTTTCTGCATCTGCCAACTACCTATTCTCCAACTTACTTGATATTAACAAAAACGTGAAATGTGGATCTCAGTTAAATTTGAACATATTTTCCCATCCAAACTCAGAAGAAAGCGCATCTTATGCTTCTGCTATAGTCTCCAAAGGCGGCCGCCAGATTAGAGTTCTGATTGTAGACAAAACTGAGTGCTTTGTGTTCCCTTTCCTGTTCTCTTCATAATCACTGCAACATGAATAGTTGTCAGTGGGATGTAGTTGGGCAATCAAATGACAGTAATCACAAGAGTGTAAACAAATCAAGGAAAACGGGTGGGAATGGAAAGCGAGGCTGTGGATACTTTCCTTCAGGGAGTTCATGCACTCTCTGAATATCGGTTGACTTGATCACCAGGTCATCAAAAGTAAAAGCCTGTGGATCACTAAAGCCTCAGAAAAATGTCTCAGGTCACAGACTGATAGGTTGAGTGGTGGAAATCTAGCAAAATATAAATGGATCAACGCTAAATTTCCATGATTTTCCTTTCAGCAAACTTCTTACCAGCTTTCTTCTGTGCAGTGCTAAAATGAGTATCATCTTTCCATGGCTGACTGAATTATTCTATTCCAAAGAAAACTGGTTGTTAATCACAATGAAAATAAGAGGGGGCTTGCCAGTTCATTGAGTATCAAGATGCTTTTTGCTAAAGTGGAAGAAATCACTTATTGCTATTTTCATGGAGCTAAGCAAAGAAGCATGTGGATGATTATGAAAGAACTGAGTGTATCCAAGAAAAGTTAACAACCAAAAACTTTGCCGGAAAGCTCAGGAAAGTTCTGAGACATGAGCACGCATAACCTGCAGACCCTATTTCCCACTTCTGCCTGTCTGCGGCAAAAGTCCGTGTCCCTTTCAGAGACCCTCTGGCTTTCATCAATCCCCCAGCCGCAGCAACAAAGTTCATTTGCTCTCCAAGGACTTCAGATTTCATTTTATTTTGATGGAAATGGGATATTGCAGAGTAGGTAGCTTGTGTCTAAAAAACTGTGCAACGAAATAAAATTTTAAAGTGTACTATATCCTAACAATTTTTTAATTTAATTTTTATTTTATAGTGGGGTATAGTTGATTTACAATGTTGTGTCAGTTTCAGGTGTGCAGCAAAGTGGTTCGGTTATACGTGCACACCACTATACATAAAATAGATAATCCACAAGGACCTACCGTATAGCACAGGGAACGCTACTCGATACTCTCTAATAACATATATGGGAAAAGAATCTGTAAAATGCTTTAAGCTTATAATACAAACCGAGGAAAACGGTGTAGAATAAAAGTCAGAGAATGCAGATGAAGATCACTCCCATGAAAACCAGCAAAAAGGGAGAGATGGATGATGCACACGTAATCAAAGACTAATCATAATAATTGTCTCTGTCTTGCAGCCGAGCAAAATGAAGCGAATCCGTGGAATTGTCAGGAATCCATAATCAAATTAGCATCTTTGCACTTGGAGAGCACATTGCGTGACCTTACAGTTCATTCCCGAAGTCTGAAGCCGTGTCTCCGCTTAGATGCAGCACGGACTTGGCCCTTGCAGAATCCTGAAATACGCTGTCTGAAGGTGCACTGGCTATCAGAGACTCAACCTGAAGGCCACAGAGCATCTAGAATAACCAAACACTTTCACCTGTCTCTAACCAAACCATTTCCAAATATCTAAGGTTTGGTTTTAATTTTCCAGCACAACCAGGCAAGACCATTGGCATTGAAAATTTTTGGTCTCTCCATGTCAGCATGAATGGTGCCTCATCCTCACTTCAGTTGGTATGCATTATTAATCACCTTCTTGCTTTTACAGATGTCTCCTGTAATACGTATTCTCCAAAAACAAAAAATCCAATACAAATAAAGAATGGGGAGAGGTAAGCAGGCGTCAGAGGAAAAAGAGCAACTAGAATGCCATGTTTGAGTGATCAATAAATCTGATCTGACAGCAAGATGTTTATCAGTTGCTATAGAGGAACTCACAGCAGTCACTGGGACTCTTAGGGGACTTCTGATTTTCTGTAATTACACTCCTCTCGGCTAGTGTTACACTTCTACCTGGTGGGGCCACTCTCGATGACTCTTGTAAGATGAGAGGTCTGATTCTTAAGCTACAGCAGCCCACTTTAGAGATGTTTTTGGTTTCTAGCATAAAATAACTGAAAATTATCCAGTATCAATAGCAGCTCATGTTATTTGTGTCCCTCTGTCTCTGTTCCTGCCCCCATCCCTTCTTACCAGGTACCAACATACCTTTCAGAAAGCATAGTTTGAAATGTCTTATGAAAGTGCCTTTCCCCCCATTTCAATCTTGACTGTATATGGTATCAATGCCCTCTTGTGATGAGCATATATTTAAGAAGATCTTATGTAACATCAGTGCCTTACCTTCATTTAGCTCTTTCATCCTGCTCACCACATTTATCCAAATAACATGAACTAAGTCATCATTATATCCTAGCACTGGGCAAGTCACCAGAGAGACAGAAACAGAAATAAGATACCACTGGCCTCCAAGAGCTTACAATAGATTCATTTATAAGCATGTCTATTCAAGAGAAACCTTTAAGGAACATAACTAGTTTACCTACATCCGCGTCGATATATCTCCTAATGTATAATCAGACACAACGGTTTATTACGGAAGGACTGACAGAGTCAAATGATAACTCAATCTTAACTCACACCGACATCACGTGTCCCATCCGCCCACAAAGTGAGCAGATGTTCTCAAATTATTATATCTCATGCCATGTAACATCTAGTGGTAAAATCCCAAGTTTAAAGTCAAACAGACTACGTTTGAATCCAGATTTTGCACCTTCGTTTTACCCGGGCTAGGCATTTCCTTTACAAGAAGCCATCTGGACGTCACTGTACTTCACTGTCTACTTCTAAACTCTCAAGCAAACAAAATTCATTTTCTCCCTGTTCATATTTGATGTTCAAACAAACGAAAGTATTTTCAGTCTCAAGAAACACACCATGACCTGTAACCTCCGTGACTTTGCTCCTGCTGTTCCCCCCTGCCTAGAACACTCTTCCAGTCACCCATTCCTGGCTAATTCTTACTCATCACTTCAAGACAATGCCCAGGCGTCACTTCCACCAGAGGCTTTCTTTAATTCTGTAGACCTATTTTAATACCTTTCCTATGTTCTTTTGTAGTCAGTACCAAGGCTTTCTTTTTCATTGCAGTGAAATGATGACTAGACTGATTTTTATCACCTTTTTGACTTCTCAGCGCCTAGCATGTAAGAAGTACTCGGAATTCATCAGCTTATTAATTCTCAATCAAGAGATTACAGCATGTGTTATCCCTATACATTTCTAATATAAAGGCAAGATAATCAGCCTGGGCTCAGTAGGCTGTATATTTTGGGTCACTGTTTCAATGATAGTGATAACATTTGTCCGAGCCAATTATATACCCAATCAGCCGGCCTAATGAAGAAGTGTGGCCTCGAGGCAAACGTAAACATTTCAAAGAGCCCTACATAGGGCCATGTGAAGAAGAATAAACCTCTGACTAGACAGTAGATGACATAGTTTTCCCAAGGATAAATTGTATTATCATGCTAACCAGAGTCATCCTAAACATAGCGAAGACTAAAACTGCTCATAAAGGCATAATGGAGAACCTATCTAACTAATTCAGAGCTAAAAGAAATCTGTTTGCATTACAAGTTCATCAATTCTTAGAGACAGTGCAAATGTTTGATTCCACAAATGAAGACCCTCAGGCCAAGAGGAGATATGCCTTATTGAAAACTACATACCCTTTAAAGGAATTCAACTTTGCTTCACAGGGCAAGCATTCTACAGTATCAAACTGTGGGCTTGGTCATCAGCTATAACGCCTCCATTTCGGTGGTCCTTATGTTTGACCGCACATCAAGATGAAATGGGGAGCTCTTTAAACATACATATATAGGGAGATCCCTAGACCATATCCCAGACCTGTGAGATCAACATTTCAGGAGCTTGGATACTTACATAATATTGTTACCGTACGTCAGCATCAGGACCAGTACTGGGTAGCTCTCTTCTATTTGAAACAGATCTTGAGACACAACCCCCATCCAAAAAAAATACCTTAAAATATTAAATATGAAAAATAGAACATGAACAAGAAACAGTCAGAAAGCTCTATCAAAGTGGTAACAATGGGAAATATGAAATTAATAAATTGACACATTTCGTAAGGCCAAAAATAAGCCTTCACATGTTAATGAAGATCTTGTTTATATGAATGCAGTGAGGAACCTCAGGAGTAAGCTCTCAATAGTGCTATAACATACAGGAAGTTGTATCAGTGCTTGGGGTGATACTTTGTCTCAACTCACGAGCGCAACAGAGTATGAAGTAAGCCACAGGGCTTATTTTTCCACTTTGTGCAGAAAAAGCGGGGTAACTGGCATGCTGAAGTTTGCCTTCCAGTCTCAGTTAACATTCACCAAACCGACGACAAACAAGCTCATCTTTTAGAAAATTTTCAACATGTCAAAACAAATTAAAAAAACCGAAAACTTCATAGTGTCAATTCCCCCAAATTAACAAAATTATATTCATTTCAGCATAAAATGCAATGAATCATCTGTCATGCCAGCTCACTCTGCTTTTTAGGCTTAATATGATTGTGCTTGTTTACAGCCCTTGCTGTTACAATCGTTAACACGATTCAGGCATGTTCTAACATCGGAGCAATGTCTGAAACTTCCCTAGGCGGTCACAGACCAGCTACAGTTCACTCATGGCTGAGTCAGGAGCTCTGGCAGCAAGTGTGGTCAATTTCCTGAGCGGTAGAAGTCTACACTGCTTGTCTACACTTCTTTTGGGAATTCACTCTAGGACGTCGATTGGTGACCGAGTTTGTCTTCTCTTTCGTTAGACCAATGAAAAAAAGATTGCAGGATCTGTCTGTTTCAGACAGAAATCAGTTGACAGCTTTGCAGAGACTCTTCTGACCTTACCTTATTGAATTCATAGTGCCCACAGTTTGTCAGGCTGAGTTAAAAGAAACTAACTGACAAGATATTAACATGCTGACCATCAATCAAACAAGCAACCAAAAATTTTGAGTGCCTACTTTTACTGCTCAGCTAGATCTGCCATAAGGAAATATGACAGACTGGGTAACTTAACCGAAGTTTATTTTCTCACAGTTCTGGAATCTGGAAGTCTGAGATCTGAGTGCCAGTATAATCGGATTCTGACGAGAGTTCTCTTCCTGGCTTGCAGATGGCTGCTTTCTTGCTGGGGGCAGTTGCAGGGGAAGGTGCTCTGGTGTCTTTTCTTGTAAGGGCACTAATCCCATCATTAGTGCCCCACCTTTATGACCTCATCTAATCCTAATGGCCTCATCTCCAAATGCCAATCGCATTGGGGGTTAGGGCTACAACAGATGAAATTTGGGGCAGCACATGTTCAGCACATAACACTTCTGTATGTCAGCAAAGTCACCCAGATCTAGACAGGTTCCTGGGCAAGAAGATTCTAGCTACTACTACTCAGTGGACAGTCAGGTAAAGGTTCGTATTTCACGGTTCTTGACAAGTCAAGCCATGCTGCTGAGGAATGCAGCATCCATTTGACTGGCAGGTGCCAAGCAGAGCGATATACCGCAACTGAAAAGATTTTAAACGTGCCTCTCATTGCCTTGGCTTGCTAATTATTATTACTTCAGAGAAAAGGAAACCCCAGAAGGATCAAGTGAGAGAAGCAGAAAAACAGAGCTCTGTCCTGTCGTTTTCTATAATAGGAATTAGCAGAGAATATCATATAAAAGAAAACCTTCCAAAGAACATGGTTAATCAATACTAGGAACTCAATAATGAATTTATGCCTTGAATAAATGCATAAGCAAAGATTAAGAATGTTTTAGTGGCTAATAACATGTCCTAAAGCAAGAAATGGGTATTGTACAAGACGAAGTTGACCATCAGAGTAGACTTCAAAAATCTAGAGGAAAATTTCAGTCCCAACCTGAACTATCTCTATAACTACACAGGTTAAGAATTATCACTACATCTGGGGGCGGGGGGAGGAGGAACTGAAGACCCGTACTAGAAAACCAATTTTAGTACCAGAATTTTCTTGAGGAATTCGAGAATATTTCTCAGATATAAACTTGTATACTAAGCTATATATAGTTCCCATTACAAACACCGTGGTTAGCTTATCTCAATACATTCTTTTTCATCTTGATAGAAAGTCCTGAGTTAAAATTTCTTACACCTGAAATTTTGAATATCTAGATCTGGTGGACCCTTTCTACTAGATTCAATATTCAGGTCCCCGGAGTGGGCAAAACAAAGAAGACAAACCTCTTTATAATTTTTTAGCCAAGCATATTTCTAAATATGATAACCACTACTCAAAATAATAATGCTAATACTAATGATGAAAGAAAGAGTAAAGATGAAAAAACACTAACAATTTTGATAGAAAGCAATAATTAGAACGACAAAGCTGATGACTCAGATGCAAAAGATGTCAGTGGCCAATCAGAGAGAAGTCTGGAATCTTACTACACGCTGCAGTAGCGTGTGGAGACAGAATACTACAGGGGCTCCCAAACATTCTCAGTTCACAACACCCTCAGCGTCCCAGGAACTGTTTCATGACGCGCTGAGGCCAAAAGAAACACCTAAAAATTCAATTTATTGAGTAGTTAGTTAAAATGACTTGGATATAGTGATCTACATGATATCTAAGAGATGATTCTCTAGAAAAATTAAAATAACACCATGAGTTATCTATAATAACCCAGAGTGTGTCAGCACACAGTTTGAGAATCACAGATATGTTCTATTGGTTCATTCAGATTTTTGAGCCACACTACACAGACTGAACCCTGATTCCATTACTTTATTCCATATGCAACTTGAGTAATTTATACTTAGCCTTTTCATGCCTTACTCAATTATAAAATGAATCAGATAATTACACTAACTTTCTAGTGTTGTCATTACGAGTACTCAGTTAAGGTAATCTATGTACAGAGAAGTGGCTGATTCTAAGCTCAATAAATGTGAGCTATTTTCATGAATATCAAGCAGAATATATCATATAATATTCCCTTTCTTATGATTGCAGTAAATCTAGAGAAAACTAAATGTAGGAGTGGGTACAAGTTTCTACTTCTCACTCCTCTGTAAGAAGCTGGAGTTACATGTTTCTGAAGAGAGGCTTATCAAGAGATTCCATGGGTACTTTCTCCCAGGACACAGCAGAAACAGAACCAGGTCCTTGTTTTAATTAAGGCTTAGTCATGCAACTAGCCAGACTTTCCAAGAAAATAATGTCTCTATATCTTTAGTGTCTAATTAAATACAAAAAGAAATGCAAGAAGTTAGCCAAGCTTTTGATTGTAGCCATGAAGAGTTTCCAACTCACTCAATGGACTGGCATTTCACCCCCGCACGTTTATCAACAGGAAAAGGTAGTGGGATTATGATGATTTTTTTAGAAAGAAATTGCTGAAAAAGGAAAACAGTCCACGTAATGAGCTTTTACAGGTCTGTATCTAGTTCACTACATTTATTTTGCTTTGCTGAACCGCTTACCTGGTCTTTAGCTGAAGGATATAGTCTTATAAGAGGATAAAGAAAAAAAAATGCCAAAGTTTGGCCACTGTCCTGCTCAGTGTTTTATACTAACATGATCTATTACCTAGACATTTCTAGCTATTATAATGATTATCTCCTTGAGCTTTAGCAACTGGTTTACAATCTTTCCCTTCTTAACAAGAACCTATAACATTTGGGGTAACCCCAGTATCCAAGTTAGCAACTATGGCAGATGTATTATTCATTCACCATGTTTCCCTACGGGCAAAATGTACTTCTACACCACTGATTTGGGATAGGCCATGCCACTTGCTTTGGCCACTGAAATGTTAGTGACTAGGGTTCCCTGCATATAGGCTGAACCTTTAATTAGCTTCTACTGTGATTCTGTCTCTTTGCTCTTGTCCCCCAGCATCAGAACAACATATCCTAAATGGGGCTGCTTGGTGGGCTTGGACACGCAGGCGAGCCCAGCAGAACCAGGTCACAACCAACTTCATCCTGACGTGAGCAAAAGAGGTTTGCATTTTTATACACCTCTGAGATATTGAGGTTGTTTGCTACCACAGCAAGAATCGACTAACACCCAAAGCTATCAACACTCTACTCAAAAACTGTTTTCATCTCCTCCCCATGTATGATGTTCACCTCTACTATCCAAGACCATATTCTACATGTAATTGGTATCCCCGATTTCTTGACTTCTGAAATTTTTATCTCCAGTATTTCACTCCCTTCAGGGCCTTTCTCACTTAGGACATTCGAAGGGTTATTAAGAGCTCTGAGCCAGAAGTGGGGCAAAGATCGAGATACATATATATAAATCACAAAATCGCCCCCCGGTCTTCGAACACAGATCTCTTACAGGAAAACAATCATAAAAGTCACAAGAAAATGGCACACTACTAGACTCCCAGTCAGCCGTGAATAACTATCCAGTCCATCATCGTATCATATGAAACGTCTCCCAGGATGAGGAGACAGGTTTCCATCCAGCTTGTCAGGTTCCAAAAGCAGGAGTGGCTTCAGTAACATACGGTTTCTCCCCTTCAGGTGTCTGGCATAATCGAGCTAAGAGACAATATGGTCTCTTACCCTGAACCTCTTTTGAGATGTTACTTAATATTGGATTTCCCTCCTTCCATGACATAACTCGTTTATTTATTCTCTTACTCCCAGCTGCCGTGTTTCCTTCTCTCCATTTATCCCCAATCTTTTCCACCTTTGGGAGGGACGCTGGGCTCAGCCCCTGCGCTGCACTAGACAGCAGGCAGCAATACTATCCCAGCAAGCCCCTCCGCCTCGGTCCAGCCCTGGCCACACAGAGTAGGTGACAGAGCTTCCAGAGGTTCACCTAGTGGGCTATTTGTACCCCAGGCAATAGAGCTGAATTCACTGCTACTCCCTATTTGGCAGATGGGATGAAGGCACATCCTACCCCATCAGGCCCTCAGGAAGTGTGATATAAAGGTTAAAAACAGTTACTGTTCCTTGCTTCGGAGTCCTAGAGAAAAAGAGGCTTCCTGCTAGGGATTACTCCTCCTCGCATTCCCCAGGGAGCATGGTCCTGTATAAATCATTTCCATTTGGTTGTGGAACTCTTTTGGGTATTGCCACCCTCTTTCGAGAGCATGTCTCTGACATCACCCAAGACAATGTGGGCATTTCAGGTTTTAAGATCATTTTATGTCAGTGTTAGCAGTACCTTCCATCAATAATGTCACACAGCAAGGTAGGTAAATGCCCCTCCAATGGAAATACTCTAGTGCAGAGGACCGGACGTCCTCGGTGGGAGGTGATCGCAGGTTCTTACCATAAGCCCCAGTCTAGGGGGTCATCACACGCCATCTGTCTCCACCAGCACTCCAATTTCTAGTCTGTACTGTGTGGGCTCAGGCAATCTTACTGGTTCCCATTAAGCATGTCCAATTAATGTCACTCGAAGGGCAGATTTATAGCCTTCTGTTTTACAGTACTAGGTGGGGAAACGTTCCCCAGCCAGACACAGTCTCCAACCCTATCACACAAATAGGTGAAAGAGAGGAAACCACATTACAGAAAGCCTGTTCACACATACCAATTCTCCTACAAACTTTTACCTTAATTCCACCAACCCGTACATTCCTAACTGTGGCCTTCATTAAGATTTCATCAACACATTTTGGTTTTACAATATTAGGTTGAGGAAGTGTTCCCCAGCCAGACGTAAAATCAATTCGCAAACGTGACACCACTTCTTTACGTAATATCTGCTTGAACATCCCAGCTTTTGTAATCCTATCCACACTTACATTCTAACACTCCTCTCAGTCTAACTGTAGCAGAGTCCAGCCTCCACCGATGGGTTTTGGTACCACAGTTCATGGGATTCCTGTATTAAGGACTCTTGGAAACTTCTCTTCTCCACCCTCAGACCATTTCAACCATCTTGTGCAAAAGACTTTGGGTCCCCAGAGAGGGGTCGAGCCGAGGGACCCTGGCACTGTTGTCCACCTTTAACTTGATTAAACTGCCTGACCCTTGCTCCAAGCGATGGCTGGTCAGATCTCGCATAGCAATCTCTACCTTCCAGCTTGTCTGGAGACCTTTTACATTTGGGCACCAGCAGGGTGTCGATTTGGCCCACCCAATCTTTGGTGCTATAATAAAACTTTGTGTTAACCCCATCAATGTCCATTTTATTCATCTCATTCCTTAGCGACCATCTAAAAACGTCCACCCCCATGGGATGAGTCCCATGACACTTCCCTCTCTGTTTCCGCTTTGTTTCACTCGCATCAATACTCACTTTATTCACCTTATTTCTGAAGAACCCTTTTAAAATTGCTACCTTGTTGGAAGAGTCCTTTGACTCTCCCCTCTGCCTCTTCCCAAACTCTTGTTAATAAACCTATTGTTTTTATTAGTGTCTGTAAGACCCATGACGGGGAAGCTGAGAGAGCAAACCGGATAAGGCTTCCCAGACTGTTTTTCAGTTTTGCAACCATAAGGTACACAGGGCGCCTGTGTGAAAGGAGCCCCCTTAACCACAGTATTTACCGTGACCTGGGAAATGAGTGTATTCACTGGGTGAATATCCCGGTCATCATAAAGCCGGTCCCACGTGGCTTGTGTATGAAACACATCAGCTTCTTCAGTTGGGGTTTTCCACCTGGGATTTATAGGGGGAGACAGAAAGTCCCCCTGGTCAGGATAAACAGACCTGACAGTGGCTCTTCTCCAGTCCAGCAGGCTGGCTGTTTCCTCGGGAATAACCTCCTGTGAGTCTGGACCACCTGAAGCCACCTGTGCTTGTTCCACGGTGAGCTGTGCATCCTGCACCAACCCAGACAAGCACTTCCCTCTGTGGCTTCAAAACCAAAGAGGCAGCACCTCAGTGAGTCACTCTCCATCTGAACTGAGAGTGGAAAAGGGAGTTCGGTGTATCTAGGTTCAAGTGAGAGTGGTTTTAACGCACAACATGATGAATACAATGAACACGGCTGGATGTTATATATGAAAGTGTTTAAGAGAGCAAATCCTAAGAGCTCATTACAAAGAAATTTTTTTTCTTTCTTAATGTTGCATCCATACGAGATGATGGATGGTCACTAAACTTTCTGTGGTCCTCATTTCATGACGTAGGTAAGTCAGATCATTATGCTGTACGCCTTACACTTCTACAGTGCTGTATGTCAATTACATCTCAATAAAACTGGGAGAAAAAAATATCTTTAAATAAAAATAAATAAATTAGTAGTTCTCATAATCCATTTTAGTATCACTCTGTCTTCCGTGTGGAACTCATGGCCCAGAATAAGCAAATTCCTCTGTTTCCTCAACTCTGATTCTCATCTGTTCCTTCCCCTTCTTCTCCTGAGTGAACCTGGAGGTCCCCCTCCAGAGGGACACTGTCTCCTTGGTGGTCTTCTCACTAAAGGCCAATTTGTGCTCAGGGTCTAGAGGTGAACTCATCCTGTTCTTTGTTCCCCACAGTCTCTTCCTCTTTCCCCTCCTTCCTCCTTTGAAGTCAAGGCGACCAGACCATATCCCCTACCTTTGTCAATATTATCATCTAGCATATCCTGATTGCACACTCTCTCTCTCTCTCATTTGTGGGATATTTTCTTCATTAATTCACTCTTTCCCTCCTCGTTCCTACTCTTGTCACCCTGGTGGGTGATTTCAGCATCCACATGAAGGGCTTCCCCAATACCCTGTCCTCTCCGTCTTTGCTTCTTTCTTCCAGTGACCTTCTCCTCAGCCCACCTTGAGCACCAGAGTCGCACCCTTGGTTTTGTCGTCACCAGTAACCTCACCACCTGCATCATCTTGCTTTTAAGCATCTGGCTTCCTCACTACCACCTCCCATTTTCCAAGCTTAGTTGTACCGCTTCTCTTGAACAACTCTTAGAAGTTGTTCAGCTTCTCTTGCCAACTATTCTCTGTGGTCAGCTGAACATAAAATTTGTTGACCCAACTTCTTTTTTATGATATTCATGATACCTTTTTGTATTAGTTTGTTAGTGCTACCATGACTACAGAGTACCACTGGGCGGCTGAAACAACAGAATTTTATTTTCTCACATTTCTAGAGGCTAGAAGTCCTAGATCAAGGTGTCAATGGGGTCAGTTTCTACTGAGGCCTCTCTCCTTGGCTTGTAGATGGTCGTCTTCTCCGTCTGTCTTCATGGGGTCGTCCCTGTGTGTGTGTCTGTGTCCGAATCCCCTCTACTTATAAGGACACCGGTCCTTTTGGATTAGGGCTCACTTTAACGACTTCACGTTCACTTAATTACCACTTTAAGGATCCGATCTCCAAATACAGTCACAATCTGAGGTGCTGGGCATTAGGGCTTCAATGTATGAATTTGGGGGGCACACCATTCAGCCTATATATCACTCTCTCATCTCCACATTTTCCACCTTATCCAGCCTAGATTCCATGGCCCACTACTTTGCCAACACCTTCAGCCCCTTGCGTCTTTTTCTCTCTCCCGTACTCACCTAAGAAAACCCCAGACCAGTTAAACCTGTTAAGGTTATTTCTTTATCCCAGACTTGTGCCCATGCAGCTGCACAGAGATGGAGAAAAAATAGGTATAGCCATGCTTTCTAGTCTTCATTTAAATTAATAACCACCTCTCAGTGTGGGCACTAAACCCTGATTGACAATCTTACTACACATGCCTAGGGTTTTCTGAAACAACCGTTTTATACTTTCTCTTACTGCCTCAGCTTCCACTACTTTTCCCTCTCACGATACTCTTAACCGGTCATCCTTCCCCTATTGAGAAAACAGATGTATTTTGAGCACTCCCTTATAGACCCACCCGAGGCTAACGACGACCTAGGCGTGTCTGCAGGGACACCGCCTACCACCCGTCCTGCCTAGCAGAGGCCCCCTTCAGCCAACCCTGCCACTGCTCCCTGGGTCCCACCTTCTCTTGTCTGATAGAGGAGGAGGCTCCCTACAAAAAGCAGTGAAATCATGCCATCTGCAGCCACATGGATGGACCTAGAGATGATCATACTGAGTGCAGTTAAGTCAGACAGAGAAAGACAAATACCATATGACGTCACTTATATGTGAAACCGAAAGAAAATGATACAAATGAACTTATATACAAAACATAAATAGACTCAGAGTCATACAAAACAAACTTACGGTTAAAAAAGGGGAAAGGGGTTGGGGAGGGATAAATTAGGAGGTTGGGATTGACATATATACACTATTATTTATAAAACAGATAAACGACAAGGAACTACTGTAGAGCACAGGGAACTCTACTTGACACTCTGTAATAACCTATATGGGAAAAGGATCTGAAAAAGAGTGAATCTATGTATATGTATAACTGATTCACCTTGCTGTACACCTGAAACTAACACAACATTGTAAATCAACTTCAATTCAAAAATAAATAAAATAATAAAAAATAAAAATGACTCTATAAAAAATTAAAATAAAAAAAAAAGAATGAGGTTCCTTGATTTTAACTTACCTCTCTTGCATTATTAATTTCTTTCTCTCTACAGGATCATTCCCATCAGAATTTCAACATGCTTAGAATATTCCATTTTAAAAAGTTTCTTCATCTTCCTTCCACATCCATCCACCGACACTTTCTCTCCCCTTCAAAGTGAACTTCCTGAGAAAACTGTCCATCCTGGTCTCCACGTTCCTGGAACCCATTCGCTCCCCAGCCCACGCTGACCAGGCTTCTGTCTCCAGCCCTCCATTCAAACTGCCCTCCCGAAGGTCACCGGTAACCTCTGTGTGGCCAAATCCAGGGGTCACTTTGCTGTGTCTGCACTGGACTCAGGCCAGAGCAGGGCTTCAGCCCGCTTCCTGCTCTGTCATGACTGAAGTGCCACCTCTGCTTGGCTCGGGGCTCCACGGCCCTGGTTTTCCTCCTCGCCCACGACTGCTGCGGTTCAGCCCCCCTCAGCTGGCTCCCTGACTCGGCTCAGCCTGTAAACCTCTGAGCACTCCACAGATGAATCCTCACCCTGCTTTTCTTTCTCTGTACTTTCTTCCTAAGTTACATCTCCAGCTCCAAGCCTTTAACACTCCCCATATGCTGATGGCTTCCAAATTCATTTCTCCAGGACTTACAGTTGTCCTAAGATCCAATTACAGATCTCCAACAGCTTAATGTATATCTACAATTGTGTCTAAGAGGCACTTCAAGTGTAACATGATTTACGCAGAATTCTTTATATATAACCCCACCCCTAAAAAGCTCCTTCTTCCTTAACTTTGCCTTGGATTACTGAAATATACTCTGACCGACTGCCCTGCTCACAGCCCACAGAATGATCTTTTTAAACTCATAATCCTACCACACCACTTTTTTTCTTTTTTTTTTGCCTAAAACCCTCCAGCAGCTTCCCAATGCAGTAAGACTTGAGTCTTAACACCTTATACTGGCTGCAATGTCTCACATGAATGGCCCTGACATGCATCTCACTCTTACTAACCTGACACTCTCTCCATGAGTCCATAGAGTTCCAGACATTGTGGCTTTCCTTCTGTCCTTTGAACATGACAAGATCTTTTCTACCTCAAGAGCTTTGCACTTGTGTTTCCCTCTGCTTGTAATGTGCTGCTCCAGATCTTTATACACCAGGACACGTTCTGACATTCAGACCTCAGCTCAGATATTCCCTCATCACTGATATCCTCCAGGTCGCTCCACCTAAATGAGACCACCATGTTTTAGAGCATCACTCCATATTATTTTTGCCATAACACATAATCTGAATTGATTATTCATTTGTTTGCTTATTTATGATCTGTTTCTTGCTCCTGAAAATGTAAACTCTACAAGACAAAGTTGTGTTTTTACGCCTGAAATCCCCTGTGCCTAAGTCAATACCCACCATAATGTAGGCACTCTATAAATGCTTGTTGAACACAGGAATAAATGAATGAGTTCTGATTCTGGGAATTTATGGTAATAAGATGATCAGATGGCAAGTGTTCATCCTAGTGCTCTTCAAATAGCAAAGAATTGGAAACAATCGAAAGGACCACAAGAGTAACTAAATAAATTGTGTCACGTCCATGTAACAGAATAAATAAAATAATAAAACCAAGAAACAAGTAGTACATCCATACTTACTGACTTGGAGAAGTATCAACTAGATATTGTTGAATAAAAAAGTGGGTATTGGCGCAAAAACAGTCATATAGATCAATGGAACAGAATAGAGAGCCCAGAGATAAACCTATACACTAATGATCAATTAATCTATGACAAAGGAGGCAAGGAGATACAATGGAGAAAAGACAGTCTCTTCAATAAGTGGTGCTGGGAAAACTGAACAGCTACATGTAAAGAACGAAATTAGAACATTCTCTAATAACATATACAAAAATAAACTCAAGGGACTTCCCTGGTGGCGCAGTGGTTAAGAATCCGCCTGCCAATGCAGGGGACACGGGTTCGAGTCCTGGTCCAGGAAGATCCCACATGCTGCAGAGCAACTAAGCCCGCGCGCCACAACTACTGAGCCTGTGCTCTAGAGCCCACGAGCCGCAACTACTGAGCCCGCGTGCCTAGAGCCCGTGCTCCGCAACAAGAGAAGCCACCGCAGTGAGAAGCCCGCGCACCGCAACGAAGACCCAATGCAGCCACAAATAAATAAGTAAATTAAAAGATAAATAAATAAATAAATAAACTAACTCAAAATGGATTAAAAACCTACATGTAAGACCAGACACTATATAACTCCTAGAGGAACACATAGGCAGAATACTCTTTCACATAAACCACAGCAACATTTTTTTTGGATCCATCTCCTAAAGAAAATAAAAGCAAAAATAAACAAATGGGACCTAATTAAACTTAAAAGCTTTTGCACAGCAAAGGAAACCATTGACAAAACAAGAAGACCTACTAAATGGGAGAAAATATTTGCAAATGATATGACCGATAACGGGTTAATATCCAATGTATATAAACAACTCAGACAACTCAACATCAAAAAAACAAACCACCTAATCTAAAAATGGACAGAAAAACTGAATAGACATTTTTCCAAAAACGACATACAGATGGCTAACAGGCACATGAAAAGATGTTCAACACTGCTAATTACTAGAGAAATGTAAATCAAAACTACAATGAGATATCACCTCACACCTGTCAGAATGACTATCATTAAAATGTCTACAAGTAACAAATGTTGGCAAGGTTGTGGAGAAAAGGGAACCCTTGAACACTGTTGGTGAGAACGTAAGTTGGTGCAGCTCCTTTGGAAAACAGTATGCAGGTTCCTCAAAAAAAACTAAAAATAGAACTGCCATATGATCCAGCAATTCTACTCCTAGGTATATACCCGGAAAAAAGGAAAACACTAATTGGAAAAGATGCATGCACCCCAATGTTCACAGCAGCACTGTTTACAATAGCCAAGATGTGGAAGCAACCCAAGTGTCCATCAACAGACAAATGGATCAAAAAGATGTGGTACAAATACACAATGGAATATTACTCAGCCATAAAAAAACTAATGAAATTCTGCCGTTTGCAGCAACGTGGATGGACCTAGAGAATATTATGCTAAGTGAAGTAAATCAGACAGAGAAAGACAAATGCTGTGTGATATCACTTACATGTGGAATCTAAAAAATAAAACAAACAAATGTATATAGCAAAACAGAAACAAACTCACAGATACAGAAAACTAACTAGTGGCCACCAGTGGGGAGAGGGGAAGTGGGAGGGGCAAGATAGGGGTAGGGAAAGATTATGGGATTATATGGAATCATGTGTGTGAAATTTTTGAGAATTGTAAACCATTATAGAATTTAAAGAATCTTTCATTCAATTAAAAAAAAAAGTTGGATAAACAAACAAAGCCCAAAGTGTGCAGCCATTTATATAAAATTATGTATACACAATATTATATATAAACTAAGTATTTATACACACATACATGCAGTTAGATGTCTAGAATTATATCTGGAAACATTAACAGTGGTTATCTCTGAGAAATCTGGAGTAATTTTTACTTTCTTCCTATACTTTTCTGAATCATTTGAATTTTTATATGAGCATTTATTATGTTCATAATCAGAAAAAATAGAAACTAAAATGTCTACTCCTAGTGTCTGGCTTATTAGATAGACAATACTAGGATCTTTCCAAGTTATTTTTGAGGGGAAAAAATAGCAGTTTTTTTCAGTACACTGATTCAATACACTGACTCTCTATTCCAGTTTCATTTATTTTTCCCCTCTCTTGTTTTTCTTATTGTTATTGGGAGTGTGGAAACATTGTCAGCATTGCCAAAAAATGAAATAAAATAAATCCAAAAAATATTATTAGGCTAAGCTTTTCGAAGTGCATTTTAATATAGCATCAAGCATGTTCCCATTTTTATTACTGGTTATAATGTTCAGCAGCGTGTGACACAACAATTCAGACTTTTTGGCAGACGGAGCCCAGTTTCCATTTCTTTTAGTACAAGATGTAGGGTGTGGAAACTTTCTACTTCCTTGGAAACGCTTCTGAAAACCGGTTTTCACTCAATGCAGCCTCTAAGTGTTTAAGAGGTGACTGAATTTCTGAAAGTGGTCTGACTGTTTTAGTGCCGCTGGCAACCACTGCAACTTTCGCACTGTGTGAAAGGGGGAACAATCCATATTATTAAAAATTTGCCCTGATCTCTTTCCCATTTCCTAGTTTTTCACTGAGGCCAAAATATCAAGATAATTTTCCTATGGAAACGTTTAAACTTGGCATCGAAAATTATTTATTTAAATAACTACATCTCTGAATAATAATGATAATAATAATAATAAAACTGAGAAGGCAGCTCCAAAGAGAAGAGAGACGTAAATTCCGTGCAAGTTTTTCTTTCTGTTTGTTGGTTCAGTTTTGTTTTTTAAACCACTATACTACCCAATAGCATACCCATTTCTATTTAACTGCCTGAGTGACAGTCAACAAGAGGCCTGAGTTACATACATTTTTCTTTATGGAAGAAAACAAAGACGCCACTTTTAATTAACTCCTTAATAGGGCAAGATATATTATCATAAATTTCTTGAAATGGAAATAGCTTCTGTCAGCTTCAATTATTCAGCAGTAGGTTGGCTTCCTAGGACAAAATCTTAAAAATAGGCAGCTCTTATGTCTGATCTGGTTGTAGCACTTAGCTTTTGTGGACTAACAAGGTAGTATTAGGACTTCCCAGAGAGTCCTTTTGCATTCTCTGCTAATGAAATTCAAGAGGATGCTAGCCTTGAATTTGGACGCGGAGGTGGGCGGGTAACTAACTCTGTTTCCAGAGTGAGGGGGGGGGGAGGGTAGATTATGGTGAATGATCCAAATTATTCTACATACTTCGGTGAATCTTCAGAGATCGAATGTGGGCTTCCTAAAGCCCCTGTGAGTTTATTTCTTTAAATGCCAGCAACTCACCAATTTCCATGGTGTCCGTTATCAAGTTATCCCTGACGCGCTGATACTTCTAAATGCTCAGCTCCATACCTCACTACGTCCCTACACCAGGCCCACACGGGTAAATGCCTTCCTGCAAACTCAGCATGTCATTCACCGCGTTGCAAGTTGATTCCATCCTGTCCTTCGAAGATCTGGTCCTTTTCCTGAGTTCCCTACGCTGATTGATAGTATCACTCAATATCCTTCCAAGCTGGTGTCTAAATTTGAAACTTAAAAGTCACAGTTAACTCTCCCCTTTTCTTCAGCTTTACAGATTGTCTTCAAGGCCCGTGAATTCCACAGGGGCCACATCTCTGAAATACCTCTGGTAATATTCCTACCTTTCTAATCCTAAGCGTTGCTTTTACAGTCAAGCACCTGTTATCTCTTGTCTGGACCTCGAACTGGCAAACTATGGGCCATAGACTAAATCCCACCCCCTGCCTGTCTTTGTAAGTCAAGTTTTATTGGATTGTCTAAGGCTGCTTTTGGACTACAAAGTCAGAGTTGAGTAGTTACAGCAGACATTGTATGATCCGCGAAGCCGAAAATACTCACTATCTGGCCCTTTACAGAAAATGTTATAACCCCAGGTCTAGACCATAGCAACAGCCTCCTAAGAGTTTACATTACTTACACACTAAGTAGAGAAGAAGAAATAGACAGCTAAACAAAGGAAAGGAAAGAAACACAAACACAACACTTCACTCCTCAATAATAAACACTATAAATCATTCTATGCTTTTTCTGGGCATATGCTTTTATATTATTTCCTACAATAATTGAATTTTATTATATATACCATTTTTGATAAATTGAGTCTTTCTTGTCAGCAATTTTAAATAAAATGTTTCCTTTTATAAACTTTCATGGTTATATAATATTAAATATTACAAAGATTTTTTTTCATGTTTTAAGGTTGACACAGATTTTCAGATTGTCTCAATTTCAATTTTCAAGTTGCCTCTGGATAGGTTATACATTTACATTCCCATCAGGATTGGGCTTAAAAGCTAAATAAACCAAGCTATAACTTCTCCAATTATAACCACATACTGGTATCACTGTTTTTAAATGACATGGTAGCTCGTTGCTATATTTACCTTTATTTCTGTGATTAATAGTACAATTGAATATTTTATATATTTAAGTAGCAGTTTGCATTTCTCCTTGTGTGAATTGATTAGGATTACTATTTTGCACTTTGCGATTTCAGTGAACATTTTTCTCTTAATTACTTACTAGTATTCCTAACAGAATGAAAGTGATCTTGGTCCAAGACCAAAAGGGGACACACAGTAGTCCCTGCATGGAATCCTAAATGTGGCTCTTCTTGATCCGTAGACTTGTGAATTTAAAAACAAGTTGTCTTATCCATACACCCCCACTATATATAATAGGAACTGTTAATAAAACAAAAGCTATAATAATAACGTAAGCACTTTACATACATTAACTCATTTTAAACCTCACAGCTGTCCCATGAGCGGTGACTACCCCTGCTTTATAGATAAGAAAACTGAGGTACAAAGCAATTAAGAGAGCCCAGGGCTAGCTTGGCTTCAAAATCCTTCTTCTTAAATAAGACACTACAACTGAGTAGTTATGGCCATATGGCTTACAAATTCTAAAATATATACTCTGACTCTAAGAAGAAGTTTGCCCACCCCGATATAGCTAAATAAAGACAGACAAAACCCATGTTGTTGTGACATGGTGACACTTTCCAAGTTTAAGACATTGAACTTTCATAGCTTTTAGATATCCTACAATCTTTATAATTACATTCATAAGTAAGCAGGTATTGAAATAGAGCAGCTAAATAGAGCTTAGCCTTTTTCTCCATTATTTATTCGAAGTAAATTTATCAACACTCTGCAAAACTATGCACAGAACAATCCTCTTGGCATTCTAAAAATACACACATAAATCAGATCAAATCTCTGACTGTAGAAAACTTAACTCCATGTTATCAATTCTAAAAAGCTACCACTCACAGAGCTGTCAGATATATACTCTTAAAACTTACCATCAGATTATGCATCATAACTTCCCCAAATTCTTCAATAACATCCTAGGTCCCACAGAAACAAAAAAAGGTAATTTTCTTCGTCATTCCAGATCATGTTAAGATCTAGTTACAATATGCCATTCTAGTTCATTCCTTACTATTTCTCCCTTTCAACAAAATCAGGTATTCAGCCTTTCCAGAAGACAGCCTACATTTTTGTGTCCTCCTGCCTTTTCTTCTCACCTCTTGTATATGCATGGAATGCCTGCGCAAATCAGACGCATTATTTGCCATCAAGCTTAAATTCTGTCTCCTCAAAAAACTCCCAGGGGACTTCCCTGGTGGCGCAGTGGTTGAGAATCCGCCTGCCAATGCAGGGGACACGGGTTCAGGCCCTGGTCCGGGAAGATCCCACATGCCTCGGAGCAACTAAGCCTGTGCGCCACAACTACTGAGCCTGCGCTCTAGAGCCAGTGAGCCACAACTACCGAGCCCACGTGCCACAACTACTGAAGCCCGCACGCCTAGAGCCCCTGCTCCACACAAGAGAAGCCACCACAGCGAGAAGCCCGTGCACCACAACGAAGAGTAGCCCCCGCTCGCCGCAACTAGAGAAAGCCTGTGCGCAGCAATGAAGACCCAACGCAGCCAAGAATAAATAAAATAAAATAGAATAAAAACCTCCCTGAATCCATCACCACGAGTGATCTTTTCATGGCGTGCATGATTACTGCACTAATTATACAGAATTATAACACCCACCCCACATCCTCACAACAGTTCATAACCTCCTAAAAGGCAAGGACCACATCCTTTTCAGTTGTAAAAGCTCAGCAAATAGAGCAAATGTTCAATAAAAACGTTGGTTAAATCAAGCTGAATGAAAGATACTTCAGTGTTAAATTACCCATTTGTCTCTAATTTGGTTCTTTCATCTCCCCTGTTTTTTCTCTTTTTTTATTCGCATCCTTGTGTACCTTATATGAAGTGATCTGTTGCAGCATTGTAATGCATTATTCATATCCTAGAGCTTTTCCATGGGATGACTAATTGGGGGGAATAAAATATCTGGTGGTTGTCAGCTTTTTCTTTTACTCAACATTTTGACTTAAAAAAAAAAACTGGATAGCTATTAACAGAAGGACTCCTAAGGGTAATGATACTTTATGAACTTGCAATCTAAGACATCTTAGAAAAAAATGCTTTGAAAAAAACTAACTTTTCTGAACCAGGTCAAGTTACTGATTTAAAAAAACAATAATATAGTCACAAATATTTGCAAGCTTAAGGCTATACCCCCATAAAAATTTAGAATAAAAGAAAATCTTTTTTATGTATTTTCAGGTGCCTAATGTCAAATTGTCCTTGTTACTGTTATCATATAGTCTATTTACAGAATCTGTACTCCCCCGGAAAACGTAGGCTGTTAGTAGAAGTTGTACTAGATTTCAAGAATTGTAATCCTCAGACAGAAACAGTATTTGACAACTGGGATTCAAATCGAATAAACTGCAGAATCATCTTACTTGAAAATACTATTTATGTATCCTTCTAAACAGGGCCTCCTATAAAATTCAATGTCAATTTGGGAAGTGAAACACACATATAATGGGCATAAAGCAGTTAAAATCCTCTGGAAAATCCTCTGTGACCAGAGGACAATTTAGAAATACTAAGAGAGCACCCATGTGATAGCATCTTGGCAGACAAAATTCAACTAAGATGAATGTTAGAGCTATTGCAGACGATAAACATACCTCCCCTGATCACAGCCCCAGGTATTTTAAAGCAGTAAATATACTTTCAGGAAAGTTATAGCAAAAGAGAATACGTGGCAGAAATGGACATTTCTGTATACTCCTCATTGGCAAATGTTCAGGCTCTTAGGCTCTCTTCTACCAATTCACCCCTCCACCCTTGAGTTCATCCACCCCAGCCTGTACTTTTCTCTCTGCATCAACATCTTTTGGACTAAAAGGGCCAGAGACATTGCAAAAAATTTTAAAAGAGGGTATTTGAGCCTTGAATATTATGTGCAGGTTAATAGGCTGAGGACATGACTCGGTTGCAAACACAGGACACTTCTCACTGAAGGGGAAAGATTATTCAGAGGACAGAGCTTAGAGCTACGGAGAATGAGTTCTGGAGTGGAGGACTAAGCCCTAATCAAGGAAATCAGAAATGTGCCCAGATGGATTTCACGGCGGATACTGACCAGGGACTGAAGAAAGTCTTCCTTTTTGAATGGGAGTGTCTGTAGCACTTAGCCTACGCCTGTCACACCGTTTGTAGGTTGAGCGTGTGGGCAGCAGATAAGTCGCCCCCTCTGCTCACAGGTCTTCAGAATGAGAAAAACTGTCTTCGAGGATTCTACTCATGGAACTGCAACTGCAGAACCTCGTGCGCTGGGACGTGATTTAAACGATAGGATCCTGGACCACGAGCCTGATGCCACAACGAGGGGAGTTCTCGGAAGACTTGAGGAGAATATGAGTTTACTTTGCATGTAAGAGGGGTGGGAATTGTGTGGACTAAGGACAGACTGTATTTTCAGAAAACTGTCCAGAGCAGCACTTCTACTCCAGAAGACACGCCACCAAAAAGAAGTGGGGTGTATTTCCCCATCCCTTGAAATCAAAGGGCCGCTGTGAATTTCAAAATTCTATTTCAAAGAATGGAGTTTGGTGGGAGACAAATGCTGCATGACACCCAAGGCTGGGTCATGAAAGGGTACACAGCTTCTGCCTGACTCTCTGTCTCAGGACACTACAACCCAGCCACCACATTCTAAGGAGGCCCAGGACACATGCAGAGGCCACATAAAGGTGTTTCAGTCAACAGCCCTCCCTAAGTGTCAGTTGCCATCAACTTCCAGAGATGTGAATGAGCAAGCCTCCATCTAGCAACTCCTAATGGCCCTTAAAGACTCATCTCCGGCATTACTGCTTTTGGAAAGCTTTCCCTCGTCACCTGGTATGGATTCCCCTCCTCTGGGCTCCTAGCAGCCTACGTTTTTTCTAACAGTATGAATCATACTGTACATTGACTGTTACTTTATTACCCATCTCCCCCATTAGAAGTAAAGATCTTAGTAACAGTATCTGCCTTCCTTCCCTTATATCCTAAGTACTTAACATTATGTCTGATGTGTAGTTTGAACGAGAGTCAATGTGTTGAATAAATGAGATGATCAATATAAAAACAAAAATAGTGTAAAACAGCATAATTGATTAAATAAGATAGTTGAGGTAGGAAACCAGCAGACTGTTGTTTTTGGTTTTGGTTTTAACAGAGAGGCTGAAAGCTCTCTGCAAATAGACATTAACACTCATACCAAAGTCTGAGATGTGGATGAGGAAGAGATGCCAAACGACCAACTCAGTACTGAGCCAGCTTGACAAAGAATCAGGACAATGAAAGAACCAAAGCACCCAGACCTACATCACAGACAAGACATTAAATTATATCAAGGGTTCTTAAACATGCTGGTCTTAAGACATTTAGTGCCTTTAAAAATCATTGAGGGTCCCAAATTATGTGAGTTACATTTATCAGTATTTATCTTATTGGAAGTTGATACTGAGAATTTTAAAGTATGTTTTTGCACTCACTTTCAAATAACAACGATAAACCAATTATATGTTAGTACAAATAACATAGTTTTATGAAATATAACTATGTCCTCCCAAAAATAATTTAGTGAGAAGAGTAACACTGTCTTATAATTTTCCAAATTTTCTTAATATCTGGCAGAATACAGACAGCCAAATTCTCATATCTGCTTCTGCATTCAATGTGATATATTGCTTTGGCTGAAGCGTATGAAGAAAATCCATCCACACGTAAATAAGTGGTTGGAAAAGGGAGGAGTATTTTAACAGCTTTTTTAAACCATTGTGAATACTCATATTTGATACTTCACCAAAACTCAAGTAGTAGTTTCTTCAAGGTTAGTTGCTATGTAGAATCTGAAGCAATATTAAAGAACTTTCACACTCTGTTATGGATACTTTAAAATTCATTGGTCTATCCTGCCCTTTGAATGTTATCATTTAGTCACTCGTGACTTTGCAACATCATGCACTGGCCATTTAGAAAATATTGGTTTATTGAGTTATACAGATCTTCCAAATATTGACATATTTTATTATTCAATATCAACAATTACATTGTTAACTGTAATTTACAATCTCATCAGCTAAGCTGTTAAATACTGAGAAAGTGTCAAGGTCAAAATCTGAAAACTCAAATTTTATCATTAATATCAGATACTGTCAGATGTTTCCCTTGAAGTGACAGGATCACTCTGTTCAGTTAAAAAAAAAAAAACAACAAACTCTCAAATACACAAATCTGAATATCCAAAGTCTATCTCTCAGCTGCTATTTCAAGTAAAAATTGTGATCCATTAAAAAAAGTTACTAATCTGGCTCACAGCTCAATCACTCACTCAAGTGCTTTTACTTTAGACAACCGTCATACTTTGAAATGTAGCAGAGGTGCTTTCCCATTTAGTCAAACAAAGCATTTTTTAAAAGGAGTCAAAATTGCGAGTTAATAAACTTAATAATTATCACTGTGTTATCGAGGACATTCTTCAGTAAAACTGGCAAATATTTTTACTTTACTTTTTTTTTTTTTTTTTTTTTTTTACTGCAAATGGACAGTGTTGCGTTTTCAGTGACTACTGGAGCAGTTTGGTGCCACTGCCTTGACTCACCATCGCTTTCGCACCCACCAGGAAAAATGGCAACAGACTAAAAAAGCCAAACATAATCTAAGTACTATGAAAATAGTTTTGACCCCGCAAATACCCTGCAAATGTCTTGAGAAGAACTGCACTTGCCCCTCCAGTGCTCCACGGAACACACTTTGAGAACCACTGCACTACACCTACCCAGGCTTCATTAAGGGCATCACTGGTTTTCCAGTATGAAAAATAACAGAGAGTAAATTTCAGAATACTGTATAGTTACATCCCATGTTTTACAATAATTCACTGTACCCATCCTAATTTTTTGAGTCATATTTAAGAGAAATTAATATGGGTGCATCTCAACTAATTCACCTGAAGTAAACAATAATCGTACATACAAATACAAACAGGAACAGGGTATGGAAGAAACAACGAGAAAAGTTAAGTCTTCGATTTCGTAAATATTCAAGAAATTTTATCCTGGCACCTTGTTTACTGGGGAAAATGTGCTGGTAGCTCTCAGATGTTACAGGCATTATTGTACATGCCTCTTACACATGTATGCATGTGAATGAGTCTAAATATAGTGACATAGAGGAAAGACCACATAAAGACAGAAGGAGAAGACAGTCACCTACAAGCCAAGGAGAGAGGCCTCAGAAGAAACCAACCCAGCTGATACGTTGATCTTGGGCTTCCAGCCTCCAAAATTGTGGGAAAATAAACGTCTGTTGTTTAAGCCACACAGTTTGTGATACTTGTTACAGCAGCCTGAACAAAAATACCATAGTGTCCTTCCGATTAGTTAAAGCAAGGTAACTACGTGCAGCAGACTAGATAGACATTTTATCATCCTCTGAGTGTCTCCACTCAATAAGCCGGCTTAAGGAAGGGTGCTCAGAAATCAATGGGGCTTCAAACTTCAAGTTTTCCCAGTTCCAAACTTCAGCTGCAACTTTTCTAACACGGAAACTTCTCTGGGAAAGTGAGCAAGTCCCATACGTATTATTTCTTCTGTTCCCCCCAAAACTCTGTTCTGTTCACTCATAAAAGGCAATTCAACCAGAACTATGGTGGCTTTCTGTCGCCCCTTGTTTCTCTCCTCTTTTCTGTGTCTCTACATCACTTCTACTTAATGAACCAGTGAGAAGGGTCTGAACATGCTCCAAATCTCTTCTTCATTCATTCATTTATTCATTGATCTCCTTACTCACTGAAGAGTTGGGCAAACACATCCTGAGAGCCAACTAGGGTCAAGGAACCATACTATATCCTGACAACACACACTTTAAAAGACAGTTCCTGCCCTCACAGAGCTTACTTTCCGTCAGGGGAAACACACAAAATATCAATTAACAACAACGTTGATGTCGACAATAATAATATGTCAGGTTCTTACATTCTATGGATAAAAATAAGTCAGACACAGGATAGAATCCTGGCGAGCCATGGCTGCTTCACTTAGGGTGGCCTCTCTGAAGAGGGGAGAGTTGAGTCCAATCTGAATGGAAATAAAGGAACGAGCCAAGCAGATATCCGGGAGGATACATTCCAAGTAGCAGAGAGAGGAAATGCAAAGGCCCTGAAACTGGATTTGTGGAAGAAGTGCCGTGTGTCCAGAGTGTACAAGGAGGAGAGGGAAAAGAGAATAGATCAGAGACACTGGGAGTTGGCTTTGGACGTTATCCTGAGGAGCATCTGACTAACTCAGAAGATAGGAAACCATGAGGTAGAGGAGTGGTCTGACCTACCATTTTAATAGCCCCGCTTTGGCTGCCGTTTAGAGAACTGGCTGGAGCTGGAGCTGGAAACTGGCTAAAAGACTTGCCACGATCCAGGCAAGAAAATCGACAGTGGCTTTCTCTAATTCTCCCACTTGCCTGGTAAGGGTCACCTTGGGTCCTTTTGAAAACGCTCATTCCTGATAGCCTTCCTTTAAAAATTCCGATTCAGTAGGCTTGGAGTGGAACTCAGCGATTCATAAATTTAATAAGTGCCAGGAGCAATTCTTCTCACAGGCAAATTTGGGAAGCACAGATTCAGGGCGAGCGGGGATGAAGGAGGCAAGAAAAAGATGGCAGATTCTGGGAAGATGCTTTCAAGATGAGATGGACATGAGTTAGGTGCTGGGTGTAGGACTAGAAACAAAGCCAAGGTTAAGTCCAACAATTGGGACCAAATACAGAGCAGGGCACCGAGAATGGGTTTTCTCCTGGTGGAGGAAATATTGGGGGGGACCCCCCCCCCCAACAAGGGCAGTCCAGTCCAGCTAAAAGTCTTACGTAGGGTTTGCCAAGGCAACTTTCCAATTCCCTGGACACAGTCATTTGTGTGGATTCCTTCTCCACCACCCCCATCACACCCACCCTTGCTGATGAGCCCTGCTAGGAGCCTGGGGAAGTGGGAAAGCCTGAGATGCTTGTCCGAGGGGGCGGAAATCACAAGTTCAATCATTTACAAGAACGGCTATACAATCTCTAAGTAAAGCAAAAAGTATCCAATTAAGAGATGTTTATTAGGAACATTTTTTACCAGTTTCCTTTAAACTGTTGAATCTCCTTTTTGACTGTGAATCAGTACACGTTTAAACAATAATTAGTACAAGTGGCTTCACAGTTTACCTTAGGGTAACCTTCTTTATGTAACAAAGCCTGAGTGAACAAACTGAGAGCGGTTACACAAATAATTCTTCTTCTCATAAGGAAATGTCTAAAATTCTTCTTCTAACCCCAAAGAAAGAAATCTTAAATTTGATACGATTTAAATAGCAGATTTTGTGAAGTGATTCATGTTTTTCTAGTGAAGAAAAGTAAACGTCTCCACTATAACTTTGGTGTGTCTCCTTTACAGAAAGGCATTTGTTTCTTGTTTTGTTCTCATGTGTCTTTCTGTACAAAAGCCAATGCATCTTTTTTTTTTTTTACCATCAAGAGCTGACTTTCTGAATGTAAGTCACATTGAATGGTATCTTTCAACTTTATACTAGAAAGTTTTCTGTTTTCCTGAACTTACAGAAAATAAGAAAGAAAAAGAAACCATTCCATTTGCCAGAAGTCATGATCAAATTTCAGATGACTTTTTGCACTCTGCAATAAGCAAATGCCAAATTTAAGCCAAAGAATCTTCTGACAATGCTCAGTGATATTAGGTTTTTAAGGGATCATAGTTTCGTGTTGCTACATACAGACATCCAAGTGTACACTGATCACAGGAATAGCTCAAGACGGGTAAACAACAGTTTATCCCCAGAAGCAATTTTTTCTTCCACTGTGTTGGCGATCTCTTCAGGATTGTTTAGCAAATGCTATAAGCTGTAATTAGTGTCACAGTGGACACCATCGATGGGTGGAATCCGGGAATCCAGAATTTACTAAACACTGTCATCCTGCATCAACAGGTCCTAATATTTGATGGACAGTAGAAACATACAAAAATGGTGAAAAGGACGCAGCTTCTAACAAAAGCAGAACTATCCTTTCTAACATCACTCCCTTTCCACTTTCACGGGCATTTGTTCCTTATCAAGATGCCATACACAGGCCATATCAGATCTGCCTTCCAGGAGCATTTATCTTTTCCTTCATTCAACAAATATTTTGCACCTTCTACATACTAGGTAATTTCCTCAACATTGAGGACCCAGTGGTAAACCAGAGACAAATTCATCAATACCCTTACAGAGCTTACATGCTGGTGGGAAGATGGAAAACAGACAAATAAAAATGACCAAATAACATTACATGAAATTTCTAAAAATCTTATATTTGTATTTGTATGGAAATATGTATGGAAATATGTTAATATAAATGCTTCAGACATAAAAAAAAAAAAATGACCAAATAATATAATGTCAGATGGTGACAGGTGCTATGACAAAAATAAAGCAGGGTCCTCGAACAACAAAAGAATGTTAGTGAAAAATTGGTGAAATCTGAGTGAGACCTGCAATTTAGTAAGTGATACAACAATGTCAATTGGTCTGTTTGTGATTACTGTCCCGGGGCTATGTAATGTGTTAATATTAAGGAGAGAAGGGTAAGGGGTAGAAGGGAAACCCTTTGCGTTGTTTTCACAACTTTTCTCTAAATCTAAAATTAGTTCAAAATTAAAAGTTTAAGCAAAAATAAAGCAAGAGAGGAGAGTAGTTACCAGGGCCCAGAGGGGACAATTTTCTATAGAATGGCCAGAGACCACTTCTTTGAGGAGGTGACATTGGAATAGGCTTCTCTCCACAAAGATTGAGGAGAGAGGTCCTCCAGACACAGGGAACAGCAAGGGCAAAGCCCCCAAGGTAGGATGAGCTTTACAGCTGTAAGAAAGAGAAGGAAGGCCGGTGTGGGTGGAGTCAAGAGAACAAACAGGAAATTGACCACAAACGAGGCAGAGCATCAGGTGTGGCCAGATTACGCCGGACGACATAGGTCCTCAGTGCTGGGAAACCACTGGAAGTTTTCAAGAGAATCATGTGATCTGATTTAAATATTTCAAATATTTTAAGTCAAGTGGAGACAGAATGGAGGAGGACAAGAGCAGAAACCAGGAGATTTGATGGGAGACAACTATAAAACCCCACACGTTACTGGGAGAGTCTCTGGAAATACAGGACCCAGGACAGAAATGGTGAATTCTCAGGATCAGTTTTGAAAGTAGAGCCAGTAGGATTTATGGATTAACTGGATGTTGGGTCTGAGCAAAAAGCAGGAGGTGAGTATGACTCCTAGCTGTTTGGCCTGACTTTCATTGTATGACTGCCTGGAACATTGGTGACGCTTTCAAAGCACAATCTGACATGTGAGCGCAGTTTGTACTGGATATTCTAGAACGTCTTAGAGAATAAAGATCACAACATATTGATCTGGCCGTAAATATGTGTTTCTCTTTTCATCCTGGGGCATCGATGCCATCAAGTTACCTGGATTACAAACTTCATTACATCAGAAAACTTGTGTCACTCACAAGTTGGCCTTCCCAATGGACAATCTGATTTCCACCTCTCTCCTACCTTGAAGCAGGACTTGTACATCCTCATATTCACCATAAAGAATCCATTCCTACCACACATTGCCAAGTAATATAGAGTCGAATTACTATTTTAAAGGAAAAGTGGAGAGGAAGGTTCAGGCCATACATTGTTAACTTAGCAAAAGCTCCCTGTATCGTTGCAAAATAGGTGTTCCTCTCCAAGGCTGCTCCATCCTGTAGCTGAATATCTATTTTCTCCTCTCTTTCCCCTATAAAGTATTCTCTCTCTTCCATTTTTCCAAAAGAAGAAAATTAGTTCTGGCCCTTAATACGCCTATTCCACTGGAAGAAGCAAACATCCTGCAGGGAACCGGGCCATGTATTTTGGAAGACAGTTGGGGCAGCTATTGTTACTTGAGGTTGCTAGTTGAAAGCCTCACTCAGGTGTCCCTTCCTACGGCACAGAATATACTTCCTTAGCGAAGTTCTAATAAACAGAGTTTTGTTCAGGTCATTATAGTCACAATATGGTGACCAGAAAATCTGCTGGGACATAAAGGCAGGTGGAACATCACGGCACAAAGGAAAGAGTCACGGTTTATACAAGGGTACTACAGGAGCATTCACATCTTGTGACTTTGGGGGAAAACTGTATCCTCGGAGAGATTGTTCCTCTATTAGTTCATAGCCTGTTGGGTACTGTGGTGTATACTGTGTTTCTTACACACGTACTCTTGATACATTTTACAAACTGAATAAGATGTGCATCCAGGAAGGAAGGGTTTCTCATCCTAAGGGTGACAACAGGAATTGCAAAGTGAGCTTTGGCAGCTTGGAAATGCGTGAGCTACCTTGAGTGACAAAGGAGGCTGGACTCGACAGCGAAAGGAGCACCAGGCAGGGGGTCCCAGCAACTCAGCTTCTACATCAACCCAAGGGAGGTAATACCAACCACAGCTACCACTGTCACCACATGCCAGACTCTGCTATGCGCTTCACGTGGACTGTCTTGTTTAATCTTCTCAATAACTCTGTGAGACAGAGGTTATCTGTAGGAATACTATTATAGTCCTTGAATTATGTGAGGGAAGAGAGGCTTAGAGAACGTATGTGGGTCATCGGGTAGGGATGCGAGAAGGGCAGGGATGATTTTAATGAAAGAAACAAAGAACAAGTATAAACAAGCTTCCATTACTTATGGGACTATGGTAGTGCTGGTAACCAAAGTAGGAAGATAGAGATAGAGATACAGACACATACAGAGATACAGATACAGATACAGACACAGACAGAGGTACAGACAGAGATACAGATAGAGACAGAGATACAGATACAGATACAGATATAGCCATAATCTGTCCCATAAAGGTGAAGCTATTGAGCCTGTAGGGCTTTGTCACTGGTATACAATCACATGGCGGCTATCAAGTTTTGGGCAGAGGACAAAGAAGGTATCACTAGGTTTCCTGTAATATAAAAACAGAAAAAGAGAAAAGAGTTCACTCTGAAGAATCCATGAAGAGACAGGACAAGAGCTGTGTCTGCTGCTAAAAGAAACCAGTTGGACATGCTTTGGATCCTGGAAAGGGAAGACACTATGTCAGCCTGAGCCACATAAAGCAAGCCACTAGTGACGTCTGAAAAAGAAAAAGACGTCTGGGTTGAAAAGCACAGCGTTGGCCATGCAACCAGCAAGGTAAGTGCAGAAGACGTGGGTTTTACCGTTAGAGGCCGCACTTCAAATCACAGCTCTGCTACTAACTTGCCTTGGGCAAGGTCTTTAACTAACGTTAGCTGTGGATTTCCAACTGTGAAATGATCATAATAGTTCTACCTATTTCTTAGGATTGTTACGATGAATACAGGAAAAGATTTAGGGACTGCACCTGCAGAGTACCTAGAACATTCTAGATGTTCAGTAAATGAAAGTATCCTTCTGCTTCACGCTTCACTCTTTACCAAACACACCTGTATAACTCCTCATCCCGAGTTTACACCGAATGTTCCAAGAGCAAAGCATGCCATAGACCAAAAGTGACAACACTGCAGGGACTCGAGGACAGAAGGCCAGAGAAAGCACACACCTCACGGACTCTAGCAGATCCATTCTTCCCTCCCAGCTGCCAGCATTGCCACAGACTCCGGATCACGTAACTCGCACTGCAGAGAGTCCGTCTGCCTTGACACCCTCATTGCAATATACTTCTAGTGTTTGTGGGCTTTTATTTTTCCTAGCTGTCTCTTTTCTACTTTACCCAATTAAGAATGCAAGAAAACTACGGTTCCTAGTTCGTCCAAGAATATATTTCCTGGGAAACACTGGTTTTCCTGATGTGGAGTCGAGCAAGAAAAAAAAAAAAAAGTGATAAAATCCCTCTAAATAATCAGCAATTATAATATTATCTTTCTGTGAACTTAAGGGTTGTCTCAGATAGACGGATTTCACATTAAAAAATGGAATTTCATATGCAAATCCTGACTTAATAGTCTTCCTTCTAATTAAAAGTACAAATTCCAAATATGAGAGCTGATATGACATCAAATTAAAGAAGCTCATTTAGGCAGCTCATGGCCTCATCCTCTTTCTCCAAAAATATATTTACCTTAGGCCTCCTCCAAAAAAAATCATTATTTGTCATTTACAAAAATAATGAATGAAGTTTGGAGTTGATCCAATTATCTGAATAATTTGGACTTGAATCACATGTGATTCCCATGAAATAGAGGTACGTAATCCACAGCCCACACAAGCGATGGCTTTCCACTACCCTCAATTCGCATCATTTTTGCTCTTCTCTTCCTCCCCATGTTTCCTTCCCCTAATCCTACTTTTTGGGCCAAAGATTATAAATAAAAATTAGTGTATAATAATGTGAATAATCTCAGGAGTCTACTTATGTAAATGAACATGTGTGAGGGCTTTTGGCTACACCGAGAAGGAGAAATGGCAGAGGGCACGGGAGAAAAGGGGGCTATTTTGGGAAAGGGTGTTTTTGAGCTTGAGGCACACAAAGCGCTCCATGAGACCCACGCAGAAACGTGACACAGGAAGGTGTGGAGGGGACACCAGCCACCTCTCCGCAGCTTTATTTTTTCTGACAAGTCACCAAAGCTGAGGGAATGCCGAAGGAGCAGGGTTGGTGTCACCAAGAGGAAAGTTATGACAGAGGAAGAAAAGACGCGAGCACGGTTATTCTGCGATGGTAGCTGGGGCTGCAGCCCACCGTCTCCTCCCCTCTGGTGGCAGGCCCACAGGGTGTTTGCCTTGCAGGGAGTCCACGCCCCTACTCTGAGCCCTTGTGCTTCTGGCGGAGCTAAGACCAGCCCTCAGCTCCCAAAGGGAAACACAACCAGGCTAAGGCAATCGTGCCTTCTGCATCCCAGGCCACCAGTGCAGATGTGAGCCCCACTTCAGACCAACCAGAGCCATGGCAGCTCAGCTGGGGGATTCCATTTGAATTTCTGGAGAAAAAGACGTTCCTTTCAATAGTTCTCTGAGGACCGTGTTGAGCATGTGGCCACAAGGGCTTGACGATGGACACAGCTAGAGATACTGGACACAGGAAATGGGTCTTACTGACATCTTTGGAGCCTCATTCAAGTGATGCAATAAGCTAGTCCTAGCCCTGTACATATACTCCCTTTTGGTTTAAGTTAATTTGAGTTGAGTTTTCTATCACCCATAAGGGAAAGAGACAATATTCCCAGAATCCCCAGGATGAGACCAGTTTAAACCATTCCTTCTCAGCAACCTGATAACGAATGGCCATGTATCTCTACGGTTACAGTGAGAACAGGCAGCTCCTCCAGAGATCTGTACTGGAACGAGTGGGAACTGCTATTAGGGACTCTGCAGAGCCTACAAGTAGGATGTCCTGGAAAATGAGAAATCCTTAAAAGGAAATATAAAAGCACCAGAGACCAATTCTGACTGACTCAGAGTTTTCCCTGGAGCCAGCTGACTGTGATATTTTAATTCAAATTTTGCCAGAAGAAATCATCACAAACAACGCACACGTCCTCGGTATCCAACTGGGGCTATGCGGCATTGTAAGACCTGGCCACGTCTGTTCTACAGGCTTAAAATCCAAATGAATCAAATAATTGGATCAACTACCTACTTTAGCTGAACACCACTGAACTTGAAAAATTAAAGGAACTAAGTACAGAACAACTGGATGTACTAACCTTTGAGCCCCAACACAAACAGTATTAATTGCTGAAGGGGATCATTGAGAACAAAGGCATAATGGAAGAAGTTTAAAGATTAAAACTCCCAAAACGTCAAGGGTATAGGCTTTACACTTGTGGATTTGAACCTGAGGTAAGCAATTCGAGGTAGTATCTTGGTATCAAAATAGAAAATGAAATGACAATAAAATATAAATCTCATGATTTCTGGTGCTTTGAATAGATAGCCCTCATAGAACCACTGGAAGTTAGAACACAGAATGTTAAAAAAAAAAAAAAAAAAGCCTCCAAGTGGGAACAAATGTCCTGTTATGAGAAACACAAAATAAAGGCATGTGGTAGATCACCTCCAAGATGGCTGTCATGAATTGTTCCCTTCCTCTCTATGCATACCAAACCCCATCAAGGCTATTCCTTCCTTCCCCTCAAATCTAGCCTGGCTTTAGTGACTTGATTGACCAGTAGAATAAGGTAGAAGAACATCCCAGGACTTCTGAAGCCAGGTCCTAAGAAGTCTCTCAGTTTCCACTTGGGCCTTTTGGTACTATGTCCTTTGGAAAGTTCCTTCTGGGGGCATCCAGGCACTACGCAAGACATCTGACTCTGGAGCCACCACACTGTGAGGAAACGCAAGGGAGCATGTGGAAAAGTCATATGAAGAAAGAAGAGAGAGGGGAATCCCCTGGCAGCCCAGTGGTTTGGACTCCACGCTTCCCCTGCCAAGGGCCCGGGTTCAACCCCTGGTCAGGGAAGTAGGGTCCTGCAATCTGTGCAGTGCAGCCAAAGAAAGAAAGAAAGGAAAGAAGGAAGAGGAGAGAAAGAGAGAGAAGAGGAGAGAAAGAGAGAGAAGGGAAGAGAAAGGAGGAGAGGGGAGGGGAGGGAAAGGAAATATATCCTTGTCTGGCCCTATTCTACCCACCCCAATCCACACTGCAGACAGGTGAAGGAAGAAGGCCTCTTGGACATTCCATCCCAGCAAAGGTGTTATAGAGACAAACTAAGGAAGTGAACCCAACCAGCAACTCACACCAATGCCCCAGCCTCGCCATCCCACCCAACTCAAGCCACCTGAGGCCCCAGTCATCGTGGAACGTAGATCAGCAACCCCAGCTCTGCCCTGTTTGAATTCCTGACCTGCAAAACTATGGGCAGGATAAAAGGATTGCTGTTTTGTGTCACTAAGTGCTAAAGTAGTTTGTCATGCAGGAATAGGTAGCCAGAACCGCCACGATCATCTGACGTCAATAGTTTTGGTCTGGATTAGTACTTTCAAAACGAATAACTCACTATGCTCTAAAATCTGCATCAGCTAGCAGAATATTCGTATGTTCCACAGAAGCAAAGTCAAAGCTGAGATACCAAGTTTTTTTAATTGCCGTACTGTGCTTTGTTAAAGCAGGAGAGCAAGTAAACCAAATTTCACAGATCATTTTAAGGAACAAAGAAATGGAAGCGATACTTATGAACCTGAGTTCTGAGACCTAATCATGAAACATTAAAGACCATTAAAATCATGCAATCAGCAACTCATTTAAGAAACGAAAGGCTCTCACGATCTGTTTTAGTTAATTTGTCCAACTTAACACATGAGATGAAGCAGTTTTGCCAACACAGTCTGTGTTTCTGATTTTCTAAACTTACCCTACACCTCTGACCTTTATGATTAAAGTCTAATTAAAAATATGGTTATTTTTAAAAGGTAGAGATGGAGTAATTGTCTCTTCTATTAAAGTTATGACTAATTGTTAACCTTCTTAACTTGCTGATTCACTGCCATGCCTTTCATTTCAACCTTTTTCAAAGCAAGGTCCAAAAAAATTCAGATTGCAAAACAAACTCTGCTGAAAAAAATATGCAATTCACTTTCACTGCATGATCAAAACAATTGGAAAGACTTTTACAAATTTACAAGTCTAATCTTCCAGAATTGTGAATTAACTGAGTCTTTGATTCAATTACCCAACTTTTCAATTTAATCAATTAACCAAAAATTTTATTTAACAACTACTATGTGTCTATCCTTACATTGGGTGCTATGAAGGAACACAAAAAGTATTATATGGCATTGCTCACACTCAAGATCTTGAAATCTAGTTGGGAAAATAAAACTTGTGAATACGGACAAATTCAACGATAAGAGAGATCTGCTTGCTTTCAGGAATATAACGCACCCATAAATAGAAGAGAAAAATCATATATGCAGATAACAATCTTCTAATCCACTGAATGCCATGAGAATTTTCCCCCTGTTCTATCTGGATACTATCTAACCTTCCCTGCAAGGCTTACAAGAATCCTGAACTAGTGTGAAACAAGTGCCTCTCTGCTGTTACCCTGGATTATAGAGTTGCCCATGTGAGAAACAGCCAGCACATAAATTGCAACATTTCAGACCACCTTCTTGACGTTTGATTTGGGGCTCAGATGTGGATCCGCCATGTTCTCTGTCCATGGTCCTCAGTATAAATTTCACGTCTGTTCTCAACAGTCATTAGGACCTCTGGTCTATCTGGTTTCATCTCTTCAAGAGGATGACTCAGTATCTCTTTGATGTGGCTCCCAGGGGGTCTCCAAAGTTAATCACGTGTGGGCCACATAACTGCATTTGAAGCTAGAGCATCACAGATATGCTGTGCAAATCTGGCGAAACACTTCACAGCCATCCTCGTATAAAGCATCAGCAAATGCAACTTTACTGCTTAATTTCACTTATTAAGGTATAGAAAGCATTTAGGAAGGGCTAAGTATATTTGAATCACATTGGCTTCAAAAAAAATTAGGAAAGTCTGTGTATTATCTCCTCCAATAATGTCTTCTTTTTTTAAGTGTGACTGCTTCCAGAAAAGTCATAAGCAGAAGGTCAAAAAAGAACAGATAAAATGGTATTGCTTTGATGCTCTTCAAAATACCATCTGCCTTGTGTCCACCCCCTTGGTTCAGGGACCTCACACACAGCCCCCAATGTACTGATGTATGTCCTAGAACGGCCAGGACTCTGCTGAACCCCACCATCTTCCCTCTCTCTCTACGCACACGCACGCACACACACACACACTCATTCTACCACTGAATTAATTTTTTTCTTTTGAAATACCTCACCTCAGATTCTCACCATTACCTCAGATTCTTCTAATAGGAGATAGACACCTTAGGAATGTCAAAATCTTTACTGAATTTTTTTATTTTTAATGCAACTCATTATAACATATTTCAGGATTAAATGTTCCAAAGCCAAGACAATGGAGAAAGAGGGAGGAAGAAAGAGGGACGGAAGGAAGGAAAGGAAGGAAGGAAGGAAGGGAGGGAGGGAGGGAAGGAAAGGAAAGGAAAGGAAGAAAGAAAGAAAGAAAGGAAGGAGAGAGGGAGGGAAAGAAAGAAAGGAAGGAAGGAAGGAAGAAATAAAGGAAGGAAAGAAGGAAGGAAGAAAGGAAGGAAGGAGAAAAAGAAAGAAAGAAATAAAAGGTCACCAATCCTTCAACAGCATCTGTAAACTTATAGAGAATCAGAGAATTTACATTTTTCTCATCTGCCTAATCTAAAATTTTCAATGTGGATTTTAGGTTTGTGAAAGAAAGCTTATTTTTGAGGCAAGACCCCCCAAACTTATCCATGTAAGCCTCTCAAGCAGACACTTTGTACCATGAAAGTATTTTATTTGAAGCACAGGATTTGATTCTTTGATTTGACTTGAGCTATTGCCACTTGCTTTCCTCATCTCCTTCTTTCCCACCCTCTCGCTAAAACAAACTCTGACTGTCCGATCCTTCATGATTCCTGTGGGAGCATTCACTGACCGGGACCATCTCTCATCCCACCCATTTTCCAAGTTTAGCTGTTTCTCTGCACCCTTTGGAGTAAGATTTGAGTTAAGAAAAGTGGTCTAAGTCATCAAGCATCCTCTATTGCTTCTTTAGGGGTTATTTCAAGATGTCCTGGGTACCTCACCCCGGTTAGGCTATGATATCTGAGACATTTTCCCCTTCAAATCTAAACTAATAGAGAGTTTTTTTTAAAAAAAAGAATGGGTCAACATTCCAGAGAGGCTCTTGTTTTTCCCCAACAGGTCTGCCCATCCCTACAAGTTGCATTTTTGTAAGAAGAGTCCCCAAGTGAGTCACGGCAACAGAAGAAACAGAGAGTTTCTCAATGTGACACAGGAAGAATTTTTTTTATTTAAATTTGCATGTTGTTTATATTTTCAAACAGGAACTGGAAGAAAAGGGTTTCGCTCTCACTGAGCCTCTCCAGTCATGAAGTCTTTTTTTAAGTGTTGCCGTTCGTTCGTTCCCCCAGCAGTGAGTGTTTGGATGGCAACTATGACTCAACTTCCCTTTGCTTTCATCTCACTTACGCTTTCATCCATCTTCCCCCACTTGCCAGGAGGAGAGTCTTTGCCAGCGTTGATTCCAAACTTCAATTCTAACTACAGCTCTCTACCGATCCCTCCCCCCATCTTGGAAAGCCCAAGTTTCCACCCTTCCAAAGTTCTTCATAACCCTGCCCCATTCTCTGTTCCTCCCCTTGCATGTCACCACCTCACGTAACCTTCTCTGTGTCCTTTCTCTCCTCTTTCCTAGAAGAATATTTCTCTAAAATGCCTCATTCTCCCCCCCTTCAGTATTTGGCCTCCAGGTCTATAAATAACTACTGTGAATTTCACCTAGACTCCTTCTCAGAGGAGTGCATTTGCCTTCAATTACTACATTTTTACACATGGTTTGTCACGATTTGCCTAGTGCACAACACACTGCCTGGGACGGATAGTCTTCCCATGATTCTTGATTTAATAAATGAATAAATCATGTTGGTCCTCGTTGCTGCCAGTTGTATTAACAATCTCCTTCCTTGGGTTAAGTATAATGAGAGCCCTGATTGTGTGTTCTGGTTTGGTCCTGCTGCCAAGATCAATGCATGATGAACACATCTGACATCTTATTGAGAGGCATGGCTGTGTAGTAGCCCAGGAAAGCCAGGAAAGGAGTTCTAGCCAGGCAGGTGTCCATGGGTGGGAGAGAGAAGGAAGGTGGTGGATAGAGAAGCAAAAGGACAGAAGGAAAGCAGCTTGGTGGGAAAATGACTAAATCCAAAATTATCATAACATTCAGTCTCATTTTAGCGAAGTGATCTGTACCCAGCTTGCAAGATGAAGCCGAAGATACTGTAACATAGAGGAAGCCCTATGTGGCAGCAGGCGTAGAAGCCCTATCGATGGAACGGAGGAACTGCAGTGGGGGAAGTACAGCTTGAGGGAAATTCCAGGTCATCCGAAATGGAAAATGGAATAAAGGAAGCCTTGCAGGTTATGCTGGAGTGGTGGAATTGGACCTGACATTTATTTAAATACTTCTTGGGTCAGGATTAGTCAGGGAAATCAAGTGAAACTGGCTCTCTAGATAAGAAGATAAGTCAGTCCACCTTTGAAACTAAGAAACCCAGAGGGAGGAAAAATGAGAGAGAGACTGACAGTAACTTCAAAAAATGGGTCGTTTTATTCCTTGGGCTTCAATTTCTTAATCTATAAAATGGAGAATGCAGTGTTTGCCCTTTGGCCCAGTTGGATTGTTTTGAGTCTTACATAAGAAGGAGGTGAAGAGCCACTAAAACCCAAAAGATAAATTATTATTGTTGCTATTATTTTCTGTTTGGGATCGAAAGTTTCCATTAGCTTAGTCTAGAAGTTAACGCACTACTAAACAGTATCTTTGAAAACTGAAAAGGAAGTAAGACACCAGACATAAAATACAACATACCAATAAGCCAGCAAAAAAAAAATTACATGCACCTTTCAACACTTTATTATAAAATAGGCTTTGGGGTAGATGATTTTGCCCAACTGGGGGCTAATGTGAGTGTTCTGAGCATGTTTAAGGTAAAAAGCTAGGCTAAGCTATGATGTTAAAAAAAGTCCTGAAAAGGATGATCAGGTTCATGCAGCTACTGTGTGGAGACAGAGTTAACATGTTTAACACTTTTGCTGCGTCCACAGAAGGGCCACAGTTGCCATTAAAAATAATATCTCGGGCTTCCCTGGTGGCGCAGTGGTTGGGAGTCTACCTGCCAATGCAGGGGACACGGGTTCGAGCCCTGGTCTGGGGGGATCCCACATGCCGCGGAGCAACTAGCCCGTGAGCCACAACTACGGAGCCCGCGCGTCTGGAGCCTGCGCTCCGCAACAAGAGAGGCCGCGATGAAGAGTGGCCCCCGCTCGCCGCAACTAGAGAAAGCCCTCGCACAGAAACGAAGACCCAACACAGCCAAAAATGATAAATACATAAATAAATAAAACTGACGTTAGAAAGAATAAAGCTTGATTGTTAAAAAATAATAATAATAAAAATGTCTCCCATGTACCAGGCAGAGCGCTAGGAGCCGCACCTCTCAATTTCTTTCAATCCTCACGAAAGCCCCAGCGTGTAGGTATTATTACATATGCTCCTCAAGGGGAGAGGTGAATCAGCCTGCCCAGAGCCATGCTGACCATCTGGCTGCAGGACTGCCTGATTTCAGCAACACTGCTGTTCCCACGAATCCGGTCCTTTTCAAAGCTTTGTTATTTTAACAGAACACTCCCCCCACCCCACCCCCCCCCCCACTAAACGCTACTCAGAAATCCAGTAGGAAGCAGTGGAGCTGTTTTTCTGAAACAGGGGTGAGCGGGGCGGGCGGGGGGGAGATTCCAGCTCCTTGCTTCTTCCCCATACACTCCTCACCCCCAGAGACACTTCCAAGGCTCCCTCGGCATTCCTGGAACACAGTCGGGAAGTTTCTATGTCACTGTGCCTCCCTGCCCACTTTTTAATGCCCACCGAAAACACAAGGGCCAGCCAACTGAAAGGAGGAGGGAAACAGGCTTCAAAGAGCAAAACGCTTGTCAGCCAGCAGTTCGTTTAAACAAACGTGCATCTCTTCACATCAGTTCTGACGGTATCCCCCGCGGGTCAATTAGGAGACATTCACTCAGTACCTGTCATGCACCAAGTACGTCATCAGGCTGATGACCGCTCTTAGGCGTTTCACAGGAAAGGGATGCAAGAGAAGACAACTCGGCGTGTGGCCTCGTGAGAGAGACTTGGGCTGGTCCTACGAGCCCCGGCTGCCCTTTAGCTGCTGCGCGGTCTCCGGAAATTCACCAGCATATGGAGCCTCGATTTCTCATTTGTGACAATGAAACAAGACGGGGTTGGGTCAGGTTCTGACTAAGGATTTTCTCATTTCTAGAGCCCTCTGTATGTGTGGAGAACCTCCCCAGCCGTATTCATCTCTACTCCCCAATCCAATTCTCTGTCCCAGCCAAAGCACACTAACCCCTAAACGGGTTTTCTTATTTCTTTTTTCTCTTTTTGGTATACATGGTCCCGCCTCGGGGTGTGCCAGTAAACACTTAACAGTAGTATGACTTTATCATCATTATTATTTTATAAGAGTTGACTGAGAAGCTACAGGGCTCCAGGCTTCCGCAGGCACCATGGCAGAAGCCGTGTAGAATTCCAAGAGCTGACGTCCTTCTTTGCCTGGGTTACTCACACGTACTTTCCAAGTCTCCGCTCAGCTGTCACCCTTTCTAGAAAACCTTCCCCCCTTGACTGGGAGTTTGGGGTTAGCAGTTGTAAACTATTATATACAGGATGGATAAACAACAAGGCCCTACTGTATAGCACAGGGAACTATATTCAATATCCTGTGATAAACCATAATGGAAAAGAATATTAAAAAAAAGAATGTCTGTATGTTTATAACTGAGTCTCTTTGCTGTACAGCAGAGATGGGCACAACACTGTATTGATAAATCAATTATACTTCAATTTAAAAAAAATTAAATTAAAAAAAAAAGTCTTCCCTCATTATAACTCCTGAAGGGGGTTCCGATGTGCTGAACCACCACTGGGCACCAGAATCCCCTAGGGAGCTTTATTTTTACTATTATTATTATTGTAAGGACACTTGACATGAGATCTATCCCCTTAACAAATTAGTAAGTGCACAACACCATGTCGCTAGTTATAGGCACAGTATCGTACAGCAAATCACTGGAATTTATCCATCTGTTATAAAGTGAAGCTTTAAACTTGTCCAACGGCAGCTCCCCATCTCCCCCTCCCCCGTCACCAACCTCTAGCAACGATGTTTCACTCTGCTTCCACGAGACACTTCACTGAAGTGGAAGTGCCCCGTATTGGTCCTTCTGTGACTGGCTATGGTCACTTAGCATACTGTCCTCTAGGTCCATATGTGTTGTCACATATGGCAGGATTTCCTTCTTTTTAAAGGCTGAACACTCTTCCACTGAACGTACAGACCATGTTTTCAAGGGTGTCCCAATCCCCGTGGGGTAAATACTCCACGACGGCCCATGTCTAGCTACCAGTGTGACCCCACTGAAGGCAGCGTTGGGAAAGGCAGCACACGGTGATCGAGGATTTCCACCACCCGGATGCAACAGACGTGGATAACCTGGAGAGCACAGAGAGTAAGACAAGGTCGTAAAACTGCCAGTAGGAAGTGACAAGTTTTTTTGGTTTTTTATTTGTTTGTTTTAGGCTGAGGCCCGGCATGCAGGATCTTAGTTCCCCGACCAGGGATCGAACCCCAGCCCCCTGCAGTGGAAGCAGAGTCTTAACCACTGGACCGCCAGGGAAGTCCCCAAGGAAGTGACAAGTTTTGAGTATCTCTTACCTTTGCTTGTAATGTAAACTATTCAATTTTTTATAATGATTCACTCACCACATTCCCTTTCTCTATCTCTGTCTCTCTCAGTTGCGTAATCTACTACAAGTCTTAAGTAAAGTCTACGTCTCTTACACAAAACAATAATATAAAATCAGAATATCAGAAAAGTCATCTGCTGTAGTGCAAAGCAATTAGTCCATCAGCTTAGAGAGACAGAAGACCTGCAGCTTGCAACTCCATGTACTTGGTTTAAAGCCCCACGATGCTCAATGATTCGAGAGAAAATTAATTCGAGCACCTGACAAGCACTGTGGAAACACTGGCTACACCTATGTTGGTTCTATTACATTAAAATAAAATTAAGACAACAAAGAAGGGCTTTGGGGGCATTTCTGTGTTCCTGGCCATTTCCTAAGGATTTACACAGGTGCTCAATGAATAAGACAAATAAATTTGAGAAAGGAAATATCATGAATTAAGTAAGCAAAAAAAAAAAAAAAGAAATCTGGAGGTGGTGATAAAAGCATTTTTGAGATCCTATTCACTTTTTCAACTTTCTGTTGTTGCTGTTAGCCTCGGTTATGGTACCAGCCTACTCCGAGCTAAGTACACATGTAACACATGAAGTTTCCAGATGAAAACCAGGCTCATATGGAAGAACGAGATATTCAAAATGATATCCTGATTTTTATTAAAGCAAAACACATTGCAGAACACAAGTAATTCTAAGAAAGTCATAGCCATTACCTCAGACTAGTCACTCTGCATGACTGAAACTAACAGGGAAATTTCACCAGGAACAAGTTACAGTCATTTTCTGTGTTTGTTTCTATTATTACCTACCTAGGCAGTAGGTTATGAAACAAAGAATTGCAGTAGAATTTGAACAAGAGTGAACTCCCCGTCCACGTTTGCAACAAACAGAAGAGTTTCCACCAACTAAGCAAGTGCTCACGACCAAGTCAAATGCTAAAATAAAATGCACATTTGATAAAGAACCACTGGACTGGGAATAAATAATAATTAGGCAGGAGTCTATGAAAGCTGTAAATAGCAACAAGGTTCCACGGGAAATGCTCTCTGACTATATTAACAAACCTTCTCTATTTGAGCTAAACAATCAAAACCTTTTCCTTGGAACTCAGAATAAAGCACATTTATTTGTTTTAATGAACTCCCTAAGGCTTCGGTGACAGCCGTGTCTTTCTGTAACACTTTGGTTGCCCTGCTTCTAAGGAAAGGTGCCACGATGCACGGCTACCACACCTTCCTCAGGTGTGCACCTTCCCAGGAGCAGAACAGAGGCAGATGTGGTGTATGAACAGTGCAGGGGCTTATTTCTCTTAAAGCAAAATGGAAACTGAGAGTAGGAAGAACTCTGATGAAAATATAACAGAACTGTGTTCACATGGTCAAATAGCAATTGACACTGGCGACCGGACGTTGCTTAGGAACGCCGCACGTTTTTGTGTTTTATCAGCCCAGAAGTGCAATCAGGCGTCAGGTCCTTCTCTGATTCCTGGAGCAGATTTGATCCTCCTTTTAGGCACATCCCTCAGGAACAGTGAGTGGGAGTTTCTCAGCGTACCTGTCCCCGTCTCACGAATCCCTCGTTCCCCTCATTTCTGCTGCTAAGCTTCCTGGGCCAGGTCCTACGTGGGTAGCTGCTTTGGAATTTAAATGTGTTATGCTTTTTGCAGCAGTTGGTGTAATAAATTGAAGCTCCTCTCCAGGGTCAAAAAAAAAAAAAAAAAGACCAGACTAGTGGGGAGACAGGCGAAGACCAGACAAAAATGGAGTCTGAAGTCAGTCAGACTTGGACGCAGGCTACTAACACCATCAGTTACTGACTGGATGACCTTGGCTCTCTTGCCGCCCACTTCCCCAAATACCAACGTACATCACATCTATGCAGTGATAACTGTGGGTCCCTTGAACTGGACCCCTCAGAGGATAAAGAGAAAACTGTATAACAATCTCCCACTTGCCATTTTTGCAGAGTCCCAGGGTATGATGCAGTCACCCTGGAATGAGAGTGAGAAAAGTATCTGAGCTACATTGTATACAGTACTGTGTCATTCTGTAAAGAATGGGATAGTTGAAAAGTGGTTAAAAGCAATAGTCTGGAACTAAAAATGGAAAGATTGGGCAAGATATTAAAAACAAACCACCACAGCAACCTCCCAAGTCGTAACAAGAATTGGGCAATAGGAGGATGGCCTGAGTCACCGTCAAGGAGAGGATGCAACGATAGGTTAGAAAGTGGATGAAAGCATGCTGGAGAGAGGACAGATGAAGACGGCTTGAGGTGGAGGATGTGAGATGGTTTTTCCAATCCCGATCTAGTTTATTTTTATCTCCCTCATGAGATGTAAAATAATTCACATGACAGTTTGATTGAGACCTTATGGGTACCGTTTCCATTGCGCAAGACAGGAATATTTAGGGCAGAAGCCTCCTGCCAAACGGTAACAGAAGATGGCCAGCGTGAACAAGAGTCAAGGAGAGAGCAGGGCAACAGTTTAGCGAATCTGGGGAGAGGAGGCCACCGGTGTGGGTCGTCAAAGTCAATGTTTTATTGTCATCGTGAGAATCGCCTCTTGTTTGTATCACTCACGGACTTAAGGAGGGAGGAAGTCATAAAAGCCTCAAAGTCAGGACTTCCGATCCGTGCCCTCTCGTCTGCAACGTTAGGGTGCCATACGGGGAGTGTCTGCACGTGTCTAAACAAAACCCTTGGGAGCTCTCAGATGCTCCGAAAGCTTAACTGTTTCTACAGCAGGGCCTGAAATCTACGGGAAACGGCAAAGTTTAGTGCCTTTGGCTCACAAGTCACTAGCTGTGTGTCCTTCAGCATTACTACGTGGTATCTACAGCAATCTAGATGAGACCTTAAAATCTCTAAGAAAGTCTAAAGGCCAGTGTAGCCCTAGCTTTAGGCAATCTGTTCCTAATTCTGCTTTGCCCTTGGAGGATTATTAAGAGTTTTATAAAAAGGATTGCCATTTCCATGCTGGCCAGCTCAGGCCATTTAAGCCTCCAATGTATGGTGGAGTGTGAGAATAATCAGAGTTATGAAAAATCAGGCCCTCCCATCAACTCCCAGGTACAGGCTGTACCGCTGTCGGGCACTTTCATAATCTCAGTTGCACATCTGTGTCTATTTAATGTTTGAGTGCATTTGGATGTGCTTTTACAAATGGCTATCTATAAATCCCCATCCATTAGGTAGACGGGGACTTTCATAAGGGGATCCAAAGAACTAATGAAAAGAACATTTTGGTAACAATTCTCTGTTTATAGAGAGGATCTTTTTTCTTTTTTCCCCCCAAAAAAGCTCAAAGTACTTTTCATTAAAACATTACAGCGTGTCTATGAGGTAGGCAGTAGGTTGGAATCAGTAGCTCTATATTTTATAGGTGAGCAGCTAAGCCTAGAGCCAGCATGACAAGAGTCCTTAGGGGACAGACACAGATACTGCCAGGCCAACTCAGCTGACATGCTCTCCACGCTGTCGCTTAGAAGTGCACAAGCCGAATAAAATGTGAATTTAGGTCAACTGCAGAGAAATGAGCACTCAATCTACCTGTAAAATGTATTTCCCATATATTTCTATAAAGTGCCCTTCCCAGATATACAGGTCTTCAATGATATTCTAATAATAACATCAAGGACTCTACATTTACCTCTCAAAAACCAGAGAGGTGCCTTTGTATGTGGTAGGGCGACAGACCTGAGAAATAAACCACAAAAATGTGGGAACACCAACAAAATTCTCAAATTTGCCTTTTTGAGGAAGATTGTTAGTAAGACACATTTTATAAAACACATCTGGTAATACTCACCATATGTATTGTAAGTGTGTGTGTGTATTCTTAAATATAAGAAAAAAATGACTTAAGATACAGTAGAAAAGACTTTTGTTTGACACAAGGAAAACTGTTTGGCTACCAGAATGAAAAAAATCTCTAGAATGAGTTACCAAGAAAGGTTATAGGCAGACCTACCCCCAAATATTTGCAGAGCTTGGAACAATAGTACAGATGAAGCTCGATTTCAATATTCTCTCCCCCTACTCTGAGAAACAAACCTTCATAATGACAAGATAAGAAATGAATAAAGTTATGGTTATCATGACACTGCGAACTGACCAAATATCTAAGAGGACTGAGTTTAATTCTTATTATGGCTGGGTGTTCTGTGGATAAGCTGGCACTATTTGGATAAGTACCAAATTAAAAGCATACATAATGTATAACTTATTCTATAGCTATCCTATAGAATTTATTTTTTTTGCGCTCATTTCAGCAAATTCATTAATTACATTACTGTAATCATGATTTTCACCATAATTTATGATGTCCTGAGAGTAGTGACTAAAGGATTAAAACAGAAAATATAATTGTATTCAAAATATATGAATTTGAGTGTATTTTCATTAAAAAAGAAAATTAAATGTAAAGTATAAAAAAAGAATTGATTTCAAAGAAGGTATTTTTCTTCTAGGGATTCAAAATTCTCTATTAAAATGTAAAAAGAAAATTAAAATATATTTTTGTAAAAATAAAATTATTTGCAGTTCTAGTATTTGGGATCTGTCCAGTTGGCACTGTAAAGACTCAGAATTACACATCACGCCTGTTATTTACATACATACAAGTCTAAGAGTAATATGGACTGGTCAATATTGTGAAACATTCCTCAGCTTGCGAATCTTGAGTTCCTCTGGAATCGCAAATTAGATCGTGAAGAGAGTAAGAAAATGAGTGCTTGGCACTCTTGGGAAACGATACCTGGTTATGCAAAAATCTAGCACATCCATACTATATAATTCTATATCATATTATTTGACGAGTTAAATAAGTTTGTCTTTCCTTTAAATTAAGCCCTTCTACTGTCCCAGTGCTACCTCTGCTGTCAGCACAGGTACGATCCAGAAACCTTCATGGCATCTGGATACGGTTTCTTTTGTTTTGAGGATATACTGTAAGGAGTATGGAGGAGTTTTTCTCTAGGGCTGAAGAATACTGGTCACAAGAGCAGACGTTAACACAGCACCACCACCAAGTGCTAGATCCCTAATGACAAAGAAGCCTGTGTGTTCTTGAATAAATTTAGTGTGTGTGTACGCATGTGTGTGTTATGTGCGGCCCTCTAAAGCACAAGCCCAGAAGAGCCCTTCTGCCTGGGTCTTAGGGTGTAACTGGTTACAGGATCTTGGAACCCCAGCGTTCAAGATGCTTCTTGGAGCCACAGGTGATTCACCTGAGGGTGTTTTGGGGACTGAGAGAGAGGAGGACGCCCACATCTTAAGGACTGATTTGTTTTTCTAGTAAATGTTTGGGCAAGGCATCTCAGATGGGTCAAACAGGTGGTAGGACTTAAACATCTGAATACAGCTCAGACAAAGATCCTTTGTAAGATTTGCAGAAAGGGCATACGGTGAAGTGTTCTAATTTAACGGTAGCAAAAGAGAGACTCTGTTTTCTTTTATTTTCATCATTAATACCATACCCCAGGATAACACTGGACATTTCGATCCAAATATGTCTACACATCCACCAAACACCATGCAGATCAACAAGCAGAGCAAGTAAGATCTGCCATAGCCCATGACTCTTGCAAAACTGGAAAAGAGAAATACTACACACTCTGATTTTCATATAAGTAGGCAGAAAACCATAGAAAGCAGCAGTGAAAGATCCAAAACTTGCGTCAGGGCAAAGAATCAGGGGAAGAGTGTGTGATAAAGAAGAAAGTGTGATGGGATCCAGGTCATGGGAGAAACCAGATTACGTCACCAACAGAAAGAGAGAGACCCATCCTAAGCGGGAAAATACAGAGAATAGGTCTGACACCTGAGGAATTAGACCTCTGGTACTGGGCTTGAAAGTGTGCAGGGCAGGGTCAGAGACAGTCCCGCTCAGAAGGTAGCCCTTCTGGGAAAGAGGAGGTGACAGGGGAGGGAAAAGCATCTCCTGGAGGCTTGGTTTTTCTATCAGGGGGCGGGAGAAGGGAGAAAGCAGTGGGCAGTTGGGGTTCTGGGCAAATGAAAATCACTCCAATGGAATGACATGCTATTTCGCTAGGATGGATTACCAAGCACATTCTAAGCAAATGAAGAGAAAATATTCCAGATGAAACAAGAGCATATAAATGCTCAGAGTTGCTCTCCTGTGTTATTCATACCGCAAACCTTGCTTTATAATGTTGATGAGTAATCCTGCTTTCTTTTCCTTCCACAATTCCTGGGATGTTAGACATTCAACAGGTGATCCTAAATGTTGACACACAGTTGAGGTATTCATGCAATAACTGTTGTCACTTCAAATCAAAGGGACAGCAAGTATGAGGACACCCATTTATAATCCTCTGGGTTGTTTGTTTGGTTGCTTATGAGAAGACGGACACTTTGAAGAGAGGATGAGCAACATCCCTAAGATCACAGGGCCAATGAGGCTGACCTTTCGATCTCTGAACAAAACGGTCTGCCGCGTTACAACCCAAATCGCCATTTTCTGTAGTGATGACCTCAGAATTCTGCTGATAAAGAGAGTAAAACACTTTGGACTGAAGTTCTTTCCCTCCTAAAAAAAAAAAAAAACAGCTTCCAAATCCTGCCAAAGATGTTGATCCAAAATTAAAGAGAAGAAGGAGATCCAGTGTACTTGGAGTATTTTTTAAAGACATTTCTGCTTATTTCTACCCACCTACACCACCTCCAAAAGCAAATTCATCTGAAAAATTATGAGAACAAAAAAGAACTGGCAGGTTATTCAAACTGCTCCTGGATACATACTGCCTAGAATTCTGCGTTCTTTTAACAGATGTTTGACTTCTAGAAAGTTTTATTTTGCAGAGATCTTGGATTCCAGCTCACTTTTATATACATATCACCTGTGAGCCAGCTGTTAGATAAGCCTGGAACTTATGGGTGGTTTCACCACCTGCCATTACTCAGAACGAAATGCAGATGATTTTCTGCAGACTCAGCTGAGAGAATGAGGGGGAAAAGTCTTCTTTTTGACTCCTGGTTCCCTATCAATCACTTCATGAATAGAAGAGCAAGGCAGCCATCAGCAACCAGCTGGCCAGAGTGACAAGTCATCAAATGAGCCATGGGTCAAAAGAACGATGGGAGTGACCTGCTGGTCTCCTCCAGTGTCTGAGACATGAGAAAATGGCTGTAATTGGTGGTGGGAATAAGCTGAAAATAGCAAGTTATTAGCTACTTGAAATTTGGAGGCACTGAATGGAGTAAAGGTAAAAGCAAAATCTCCCCCCTCAAGTACTGAGCAAAAGAAGAAACCATAAAAGGAAAGATAATGATCAGAAGAAGGTCTAATATGCATTGCTTACTTACTAGATACGAGACATGATGATAATTCTTTATGTGCATTATCTTACTTAATCATTATATTGATTTTTACAGGATACTATTATTTTCCAAATTTACAGATAGGAAAGTTAAGGCTCAGAAAGGTAAGACAGTTTGTCCAAAATTAGAGCTGAGACTCAAGTCCAGGACTTCCTGGCAGTATAGTCCAGAATCTTCACTCCTATTTATTAAGAAAGAAAAAGCAATTAAAAAAAAACAAAACCTAAAAATAAAGTTATGAGACCAACAATTGGAGAAAATATTGACAATACTTGTGACTGAAATATAGTTAATATCCTTAATACAAAAATAGCCTTCAAAAACCCATAAGGAAAAGATAAAATCATCAAAATAAAAGATAAGCTAAGGTCCAAGGAAAAATAAAACACAAGAATAAGAAACAAGCATGAAAAAATAGTGATTGCATTAGCTTCCTGTTGTTGCTATAACAAAGTTATTGCAACTTTACTGGCTTAAAAAAAGCATACATTTCTGATGTTGCGGGGAAGTTCTGGAGGTCAGAAACCTGAAACAGGTCCACGGGACGGTGCTGCCTTTGGAGGCCCTCTGGGACCCCGTCCTTGCCTTCACCAGCTTCTGGAGGCCGCCCTCCTCGCCCACTCACGGACCCTTCCCCCATCTTCACAGCCAGCAGATGCCCCTCTCCTCGCTGAGCTCTGCTCCATCCTCACATTTTCTTTCTATGACTTTGACCCTCCTGCCTCCTCTTCCAAGGACATTTGAATGTCATCAGGCCAACTAGATAATCCGGCACAACCTCCTCATCTCAGAATCGTTAACTGAGTTGTATCTGCAAAGTCTCATTTACCATATAACGCAACAGGTTCAGGGGTGCTTAGGACACGGGGATTAGCACATGGACAATCTGGGGTGGGGGAGTAGGGCAGGAATCAGCCTACCACAGTAGTAACCAAAAATTTAATTTAAAACAACAAAGAGGGCTTCCCTGGTGGCACAGTGGTTGAGAATCTGCCTGCCAATGCAGGGGACACGGGTTCGAGCCCTGGTCTGGGAAGATCCCACATGCTGCGGAGCAACTAGGCCTGTGAGCCACAATTACTGAGCCTGCGCGTCTGGAACGTGTGCTCCGCAACAAGAGAGGCCGCGATAGTGAGAGGCCCGCGCACCACGATGAAGAGTGGCCCCCACTTGCCGCAGCTAGAGAAAGCCCTCGCACAGAAACGAAGACCCAACACAGCCAAAAATAAATAAATAAATAAAAATAAATAAATTAATTAATTAATTTAAAAAAAAAAGAAAAAAGAATCTGCCTGCCAGTGCAGGGGACACGGGTTCGATCCCTGGTCCGGGAAGATCCCACATGCCGCAGAGCAACTAAGCCCATGCGCCACAACTACTGAGCCTGCGCTCTAGAGCCCCTGAGCCACAACTACTGAGCCCGTATGCCACAACTACTGAGCCCACATGCCACAACTACTGAGCCCGTGTGCCACACCTACTGAAGCCTGCACGCCTAGAGCCCGTGCTCCACAGCAAGAGAAGCCACCGCAATGAGAAGCCCGCACACCGCAATGAAGAGTAGCCCCCGCTCACCACAACTAGAGAAAGCCTGCGCACAGCAACGAAGACCCAACACAGCCATAAATAAACAAACAAACAAACAAAGGGATGCCATTTTTTGCCCATTAAATTGGCAAGAGTACAGAAAATAGATACAGTCTGTCGGCAGGAGCAACAACTGGCATAAATTTTCTGAAAGGCTCTGTGTGTGTGTATATATTACTGTATTTGTGTATATATATACTATACTATATATATATATATATATATATATATATATATATATATATATATATACTATGTGTGTGCGTGTATGTGTGTATATATATGTATGTCAATGAATATCACTATATCTCAAAGAACTTACCAAGTTATTCCCCCGACTAGAAATTCAGTTTCTTGGAGTTGGTCATAAGGAGATGACCACAGACATTAACGAAAGATATTAACCTCAATGGCAAGAACCTAATTTGTTTCAGTAAATAACGGTATTGTCATCTAACCGTACTCAGTGTTATTAGAGTACTGTGTGTTCATATTATAGGAAAAGGTCATATTGTAGAAAAATACTTAAAGATATGGGAAATGTCATCTTATACGACAAAGGCTACAAATAAATAGCATATTCTTCCTTTTTATAAAAGAGCGTTAGTCAATAAAAATGTGGGTATTTTTTATTTTCTCTGTGTTTTCCAGCTTTTCTTCAGCGAACATGTAATACCGTTATAGTGGTATCAATGTTATTTCTAAAAGAACCTTCTTCTTCAGCTTGATACCAACCAGGAAGAGCTTCAGTCTTGCCAGGCAATACGGAGAAGGATGAGATCACCTCCAGGGACGTGGCCAGCCTTGGAGGTCTCTAATTTTCCTCACTATCAGTAAAGTCTGTGACAGTTCATGAAGACGGAACACTTCCAGAAGCCAGGGAAACACAGTGGAAGGAGAAAGAGCTTGAACCAATGACCTAAACTGGAAAGCCATCTCAACTATTTATGGCCTGCGTGATCTCGGACAATGGATCAAACTCATCAGAGCTGTGGCTCCTCATGGCCAAAGAGGTACTGATGATACTTACCTTCCAGGATTCCGTGAAGAATAAATGACATCATTTAGTGTCATATACACCAGGTGCTTTGGGGTCAGGAGGTTGGGATTCAGAGACTGGGTTTTTCCTTCACTGCACATGTGAATGAGGCCAGGATGCTTTGACCATTTATGTCTCAGCCTCCTCCATATGTAATGAAGTTAATGGTACCTAAAAATTAAATGCTATAAAGCACTTTAGAGTTTTACAGAGTGCCTGGCCTCCCATACACAGTGAACAGAGGATGGCTAAGATAACAGGTGCTCAGTAAATTGTGAAGTTTTGTTATTGCTAATGATTATATTACAGGAGCACATTCTGACAGTCCTTGGTTATCATCTTGATGACAAAGATCAGGTTACTCATCTCTTTATCACTCCAATCTGGAAAAGTCAATCGGCCAAACCTTCACGTTGGCCAGATACATGGCTTGAGAAAAATACATCTTTCAAACTCTCTCTGACTCCTCTTTCTGTGTCACTGATGATATGGATGTTTGATAAATGTTCCCAAATTGATTATCCAAGGAAATGAGCCTTAAAAATTGTTTCTGGAGATCTTTGCAGGAATTTCTTAGGTTTTCTTAAAAGCGTCTCGAAACTTTTTATCTAGAACTCCAACTATGTGAAATCCTTTGAATATTGGGTTGGAAATTTTTTAAAAAAGATAAAACATGTGGCTGCAGTCCTTGAGAAACACTAAATCTACTGAAGGAGAAAAAAATCTATACAAACGCAAAATACTTAGGAACATATATAATAAAAGACCAAAAACCGAGGATTTATAGTATGGACACAGCGTATGTTTTACGAAAGGTGGAACAAGAAAATTGACATTCTATTTACACTGGATTTAGGAACACTTTCAATGTACCTGGTTAAAAAATCTACCTAAAGACCTGGGCCACATTACTCAGCCATAAAAAAGAACGAAACAATGCTATTTGCAGTGATATGGATGGACCTAGAGATTGTCATACTGAGTGAAGTAAGTCAGACAGAGACAGACAAATATCATATGGTATCACTTATACGTGGAATCTAAAAAAATGGTACAGATGAACTTATTTACAAAACAAAAATAGAGTCACAGATGTAGAAAACAAACTTATGATTACCAAGGGGGAAAGGGTGGGGTGGGATAAATTGGGAGATTGGGATTAACATATACACACTACTATATATAAAATAGATAACTAATAAGGACCTACTATATAGCACAGGGAACTCTACTCAACACTCTGTAATGATCTATATGGGAAAACAATCCAAAAAAGAGTGGATACATGTATATGTATAACTGATTCACCCTGCTGTACACCTGAAACTAACACAACATTGTAAATCAACTATAGCCCAATAAAAATTAATTAAAAAAAAAAAAAAAGAACTGGGCCAAAAGTCCCCCTGCCTGGCATCTGACCTCAGCCTCTGAAACATTGGACCTTGAAGTTTATCAGTGAAATTCTGCTTACTAAGTTTATCTGTGGTATCTTGCACTGCTGACCACTTCCTTTTTTCTACAAATTCTCTACATCTATGGAGCCTGTAACACCGTTAAGACGTGTTTCACTGCCGCTTTGCTGGAGACCTCTTTCCAACATGTGGCTCATAATTCTCTGCTTATTCCCTAAGGGTTGCTGTTCCTCAAGGCCTCACACTTGACAATTATTTCCCCTCAATTTACACGCTCTCACAGGGACGGCATTTTTCAACCACCGTCAATGCTTATGATTCCAAATTTACATCACTGACCTGATTCTCTCACCCAGCCTCTAGACCCTGTACCTCTGTCTCCCGGACATCTCCACTCCAAGTCCCCAAATATTTAAGTCCAACTTGTTCAAGACAGAACACATCACTCACCACTCTTTCCCAAACCTGTCCTCCTATTTTAGGATCTTGGCCATTGACTTCATCTTCTACACAGTGGTACAAACCAGAATTTCAGAAACCATTGTAAGTTTCTCCCTCCTTCTGGCTTTCCTTAGCTAACAGCCAGCACTTCCTAAACCCTGTTGCAATCACCCGCCCTCCCCCCTAGAGCCGCTGCTAATGCCTCAGTTCAGGGACTCATTGTTTTTCTTACAATGCAAGAGCTTTTTAAGTCTATCTTCTTCTCCAGTCTCTCCCAGAATATCCTCATTCTCACACATTTGCAAGAGTAAGCTTTGTAAAAATCCAACTTCGACCAAGTCATCCCCAATTTATCCCTGCAGAGAATCCTTCAATGGTTCTCCTTCATGCCCAGGGCAAAAATCCAAACTCCTTGTAATAATACCCGAGGCAGTCATATCCCCCTGCCATGCTCCCTCGGGTGACCTTACTCTTCAGAGCTACAAAACTTTTACTAAAATTCCACAAAGCTATTTTATTTCCTCAGTCTAGAATTTCCCAGCTTCTTCCTCCTGCCTGATTGCCCCCTGTCATCTACTTGGCTAATTTTTACTTGTTTTTCAAAAGTCATCTCAGTTGCCATTTCCTCTGTGAAGCTCTTTTTCTAACTGTTCCCGGTTGATTTAGAAGTCCCTGCTTTGCAAAAGAATAAGAGCTCACCTCTAGCACAGGGGAACCGTCTTCAATATCCTGGGATAAACCATAATGGAAAAGAATATGAAAAAGAATGTATATATATGTGTAACTGAATCACTTTTCTGTCCAGCAGAAATTAACACAACATTGTAAATCAACTATACTTCAATAAAATAAATTAAAAAAAAAAAAACTCACCTCTAAACCGTGAACATTTGCAAAGACTAGAGAAGCACTGCCCAACAGACTTTTCTCTGATGATGGAAATGTTGTGTCTGTACTATCTGAAACAATAACCACTAACCACATGTGGCTATTCAGCACTTGAAATGTGACTGTACTTAGACAGTACAGGTCTAGAGGTTAGTTAGGTACTTGTAATCTACATGTAGCCCCAGATATTTCCGTAAAGGCTTCAGCCAACAAGTCCTACTGTATAGCACAGGGAAATATATTCAATATCCTGTGACAAACCATAACAGAAAAGAATATTAAAAAGAATATATATATATATCTGTAACTGAGTCACTTTGCTATCCAGAAAAAATTAACACAACATTTTAAATCAACTATACTTCAGTAAAATTTTTTAAAAACGTAATTATTTACTGCAAAAAAAGGCTTCAGGGACTTCCCTGGTGGCGCAGTGGTTAAGAATCCGCCTGCCAATGCAGGGGACACGGGTTCGAGCCCTGGTCTGGGAAGATCCCACATGCAGCAGAGCAGCTAAGCCCGTGCACCACAACTACTGAGCCTGCGCTCTAGAGCCCACGAGCCACAACTACTGAGGCCACGAGCCACAACTACTGAAGCCCATGTGCCTAGAGCCCGTGCTCCGCAACAAGAGAAGCCACCGCAATGAGAAGCCTGCGCACCACGGTGAAGAGTAGCCCCTGCTCGCCGCAACTAGAGAAAGCCTGTGTGCAGCAACGAAGACCCAACGTAGCCAAAAATAAATAAATAAATAAATCTATTTAAAAAAAAAAAAAAAAAAAAGGCTTCGGCCACACATTTTTGGATCCACATTTTCTTATTATTTGGGGCTCACAGTGGAAGGGCTTCGCAGAGGAGCAGATAAAAATCTTTAAATCAGAAACCCTCACTCACTCTGGGGGGAGAACTTCCATTACACAGACTTATGTTGTTCTGATCTCCACTGTAGGCTCTTCCCGAGACTGTACACCTTCGGCCAAGATCGCAGACTCATAGGACGTTGGTGGGAAAAGACTTCAATAAACATCTAGCCCAGCACTTTCTTCTTGCTGCCAAAATGTTGTGCCTTGAATTCCTGTCCTCATGCCACTTCAAGTGGTTTGAAATTGTTTTTGATTCTGTGCAAAAGTTGGGGAGACCTCAGGGACAGGCTGCCTGGAGACCTGAAGGTGCTGGAGAAGACTGTGCCCAGGCCAGCTGCCGGCGGGCAGATGAAGATCATCCCTTCCCGACTGCCAGCGACAGCCGCAGGCACACACGCAAGCCCCGCCCCTGCGCCTCGGCTTTCCCGCTCAGACCACGAGGGTGCGGAGTCACGCCACTTCGGAAGTTCTCCCTAGCTCTGAAACTTCACCAATAGCCAGACTTCGTCCCCACCTCCATTTTAAGCAGAGTTTTCTTTCCTACACAAAGTGAACCTCCGTTCCAGATGTGCGGTGTGTTGGAAAGAACAGAAGATCTGGAAACAGAAAGATGTACGTTTCACTCCTGCTCTCCATTTTCTACAGGTATGATATCTAAGTCCCTTGCTTCATTTCCTTGTCTGTAAAATGGGATAATAATATTGTAGGAAACAAATGACACATGGCACAAAACGTCCTCAGTGCAGTATGAGACACGTAGTTAAGTGCTAAATAAATACAGTTTATTATAACTAGTGTTGTGGGCACAGTATCCAAAGTTACAAGCTTCCCCTCCTGCTACACGAAGTCTTATTTTTCTTCTAGGCTATCTTTAATATCTAAAAACTCTAAGATAAACCATTTTAGGTGATCATCTTATTTCCAATTTTAGGAGATCCTCCCTTGGTCCACTTAGAAGAGCAACAGAGCTGACCTCTGCCTACGAATTGCAAACCAGCAGCATCTGAGTACACAACCAGCACCCTGAAGTTTTACAATTCCCGCTCCCCCCCCCAACTCACCAGCAGGACACTTCGTACAGAACGGCCCCTTTTAAGTGACCTTAAATTCCATCCACACTGTTTCCAGCATTTATCATTCTCTGCGCTATCTGCATAGTCCAACTTGCAAATTGTCCCTCAAGGGAACAAAGGCATTTACAAAACAGGGACAAACCTTGCAGGAAGGCTTGAGAATGGCTACCTACCTTAGACTTCCAAGAAGGTGTGGGTCAACCGCTTGCTTCCTGTAGCCTAAAAGTATAAGTCGTGGTGAGCTCCAACATGTAATTCTTATGCTGAACTACATGTAATATTACACTCCAGAACAAGACCTGGCTCCCATCAGCAAAGCAGAAGAGCGTGGTGCCCAGAGGATGGCGGAAACGGTCACGATGCGCTAGGAGGCACAGGGTGCGCAGGCTCAGGCCCGGGAAGCGCACAGAACAGTCACAGACATGCCCGCGCTGCCACTCCAACAAGGCTGAGCGCAGGATACTATCAAACCCAAGGTGGAGGTCTCTCTGTGTATCTGCCATGACTCTTCCAAATTCGGTGCTCTCCCAGAGAAGGAAGATTCCAATAAACAGAAGCCTAGGGCTCTCAGAAGATGAGCCTCGCTTACCCAGCAGGCCACCTGACAGCCCCGAGGCCACTAACTCCACCAAGAGAACAAGCACAGATGGTGTTCCTGGGTGCAGCATGATTACAACGCTGCAGAGTGAAGTAGAGTGGCCTTTGCACCAGGATAGAATTAGCTGTAGAAACCTGGGCTGCATTCCTATTGAAGATGCTAACCTGCTCCTAGCTTTGCAAAGCCCGAGTAACATTCTCTGTGTTGCTGACTTCTAATGACGATTTTGCATCCCTACCCTAGAGCACCTGCTTTGCACCTGTGCCAGCTGTAGCCCGCACCTGTGCTGACTACATCACTGGCCCAACTCCTGCTGGTAAACCTAACTCATGCTGATTTCCACCCTCCCCACCAGGCCTCTGTCTGGTAAGCAGTAGTCTCCTCCCTCCTAAATCTCAGTTTCTGCTGTCCTGGTACCACCACACAGCCCAAGAGATGAAAGTCCAAAGCCAACATTTCTTCTGCCATTGAGTTCAGATAAAGCAAAATGCACTAATTAGATCATATTCCAAACACCAGTTTTCATACTTTGTGATAGATTTAGGACTCCTGGAAATGAGAAGCTAACGATAACAGCAGGTCACGCCAAGGAAGGGCCGTCCCCGGGGAAGGACTCCTGCCCACGGGTGCTGCCAGACTCTTAGTGCACAACACACCCTCACCTCGTCTCCCAAGATGTCCATCTCAGTCCTGACCCTCAACACATCTGGCTGGGATCCGACGGCCCTGAGCTTTCTGAGAACAGCAATCAGGAGAAGGGAACAATTTGTCCAATAGCTCCGTGGCAGGCAAGGGTTTTTGCCTTTGGCAACTCTCTTAGATGCCTGAAAGATTTAAAGATTTTTCAACCCGAGTGCACGGCTCTGACTTTCCCACTTTCTCGGAATCCCCTTCTCAACAGCCTGATCTCTGGTTTCCATCCCCCAGCACTCCAACAACACTGCCCTTTCCAAGGTCATCAACAACCTCATTCTGAATAAATCTCAAGGTGATTTCTCTGTTCTCATCCTCCTTCACCACACCCTCTTTCTTGAAAGTCTCTCCTGTCTTCCCTTGCAAAGTGTGGGCTCTTTTCTCTTGAGTTGCCTCCTTCCTGCCAACTTTTCCCCTTCACTCTATCGTTCTTCTCTGACACTTCTGAGCTGTGGTTGTCCCCCTAAGTGTTAACCTTCTCCTCCTTATTCTTCCCCTTCTCCTTCTCCTCCTTCTTCTGTTTCTATAGACACACACCCTCAGCAATCACCTCTGCTGCAAAACCACTTAGAACTCCCCAGGGGAACTTTTATCCCCAGCTGCAAACACTCTGGGCACTGGTGGAGCCCTCTCTGCTTTGGCCACCAGGCTAAAATCCTGACCTGCCCCCACTCAGGACAGGGCAAACCCTGACAAAAATAAAATGCCTTCTGTTTGGAGATGAGTGATCCCATCTCTATAATGCTGCCTCTTTGAACCCCAAAATCAATGTTTGGTTTCAAAATTGAAGTTCAGAGCCTGGTTGATGTGAAATTCACTTCCAGTCCTTTAGATTCTGCAGACTAAAACTGATGCTGACCTTGACTTGTTTCCTTCAAAGCCCCTTCCAAATTGTTGGCCTCGGTCCCATTTTCTTCTACTTCTTAACATTAAACTTGGCACCTCCGTCTTACCGTGACAGCCCTCACAGCCTCTTTCCAATCTAGTTCACCTTTATTCCATCATCCAGGGGCAGAAAGATGCCTGAAACAGAGCCCTACTTCTCGCTGAGGGGCGAGGTAGGCTGAGCTTACGCAGAATTTACAGACTGCGATCAGGGGTAGGAAGGAGACTTCCACATGCAGCGTGAGGGAGCAACAGGAACAGCTGAGCGTGTCGGGCATTCAGGGGAGAGGGTGCGCACAAGCTGAGATCTGGAGCACCAGAGGCAGCCCGCTCTCCACACAGTCCAGTGGGGAGAGCGTTCCAGGAGGCAAACCTGGGATGTGCAGCTGTCCTGGAACAGGAGGAATCATGATGCATTCGGCGGTCAGCGGAAAAGGCCACCATGACTGGACTGCAGAGAACAGGTTTGGCCTAAGAGATGAGACTGGAGTCAAATCAAGTAGGGCTTTATAAACCATGCTGAGAAGATTGATTTATTTTATTTCCCCCCATAAAAGGATATTACTCAATTACTTTAATCTTATTTTAAAATTTGTATTGGAGTAGAGCTGATTTACAATGTTGTGTTAGTTTCAGGTGTACAGCCAAGTGATTCAGTCATACGTAGACCTGTAGCCACTCTTTTTTGGATTCTTTTCCTGTACAGGTCATCACAGAGTAATGTACATACAATAGGTCCCTATTAGTTATCTATTTATATATAGTAGTGTGTATATGTCAATCCCAGTCTCCCAGTTTATCCCTCCCACCCCCCTTACCCCCTGGTCACCACAGTTTATTTTCTACATCTTCAATTACTTTAACCTTGACATGACCAGAATTGCCATGCGTGCAGAACACACTGAGGCCTGGGTTGGGGGAGGTGCAGGAAAAGCAGTCAGGAAGCATGAGACGCCTACGGCACGGTGACCCCTGAAGGGAGCTCAGCGTTAGTGGGAGAAATTATTACCAGTCAGTCGAGCAAGACTTTGCACCTCTCCCCTTACCTGGAAAGATTAAATCTCTAGTAACTGGAATCAACATCTCCAACTTTAGCTCTTTTACATATTTCCCTAGTGATTTTCACCAAAAATGCCTTCCTAAAGATTCCTACGGAAATATTAAAACATAATTACACAATAATCCTAAAAGACAAGGCTATACACACACACGTGATACTGCTGCTGCCTGAGGTGACCTTCCAAATTGTAGCCTGCACCAGGGAGTTTAACAGATTTAGGGAAATCGTGTGAAAAAAGCGGCCTGGAAACTCTTGTGTCTGTGTTCTCAGAAAATGCAAACACAACAACAACAATGGTTGCCACACCTGAGTAAGCAATGTGGGGAAACAGCCAAACTGGCGGGGTAGCAACGTGGAGAGGTTGCTACAGTCAGTTCACCCAGGGCCACGGAAGATGGGCTCCTCACCGGCTCAGGGGGGGGCAGCTTGTTTCAGGCTCCACCAAGCTCAGTCCGGGCACAGGCAGTGAACAGCAAAGTCAGAAGCATTAAGTGACTCTGCCGCCTGCGTGTGTGTTGGCCCCTATAGCTGGGTCTAGAAGATGCCAACTGGCACTCAAGCCGAAACTCCCTTCTTAAAGAGAAACTAGCACTCCCCTTACTCAGACCAGAATTTCTCCTTCTGGTTTAACCCCTCCTAGAAAACCATCCTTGGCTTTGCAAACCTATGTAAAAACACAGCCCCCGCTCCCCGGCGTTCCTGCCCTCCCCAACATGCATCTGCAAATCCCTCCTAGGCACAAATGCAGAACAGTTGCCAATCGTCCTTTTGGGGATTCATAGGGCAACCAGCCAACTGGCCGCCAGCAGGTTATTCACACTGCAATAGGAAACAAATTTCTTGCTGCAATTATCCTTAAATTTCTACTGTTTACCCCAGGAATAAACTAATTGCTGCTGTAAAACACCCTTTCCCACACTGCCCAGCACACATCTGTAAATTCCAAGAGGGATGGGGGTGAGCTGGTTGCCAGTTGGCCTCTGGAAAGGAATGGCGGCTGGCCAACTGGAAGCCAGTTTATTATTCATGGTGGAAGAGAACTTGAACTTCTTACTGCAAATACCCTGCATGCTTCGGTGTTTACCTTTGAACTACACAACTTGGACCTTAACTTGTAATAAGCCTGTCTTTACTGCTGGCTGTGGACCGGGTGGCAGAGGCATAGGAAAGGGAAGACAATATCGTATCTCAAACATTTACTGAATACCTATGAAACGCCGGGTGGCGTGCTGGACGCTGACAATTGTACATGGGAGTTTTATATTCTTAGAGGAATTCACAGAACTGGGGTAAAACACATTCTCTCCACTGCCGCCAACTATTAAACCTGTAAGTGCAGGTTTTGTTCCAAACACCCTTTCAACTTCTCTTCCTTACGCTTTCATCATCAAGACTGGAGGTCTTACCAGGGTTTTACAAGGTGTACGACAAGAGCATCTTCTGAAGTAGCTCACCTTCAGAAGGTGTGTGCTTCTGTGCCTTTGAACAAACTATTGTTTCTGCCTAAAACCTCTCTCTCCTGCTTCTCTGAGTGTGAAAAGCATACAAATCTCTGAAGACCCAACTCAAGTGTGGGAGGTGGAGAGAGACATAAGCATCCTGGAAGGATACAGTAGAAAACCTCACAGGCAAAGGAGCAAAACGAGCCCAGGGTTGTGAAGATGGGAACTGGGAAGCCTACAGGGACCAACACTTCCAATACGTCTTCCCAATATTGTAAGCTACCGTTTGTCCTCTGCTTCTTTTTCAAAAAAATTTGTATTGGAGTAGAGTTGATTTACAATGTTGTGTTAGTTTCATGTGTACAGCAAAGTGGATCAGTTACATGTAGACATATATCCACTCTTTTTTAGATTCTTTTCCCATACAGGCCATTACAGAGTATTGAGAAGAGTTCCCTGCGCTCTACGGTAGGTCCTTATTAGTCATCTGTTTTATATATAGCAGTGTGTGTACGTCAATCCCAATCTCCCCGTTCAGCCCTTCCCCTGCCTTCCCCCCGGGTAACTGTAAGTGTGTTTTCCACGTCTGTGACTACTTCTGTTTTGTAAATAAGCTCATGTGCACCCTTGTGTTTAGACCCCACATGGAAGCTCGGCTTCTCTCTGCCTCTTTCCCGGCTCCCCTTCTAGATGACCGGCTGCTTCTGCTCGCCGCGTCCAGCGTGAACAGCAGCACCGCGGCTGCATCACCTCCAAGGCCCGGTGCTCAGCATCGGTGATGACACCCTCTGCGCCGCTTAAACACTTGAAGGGAGACTCTAACACACTCCTGACGTACAGTGGACTGACCCTCCTTGGGTCACGGGCCCCACCCTGGATGACCAGCTGTGGCTGGAGACCGGGTTCCCCGGTACTAACCACCTAGTTCCCATCAGTTCAGTGAAGCCACGGACAGGTTCGTGGAAGGTTCTGTGAGCAACGCAACAAAATGGCCTGTTATGTAACTGACCACACCCCCGTGGTCACGCAGGGATGTGCCCGCCCCCCACGCACACTCCCCAATCCATTAGGCAACACATGCCCTCCCCCCCCCCCCCACCGGACCACGTTAACTTCCTGCCTCGTTATCCCTTGGCATCGGCTCCCGCAAATAAATAGGCTTTCAATGTTTGTTGAGTAAGCCTTTTAAAAATATAAACTGGATTATGTCACTCCCTCGCTTAAATACTTCAGCGGCTTCCCATTGTATCTAAGATAAAACCCAAATTTCCTTTCGTGACCTCAGAGGCCCAAAGGGAACGAGACCCTCCTCTGTCTCCGCGTCAATTAGGTACCTCTCACCTCTGCCTTCTCAGTGCTCAGGCCTTTTCTTTTATTCCCTCTAACACATCAAAATGTCTCCAGGCTCAGGACCTTGACAAGTCTTGTTCCCTCTGTCTGGAATGTTCTCTCGCTCTTCACGCAGCTGGTGCCTTCCCCCTCCTGCTTCGGAATCCAGCTGAGATGTTACCTCATCAGAGAAGCCTTTCCTGACCAGCCCGTCCAACAACACGCTCACTCACTCTGCTCCGTGGGGTGTGTTCACAGCGTGTACCGCAATTCTGGATCGTTAGCGAGTCGGCTTATGTACTTCTCTGCCATCTTTACCCCGGGTGGGCTGTAAGCTCCGCAGAGTTCCACAGGCCTTCTTCCTTCATGCCCATACACACGGGGCCTGATACAGTGCTTGGCACTCAATCAGTATTTGTTGGTGGATGAATGTATCAGAAGATAAAAGATTCAAATTCTGGCTTGATCACTGACAGTAATCTTGGGCAGAATACTTCTTTCTTCTTTTCCTTTTTAAAATTTATTTTAATTTATGGTTTTTACTGAGGTATAGTTGATTTACAATGTTGTATTAATGTCTGCTGTACTCCTTTCTAAGTGTCAGTTTCCTCTTCAACAAAATCAGGAGACTCCAGAATTATTCTGATTCACCTAAAAATTACTCAAGCCTCCCTCTCTGAGATGCTTTCCCTAGTAACTAACCCGTCTCATTCTGACGTTGAATGCCTACGCTGAAATACTATTTTGCAGCTGTTTTATGGCTACTGTAAGGTCTTTGGAGACAGGAAGCAGTGGTTCTTGGAAAAGGAGAGAATTCTGGATCACCTGGAATTTTTGAGACTCCTGAAATATCTTCTCAGAAGGTAGAAATTCCTAAATATTTTTACAAAAAGTATGATAAAATATTAACGCTTAATATTGAACACATTCATGTTTTAAACACAGAAACGTACAATGCAATGTAGCCAAGCTATGTGTAGAAAACTGTCCATACTTCCTTCAGCAAAAACATTATTCAGGTGCTTACTGACTCAATTACGAGCATTGAAGACCATTATCCACCTGCTATCACATTTAATATGACAGAACCTGCATGACAGACAGTTATTTCAAGGATCCCAGTGAACCATGCTTTCCAGTATTTATACCCTGTGAGTCGCCACACACGCTGAGGCTGAGCTTGGCCATGGGACCAGCTTTGGCCAATAAGACTTTAGGAGGAATTATGCAGGGGAGCTCCCACATCGGGGCTCGTCCTGGGGCTGGTCCTCGTGAGCTGCTCCTCCACGGAACCCAGACACCATGATTCAAGGAGGCCCACGTGGTGGAGAATCCAGGCCCTGGTCCTAGCAGAGCTCTCAGGCAGCAGCCAGCACCACTTACTAACCATGTGAGTGAAGACATTTGGACCTTCCACACATCCCGTGAAGTAGAACTGCATATCAACCAACCGAGAGAATCAGGAGAAAAAAAAAATAATTCATTGTTGTTTTAGGCCACCACATTTGGAGGTGGTTTGCTACTCAGCAATCAGATAACAGAAACACCCTGAAAAGTAGGTATCATCTCATTTGCACAGAGGAGTCAGAAGTGGCAAGTGACCAAACTCACATCACTATTGTGATTCTAATCTTTACCGGCCACCTTCTCTGGAGAAAAGCAAGTTAACCTTCAAAATAGCCAATATGTCAACAGGTCCCACTAAAGAAGAGTCGCCGTGCGGATCATCTGACCCGGTTCCCTCCACCCCAAAGCCATAGACAATTGAAAGCAGTTGGCAACGAACTCAAAAACAGCCAAATCATCAACTGACCTACAACCTACACTATGGCTTGCAACGGCATAAAGAGTCATACTAAACCCATCAGATTCCCTTTCTCAAGAGTTCTAACTGAAAATACTGGATGACTATGGCAGCTGAGCAGTAGAAACTGAAGCCAACATGGTAGCATGAGTTAGCATAAGACAGATCGTAACACACCAAAGCTATGAGAAAACATAAAATAAAATAATATGAACAAGCAGAAGCTATGAAGTAGAAAAAATAACAAAGAGTTCAGGTAAATAACTTCTTAGTAGACATTCAGAAGCAGAAGGGGACAGAGAAAACAGTCCAAAGAAGCAGAAACAGGAAAACGTGCTAGGTGTTGGCATCTCCACATGGCTCCCAAGAACTGCCTGGTTTCCTGATGGTTTTCCAGTTGTGATTTTAAAAGGTTATGGTCTTATAATAAACTGATCTTTTCTTAAAGTAAGCTGAGTAATTTTCTATTCCCTGCAGCCTTGACAGTCATTTCAACCAGGAAATAATTCCCACTATGGAAAATTCACCTAAGAAAGATTATGATTTTTCTAGTTCCTTTTAACCAGGGTTTAATTTCCAATAAGCAGGTTCCCAGGATTATTAGGTGGGGGCAATAAAGGGGAAAAACCTGGGAAAACTTCGTTTCCCATGACAGCTTTCTACCCAGAATGACTTTATGCTGGACCAAATAACTTGATTTATCCTCATTATTAGATTGTCAAAATGCTGGATTTCAAGTGTAAGGGCCCAGTGCCTTCTTCAGACACTTGGATCCAATAACTTTCCGTTTGATCCAATTTTCCTTGTGCATGAGTGTGCACTGCACACATGGTAACTCACTACCAAAAATCTGTATCACTCATGAGCAGCTATATCTAACCTTACAAGTCTGGAAGGGAAATGAATAAACTAGTCAAAGGGGGACGGGAGAGATCAGAGCTGCAAGAGAGATTAATCCTACAAATAAATTTTTATATTAAACCTGACTTTGATTAGATGATTTGAACCCTCAGAACAATTTTCTTTGGTTTTTCTTTGTCAGATTTATGAAGTTCTCCTCTTTAAAAAAAAAAAAAAAATGTGTATATTGCTGAAAGACTGTAAAATTTAATAGCAAACAGATTACACACTTAGGAATAGACTAAGCACAATTAGCGCTCACATTCCTCCCGCTCCTATAAATAACTTGGTTTTCTTTCCATGTCTGCAAATTTCATTAGAGTGGTGGAAAAAAAGGTGGGGAGCGGAAGAAGGAAAAAAGAAAAGCCTTCTGACTCTCTCTCATTGCAAAGTATAGATCCAATCACTCAATCAGGGGCTTTGTACTACGTAGGAAGGGGAAAATAACTCTCCCACCTTCCCCATCACATACCACTAGCTTTGGAAAGAAAACTTTTCTACATACGGATTTGAAATTCACCTGCTAAAAAAAATACACATATGTTGCTATTCTAGCAAGCAACCTGCTTCGTGGGCTCTTCCACAACAAGCTTCAGTGATCTGAGAACAAAGGTTTTGTCCCTCCCATAATTCTAAGCTGTATATACTTTGGACAAGCTACCTAATTTAGCAGTAACTGTTAATCATATCTGTGAAAAGAAAAAAAACCTCTAACTTCTCATTTATTAGAAGCTAAAAACAAGTATTAGTGGGAGGAGGAAACTTGGAAAGAGTCAAAGTCTGGAAGCATGGGATACATGAGTCCCTTCCGAGTCTCTTAGGTTCCCTCCCGTTCCCCAATCCTCTCCAGGGAAAGGTCTACGCCGAAACATATTTGGCACATATTTGGAACATATTGGGTTTATGTTCAGTTCTTGGATGGGGTCTATTTATATAAAGTGAGTGGAAGAATTTGTATCATGTGAAGGAAAAAACATTCTTTTATCACGATCTGAATATTTCAAAGCACTTGGGTAAAAGTTATTGATCTAAAATTGTGTGAGAACTTGGACTTAATCTTAAAATTCTAAGCTGGTTACTAGCAGCTCCCAAAAAACCAAGCCAGTCCCTAATAAAATCTGTAGGGATTGATTTCATGGAGTGGGCCCTTTTTTTAAACAGTAAACGTGACACAAAACACTAAGAAGAATTGAGATAAAAAGCAAGAATTTCCTGATGCTTTCATGCCTTAATTAGAGATATTTGACTACAAAGAACAAAAACCCATTTTAACAAGCTCAACTAAAAAAGACGTCATTGCTAACATATATTCTGTAAGGGGTTAATAACCAGAGTATATAAAGAAATCCTACAAAACAGCAACAGTAAAACAAACAACCTGATTTTAAAATGGGCAAAGGACTTGAACAGGTATTTCTCCAAAGAAGATATACAAATGGCCAACAAGCACATGAAAGGTACTCAACGTGACTAATCATTAGGGAAATGAAAATCAACACCACAATGAGATCCCACTTCATACCGATTAAGATGGCTAGTGCCAAACAAACAAAAAAACAGAAAATAAGTGTTGGCAAGGATGCAGAGAAATCAGAACCCCTGTGCATTACTGACTGGAGAGAATGTAAAATGGTGCCGTCCTTGTAGAAAACAGTATGGTGGTTCCTAAAAAAAACTGAAAATAGAATTACCATGTGGTCTGGTAACTTCACTTCTGGATATATTCCCAAAAGAACTGAAAGAAGACCTGAAAGAGACATTTGTACACCCATTCCCATAGCATCATTACTCCAAAAGGTGGAAGCAACCCTAGTGTCCATCGGTGGATGAATGGATAAAGAAAGTGTGGTATATACATACAATGGAATACTATTCAGCCTTAAAAAGGACAACATTCTCATCACATGCTATCACATAGATGAATCGTGAGAACAGTATACTAAGTGAAATAAGCCAGTCACAAAAAGGCGAATACTGTATGATTCCACTTATATGACGTATGTAAAGTAAGCAAATTCATAGAGATGGAAAGTCGAAGGGTGTTTGCCAAGAGCTGATAGAAGGAGAGGATGGAGAGTTGTTTTTTAATGGGTATGGAATTTCAGTTTTGCAAGATAAATAGAGTTCTGGAGATGTGTGGCGCTGGTGGTGGTAACAGAACAACGTGAATGCGCCCAGCACTACTCAACAGTACGCTGAAAATGACTAAGAAGGTAAATTTTATGTGTGCTTAACCAAAACTAAACTTTTAATTTTTAAAAGAGGTCATTATTATAATGCTAATGGGAATATTTTATATGACCCACTTTCTACGAAGTAGAGCCAGACCCCTCATGAGTTAGAAAAATCATTAGGTGGCTCCTCCTCCATATATCTGTCTGTCTGTCTGCCTCTCTTTTTCAATGTCTCTCACTATTCTCTTCTTGGATCTTCTCTGTTTCTGCTCTGTGGAGGACAGGTGCTAAGAAAGCCTCCAGTAATCTGTTTTCTGGTACTCACATCCTTGCACAAGCCAGCTTTTGCTCAGTAATGTTGAGTAACAAACATCCCCATCACCAAATCCCTTGAGTGTGGACAGGACCCATGACTTACTCCTAACCAATGGAATATTGCAAAGGTGACAGTATGTCACTTCTGTGATTACATTACATTATATTGTAACTTGTGTCTTGCTGGCAGACTCCCCCTTGGTGGCTTGGATGAAGCAAGCCGCCATGTTGTAAGCTGCCCTGTGGAGAAACCCACATGACAAGGAACTGAGGCCCACAGGCAAGGGCAAACCAGGAAATGAATCCTGTCAACAGCTATGTAAGTAAGCTTGGGAGTGGACCCTTCCCAGAGGAGTCTTCAGATGAGACCTCAGTGCCAGCTGACACTTGAATACAGCCTCGTGAGAGACCCTGAGTCAAAGAAGCCACTTAGCCCATGCCCAGATTCCTGACCCATTGAAAATCTGAGATAATAAATGTGCATTGTTGTGAAGTAAGTCAGAAAGAGAAAAACAAATATCGTATATTAGCGCATATATGTGGAACCTAGAAAAATGGTACAGATGAACCAGTCTGCAGGGCAGAAATAGAGACACAGATATAGAGAACAAACGTATGGACACCAAGGGGGGAAAATGGAAGGGTGGGGTGGTGGTGGGATGAATTGGGAGATTGGGATTGACATATATACACTAATATGTATAAAATGGATAAATAAAAAAATCAAAAATAAAATAAAAATCCGAGCTCAACTCCAAAATCAATCAATCAATCAATCAATGTACATTGTTTTAAGCCACTAAGTTGATGATAATTTGCTATAAGGCAATATATAACTAATACATGCTCTGTTCTACTCTATAGAAGAGCCTTTTCTACAAGGATTTTAGCTTTTATATTTACCTAAAATGCAATTTGCACCTGGCTACGGCACTGACTCTAGCTCCCAAACTGCTCCTCACAGGCAACCTCACTGGTGTCTGGATCTCAGGTCCTAGTTCCTAGGAGCAACCAACTAGCCAGCTACGATGAAAGTTATTCATTCTAGAAGATGGGCACCTGCTGCAACAGGTTTGCATCCCATCTGTCATCAGGACCATAGTGGAAGGTAGACTTCTTTTAAAGGGAGAGGGGCCAGGAGACCATGCCCAGTGTCTTGAGCACATCATACTTGTCCTCTCCCTGTTTTCTCTTTTCTTTCTTTTGAAACGAAGTTGAAAACTGATTATCAAAGTTGCCCTGAGACTTCAGAATTCTTCCCCATGGATGAAAGAAATAGTGTAAGTAATAATAACAATATTCATATTATCTAAGCTTTGCAACCAACTAAATAAAACTAAATAAACTGTATAATCAATATCCACATTGCCTAATCTTGCAACTAAAATCTAACTTTTTATATATTTATATATTATAGCAGACTTCACAGGTGCCTGAAATGAAATTAGCACCCAAGGTAAATTTCCTTATTTAAAAAACTTACCAAATGGCAAAATATTCACAGTATGGTCAGTTCAGCTTCAATTAGAATACTTGTTTGTAACATTCACCCAAAACTTTATTTTCCTAGGCATAAACACCAAAAAAATCATCCAATAATCCCCCATATCACCAGTTTTTTCTTTGTGTGTATTTTGGTTAGCTGCCTAAAATACTTTTCAAAAGAAGTCTTTATTTATAAAATAAAGGGAGAAAAGTTCTTCTCTTTCTCTAAAGGCCTGTCTATTTTGCAATCAACAGAAGATGAGGGGATATTTTGGAAACGTAACCAGTGCGGAGGCAAAACTGAAATGCTTGGGACCTTGGGCTTTTGCCTAAATGCTTTTTTTCTTCAGTCTTTTTTTTATTGAGGTACAGTTGATTTACACTGTTGTGCCAGTCTCTGCTGTACAGCAATGTGACTCCGTTACACACATACAGACATCCTTTTTTTAAATATTCTTTTCCAATAGGGTTTTTTAAGCTGCTCCTGAGCGCAACTAGGTGGCAGCTGTTGGCATGTGGGTGCGTTTTGCTTAAACCAGGAGGTAAATTGCTAAATCCTCTGGTGTTTCCAAACACAGAGCAGACTTCTACCTCTTCTCCAAAAATGTTGCATAATTAATAAAATTCGTATCATCGAACCAATTCTTTGCTCTTTCTGCTTGCAAAAAAGTTTATTTTCCTATTCTCCCTTTGAAGAAAGACACTTGTGATAGATGGTAGATGACAGTCCAGGAATTTTACCAAAATGACAGTACACGCCCTATAAGCAGCTGTGGGTTGGCTACGGTTCCGTCTTTTGTGCACATCTAGTGTAACGCAGCCAATGGAAAGAAACAGTCACATCTGAGTGTGCCATGAATCCAAAGGGCATTTGCACTGGGTGTCAAATACACACAAACGCAGTTGCTAGAGGTCTCTCTCTGGCTTGCAGAAACAGGAAAGAAGGTGGGACACCTTTGACAAACTATGGCTTAAAACTGCTCTGCAAGTACCTGTGTCTGATTTCAGCGACTTAGATGTGGTGCAGCCAGCAGGCCCTGGACAAAAGGCGTGGTAGGGTGGGACCAGCCGGTGCTTGGGACTCGGGTCAGAATCCACACCAGGAGGTAGGCAGCAGTCACCAGCGTCCCTACCTCCTGCGTGCCAGTGGCCTGGCTTGCCTCACCGCCCCACCCACCCCAGCTTCCTCGCCTGCACGTGACACCACAAGGGCGGCCTCTCAGAAGTGGCGGCAGGTTGGGAAGAAAGGTAGCTGTGTTTGCTTTTTCCTTCCTACACAAGTAGTCTCTTACAGTCTGAGAAGGGGGAGAATCTCAGATTTGAAGGTTGCCACCTATGAGGCCATTATTGGTAATTTACACATAGTACAATGACGTGATGCACCCATGCCCATGATCTTGAGCATCTCATAGACATACATCTATATATCTATATCTATATAACTATCTATGTAGATATATATATACACACAATAGACAGATAGCTAGCTAGCTAGCTAGATACAAGACTCAGCTATGTCTCAGGGTCTCTACCCCCGTGAAGAACTGATACAACATGGAGCCCTTGGTTCTAACTGCGGGAGAAAATGTCATCATGTTGTATTCCTAAAACAGTGACATTAGCACCAGATCAGCATCATTTGGGGTGACTTCTTTACAAAGGCAGATCCCTGGTCCCAGCTCAAGATTCTGGCTCAGTGGATCTGGAGCCGAAGCCCAGAAATCTTCATGGAATAGAATACCCACAGGTGATTCTAGTGCAGCCAATAATGGACTCATTCTGGAATCAGCATGTAGAACCACTCCCAAACCACTGAATTGTTACGAAGATATAATGTTCTGGACTTCTGAAAGTCTATGGTTTGGGAGACGCCTCCCGTTAATTATGTCCTGATTCTACCAAGAAAATCTACAGCCCCTGGAAAATCTGCTGACACCTCTCCTTCCTCCCTATTTGCATTTCTCTTTTACTTTACATTTCTTCTTCTTTCTCTCTACTTTTGTTCCTCTTCTTGCACTCCTTCTTTACTCTTACCTTTTAAAAAAATTATTTCTACTTTATTTCTCATGCTTCAGCTACGGGAGCAGATAGGCTTTGCTGATATATTAGCCAGTCAAAGAGTGAGCTGACTGCTGCTGTACATATTCTTACCAGAAGAAAATGCATTCTTGGGAGCACAGAGATCGGTGGCCCCAGAAAGCTTTTGGGAGGCCCTGGGATGGACTGCAGTGGCTGCTATTGCATTTTCCCGTGTGTCACTACTCCCTAGGTTGAATTCAGTTGGAAGTTGGGAAGTTATGCAAACTGCTGCCCATGGGATTATGCTGCCAGCGGTCCTAGCAGAAGTCCCCAACAGCCAAGATGCCCAGGACAAGAATTCAGTCTAAAAGCAGTCCAGCTTTCACCAAAAGCAGCATTCCAAAGCAGGTAATCATTAGGTGGACGCCCAACATCCATCATGGGATGTGGATATCTAGACTCCAAGGAGCAGCTTTAACTAAGATCGTTACTAATGAAACTCAGCCAGCCACGTTCAGGAGGGTAAGAAGGAAGGAGGAGGGGAGACTGGCCGATTGGCCCCCTGGTACGTGCCATGGATTTACACACGTGTCATTGCCTGTGATCTTCACCTGTGAGGGTGAGTACTTTTGCCCCGGTTTACAGAAGAAGAAACTGAGATGCAAAGAAATTAAGCGTAATTCTCCCAGGGTCACACCTTCACTACGTGGAGTCAAGTGACGGCCAATTCAGAGCTGTTTTTATTTCACATCCCTTACACATCTCAAAGGTTCCGGCATTGGGAGGACCACCGCGGATTCAAAGAGAGGGGAGGGGAGGGCCACGCGGTTCGAATCCACTTCTCTGTGAAGATGCGCTGGACCCTCCTCGCATCACAAAGCCACAGCGCTCAAAGGGCTGTTAGGAATCATGTCGTCACTATCCTCACACTGAAGATGAAGACGCAGAGAGCCGGGGATGCACCGTGCCTCGCCGGAAGTCACGGGACGACAGATAGAAACGGAACTAGAACCGGCTCTTCTGATGTGCAGGTCAGGACGTTTCTGTCGCTGTGGTGTTTGCCAAAGAGCTACCACGTTCATTTGAAAAATGTATCAAAACTTCATACGTGGCCAGGTAAAGCTCACCCCAAGTCGTTATCCTAGGCACAACGTGAAACTAGCCCAGGACCTCCTAAAACACAGGCCCCTGAATTCCTGCCTCTTAAGCTGCGCGACTGTCTCCAGGTATCCGTTCCAGTTCGAACCACCTAGAATTGCTACAGATCTGTCATCCCTTGAAGGATCTTGCCACGCAGCTGCTCCCCACCCAAGCTAGGCCTCCAGAGTTACCAAGAAGTTAGTCCTAGGAACCTCTAGCTTTAAGGCAATCCCATGCCCACTTTATGTGAATGGTTGCTGAGGTCAAGAAAATGGGAAGCCTGCAGAGTGATACCTATACTCTATAGGTCTCAAACTCGAGGGCAGAAGATGAGAGAGAAGAAGAGAGAGAAGGAGAGGGGGGGGGGGAGGGGGGGAGAGAGAGAGAGAGAGAGAGAGAGAGAGAGAGAGAGAGAGAGAGGGAGAGAGGCAAGACAATTCTCAGCACTTTCTAGTTCCCACTCAATCCTCAACCCCTGCAGGGAGTGTATATGTTTATATGTGTGTGTGTGTAAATGTAAATTAATGTGTGTGCAAATGTAAATTAATGTATATGTGTGTGTGTAAATGTAATGTATATGTGTGAATGTAAATTAATGTATATGTGTGTGTGTAAATGTAAATTTATGTGTGTGTGTGTGTGAATGTAAATTAATGTATATATGTGTGTGTGTGAATGTAAATTAATGCTTCCTCTTTCTGTATCAGGTAACTCCTAAAGTTGATCCTTTCTTGCCCTCCTTCCTAATCCACATCAGCAGGAGGATGGTCTGGAAGCTCGTGGTGCAATGGCACCCAGGCAGCTGAAGCAGTTTGTGCAGCTGGGTATCTGAGATGTTCAGATCCACAGGATTTAGGCATAAACTTCTACATGATCATGAAAGCCTCTGCGTCTGGTTTTTAGCCCAGTATGTGCATTTCTCCTTCCTACCTGTCCTTCCCAGTAATGACTTGCTTGATGCAAGTATTCCTTTGTGTTTGACGGGTTCCCTGAAGACAGGAACCAGCCCATGTGGCTTTTTGATGACTGTATCCCCATAATTGGAATGGTGTCTGGAACACAGAAGGTAGTCAGAAAACACTTTCTGGACGAATGAATAAATGTCACAGCGTGATATGATAGGACATTACGTAGCAAAATCGTTCTATTTCCACTCGTGACTGGAGTCTCAAAACCCAAGACTCAGTTTTCCCAATTCAGTTCATATTCAGTAAGTAAAAATTAGTAAAATTAGTAAAAAATCATAAAAATTAGTGAGTAAGAATCGGCTAATACCACTGTTCATTGCTAACTAGTGCCAGATCTAAGAGAACCTCATTAAGATCTTACGGAAAATCAATTGGGTATCTCTGCGGTCACAGATCAGGTAATAAATAATAAATAAATCAGAAACAAAGAGGAAATCCCCAACGTGTAGTGAAAATTCAGCAAGCTGATTGCAGGAAAGAGAAAGGTTAATATTACTGATTATAATACTACTTGCTTTAAACATGTTGGAAAAAAAGGTGTTTGTTTATGCAGTGAGACTACAGTTATATTCGTTTTTTCTTCACTCAACGTTTTGTATTTTGAATTTTCTGTAAGGCAATTTGTTACCTGGGGTGAAAAAAATGTGTTTAAAAAAAAGGAAGGGAAGGAGGGAGGGAGAGAGAGAGAGAAAAAGAGAAGAGGTGGGAGGGGGAGAGAGAAGGGAGGGAGGGAGGAAAAAGACCTCATAAAATGAAAAAAGACAGGCTATTTCTTCATGGCTCTAAAACCGCTGATTGAAAATGGATGAAAGTCAAATCAACCGGTTGTTTTGTCTCCATGGCACTAAACACTACTGGTTTTACTTCTTCAAAGAATATCTTGAACTGATTAGTTATTCTGGCATCATGGAGACACGCCACCATGTGAACAAGGAAAACAACACACAAGCAACTGGGGAGAGCCCCGGGCCCTGGGGAATGATGTCGGCTGAGTTAAGGAGACCAAGACCCAGAGCTCACTGGTGTATCCTCATCTTGATACATTGACATCCTTTAAAAGAATCAGTACGTTCCAGTCAATGGACAATATCTGAGACTTAGGAATCTGGATCCCTGGGTTCTGTTACGCATCCTTTAGACAAACAGATCTGAGAAGTAAAACAGGTATCTCCAATGCTCCTTCTTTTCTGCAACAATTAGGATAATGATTTCTGTCCTATTTATTCTCAGTGTAAGAAAGCCTAGGTAGGAAAGTGTATAGAAAATGACACTTTCTAAGTTAGTGAAAAGTGGTATTACTGATACCGCCAATTATGATGTCCCTTCAAGAGAAGATAGAGGGGTGAAGTATGCAGACAGTACAAGAATCAGGAGAATCTGAGTTTTGCTGAGACCACAGTCTAGTTAATGTCAGAGCTTAAACCAACACCCCAGGACTACGGCCACCTAAGGATCTCCATCCAGACTGTACATCCTGACTACAGCGTGCAGATTCTCTGCCAATTCAAGTGTTAATTTCAGGTCAGATGCCCACCCTTGATACGGCCAATTATTCTCCGTTACAGATTTGGTTTAAAGAGTTCACAGCACATATGAACGGGCTGAATAAAATAATTACCTAATTATGACATCACCATGTGCAATCAGTGGAATATTTTAAAGTGCTGTTTTAAATCTTCATGAGAGGATAACGTGAGAGCCCTTATAGTTATGTGTTCAAATCTGTCGCGCAGAGAAACAGCAGTGGGACCAAGCAGAGTAGCTTCTCGGTGTGCCTTACGTCTTAAGTGTACGATATTGTAGACGAACGTAAACAAAGCTGTCACCCTACGTGACTGATTAGTTTCTGGAGCGTATGCTTTGCACTTACTCTTGTTTGGATTTCTTACACACAGTAATGTCTTCAAAACAGTAGGTACTTTAAAAAAAAAATTTTATTCGGGTATAGTTGCTTTACAATATTGTGTTAGTTTATACTGTACAGCAAAGCGAATCAGCTATATGTATACATATATCCCCTCTTTTTTGGATTTCCTTCTCATTTAGGTCACCACAGAGCATTGAGTAGAGTTCCAAAAAAAAAAAAAAAAAAGTAGGTTCTAAGTTTTTCTGTATTTAATGACATTTAAAAATCTCTCTGAGCGAAGTAAGTCAGACACAGAAAGACAAATATATGATATCGCTTATATGTGGAATCTAAAAAAATGGTATAAATGGATTTATTTACAGAACAGAAATAGACTCACAGATGTAGAAAACAAACTTATGATTATCAGGGGATAAGGGCGGGGGGAGGGATAAATTGGGAGATTGGGACTGACATATACACATAACTGTATATAAAATAGGTAACTAATAAGAACCTGCTGTATAGCACGGGGAACTCTACTCAGTAGTCTGCAATGGTCTATATGGGAAAAGAATCTAAAAAATAAAAGAGTGGATATGTTTGTATGTATAACTGATTCACTTTACTGTATACCTGAAACTAACACAACATTGTAAATCAATTATACTCCAATAAAAATTTTAAAAAACACCTCTCAACAAATCAAAGGGGTTAAAGTAGCCAGTCTCTACTATAAATGAGAATTTTCAAAAGTCTTTCGTCTGAGGACCATGGTAATGAAGTTTCTATGGCAACTAAGAAGGATACGCTTAGACCCCAGGGTTACCCGCAGTCACCGTAGTTCTTGATATCTTCCCAATCCGCTCTGCACAAACGTGCTTGTGCGGTAAGCCCCTCCACTGTCCAACAGAAACTGATGGCCATGACTTACCAAATGCAGCAGCAAGCACCCCTGCTTTCCACAGGATTCTAAAACATGCTGATGGAGCAGGAAATAGCTATAAAAGTTCCCCTGAAATCCTCTAGGGATGTCCTGTAACATTTTCCATGGAAATGCCATAAAATATTCCACACCATTGGCTTCACTTAAAGAAACATTTGTCAACGTGCTTTACCTTCTTTTAGGTGACATTTTTTTTTCTTTAAACACGTGTCATTTACAAAAATAGTTTCGTTCGTTAACAAAATACATAGACATTATTATCGCCATGGGATTCTGATTGACAGAAAGCTAATCACAGCAAAACTACATTCCACTAAAGCCGAAGTAAAATTAATCAATGAGGAGCAGAGTTGGGGTGGTAGAGTACACAACGTGGATGAAAAATTATAAAAGGATTTTTTTTTTTTTTTTGGAAAATCAAAGCCCTACACTTTCAGGGGTCCGTTTTCCAGTTTCAGAAAATATGAAATTTCCTTAGAAAGACTCACTGTTACCCACGTGGCCCTGGAGAATTCACAGGCGTTGAAATTAACTCCCAAGCTCCTCCTCATCTGACACCAAGAAAATACGCTGCCAATCAACCTATATCTTCCAGAGCACGGAGTACTGTTACCACGTGGCCACCACATGCTGAGGATGGCAAACAGGTGTGTGGGTGAGGCTTCCTGACTGCAGCAACTTCACGCTCGATCCCCAGGTGGCCTAGCCACAGCCCGCTCCAGACGCAGGTCACTCCCGACCGGTGTGCAGTGATTTTCCACTGGGAACCCCAGGGCTTTCACGGGGCCGCTGAAGTGCAGGATTATCACATAGCACTGCCCCCGGAGCCATGAGCCCTTCGCCTTCCTGCCACTTCTTCCAGACATCTCTGCCCTCTGCAGACTCTCAGGACCTTGCCCACTTCTGCCCAGCAGCTACCTGCAACTGCAAGTTACCTTGTCTGGGATTAGTGGGTCGTTTCGTCAGGGTTCTGCTTAAACTTCCCCATTTCATTGGTTTTTCAAAACTCTTCTTGCTGTTCTTTGGTTGGACTCCACCGTATAAGCGACTGAGATGATTCATCCAGCTTTGAAAGGCATTTTTTTTTAAGTTTGGAGAGATTAAAGCAATAGGGAAGGTGGGGAGAGCTAGACCGTGGACAGGAGTCTTAGACTCGGGGCATCCGGTCGTGAGAAGGACTCACTGCTGAAACAGATGCAGAAAAGGCTGAAAATGTACCCAAGGAGCTGAGATCAGCTTCAGAAGACATGGGCAGAAGACAGGCATCAAAACCTCGTTGGCAAAGCAAGAGCAGATTTGAGAACGTGACCCACGAGGAGATGCCCATCAGAAACAAGCAAAGGCAGTTGTCAAGCACGTAGCGAAAAAAGGTAAAATGTATTAAAAGAATGAGCTCAAAAGTCACGATGAGTACATGGTGCTTTCCAGACAGCTTTATATGAACGGTGAGCTAATCGCATCCAACAAGGAAAGCTGGGGGCCTAATTGCGTCACTCTACCAGTTTGAGCCTTCGGAGTGTTGTTTTATGACATGATCTAAATTAGGGAACAGGAATGATAAATATATATATAGACAGAAGGACTAAGACGTGAAAGAGGACAAACTAAACATCCAAGCTGCTCCCAGGATGCTCAGAGCCCTAATACCCATCAAGACGACACTCAGAGAGGGGCGTGTCACCTGTGCTTGTGCCAGCGCCTAAAGCCAGCCTCCCTGGCACAGGTCTTCCTCTGGAGGCTGACTCAGCTCCTCTAGCCACCCATCCTACGTGTAAGATCAGAACTGTGGTTTATTAATTTACACTGAAAAAGGAAGCGGTCTCAGAAACTGAATTACCTACTTGTGAATGAAGAGTGTGAACTATCCCTGTTCAAGGTTTAACAAAGTTAGCCAAGAATATTCATCAGGCCCACTGGCGAGCGCAGATTATTCCTAAGGATGGTTAACAAGTGGTCTGAATGTTCCGTGCACTCAGCCTAAGAAAACACAACACAGCCATCTCAACAACGGGGATGGACTTGCCAGTGAGTCAAGAGTGCTTAAGTCCATCTACTAAAGTTTCGCCCCCACCCAGACAGCATCTGAAAGAACACTGCCAACATTTGACTCTGTGAATTTTTTGTTTGCATTGCTCACGTGTCTGTTTGACGCATGCTCTTTAATACATTTCATCAGGCCACATGCAATCCAGTCTTCTAAGCTGAAGAGTCTTTCCTTCCCCTTCACTTGTCTTTACCCAACTGTGCTGTGATCTATGTAATAACAGACTGATTTAAAAGTTCGACTCCTAGAGATCAATCTCACATCTCTATTTTCCAAGGCTTAGGGGGAAGAAGGCTGGCAAAGGTACTTCACCATAGTTCTCAAGTGCTGGAACAGAAGTGCCTGGCTTTCCTTCTTATTTAAAAACTTAATGGGATTTTTAAAAGGCCTATTATTGCACTTTCTCACTTATATGTTCATATCAACAGCCCCCGAATCATTTTAGTCCTCCCAGGATGCTGGAGGCGGAAAGGAAAACGTTCTTTTTATCAAGGTCATTAACGAATTCACACTAAACAAAGGAACTTTATCTGTGTTACGTTCAATATTTGCAGAAGCAAAATTGTGAGCTTCTCTAGAGAAACCCTGGCAAGTGATAATCAAAAGTATCGAGGAAACAAATGAGAAAAGAAGATAAGTTCTGCAAATCACTTTCGTGTTTTACAAAGCTGGAGTTAAAAGAGTAGGACAGATTGAAGGCAAACTCAGAATCATACAATGGAAAAACACTGCACCGAAGATTAAAGGCCCGCCTGCTAGAGAGATAATGCCAAATTTGATGAGAAAATACATTACATTTCCTTTCCTTTGAAACCTTAGTTGATATTTTCCACTTTTACTGGAAAGAAATAAGCTCTAAGATGTCACTCAGCACTAGAAGAGAGGAGCCTCCCTTTCCAAATGCAAAAACACGGAGGAAGTGCCTAAATGCTTTTTTTCTATGAAGTACAAGCCCCTGACAAGTTCAAGATCAGCTCACAGACTGCGAAAAATCTGCTTTGGGTCTTTTGTTGTTTGGCTGTGAACATTTTTCTCTCTACGGGAAACTTGTAAAGGGGCTGGAAGTGGGAGAGAGAAGTGGATGAAAAGAATGAACTTTCTCGTTCCTTTTAGACGGGTCCTTCTCCTCCGGCCTTTTGCTTGGCCCTTGCATTTGTACTCACCGTTTACCAGGGCATTAATTTATCAACAGTTCACCTCTGACCTTTCTCTCGCTATCCCACACAGATTAGCTAACAAGCACACCAACTTCCCCAAAATAATAACGGCTCTCACCTTATCCAGCGACGGCCCGTGGGCATTCCCTGCTCCCCGACAATTTCTCCGCCAAGCTGAGTTAAGGTCCCAGCTCCCTCTTACTGGTCCCTCTTGGAAGCATCACAAAGATTAACCTGTCAGCTTCTGGCTCTGTGCCCTGTGCTCAAGGTCAGCTTCACTGAGGGCTCCCCCTGCAGTCACACCGGGGCCCCCTAACTTAAAAAGGCTCTGTTGTTACCATCTTGAAATTCCGAATTAGTTCTCAACAAGGAGCCCCACGGTTTTATTTGCACTTGGTCCTGCAAATCATAGAGCCGGTGCTGTTCATGACTATGTTTCCCTGACTGAGCGCTAAAAGCACAATTGCATTCCTGACCTGACCCACGCCAGTCTAATGGGGCAAAACACACACGGCTGGTCAAGAAAGCGCCTGGGTTACGAAGCTGAGCTCAGCCAGCCACAGCTCCAGCCCGCACAGGCTTGTCACACTGGTCGAGTATTCAAGAGCATGCATTCATCTGCTTGGTCACTGCTCTGAGCAAACTAGAGGCCTCCAGCCCTGTCACATGCTAACATCGAGGAGAACCAGAGACCGTGCTTCGCACTCACTGCAAAGTTGTGTCCGGACCTCGGCCCTTGCACCCAGAAAGTTCAGGGCAAAACTCATGAATTCCAGGAATGCACGGAAAGAGAACCAAAGAGCAAAACTGGACTTCTACCTAAGTTTAGAAATCAAAGGCTACTGATCTAATCCTTTAGCTGAAATCCTTTATTAGAAATGGCAATAAAACCTGGTTAATCAACTAGGTGCCTTTACACAATCATTTCATGTTGACGAGAGCCAAGAGCTCACGAATAATATTATTTCCTGGCTTGGAATAAAGATGCCTACCTTGTTTCTGCTGGGGAAAGATTCCCCACCCTCCTCTGTTTTCCTGTGTCACTTCCCTCCCCTCCCCCAGATATCCATAATTTGAAGTAAGCTATATCTTTTTCTCATTTTTCTTACTTTTTACATCTGTAAAGCATGTTAATGGAACTATAACTGCTGCTTGCCTGTGGAGGATTCCAGGCAATTACGGCTTGCAGCAGATTTGCATTTGAAGAATTCAGGACCAAAGGATGCCGCGGGGCAAGCGTTGCACAGTGGACCAACCTCACCCACCAACCTGATCACACAAGTGTAACGCAAACTTCTAGTGCAGACCCGGGTTAAAATCCTACCCCACAATCAGGGAAATCCAGATGCTGACTGGACATCTGACGGCATTAAGGAATTATTATTTTAATTTAGGCATAAAGCAGTATTGTGACTATATTTTTAATAAATATTCACCATTTGGAAATACATACAGAAATATGATATCTGGGAGTTGCTCCAAAATAACCCAGTTGTACAGGAGGCTGGAGAGGTGGAGAACAAGACTGCTATGAACTGATAATTTCTGAAATTAGGTGACGGGCTCAGGACAGTAAATTGTAATACGCCCTCAACTCGTCTATACATACGACACCTTCCGTAATAAAGCTTTTGAAAAGCTGTTTCTTTGTATTCTGTATTTAGTTGGGTCCTCCCACTACTTAGCTGCGGAACATTAGGCAAACTGCTCTCTGAGCCTATTTTCGTCTGTGCAGTTTTCCCGGTCTGAGCTCCCCCTTGGAGTTGTGAGAAATGACGGGCCCAGTGCATATAAAGTGACCAGTAACAGCGGATAGAAGGAAAGGGCGCCTTCACCACGGCCCAAGGACTTCGTCCGGCTCAGGGTGTCCTTCGGTGGGACCTGCTACTGGCCCTCAGCTGAGCGGATTCCTTCCTTTTGTCTACATGTCAGCCAGAGTCTACACAGAAGTTCCAAGTTCTGCTTACTTCATGAAACCAGTTAGGGCTTTAAGAATGCAACTTGCTGTGGAACGCTAGAGTCTTAATCTCCTGCACGACGTCCCTTCCGACTGCCACCCCTTTTCAAAAGAACACAAATATATTTTTGGATTTTTCCATAAACAAGAACACATGCCAAGCAGGTTTGTGCAGATTGCAGAAGAACGTCCCTTTGATGCAGATCCTGCAAATACATCACCGAATGATTGTACTTGAGAAGCAGCACCGAGAGAGCTCTCTAACCAAACCAGTTTGGAGCTGCAGCTGCCTACGAAGAGCTAATGTGACAGACAGCGTTACAGAGGGAACCAATGAATGTCTCGAGAGTACTGACCTTCTGACCATTTTTTAATTAACATGCTGTTTCACCCAACAGGGAGCTGAATCACTCTGCACATCACTGGTGTAAACAAAAGGGAACAATAACCTAATAGCATTTACCTAGTGGACCTTCTGCTATGCTGAATTTCCCTGAGAGGTAAACCAGTGTAAACAAATACCGTGTTCTTCAGAGAAAGCTGATAGAGAGGATTGATTCTAAGTGGAAAGCTTTCTTCATTTAAGTTACAGAGAAAGGTATTTGCTGGTTACTCACCCTTACCTTCCTTGTCTCCCCCACCTCCCACAATTCTTGCGGACCTTAACTCCGGCTCCCGGATACGAAGCTCTGGGGAAACAGGCAGGCTCCTCGCAGGGATTCTTATCTCCCCAAAGGGGCATCCCTCGAAAACAGCCTTTAAAACTAGGAAGGTTTGCTTTTGTGCAAGAAGTATTAGCTTTACGAATTGCAGTGTTGTCTGCAGTAGTCAATAGTTAAAAACACAGAGAACGTCAACAAGGACGGGATAAAATGAGTTATAGTCACATCACAGAGCACTCATCAAAAATGACCTGGAGGATTTTCCTGAGGTATCGCTGAGTATGAAGAGGAATACTGCAAAAGAGTGTGTCATACGATCCCATTCTGACATCACCTAAGTACAGAAGAAAATACTGAAGAACACACATTAGGGTGTTATCATGGCTTCCCAGTTGGGGTGTGCAGACTGAGCTGGAATGAGAGGTGCTGGTGTTAGGAGGATGGGGATGTGTCCATGATAAAAACGCAAACTGCCACGTGTGGTATAATCCCATGGGAGGAAAACTGTGTGTGTGTGTGTATGTGTCTATGTGTGTGTGCACATTTGCACACATGAGAGCATGCATGTGTATGCATGCACACATAAAGAGATTCATGAAAGGATAAACACCTAGAAGCTCACAGTGGTTGCTGTAGGGGAGCAGAGTTCCACAGGACCTTGACTTCCTTATTAAAGTTTCATATATTGTTAGATTTCTGTACATTAAGCATACCACATGGCATTTATATTATGAAGGAAGGATAAAGTCTAATGGATCATTGGAACAAAAATGGTATCTGTTCAGGCTCACATCAACAGATAATTGTTGAGCCTTCTAGTAATTTTCTGTTGCTGCCCACATTGCTTGCCTTGTGGTCCCCTTTCCCCATCTTCAAGGCCAGCAATGCAGTGTCTCTCTGACCCTGCTTCACTGTCACATTGCTTTCCCCGGTCTCTTCTGCCCCCCCTCTTCTACTTTGAAGGATCCTTATGATTGCATTGGGCCCAACCAGATAATCTAACTCAGTCCACCTACTTTAAGGTCAACTGATTAGCAATCTTAATCTGCAACTGTCATTGCCCTTTGCCGTATTCTTTAACACATTCACAGGTTCGGGGATTAGGAAGGAGACACCTTTGGGGGACGGGGACATTATTCCGCCTTCCACAAGCGTCTTCGTCCTATGTGCTAGCACCGTGCTGGGTATTGAGAGTATGAAGGAAACAAACAGAATACGCACTTTCAAGAAAAATTACGCCATCAACCAACATTTATGAAGGGTTTCCTGTGTTCTGACTATTGCTCCAAACACCATACGTATGCGTTCATCTAACAAACATCAAGCCATCTACTATGCGTTGAGCTGCCTCTTGGTGCCGGGGATGTGCAGTAAATAAAACACACAAATGTCCTTGCCCTCACGGAGAAGACAGTAAACAGAAGAAAATGAATGTACTTGTCAAAAAAATTCTATGAAGTGGGTACTTTATAATTCCCATTTACAGAAGAGGAAACTGAGGCACAGAAAGGTAAATCATTTCCTTAATATTCTGGCAAGTGGTAAAGCTGGACTTCAAATGTAGGTAGTCTCTCTCCAGAGCCCAAACTCTTACCATTATACTATGACGCCTCCTATAGTTCGATTTTGCCACCCCAAACGGTCCCAACTAGAGTGGGCCGAGTCGGACACTGTAACCTAGGAAACTCTGATGCAGAGACACACCTGGATGGATTGCTAGATTGAGGAACTGAGAGAAGTATTCAGAAGGCAAGATTTGGTCTACTGAAACCCACCCTTGGCTGCTCCACTCACCAACCCAGGCCAACTCATCAATTTGACCTTCCTTCCACCTCTGCTTTTACTTCTGTCTTAGCATTATCATCATAGAATGGTAAACCCTTAGAGTGGGAAGGGCTTTGAGATAATTCTAAATCCTCTTTTTTTTTTTTAATATTTTAGAGTATTTTATTTGTGCTGTTTCTATATTTTTAAAAACATAATTAAGGTTCTATAGAATGCACATACTTTTATGTTAGCTTTGAGAAGAAAACTTAAAATTTATTTTTTCCTAATTATAAAAGTCATGTTTGTTGTAGTAAATTTTTTTTTTTTTTTATGGGTACAAAGGTATTTATTATATTGGTCTCTGTACTTTTCTTTTCTTTTTTTCTTTTTTTTCTTTGTCTCACTTTGATTGGATTATCTGATCATCTTATGTGGCTTTTTTTTTTTTTTTTTAACACACACACACTGTATTTTATTTTTACAAGAGATAAATAGACTGACACCAAGCATTGTACATGGATGACCACAACAAAAGCAACAATGATTACAATTACCAAACATGAAACACACTCATACTATGTCATAATATTGACATTCAGTCCAGGAATCCTCCACTGTAACAGCTCCTTTACTTTGCAGTGAAAATTGATTTGCATATTCTTTGACTCTGAGTCCTTGTGGGATTTTTTTTTTTTTTAATTCAGACAGAAAGTCACAAAAATTATACTCATCCTCATCAGTTCACTCAGTCCCATGTAATTAATTTTTTTTTTCATCTTGATCTTTTGTTAGCACTTTTATGAGTTCATCAGTTTTTCATTAGAGTTCTGAAAATGCTTACTCATTCAGTTCAGCAGTACAGTCAGTTACCAGAAACCTGTACTTGTCCGAGTCTTTTCCATGAATTTCTTGAAGATGAAACCCTTTTATAGGAACATATTTGCAAAAGCATCAGAGTACACCCAGAACTGTCTGTAAATGACAAAAGACTTAAAAATGACCACTGTTAAAGATTTGATGAAAGTTCATAATAATGCAGTTGACAAGAAAATTAGTTATTTCTGAGATATACATTTTAAAGTAATAACTAGGATTATTACTTATAACATTATACCAGAACATATAAGATTTTTAGAAATTTCATGTAATGTCTGAAACATTTATATTAACATATTTCCATACATATTTCCATACAAATACAAATATAAGATTTTTAGAAATTTCATATAATGTCTGAAACATTTATATTAAAAATCCCCTTTAAACTGAGAACGAGCTAGAGCCTGTGGCTGGCATCTCTATTTCCAAATCTAAACTTAAATCTGTAAAGCCACCTATCACATTTCTAATTCTTTTTCTCCCTAACCTTTCTGTCACTCTAATCAAAATCACAATTGGCACAACAGCTCTGGGCCTAGAAACTTCAGTCAAATTCCTACGGGATGTAGGCTTTGAAATACTAGGACTGCAAGGGCAATTAACTTGGGCAAAATAAGGGGCACACCAAATTTCCTGAGAAACTCATAAACGTCGTGTAATCCAAAGTAATCGGACATCTATCCAAGGGGTTCGTATCATAATTCTCCTGAGAGATCAGTATAATCTACTGGTTTAATTCCCCAGAAATACAGAGCTCAGGTTGACTGGCTTAGCCCTCAGCCTGCTGAGTAAAGCAAAGCCTGACCTGCTGGCAGCCTTTAAGACTCTCCTCGGGCCCCACTGGCCCATGGGAAACTCTTCTCACACCTTTGCAGTCTTTTCCATTGACTTATGCCCAGGATGAATCACAGAATCTCTACCTTTACTCCCTGCTTCAGGAGACCTCAAACTTCCCCTTCAACAATCGCCACCTCTTTGGTAGCGCCAGCGTTGTGAACAAGTAGGTGTTGGTATAAAGACGTGGTTCTCCCTGTGTGTCTTATTAATGTCACAGAAAATCATCCCTATGGTTGTAAAAGATAATACCTGCCAGTCGAGTGCTCTACTGTCAGAAAGAGGAATGAAGACATGGGTCCAAGACCAGCAAAGATGCCCAGACACATACTGTGCTTTAGTTTGCTGCTTGGATGTCCTGGATGCCCCCCCTTTCAGCCCCTTCCTCAGGGTTACTCGGAAACCAAGCCTCCTGTGTCACCACTAGACGGTTTGAACCTGTTGCTACTGCTCTTCATTTGCTTTCAACCTTCCTGGTGGATTAAGGACAAGAATGGACCGTATTCCAGATCTTCACCAAGAGTCTCAACATGGGCTCAAGCAATTAGAAACATCCCTCCTGTTTCACAATGTGGTTTTATTTGATTGACTATTTGGGTAGTACTGGAGGAAGCTGTGTTTTTTTAATTCTTTTCAGCTATCATACCAGCCCCACTATAATATATTTCTTTATCAAACAATCTGAACCAAATGTTAGGAAACTGCACGGAATGGTTTGGGCATTATTAGCTCCTTCTACCAGGATTGATCCTTAAAATCAAAAGCGAAGACTGTCCTTTGCCTTGCTTGTTTCTCACTCTGTTTGTCAGATTGTCCATTTGTTTTTATCAAAGGCTATCGGAAATTCTTTTTAGTTTGCAAACACAGACCCTTCTCGAAAAGTAGCGATGCTGGTTTCCTGGATACCAGATCTGACATTTGCAAACAGACATTGGTTTTCGACACTATATTTTAAAGAAATTATTATATCATTACCCATGATTTATTCCACTCAAAGGGACCTCCAGGCATTGTTAAGTGAAGCTTGCCTTAGCCAACTTTGAAAAGTCATAATGCCCTCCTAGTATTGACTCAGGGACATTTTATCTATTCTTTCTCTGAAAAAAAGACCACACTGCTTTCCTTTCATGCTTCAAAGCTCAGCACAAATCACTAAGCAGTGTTAAGGCTAACATGTCCAGCAAAGGCCATCCTTTCAACAGCCAGACTCCGCAAAGGTGCGACTGCCATGGCAAACAAAGGGCCCAGAATTGAAAACATCTGCTGGCTGCTCTGGTCCCAACCTGTTCATATTTTGAAATGAACGATTCCAAACACTTCATTACCTATAGGTACTAGAGATGCTATTTATAGGTACATTATCACTTACATATGATTTAATTTAATGTCTTGATTCCACCGGGAAAGTGCCTAATCCATAGAGTACCAATGATTTATCACGATCTCTAGATATTTATAGTATTGCTAACATTCAAAAAAACTCAAAGCATCCTTTTTCAAAGATGCTTAGAAGGAAACAACAGCATGTAACTGCTTAGTGGGGAAGAAAAGAAAGTAGGATAGAAGATTACTAGGTATCGATGTCTTGTTTACAAACAAATAAGAGCTTTAGAAAAAAAAAAAGTTTTGCAATACCCAGAGCTCCTGCTTTGGGCATAATTTATGAGACTTTGGACAAGTTAATAGCCTGCCTTTGCTGTCGGCTTTGCTTTGACTTACTTCCCCATTGACTCACTGATTTCTGGGCTCCAATGCCAAGAGAACACCGAGGCCGGTAGCACTGGATAAATTAGTCGATGACTCTCTGTCACTGCCACCACGACTCCGAGCGCGTCAGTTCAGTTTTTTCTTTGACCAGTTTCTCAACAGCAGCAAGAGTACACTCGGGGCATGACAGGTCTTTGCGTGGTCCTGTCCTCTGCACTAGTAGGATGGTTAGCACCCAGGGCTCAAGGCACCAAATGACAGAAGCACCCCCCCTCCTGCACACATGTGTGCAAACACACACACGCATGCACACGCAAGTGTGTATTCAGCCACGTAACACAGTTCCAAACTGCTAAGTGATAGTCCTTCTGCTGTCTTGTAGCTGTTTGTAGCTGTCCGAAGTGCCCGTCAAAAGCACTCCATTCTCCCAGAGTTTCTTCCCTTGTCCAAGCCTCCCTTCCTCACACACAAATGTCGAAATCCTGGTGAAATGCCTCAGGCAAATAGTTCCGTACAATCTTTGTTGAATTAAGGGTTAAGGCCTGTTCTGATCCCTACTATTTGTTAGAGACATAAGCAATTTAATGATCCAATTAAAATAATTAACAGTGAAGTCTCAATGACAAACAGACTTCATCTTTTTAGGTGTAACTGTACATGAAAGAGAAACGTCCCCGCCCTCCCTCTCTCCCGACACCCCGTACACATACACGCGCGCACGCACACACACACACAAGATACGGAGTCAAGAACGCAAGTCTCCATTTATCAGAGGTTGACGGCTCCCCATACTGTGGAAAACTTAGGAAACTCTCTTTCTGGTTATGAAAAATAAATAACCACACAATCTCCTTCCTCCCGTGTCACTGAGAAAACTAGAGCCAGATTAGAGCCATTATCTTCTCATTGTCAAAGAGAAAGGCAAAGAAAGTCAAAACTAAGGGAGAAGAAACAAAAGGCCCTGAATCTTCAGTTTATACGTAAAATTCCTGGGTCTCTCTCACTTTCCTTGTGACAACCTAACCAGAAACCCGGGACATAGCTTTCCTGCAAATGTCCTGAGGTTCGATTTTATTTGGCTGCGAAGGAAAAATGTAGTTTTATTCATGTTTTATTAAACGCAGTCCCTCCACCCATAAAAATTATAATAAAATTCAAAGTCCAAGGATATGGCAAGTAATATCGCCCTTGGGAACAAGTACATAAAATTTTGGAGGGATAAAAAGGCTTGGCTTTCATTTTATAAAAAGCTATGGTCAGAGCTTTCTCCTTGTGAAACTGCATTGCTGTCTTCAGAATTACTTCACAAATACTCAGAGAAAACATCAGTGATTTGAGCATCTCTTTTTTCTTGGAGGGTCTCAGTCCTATCGTGAAATGGAATAAATGAGTGGCAAGATAAGAAAACAGCGTGTTCTCTGAGTTATTTTCCATCTGTCCCTTAGAATGGGCACTTTGACGTCACCGACAGTCAGTGAGAGCAGAGATGGGCTGTGGTAAATGAAACCACAGCTGGAGGAAACGCACCGATACTGTTTATACTGTTTCTCTCGAGGTGTCACCCAGCAGTGGCGAAATTCACCAAGCACTCTGGTGTAAGTAGCATTAAAAAGACTAAAGCCCTCCCATGCAAGAACACACGCAGGTTACGCGGTTGTTCCTGGAAAACTTGTACCCGAAAGAAACATCACCGCCCGCCCCCCCCCCCCCCCCGCCACCGCCTAGAGCGGCCGATCATAAAAACCCGTCCACGCTGTTTAATTCAAGCTCTAAGATTTGCTCCTTTGAGGAAAATCCATCTTAAAGCTTAGGGCTATTCCCGAAGACACTTGTAAAAATGACTTCATTTAATTGTGGCTCCCTCTAAACTCGGTGATTCTGTATTATAATTAGGAGACTTCTATAAATTATCCTTTGCCAATGGAAATTACAGGTCACCGGCTAATTAAAATGTTCACTTATCCGGGCTTTAGCATAGACCGTGAGTAAAACGTAACACATTAAAATCGTTTCCTCATTATCATTTTATGTGAGTATCTGTGTACACATGTGTGTGGAAAAATTTTTATTTCTTTTTTTTATCATATTGTAAAAAGCCACTAGGAGAAGACACGGAATCAACTTGGCTTATTCTCATTCAGCCATCAAGTCCTATGCTTTAAAATGTTTTAAAATACATCTTGCATTAATTTAGAAACACCAAAAAAGTATAATAATTATATAATGAGCACCCATGCACCCACCACCCAGTTTAACAAATAAAGCAATATCACACAGCTGAAACTCCAAGAAACCTCTTTCCAATTATCAGAAGTTAACCACCACTGTCAATTTGGTATTTGTTATTCTGACGCATTTTTTTGCACTTTTGGCGTCCACATTACTCACATACGTTATCTCTACACTATATGTAAGTGGCATGTTTTTACCTTTTTGTGGCTTATATCATATCTTTGTCTTTTGATGCTCTGTGCTATACTTACGAGCTGCATCCTGGTATCGTCTTCCATGGAATAATATGTAATAGTGAAAGAACAAGAAGTAGGGATGATCTGTTGTACTTGCTCATTACTAGTGCCTTATTTTCAGCCTCTCCACACTTGATACTTGGATCGTTATCACAGTTTTCTCACTGGCCTGCCTGCCTTTAGTCTTTTCCTAGACTAAAACAATTTCCATTAAACCACCAGGCACAAACTTGAAACATCAAGACACTAAGATGTGCAAAAATATTCGGTGAATCCCTGTCCTTTCCCACATTGGGTCGAAGCTCCTGTGTCTAACTTTCAAAACGGATTGCAGCGTCATGCCCATATCCTGCAGCCCCCCATGGAGGTCACCTGCAGTGTCACTGGGCAGTTCTCATGCACACTGGTGGTGTCCTATCTGAACCATCTGCTACTCTGTCTACCAGAAGGCTCTGGCTACAGGTGCAAGCTCAGCCCACGGTTGGTCAGCCCAGAAGTGCCAGGAGTTACTGCTCTAGGCAACCAGTAGGGACTGAAGCTGGTGGAGAAACATCCAGCTTTCTTGCCAACAGGGGGATGACCAGCAGGATGAAGCCCCCGTGGTCCATGGCACCCCATTTACTAACATACTTTATTGGCGTTCCTTCCTTCCTACCTCCTCTATCTACTTTCCACGTGTGCCTGCTGGGTTCAACTCCAACATAAGCTACTGGTACTTGAGTCCTCGTCCCAGAGTCTGCTTTTTAGACAATTGGAGAGACAGCCTCAGGAGAGACACTGGAAGTGGATCACTCGCCAAACGGCAAGAGGCCTCCTATTGCTGATGACAAGTCGGGGGGTGATAATCCTGGCCAGCTGCAGGCTCACAATTACTAAGCTGCTCATCTGTGGTGGACCAAGTCCAGGCAGAAGAGGAAGCGCTGGCTTACGCATTTTCTCTAGTCCTGGAAAGATATAAGAACAGTGACGACTATAAAGACTGAAGAGTTGGGTAGCTTTTGTTAAATATCCTGGAAGCCTTAAAGGAAGAGAATTACATGCTGAGACAGCCAGCTGTCAACTCATGGCACGGCATGGGAGCCAGAAAGCCTACAGGCAGCTTTGGAGAAACCTACATATCCTGCAGCCAGCAGGCAAGCTGTGCTGAAAATCAGGCCCAAACTTTGTTCTTAAGAGTGGTGGAGTTACAAAGGAGCCTGATTTTACAGTTCAAAACATCTCCTATATGAAACTCATAACCCTAAAAAGGTGGCAACAGGACCTTGAGACCTGGGACAGGGATTTTGGAGGGTGGATACTTTTAGAAAATTGGAACTTCCTGAGTCTCGTGAACCATCCAGGTGTTGCGAAGCCGTCTCTTGTCGTTGCCAGTGAAAAATCGCATCCCGTGGCCTGAAGACTCTCATCTAAGAAAGATGTCTTCCAAGATGTTGTCTGGCCACGCAAGACGTTCCTTTGGCTCCTCTAGCTGTTTCTAGCCCAATAACTAGGATCAGTTCTCAGCACAGCCCAACTGGGGAAGTCTACTCGCTGCTATGGGAAGAAATGGATTATCATCAAAATAGTTGAAGGATATGGCTTCTCCATACCTGTGGCAACTAGGAGGAAATGGCTGGAAATTGATGTTGGGGGTACAGGACTGGAGGTTGGGAGAATACGGCCAGAATATAAACCTGGATAGGAGAGAATTTTCCACTAAAGGGCAACTCTCCCATGTCTTAGGATTTAGCATCCTGGCAAAGACACCTGGAGCCTGTCTCAGTACATCGTTGGAATGGTCCTTTGATGCTTAGAGAGGGTGATGTTCTACAGAGGAAATGAGGTGGAGATGCCAGGCTGTCTTGGCAAAGTATTAAGAAAGAGATCAAATGGCCCAGTTTTTGCAACAGGTTGATACCCTGAGTATTGGGGAGCTATCCTTCAAAATGAGGTATGTACTTTAATCAAACAGTCCATGCACAATGCTTTGTGCCTGTAGCTAGTACATGGTCTTAGAACCAAAAGCTTTTGTTTACCACATTAGAAATTAAAGCTGAGAAATTTATAAAAAAATTTCTTTACCTGTTAAAATATAAACTTATTCCATGGTAACATAATGTATTTTATTAATAATGACTGTATTATTTCCCCAAAAAATTTAGTGAGAAGAATGCAATTGTTTTACATCTTGTAAATCTCTTTCATGTCTGGCCTAATTAAAGACTAAAATTTCAGGCTCTCATAACTACTTTTGCTTTTACTCTGTCGTGATATGTCGTTTTGGTTGAAGTGGTTTAAAAAAATGGAGGCTCACAGGTAATGTATGAAAAGGCAGAAGTATTTTGATGACCTTTTTATATAATTGTGGAAATTCATCTTCAGCACTACACCAAACTTGACAAGTGGTAGTTTCTTAAAGTTAGTTTCATTGTGATACCTGAACCCGTAACAATGAACTTTTTGTAGTTTGCTTCATTAAAAGTCATTGGTCTACCTTTCACTTTGATGGATCTTTTACCCATATATAATTTTGTATCATCAAGCCTTGGTTATTTGGAAAATATTAGTTCAATGAGATTTGCAGATTTTCTGAATGCTAACACGTTTTCATTAGGCAACATCCAAAATCACATTCGTTAATATCACCTCCAATCTCATCAGAAAAGTCTGTAGGTATTGGGAAACTTAATTAGGCTCATGGTGGCACATACTTGTTTTCTAAAGATTCAGATTTTTGCTTGAGGCTCATATTTTTAATCATTGGTAAAAAAAAAAAAAAAGAAAAAAGTACTGTCAGTTGTTTTCCTTGACATTATCGGGGTCGCTTCATTTATTTTCAAAAAAGTACCTGTCAAAACCCCACAGTTTTTCTGTCAGCTGTTCTTTTCAACAGAACATCCCATAAAAAAAAAACAACTAGGGCTTCCCTGGTGGCGCAGTGGTTGAGAATCTGCCTGCCAATGCAGGGGACATGGGTTCGAGCCCTGGTCTGGGAAGATCCCACATGCCGCGGAGCAACTAGGCCCGTGAGCCACAACTACTGAGCCTGCGCGTCTAGAGCCTGTGCTCCGCAACAAGAGAGGCCGCGACGGTGAGAGGCCCGCGCGTTGCGATGAAGAGTGGTCCCCGCTTGCCGCAACTAGAGAAAGCCCTCGCACAGAAACGAAGACTCAACACAGTCATAAATAAATAATAAGTCTTAATAAAGTCTTAATTAAGTCTTAATAAATAAATAAAAGAACGTGAATTTCTTTTAAAAAAAAAACAAAAAAAACAACTAGTTCTGTTTGCAACAATCACACAAGGGCTTCTCCTCAAGACCATCACTGGGGTTTGACAGGCTGCAGAGTGCTCTGTGCGTGCGTTTCATTTCATCACACGGTACAGTAAAAAGATCTGTTCTCACTGCCTTGGTCTGTGCTAAGGCACCCGCAGTTTTCCGCTGTTGCTTTTGTACCATCAGTGTAAATGTCAACACAACAAAAATACAATTAATGCTTACTATTATTATAAAAATAGCTTTGACTTTGTGGACTTCTCCGAGGGTCTTAGGGACCTCCAAGGGCTCATGAACCACATTTTGAAAACAGCTGCTCTGTGAAAAGGAAACAGCAACAGGAAGGAGAGAAGATTCCATGGCAGTGATTCCATGGAGGAAAGATGTAGGGAAGGCTTTCAGAGTGATGATCACTAAACACTAGACCAGGGGTCACATATGGGTCCAGTGCTGTCCAGAATTACTAACTGAATAATCCAGGGGTTTACCCTCTGTAATCGGGGGGGGAAACAACCACACCTTCTCTATGGGTGGCAAAAATAGGCCAAAATTACAGCCCCAGTCATAAAAGGAAAAAGAGACGCACACTATACCCCAGAACGTCAAAGGCTATCAGGCTACAAAATTAAGATTCCGAGAGCGGCAGCCACTGCTGTTTCCTTCCGCCCAAGAAAATAAGAACGATTCACATTCTCACACAGACATATACTTAGATAAGTGCTCAGATGCCCTTTAAGGCTGTCCAGAGTTGGCCACTTCTATCAGAGGGAACAGGTTAGGAGTGGTACAACAGGGGGAGAAAAACTGCTCAATTTTTCTGGCCACACTCCACACACAATAACATGCACAAGGGCATCAGCGGGGCCATGGTCAGACAGGGCGCGCGGCTCTCTGCCCCAGAACACCATCCCTTACTTTAACTTTTCACAGACCCTTCCAGTTTACCAATAATATAATTACCTTATTTTATAAGTGTCTAAATGATTCAGTAAGGATCTCCACAACGTGTTTCTTCGATAATTGAAACCAAATAAAAAAATATCAATGTGGCAATTTAAATACCCACCTGCTAAAATTAGTTTCAACTTCACCCATTCAGGGTCACTGAAAACTGACAAAGGGTACACCTTGCCTCTCACTCCCCAAGCTTATTTTCCACATCTTAGCCCTCCTCAACGTGTTTTTTGTTTCCACTGATAAACCAACTGATCTAACAGAAATTATTAACCCAAAATAAAATTCTTAGCTGTAAAAATAAATAAATAAATAAAATAAATACATGTTATATGGAAATACTGAAAACAAACAGAAAAGTAAAGATTATTCATTTTCCTATCATTTTTAATGAAATAACATAAGAAGTGAAAACACCCTCCCCTCTCCATACTAGCCCAGAAAAACACAGTTAATGGTTTGAGACAACATCCTCAATATTACAATACGGATACAGATGTATCTATCCATGCACATGTGCAAGTTTAGAAAAGAAAGGACAACACCAGAAAGGTTATTTTATATTCTAGGTATGTTCCACCCCCCTTTTTACCACCTAACAATTTCATGGATATATTTGGTCTGTGTGTGTACTCTCCCTACGAGTCAACTGTTTCCCTATTGAAAATATTTTCCTTGGGGTAAAAAAAGAAGAAACGAAGAGGGAGAAGGGAAGAGAGAGAGAGAGAGACAGAGAAAGGGATTTAAAATAATAAGCTTATATAATATTTACTACATACCATATCTCCTCTCATTGCTAAATAAACACACATATTAGTATCCCAGTTTTACCAATGAGGAAACTGAAGGAAACACAGAAGAATTAGGTATTAAATGGTACAGTCAACCCTCAGATGATCATGTCCCTTATGTAAAATGGTGTTGCATTTGTATATAAACCCACATACATCCTCCTGTACACTTTAAACCATCTCTAGACTGCTTAGAATACCTAGTACAATGTAAATGCTATATGCAAATAGTTGTGAATAGAATATAAATGGCATGTAAGTATTTGCCAGAGCATGGCAAATTCAAGCTTTGCTTTTTGGAATATTCCCCCACAATGTTTCCGACGCCCAGTTACTTGAATCCAAGGATGCAGAACCACGAATCAGGAGGCCCGACTATGGTGTTGGGACAAATCTTAGACATTCTCTTTCTAGAATCTTGACACTATCTCTATACTATTCTACCCCTTAAGAAGAAAGTAATCAATGCATCAGCTCTCATGGCAAAGAAGTCACATCACACTTGGCTTTTAAAGGAGAAAACATTTAAGATGCATTTCCCAAACACTTTCGGGACATACAAGTTTTTTCAAAGGAGTATCAGTCTTCAATCGAATGCAGTCTTAGGGACACTGGTCTGGAAAATCCACACGCTGTGAATGGAATATCTGATGCCTATTTAAGCTTCTGCTCATCCCTTTTCCTTGACGCTTCCTGAAAGTACATCATTCAGGCCTTTTGCTCTGGGCTTTGAACTAAGACTGAGTTGGGAGACAAGACATTTCAGGAAAACCTAGGAACTTTTGCTTGGAACATCAGCTCTATCCTGAGGTTCGCAGCATTCTTACTGAGACCAGCACCTGCCCTGGAGACCCAGGTCTTAATTCTAACCCTTATAACTTGAAAATAAAGAAATGGTTCCCTCTTCTCTCTAAGCCTCAAAACTAGGCGACCTGGGGCATCTCTGGCACTGAACGGAGATGCTCCACTTGATCTATGAGAATCAGTTTCTTAGGAACCAAGACTGTGTGTTTCACAAGCGCACAGGTGAGTTGATTCAGGTGCCTAACCGTCCCCACCCCCATCTCACTCCATATATAAGATTCAAAAGACAGTCAAATGGCACAAAGGAGCTTATCTACAAAACAGAAACAGACTCGCAGACTCAGAAAACACACTGATGGTTACCAAAGGGGAAGGGGGGGGATAAATTAGGAGTTTGGGATTGACATGTACACACTACTATATAAAAAACAGATGACCAGCAAGGACCTACTGTATAGCACAGGGAACTATAATCAATATCTTATAATAACCTATAATGGAAAAGAATCTAAAACAGAACGTACATATATATATATATATATATATATATATACACACACACACACACACACACACACACACATATGTAACTGAATCACCTGAAACACAACATTGTAAATCAACTATATTTCAATAAAAATTTTAAAAATAATAATAATACTGTCGTGTGTATTTGAAAGTTGCTAAGAGAGATCTTAAAAGTTCTCATCACAAGAAAAAAGTTTTCTGTAACTGCGTGTGGTGATGGAGGTGAACTAGAGTTACTGTGGTGATCATTTCACAATGTATACAAATAGAAAGCCATCATGTTGTACACTCGAAACCAATGCAATGTTATGCACCAATTATACCTCAATTAAAGAAAACAAACTATAAAAAAATAAAAAAGACAGCCCTCCCGGCCGAGGAGACACAGGTCGACTGCAACGTTACCCTCTTCCAGTGACGAAGTTTAGAGGCAGCCCTGTGACCCATTTCTGGTCAGGAAGGTGCCAGAAGAGGCCTGCCACGGAGCTTCTGCAAAACGTGCCTCTACTTCTAAGGAAACACAGAATGAGAGGCCTCTTGGCTGCTCCTAGCTACGGTCACGTCTGGGGGCGACGCTCGGGCTACTGCTGTCATTCTCCAGCCACAAGGAAAACCAGCTTCAGGAAGCAGCCTTCGCTGGCAGGGACTGGAGTGGAGAGATGGACGGACTCCGGGTTCTAAAATTAGTCATTTTTTCCAGTGGCAATAAACAACTCCAATGTGTTAGTGGCTTAAGGCAACGCACATTTACTTCCCTTTGTCCTAGGAGGGCTGTGGGACTCTGGGCCCCGGTCTCCCCCAGGTGTCTTCTCCTCCCAGACCCGGGCTAAGAAGCAGCTATTGAGACCTGCCACCCTCCTGGCAGAAGGCAGCCCCCTTCAAAGGAGACGTGAGCCGGCCGCTCTTTGAGAGCTTGTGTGTGGTGTCCCGCCTGCCCTCTTACCACTGGCCAGAGCCCAGAGTTCTGGGGGGCTGGGGAGGGGGGCAGGCGGGGAAAGTGGAGCTTCTTCTTCCCATGGGGTGGGTAAGTCAAATCAACATGGGCAGGCATGTTGAATCCTGTTCCAGGGAAAGAATGGATACCCGGGAACAAAAATCCAAATCAGCCGAAGTCCTTAATGACATTATTAATAAAAGGCTCCTAGAATCCTATTTCTGGATTTCCACTTCTATGAGATAACGTACTTCTTTATTGCCGAAGTCTGAGTTTTCTATGACTTACACATTTTAGGGAAGGGCATCTTAACCAGTACAGAGGAAACTCCCAAGGATTAGCTCCTATTCAGAAGTAGAGGAAGAAAACTGAACTGTTAATACACCAGATAAAAGACAACCTCCCAACCCTCCAGGCACTGACCGTCCTTCCCACTTCTCTCTCCAACTGTGAAAAGTAGGACACAGCCTCCTATAATGTTGGAATGGCTCTGAGCCTAGATGCTGAAGGACAAATCCGAACCGGAGTGTCAAGCAGTGTGATGAATGTACGCAGGAGCTTTTACAGATTTTGTTCCCGTTTCATTAAAGGTACGTGCACCAATAAGACTGAGAAAAAAAGGAACTCAAACTGATATTATTTTGCTTTACCAGTTCAATCAGCCATCTCTCACAAGAAGAAAAATAAAATGTATTTGTTCATGTCTTCTACTTAATCTCTCATTCCCATACTGGCCAATACAGTGGCCAAAAAAATTAATAATCAAAAAAATGCACATATAGTACTAAGTATATAATTGTATGTATATGTGTACAATTTACATCAGACGGTAGATTTTAGAGTCTATTTGGCTGATAAAATACAACTTCATAATAGGTAATTTGGGAGATCTGCACAGGCCACTGCTATCCTAAAACCTAGGATGACCTTATGAGAACTTTTACTGAACTCAGTGAAAGGAAAAAAAATTAATGAAAACCTTCAAACTGTACAAGAGGACAGAACGGAGGGAGTCACAACAATCATCTTGTGTGGTGTTTTGTTTTGTTTTTTCTCTCCTTTCCTTTTTTAAGAACACTGAAGCTGTAACCACGGAGGTGACTGGAGAATCACAGCCTCTCCAAGTGATATCCAAACAGAAAATTTTCCAATACATCTCCTAAAATCACAGAGCATGTAATTCCATATTAGCTCCAGGAAAGCAGCGTCTTTGCTTAGGATATGGAAATTTGGAAGCTCACTGCTATAATCTGTGGTTATGATTTCAAGCTCCCCCAGTGATGCCGGGAATAAAACCACAGACTCCTAGTGCTAGGAGCCTTTATTGTAATCCAATAAAACCTTAACAACCAGTCTTGTTTTTTATGATAAATTAAGGGCCTCATTTGCTTTGAAGCAGCCCCTCTGCCCTAGCGTTTACCTCGCTGTGGAAACAGTCCTAGAGAAACACTGAATTTAGATGAGGGGGGGGGAGCTGGTGGGGGAACAACAGCCCAGATTCCCCACCTTGGTTTCACGGATTCAGAAACTACAAAACAAATAAAAAGCTCTCTCTTTCAAAAGAACTGATCTTACAGGGTGAGCCTCTGCTTGGGACTTCTGACAACATTTTACGAACAAACCACGACTTCTCAACCTTGCGCCCTCATCGCAGAAGGCCATCCTGAAATCATAAATTTGACATCTGGGACGGAGGCCACGTGTCCTCTTCACCCACTTTTAATTTTTTAATTTTGTTTATTTTTTTCTTTTTGCTAATTTGAAACTTTATTCAGAAGCTCAAATTCTGCCCCAATTGCCAGTATTTATACTTCCCTGCGGTGTCATCTTTGTGAACCCGTTTGTTACGGAATGACTTCCAAACTCAAAACAAACTTCAGACAGGGGTCATATTTATTTCACAGCCATAACTCCTTGCTAAGATCCAAGGCACTGGATCAAACTACCCCAAAACCTACATGAGTGTTTGTAAAGGATTCCAGAGGCCAACCCAGAAAAGAAAGTTTCAAACCTAGCAGTGGCACTTAAAAATAAGCATCCATTTGCTTAACATAAAATCTTGGTCATTTCTGGCTAAACATCAATTTAATTATTTCCATTTTGATTCTGTTTACCTCAGAATTATTTATTAATATCTTAAGACTGTGTTATACATAATTATGCCTTGCCATTCTTCCTATTAACATTCCTCTTATTAACATATTTGATACGTATTTTAATTTAGCTGGATGGAAACTTTATGTAAAGAAGGAAATCATTATGAAGCTGAATAGCATCCTGTTAGACTCGTTTCACAAAATTAAAATGAGTTGGCGTTTTAGAAAAATTGAAGTATATTTTAAAGGATCTTTTTGTTAGTTATTTGGCTGTTACCAAACACATCTGGTAGTTTAACAGACCATTTGTAATTATACAACTATTAAAAATTAGCTATCAAAATATATTTTTTGTATTTCTTTAATTGTGTGTCTCTGTGAGATGACAGATGCTCACTAAACTCACTGTGGTCATCGTTTCATGACGTATGTGAGTCAAATCATGATGCTGTACCCCTGACACTTATACAGTGTTGTATATCAATTATATCTCAATAATCAAGAAAAAAATTAGCTATCAGAAATAAATAAATAAAATAGTTTTTTTAAAAAATAAGCATCCATTCCCAGAACATTCATTTTAATATTTAATATGGATGACGGAGCCAAAGGAGTTTGAAAACAGCAAGAGAGACCAAAAGGATATCCTGGCTAGTAGAGAACATAGAACTCAACTCCCAGCTCCATCTTCTGTGTTCAAATATCAGAAAAGACCAGGGATAAATTCAACACTTGGGACCTCGGCTCAGTCCCTCCTGCTCTTGTTAGTAGGTAGAAACTTGATATATACATTTAAAAACCTGGGTACTCTTTTATACACGCACAGCTTTTCCATGTCCAGTTTACTCTCAGTGTTATCATGCTTTGCGATAAGTGGGAAAAGGAGAAAAAAAAAATAACCAAGCTGTAAAATTTTAGATGAAAAATGCTTAAAAATTAGTGGTTCAAATGAGGTTTATATTTCTCTGTGCTTTTTTCCTTCTCATCATCCCTCCCGACCCCAAAATCCCAGAGATAATAATGACAAGGGGGGGTAGCTTTTGAAGGTAATTGACAACATCGGCCAATGGTTCCTGGCTGTCTCCAAAAGAAACAACGGGTTTTGGAATTCCAGATTCTCTCATTTCAGCAGTCATATGATTTTTCTGAGAGCAGTAAATTGGCCATTATTACTGATTCTTTGGCAAATTGAAGGTGTTAATATATTACCCCAGAGGACAATATTTTCACTTTTAAGATGTATTCACAATTCGCAGCTCTTCATTCTCTCTCTGGTGTTCTCACTTAATTAGCACTTGACGCATTAAGGTTATTTTATTTAAGTAGGAATTCCATTTGGAAATAGCATATATTTTCTTGGCTTTATGAACCCATCAATATTTGCTCAACTAAGACACCATCTGACTCCCCGTTTATTCTAGCTGTGATCAGAGTCCTAGCCATTTCTACTCCAAATCTCTTTTTTTGTTAAATGCTCGCTCATGTTGTTGATATTGATAATAAATTACGGTGCTGACAATAGCCATCCTATCATGTTGCTCTTTCCATTTTTGGTTCTGGTCCTGCCTGTCTCGTTTAGAAATGTAACGTTATCGATGTCATATATTTATGGAGTTTAAAAAGCCAAACGGCTCTATACAACTTATTTTGAAAATTGGCAGTTTTCTTCCCCTCCATCACTCTATTCCCATCCCCCAGACGCAACTACTTTCTACTCTCTTAGATGTTTCTTTGGATAATTCCTTACAATATCTAAGCAACAAGTACCACTATTTCTTAATTGTTCCATTTTAGAATACCACCTATGGTCTTCCTGCTACAGATACTAAGGCTCTAACTCATATACCACCATCTCCCCCTACAGCTAGTCTCCACACATTCCTGCCCTCCATGCAGACTCCCAACTCATTTATATCAAAATTTGTTAGATTAGTACTTAATAATGATATCATTATTACTATGCAAATATTATGTGGAACTAAGCCATGCCATATAGTTCAGACACATTCCCTTTCTTGGGACAAGTTTGATTATCATGGAGTTGATATTTATTTTGTTTTCGTTTGTTTTCATTGTTGGTGCTGATTTTTCTATCTGTCCATCACCATTTCGTACCCAAATTCTCTATCATTAGTAATTCTTCCTTCAGCCACATTTCAGGTATTCCCTCATTTTCATCTTAGAGACTTTTCCTCCTGGAACCCTGTGTTCTCCAGTTACAATGTAGACAAGTTGTTCTCTAGACTCAACGCTTTGCTCTCACCCTTGGATCTTTCTTCACCATCTTCCTGGAGATTCCTTTCACCTCCCCTGTGTTACATGCCCTGTGACCTCCTCTGTATTTTACTCCTTCTTTTTGTTGGCGCACACTCCTTGGCATTATTATTTATTGCACTGAGTTTCAGTTTTGGTTTACCTATCTTACCTTAGACTTTAAGAGCGGAACTTTTATTCCAACACATTAAGTAGCTTGTTTAATGTTAAATGAACGAAAAAAGAAATACCAATAAATATGAGATGTTCGAGATCCATCCACGGCACTAGAATTAGGCATGGCTGAAAGGCAGAGTATGATGCAGTCCATCACAGTCAGGCCACACAACTCCAACGTGATGGGAAAGTTCTTAAATATGAATCTTTGCTACTGATGACATAATGTCCACACGCAACAACAAACTCAGACTCACTGCATTTTAATTTCAATTGTAGCTAATTAGTTATCTTACTGAGGATGCAGAAACAGTAAGAAGAACAGATTTCTTTTTGGAAAGCTGTGCCTAGACATCCACTCTTAGTCATAAAGCCGTGAAGCATGATCCAGGCAGTAGATTAAAAGAAAAGTACACACAACCATTATGATTCGAGTGGGCTTCCTCGACTAGTTCCGTTATGCAAACACAGATACGGAAAAGTTTGATTTTAAATCATTCATCATTAAACAAGTGCAATTTGCTGCAAGTCAAACTGTATGTCTTGTATGGATACATGTCCCATATAAAAGGACATCTTAGTGCTGATGTCAAACTTGATCATTAACACTAGGGTTAAAACAAGTATTTATGATTATATGTCATCTCTGTTTTTAAAAAATTATAGTGCTACCATTTTTCTTATATGTCAGCATAGATGTCCACTTGATCTAAATTAATTTTAAAGTTGAAATCCCAACAAAAATACTATCAGATTCTTCTTTAGAGCCAGACTTTATAAGCTGATCATTAAGGTCATTTGGAAAAACAAATAAGCAAGAATAGGAAAAACTGCCATGAAAAAGCAGAGCAATGAGGTAGTGAGGGCAGAGAGTTAGCCCTGTCAACATTACAACATATTATGAAGGCTCTAGAATTAAAACACTATAGTATCAGTGTACATAAATTGTCAGAGAATGATGGAACATATAAGAAATCCAGAAATGGACCCAAATGCAGATGCAAAATTCATGTACAATAAAATCAGCATATCGTATCACTGGGTAAAAGATGGTCTAGTTAATAAGCTGTATTGGGCTAACTAGATAATCATATGAAAAAAATAATAAAATTGGAATCTTTCCTCACATCACAGTCCAGGATAAATTCCAAATGGATAAGATATTTAAACATAAAATTTTAAACCTATAGTACTAGAAGTGAATTCCTTTACAACCTAAAAGGAAGGGAAACTTTCCTAACAGTGACTGAAATCCAGAAACAATAAGGAATTAGATACATAAATTTGATAACATAAAAATCAAAACATTTCCATGACAAAAGATCACAAAAGTAGAAAACAAATAAACCAGGAAAATATTTTCATCTTTATCACAAAGTTTCAAAACCTCTAATACATGACGAGTTTCTAAACATAGGGAAGTAAAACACTAACCACTCAATAGAAAAACGGGCTAGATTAATGAAAATGAAGTTCACAGAGAGAGAAGTGCAAATAGCTCTTAACCATCACAAAAGAAAGACAAACTCAAGCTACACTGAGCCAACTCTTCTCATCTATGTTTTTGTCAAAATCCAAAGGTTTGAGAATATTCACCGTGGACGCGTTGTGAGGATACAGGCAACGTTGTTAGAGGGAACAGAAAAAGGAGGAGAATTTGGCAATATATAATGAAATTATACATGCATCCATCATTTCACCCAACAATCCCACTTCTCAGAACCCATGGCAAAGCTACGTTTAAACAAACAAACAAAAAAGGTGTATGCACCAAGCTGTATACTGCAAGACTTTTTGTAGCGACAAAATACTGGAAACGAACCATACGTCGACCAGAAGTCTGATTGACTGAATAACCTAGAGCACATCCAGACGATGGAGAATGGTTCATTTCTGCAAAGGGATGAGGAATACCTCTATATACAGCTATGGATGATGTTGAGGATACACGGTGAAGTAAGAAGGGCGAGATGAAGAAAGTTGTGATAAACTATCACTCGTCTAAGATAAGCAGATATAGGAATATATTTAAGTATCTACTTCTATTTTGAAACGAACAGTGAAATAATAAATATATAATAAATAGAAAAATAAATGTATATCTGATCTGATATATATGTATCTGCTTATATTTTAAAACAAACAGTAAAATAATGACTATATAATAAATATATAACAAATATAAAGATAAATAGATATCTGATCTGATATATATATATGTGTGTGTGTGTGTGTGTATATATATATATATAAAATTATACATAAAATTATACATAGACAAGTTTAGCCTTGCTTGAATCTACATCATTCTGGATATTTCCTTTTGAAACTATGCAAATGTTTCAGATAATTATAAAACCTCGTTATTTTTAAAATACAATGCCAAAAATTAAAGTAAATGGTTTTAGGGGCTCCCCTGGTGGCGCAGTGGTTAAGAATCCGCCTGCCAGTGCAGGGGACACGGGTTCGAGCCCTAGTCTGGGAAGATCCCACATGCCGCGGAGCAACTAAGCCCGCGAGCCACAACTACTGAGCCTGTGCTCCACAACAAGAGAAGCCACCGCAATGAGAAGCCCGTACACTGCAACAAAGAGTAGTCCCAGCCGCATAGCACAGGGAGATCAGCTCGGTGCTTTGTGACCACCTACAGGGGTGGGATGGGGAGGGTGGGAGGGAGGGAGATGCAAGAGGGAAGAGAAATGGGAACATATTGTGTATGTATAACTGATTCACTTTGTTATAAAGCAGAAGCTAACACACCATTGTAAGGCAATTATACTTCAATAAAGATGTTTAAAAAAAAAAAAAAAAAAAAGAGTAGTCCCCGCTCACCACAACTAGAGAAAGCCTGCGTGCAGCCACAAAGACCCAATGCAGCCAAAAATAAAATAAATAAAATAAATTTAAACAAGTAAATAAATAAATAAAGTAAATGGTTCTAAATATGTATCTAGGTGGTAGCATAGTACACATAGAGAAACCTAGCTATCCTATGCGACGTTAAAGCACAATAATTCGTCTGCACGTCCCTGAAGCATGGACTCTTAACACTCTAAATATGCTAAGGACAAAGAAAGCTACCAAAACAAGTTGTACTGTTTTCTATAATCACATAGTTGGCGGTAGTGTTGGTAGTGTTATTCTTGGACTGTTGGGAGTACATCAAGGCATAGAAGAGTTGAGTATTTATGGAATATGCTAATTCTAAAATTCCTACTGCTACTGAGAATTGGGGTTCTAGAGTAGAAGAAAGAAGACAAGAAAGAAGACAGACATGTGATATCCAAGGAGGGTTAGCACAGACCTTAAGCAGCCCTGAATTGAACCTGGAAGTACCAATAAAAACTCATGATTTTTTTATCTTTAAAAACGTGTCTACATTTTTCCTAGAATTGTCCACTGAGAAAGCCATCTCAGCAGCAGTGATGACCCCTACAGACTAGAATATGGTGTCCAAATATTTCTTCCTACTAAAAAGAACCAGGGCTTCCGACAGAAATGACTGATTACAGATACGAAATAGGAAATGTACAGAAGAGGCTGAAATCCTACTACACGACAAGGACCCTAAAAAAAGACTGCAGGCGTCTTACCAAAGGACCCAGGAACCAACCTGAGTAAGCTCTGCCCACTGCCCCCGGACGAAGTGGGATACTTTGAACATCAATACGAAAAATAACCATAATGGGTTGAAACATACTAAGGGTGTAGGTTTCATGTGTGTATACGTGTATGTTTGCATGTTTTTATGTACAATCTACGAATCACAATGACCTCCCCCCCCCAAAATAAATAATCACACTATCTGATCACAGTTGCTTATTAACTCATTATTTTAAAAACTAGTAAATACGGGGGCGGGGGGGAATGAAGCATTTGTCCTTATTTTCCTGTGTAAAGTGTACCACATGGGAGAAAAGTTGGAAATGAGAGACATTTCTTTTTAAAGAAGTTTCTAGCTAATACATGAAAAAAAAGTTGCTACAATTAGTCTGTAACAACTTTGGAAACCCTAATTAATGAATCTAGGTCGCTAACAGCAGCATCTACAAACATCACAAAAAGAGAGAAAACAAGGCTCCTTACAGAAGAACCTAAACCATCCACAGGTCTTCTTTGCCCTTCCCAAAATTTATTGTCACATTTACCTTATCAAGCCTCCAAATATAACTATCAATTTACAGGAAACTCAAAGGACAGAGCCACATGGGGTGCAACCTGAAAAATCCAGACCCTGGACAAGTGACCCAGTTTACTCAATAAATAAATTGCAAGGAAGGAACTCCCTGGTGGCCCAGTAGTTAGGATTCCACGCTTTCACTGCTGAGGGCCCGGGTTTGATCCTTGGTGGGGGAACTAAGATCCCACAAAAAACAAAACAAAACAAAAAAGAGTAGAGAAAAAATAATAATAAAATAAATTGCGAGGAAAGAAAGAAAGAAAGAGATAAAAAGAGCGAGCAAGAGAGAGAGGGGCACCTATAAATTAAAAAATTATTTGTGATATGTGGAAATTATTTGGATCCCAATTCTAATAAACAATTTTTTTAAAATTAATAGTACAAACACACATTTGTAACTTTTATGAGATAACTGGAAAGCTGAACACTGGGTATTTGACGACACAGGCATATCTCATTTTACTGTGCTTCACTTGATCGTGCTTTGCAGATATTGTGTCTTTTTACAAATCGAAGATTTATGGCAACCCTGTATTGAGCAAGTCTGTCGGCGCTATTGTTCCATTTGCTCACCCCCTATCTCTGCGTCACATTTTGGTAATTTTCCCAATATTTCCAAACTTTTTATTATTATTTTATTTGCTTTGGTGACCTGTGACCAGTGATCTTTGATGTTACTATTTTAATGGTTTTGGGGTGCCATGAACTGCACCCACGTAAGACAGTGAACTTGACGGATAAATGCTGTGTGTGTTCTGACTGCTCCACCGACTGGCCATAGCCCGTCTCTCCCCTCTCCTTGGGCCTCTCTGTTCCCTGAAATGCAACAATATTGAAACTTGTCCAGTTAATAACCCTGTCATGGCTTCTAAGCGTTCATGTAAAAGGAAGAGTTGCACACCTCTCACTTTACATTAAAAGCCAGGAATGATTAAGCTTAGCGAGAAAAGTACGTCTAAAGCTGAGATAGGCTGAAAGCCAGGCCTCTTGCTCCAAACAGTTAGCCAGGCTGCGATACAAAGGAAAAGTTCTTGAAGGAAATCAAAAGTGCCGCTCCAGTGAACACACAAATGGTAAGAAAGCAAAACGACCTTATTGCTGACGTGGAGAAAGTTGTAGTGGTCTGGATAGAAGACCAAACCAGTCACAACATTCCCTTAAATGAAAAGCCTCATCGAGAGCAAGGCCCTACCTCTTCAGTTCTATGAAGGTTGAGAGAGGTCAGGAAGCTGCAGAAGAAAAGCTTGAAGCCAGCAGAGGCTGGTTCACGAGGTTTAAGGAAAGAAGCCGCCTCCTAACATAGAAGCGCAAGGTGAAGCAGCAGGTGCCGATGCAGAAGCTGCAGCAAGTTATCCGCGAGATCCGGCTAAGAGAATTCATGAGGGTGGCTACACTAAACAAAAAAATTTCAATGTAGAAGCAGCAGCCTTATTTTGGAAGAAGCCATTGAGGACTTCCATATTTAGAGAGAAGTCATTGCCTGGCTTTAAACCTTCAAAGGACAGGCTGACTCTCTTGTTAGGGGCTAAAGCAGCAGGTGACTTTAAGTTGAAGCCAATGAACACTTACCATCTTGAAAATCCTAAGGCCCTTAAGAATTATGCCCGATCTACTCTGCCTGTGCTCTATGAGTGGAACAACAAAGCCTGGTTGACAGCACATCTGCCGACAACATGGTTTACTGAATATCTTAAACCCATTGTTGGGATCTACTGTTCAGAAAAAAGGATTCTCTTCAAAATACTACTTCTCGCTGACAAGGCACGCGGTCATCCAAGAACCCTGATGGAGGTGTGCAATGAGGTTAACGTTGTTTTCATACCTGCTAACATAATAGCTGTTCTACAGCCCATGGATCAAGGAGTAATTTCGGCTTTCAAGTCTTATGTTTTAAGAAATACACTTTGTAAAGCTATAGCTGCCACAAGCAGTGATCCCTCTGCCGGATCTGGGCAAAGTAAATTGAAAACCTTCTGGAAAGGATTCACCATTCTAGATTCCATTAAGAACACCCGTAATTCATGGGAAGAGTATAAAAATCAACATTAACAGGATTTTGGAAGAAGTTGATTCCAACCGTCATGGATGACTTTGAGGGGTTCAAGACTTTCATAGAGGAAGTAACTTCTGCAGTGTAAACATAACTTTCATATGAACTGGGAAACCAAAAAATTATGGCTCGCTTTACTGCAACAGTCAATTTACTATGGTGGCATGGAACCAAACCCATAATAACTCCCAGGTATACCTGTATGAAGAAACTTCTGTAATTATTTTCGAGTGTGATAATGGCATCATGGTTTTATCTTCTTGAGTTCTTATCTTTTACAGATGCATACAGAAACATTATGGATAAAATAATATGATGTCTTGGATTTTGTTCAAAATGACAAGGGAGGGGGAAATCAGTGGGGATGTAGATAAAACAAATTGGGCCACAAATTGTTAATTGTTGAAGCTGGGACATGGGTACTGGGCAGATCACTATACTGGTCGGTTTCCTTTTTTGTATAAGTTTGCAATGTTCCATGATTAAAATTTAGGGGCAGGGGGAGACTGTGAATATAAAACATTTAGACAGCGCCTAACACACAGGAAACATTCGATCGGTTATTAGTAGTTATTAATAGTATTTTTTTACTTTATAGATTAGAGATCAGAATGTTAGTTTTCTGTACATATACACATTACTTAAAAAGAAAATAAACGTCCTTGAGAAAACTAATCTTGTTGCATTATTAATAACGGTATATCATTATTTCCTCACGTTCCATGCCACTGGGTTTTCCAGAGGTATGGGTTATTGAATTCATGTCTAGCCAACTACTTCATACAATTGCCTTTGTGAAAATATATTTCAGAATTTATTAAAACATCATGTTTAGAAACACTATAATAAAAAGTAACCTACCAATTTCATTATCTCTTTATATTAAATTAACTCTAAATTTTTAAAAGTGACAAATCATAAGAAATAGAAATGCATTCGCTTGTTGTTTAATTACATAACCACTTTCCTATCTAACTTTCATATGTCCCAATCCAGCTGAAAATAAACAAGGGAGACCCCATGCAAAGCCATAATGTATGACTTCCCTTTTATGTGCTGAGAGTCTCTTTTCCGTGCTTGTTTTCCCACCATCCTGGGTGACAATCCTTCTCTCAAACTCAGTCACCCAACACCCTCCTCCTGTGTTCAGTCCTGACACCATCAAAATAGAGAAGATCTAAGTGTTTTTCACTTTCTTGATTAGATATACCTTGATTCACATTAAATTATACCAAAAATCTTGCTTTCCTCTAGTATTTACCTTTTAAAGATTTTTTTTTTTTTTTGAGTTTTGTAGCAGAATAAATTGAAGCACTTCTCTCCTTTTATTAAGCAGAGATTGGGTGATCAGGAAAGACCCATTCAGGCCTGGCACCGTCTGTTCCAGGTGGCCCAAAGTTCATCTCTGAGTCAACATAAGACATGAAAGTAAGTGTAGGATGGCAGCAGTGGAGGCAACGTTCTCGGCAAAGAGAAAAGCAGACGCAAGCAAACATGGGTGCGTGAGAGTGCACAACATGTGAGGAAACACAGTAAAAGTTTTGGGGCTTGGGACTTTTATGGTTCAAACCATAGGTAGGTAAACCAGAGCCAGATGGCCAAATTCAGCCCACCACCTGTTTTGGAACCACCAGTGAGCTAAGAATGGGTTTTACAATTTTAATGGTTGCAAAAAATCACAAGGATAATAGTATTTAGTGAGATGAGAAAATTATAATATATGAAATTGAAATGTCAGTATCTATAAATAAAGTCTGACTGGAGCACAGCCATGCCTGTTTATCTGCCTACCTTCTACGGCTGTTTCTGTGTGCAAGGACAGAGCTGAGCCATTCAAACAGGGACCAGACAGTCCCCAAACCCGAAAATATTTATCATCTGTCCCTTTGCAGAAAAAAGTTTACTGACCCTTGCTTTAAGTAAGGGGGAACCAACAACAGATTATACTGCAGAAAAATCATGATCAGATTTACATTTTAGGAAGGTTCAAATAACACAAAGTCAAATCTCTGAGTGAATATAGTATTGTCAAACTGGCCTTTAGAAAGTTACACCAATGTACAAGGCCACAAGGGCTTTAGAAGAATACCCAGTTCACTAACTGGACACGTGCTTTCAACAGGTACCATCACTGAGCATAATCTTGTTTTTACTTGCCACCTTAAGGGGTTCAAAAATAATGCTGTCACATTATTTTCATTTAGAATTCTTTGTCACAGTGAACACCTTTTTCATACTTCAACAGCGATTTCTACATTCATTTGCCAAATGTCTGTATTCTTTACCTATTTTTCCATTGAGCTTTTAGCCTGACATGTAAGAACTCTTCATACCACATTTAGCCGTTACCTACAGGATGGTATGTCTTAAGTAAGGTCTGAGTAAGCAGGGTCAATCAAGGTCTCCTGGACGGGAACGGTGTGTTCCAGTGACTCTGAAATTCTGCTTGTGGGATACCAGTTCAGTGACTTCATCCTGGGAACCATGCTGATATAAAATGACCATCTGTAAAGTCAGAATAAAATCATCAACACCCACATTCATCTCTTTGACTCATTTTCCTTGAATTCTGCGTATGAATTTTCCTTCTTGCTTGTTCTACTGTGTGTTCATTTTCCTGTTTGTTCTTCCTTTGGGCATAAAATTTGTTTCAAAAAGTTCCAAAGCAGTAGAGTCAACACCTTCTGATCATATCTTATCTGCCACTACCCATCTGTCCGGGCCGATCTGGATGCCTTGAACAAGCCCGATGCCTTACTCATCAGGAACACATTTTCCTGCTGCGGCATTGATAAGCCATCAGTACCACCATTTACTGTAGACCTCTCGAGGTCACTTCTATGGAGATATCCCCACATTCAGTATTTGAAAAAAGCCACTTGAGTCAAAGACAGTGAGACTGGATCGTGGCCAAAGAAACACTTCCCTGGAATTAAATGTGAACCTGTAGAACCATCCAGCCACAGCTAAAGACTCGGCTCTGCATCACTCCAAACCTGCTGTTTCTCTTTTCAGACTTCTTGGTTTTCTTTTCTGCCAAAGGACTAAGAAGATGAAGAAGGAACAGAATGGGGGTGGAGCCTTTTCTCTGAACAATTCACAAATGAAAATTATAAACAACGTTATTAAAGCTTTTATATCCGCTAAAGAAACGGCAACGTGAAATCCCATTTCAGACCGTTTCTAATCTTCAATCCCTTTATCCCAAATATTCAAATTTCATTAGAGAAGACCAATTCCAAAATCCAAGATTCTTCAATTAATGTGCACTTTAAATTACTAGATAATAGGAAACTTGAATATAATCTCTTTCTCATTAAATTTGTGCAGCTTCTGTACTCCCTTTCATGGTGCATAATTTGAATTTATAATTTCTATGGAAAAGCTAATATTCCACTGAGATAAAAACTCATCTAATTTTTGCAGCCAAGGACATTACAGCGGACACTCACATTCTGCAGAAGAGAAATAAAACTTTCCCAATAGTCTCTGGAAGAACACAGTGAAAAAGCAGCTGCAGGAAAGAAATTCCACCTGCTCTAGAAAGATCAAGAACCACCGGGGTTTGGTAGTGGGGGTCATGAGGAAATAAGGTCAAGTCAAATGTACTACAGCAGAAAATGTTAAGGGAATTCTCGAAATTCACTGGTTGTATAAAAAGAGTATTGCTTCTGTGGTCCTCTTGGTCCAGGTCAGAAACCCAATGTGTCTACATGGACACAACACTCTGTCCTGTGCCTGTGCCCACCCCGTACCCGTACCTACGTGTCTAGGCTTCCAACCCAGCCAGAGTCCTTGGTGGGATGAAAGTGTTGTTTCAGCCCCTCAGTCATTCAGGAGAAGTGAGGTACTCTAAATCCCTGTTCTCTCATGGCCCCAAACTAAACCCTCACTTCCTTCTCTCTCCCAGAAGACCGTCGTGCGCGGGCAATCCTCCAACCGCATTTGGCCTCACTCCCAGCTCCCTGGTGGCCGCTCGCCACCGTCCAAGGATTCCCAAGTCAGTCAGTGACGCTTGGGACCCAACATCACTTTCTTCATCGTCTCTAGAGGCAGTGCCTGCTGACGCCCTGCTGGGATTTCTACTGGCAGGAGCTTAGCCCAAGTGCTGGTTCAAAGCTCTGGGTCTCATGTCACCCTTCTAACTGCACTGTCTGCTCCCACCTGCTGTTCTCTGAGGTGAGGTACATTTTCAGGAATCGTCCGTCGAGCTCTCACACTTCTTCACGGGGCCTTCCCAGGAGCTGCAACGTGAAATTCCTCCCTAGGAGTGACATCATCAAGATGACATCATAGGTTGTTCTGAATTCAGTCCTTGTCACAGGAAGACAAACTCGTGTGAAAGAATTTCTATCTAAAATAAACCAGAGGATATGAAATGGAGACTCCCGTGCCTGTGCCCTCAGGAAGATAAAAAACTTAAAAGACTAAGAGACTCGGATGGTGGGGTGTTGATCAAAAGTAGTCCCATATCATCCTTGGGAAGTTTTGCCAGAGGCCTGGATGACAGATGACCCGGGTCAGGCTGGTCTCATCAAGTGGGCTGAATTGAGCTTTGCTTGTGTGACTGGACTGATTTTGTCTGCTCAGGAAGTTTTCCAGGCTGGTCTCTGTTTGTTGTGGATTTTAACTGACTCTAACTAAACTCTCCCCCCTTTACATTCTCTGCCTGTAAATACAACCTACCCCAAACCCTCAACGGACTCGCTGTGGTTCACTACCACTTGCTTGTCCCAAATTGCAATTCCTCTGCTGTTCCCAAATAAACTCATCTTTTTGAGCTTGCCTCAGTTTACCTCTTTATAGGTCAACACTAGCAACTACCCACAGGCAAGACACCATCGTAAAAATCCTGGAACCTGAGGGTGATGGCTAAAGCTCCCCTCTGGACCATAGAGACTGAGAAGGACCCCATTAGAAGAGTAAAAGGAGTGGCTACACTTTCACGGCACAGCCCCTCCTCCAGGCTGGCAGAACACTGCACAGAGAGGGCCCCCTGGGCCTATGGTTTCTCCAGTAGGAAAAAGAGAACCCCAAGTGGACATAGAGCTCTCCCAGCATTGCAAGACGCTTCCCAGGAGGCCCACTCAGGTCTAACCTCATGGGGGTCACTGGAGGAATCTACAGAGCTCAACCTGGGGATCAGACAGAGATGGAGACGGGGAGGTGGGCGTACAGCAACCAGTACTCAGGTCCCGGCAAACGGCATTCCTGCTTACAGCAGCACCAAAGCAGTCTTTTAGTTACTACTAATTTGGGTGGTACGTGTTCATACTACCCAAAGCCGTCTGTAGATTCAATAATCCCTATCCAAATTCCAAAGGCACGTTTCATATAAGAAAAACAATCCTAAAATTCATATGGAACCACAAAAGATCCTGAATTTAAGAAAGAAGAACAAAACTTGAGGCAAGCCACTTCCTGATTTCAAACTATACTACATAGTTATAGTAATCAAAACAGTGTGGTACTAGCGTAAAAACAGACATGTAGACCAAGGGAACAGAATAGAGAGGCCAGAAATAAACCCATGCATTTATGATTGATTAATTTATGACTAAGGAGCCAAGAATATACAATGCGGATAGGATAGTCTCTTAAATAAATGGTGCTGGGAAAACTGGGAAGCCACATGCAAAAAAAAAAAAAAAAAAGAAAGAAACTGGACTCTACCTTACGCTGGCACACTAAAATCAACTCAAAACGGATTAAACACTTAAACATAAGACCTGAAACCACAAAACTCCTAGAAGAAAACGTAGGGGGTAAGCTCCTTGACAATGGTCTTGCCAATAATTTTTTGGCTTTGACAACAAAAGCAAAGGCAATGCAAACAAAAATCAATAAATGAGACTACATCAAACTAAAAAGCTTCTCTCCATAAAAGAAACAATCAGCAAAATGGAAAGACAACCCATGGAATGGCAGAAGATATTGCAAATCATTAATTTGATTATATATATGTCCAAATATATACATAATATATATGCATATATATGTATATCCAAAATATGTAAAGAACTCACACAACTCAACAGCTAAAAACCCAAATAATATAATTTAAAATGGATAAATCACCTGAATAGACATTTTCCAAAGAAGATATACAAGTGGCCAACAGGTATATGAAAAAGTGCTCATCGTCACTAATCATCAGGGAAGTTCAAATCAAAACCACGATGAGTTATCATCTCACACCTGTTAGAATGTCTGTTATCAAAAAGACAAGACATACAAAGTGCTGGTGAGGATGTGGAGAAAAGGGAACTCTTGTATGCTGTTGGTGGGAATGTAAAGTGGTACAGCCAGTATTTGAAAACAGTATGTAGGTTCCTCAAAAATTAAAAATAGAACTACATTATGACCCAGTAATTCCACTTCTGGATATATATCCAAAAAAATGAAATCACTATTTTGAAGAGATATGTGCACCTCCATGTTTATTGCAGCACTACTTACAATATTCATGACATGGAAACAATCTAAGTGTCTATCAATGGACGAATGGATTTTACTTAATGTGGCATATATATAATGGAATGTTACTCAGCCATGAAAAAGGAAGAAATCCTGCCATTTGCAACAACACAGAAGAAGCTTGAGGGCATTATGCTAAGTGAAATGTCAGACACAGAAAGTCAAATACCTCATGATCTCAAGTCAAATACTGCATGTTGAAATTAAAGTTCCTCACTCCCACCTCTCAGGACAGGATGCTATATTTTAGCCCCTTGCTATTCAAAGTGTGGTCAGAGGATCAGGTGCAGTGACATCACCTGAAAGCTGATCAGAAGTGCAGAATCTCACACTCAACCCCAGGCCTACCAAATCAGAATCTGCATTTATCAAGATCCCCAGCTGATTCGTAAGTACATTAAAGTTTGATAAGCACTGGTGGAGGTGCTTCCGCAAATGAGTTTTTGTTTCTGTATGTCCAACTCACTCACCTATGAGACAATGGAGCAGATATCCACAGCTCCTTTTGGGAATAATCCTAGCTTCTATCCAGTAAATTTCCAAGAAAAATGTAATAAAAAAATTAGATAACCAACAAGGACCTACTGTATATAGCACAGTGAACTCTCCTCAATATTATGTAACAACCTAATTGGGAAAAGAATTTGAAAAAGAATAGATACATGTATGTGTATAACTGAATCACTTTGTTGTACAACTGAAACTAACACAACATTGTCAATCAACTATACTCCAATATAAAATAAAAAGTTAAAAAAATCAATCAATCAATTTGAAAGGAAAAAGAAATTCACTTCATAAAAAGTTAGAGAAAATGTTCTCTGGAGACCCAACAGGTTTATTTTCCTTTGTGAAGAATCTGATGCTATATATGTGGAATCTAGAAAAATGGTACAGATGAACCAGTCTGCAGGGCAGAAATAGAGACACAGATGTAGAGCACAAACGTCTGGACACCAACGGGGGAAAGCAGCGGGGGTGGGGGGGTGGTGGTGTGATGAACTGGGAGATTGGGATTGACATGTATACACTAAAATGTATAAAATAGATAACTAATAAGAACCTGCTGTATAAAAATTAAATAAATAAAATTCAAAAAAAAAACCTGATGCTAAAATTAACTCTGCTGTAATTTTGCTGTTTCTGTTCTGTCTTCTGAGAATAAAGTATGAAAATGCAAAGAAAAAAAAATGGATATCTATGAGCTACACCTAAATGAAGCATCCCTTGAGGTTAATAAGCGGTTTTCTGATCAAACATGGAAAGCAATGGCATTTGATGTCAGCTGATTTACTTCGCAAATCATATGTCATATTCATGCAAATAGTGACAAATAGGCCCCCCTGTCACTCCACCAAAACCAACACTTGTAGTCATACATGATTTCTGTCCCAATCTCATGAAACTGTTCATAATGACACTTTCATAAAACCGTTTCCAGTGAGAGGAAGAAAATCTGAAAATTATTTTTTAAATATTCCTTGGGAGTTATCTGTACCATTGCAATGGTTGTTCAATAAAAGCCAGAAATTCCACAAACTCGACTCTTACCTCAATATGCCCCGCGACTATTATCTATGATAAGAATAACCTAGCATAATAAAAAAGAATGAAATGTTGCCATTTTCAGCAACACGGATGGACCCAGAGAATATCAAACTAAGAGAAGTTAGAGAAAGACAAATATTATATGATATCACTTATATGTGGAATCTAAAAAGATAATACAAATGAATCTATTTACAAAACAGACGCAGAGTCACAGACATAACAAAACAAACTTACAGTTACCAAAGGGGAAAGGATGGGAGGAATAAATTAGGAATTTGGGATTAACAGATACAAACTACTTTACATAAAATAGATAAGCAATAAGGATTTACTGTATAACACAGGGAACCGTATTCAATATCTTGTAATAACCTATAATGGAAAATAATCAAAAAAAATACATATATATGTATAACTGAGTCACTTTGCTGTACACCTGCAACTACCACAATGTTGTAAATCAACTACACTTCAATTAAAAAAAAAAAAAAGAAGAACCCAGCATATTAATACCCCAGCTTCATCTCACCCAGGGATCTTTGGGGAACAGGCCTGAAAAGCTGAATGCTTAACAAGACCACGCGTGACTCTTAGCAACAAGAGATCGTGAGAAACTTGGCAAGTTGTTCTGACATGTTAGAGGGTATCAGATTCACCAGGACGCACCTTTTGTTAAAAAGAGCACGTTTCTGGATCCCAGCCTGAGATCCTGATTCAGTGAACTGGTGGAGGAGCACAAGACCTGCGTTTTAAACAAACTGCCCAGGTGACTGACTTTCATGAAATGTTCAGCACCCACCTCTGGAAGGGCACTGAGTGGGGACATGCCCCACCCCTGCAGATCTGGGCCCCCTCCCAGGTGACTTTCATGAAATGTTCAGCACCCGCCTCTGGAAGGGCACTGAGTGGGGACACGCCCCCACCCCTGCAGATCTGGGCCCCTCCCACAGCTGTCCCCAGGCAACAGTTTACCGGATCAGATTTCTGATGGTTACGGTTCAGACCTTTACAGCCCAATTTAACACAAAATGTGTTCTTGCCTCAATGACGTTGCCGACTAGCTCCCTGTAATTTTCCTATCAACAACTGAACTCCCGGGCAGTCCTTTCCCCCGTCAGCAGTTAAGGTTCCCGTCCTCAAAGCCCAAATTACCCTTGAAAGGCAATGGAAGAATTCTCCGTGCTCCATCCAACGCCAGCTTCTGGAGCAGACCCCTGCCGTCTACCTGCTGCCCGTCCTGGGGTCCCTGTCAATTGTGTTGGCCTTTTCTTTGTTTAATTGATCAGTGGTTTTCATAATTATTTTTAGCTATGAGACTCTTTTTCTTTTTTTCAAGAAATATCTTATATGGAACTCCAATAAAATAAAACTGCTGTGAATAAGATGGTGGGGGAAAAGGGAATGCGGGCAGCCTTCCCAGTCACTCACACACACACACACACACACACACACACCCTCGACCCCAAGGCAGTACTATAGAATCTTATGGCTCCATGGAAGACAATCTGAAAATCTTTACCCTGGGTCATGCATTCAACTTTGGGGTATAGCATTGGACTGCCTTCCTAGGTTTAAGTGTCTGACTTTAAATCTACCTTCAAAATGTTACAGATGAACTTATTTGCAAAGCAGAAATAGAGTCACAGATGTAGAAAACAAACTTATGGTTACCGAGGGGGGAGGGGACAGGGGATGGGATGAATTGGGAGATTGGGACTGACATACGCACACTACTACGTATAAAATAGATGACTAATGAGAACCTGCTGTACAGCACAGGGAACTCTACCCAGTGCTCTGTGGTGACCTGAATGGGAAGGAAATCTAAAAAAGAGGGGATACATGGATGAGTATAACTGATTCACTTTGTTATACAGCAGAAACTAACACAACAATGTAAAGCAACTATATGCCAATAAAAATTAATTAAAAATTAAAAAAATAAATCTACCTTCAAGAGTACAGTGGACACTTGAAAAATATGGGCATGAGGGACGCCGACCCTCTGCACTCAGTCAAAAATCCAAGTGTAATATTAATTTGCCATCGGCCCTCTGTATGTAATACCTAGTTCATCCGTATCCAGGATCCCGCATCTGCAGACTCAACCACTGATCGTGTAGGTACCGCAGTATTTACTACTGAAAAAGCTCCAGGTCTAAGTGGACCCACGGACAGTTCAAACCTGTGTTGTTCAGGGTCAGCTGTGCTGTTCTGCGTCTTGTAAAAATGACTAGTGAAACTGACACCTATGTTCACAATTCCAGTTCTAACTTAATCCCACAGGTTTGGTTAAAATTCCTTTCCAAACATTTTTTAGTCAGGCCCACTCAACTACTTACCAAGCTTGGGTTATTACAGACTTATATACAGTCTCAGAAAAAATAAATTAACAACTTAGAGTTAGAAATCATTATCTGCAACAGCGTCGTGACTGATGCTATTTTTAAACTTATACTTTTCCAGCACTAGTATATGGGAATACAATTGAGTTTTGCACTTTGGCTTCTTATTCTGCAAACTTGCTAAGCTCATTGATTACTTTCAGTACCTTTTTCGAGGTTCTTTGGAGTTTTCTACACAATCATGTTATCTTCTAATATTAACACTTTTATTTCTTCCTTTCCAATCTACAAGACTTTTATTTCTTGTGCTTACATAATGGCACTGGCTAAGAGCTCCAGTACAATGTGGAACAGGAGTGGTGAGGGTGGACATTCTTGCCTTGTTCCCAATGTCAGAGGGAAATCATTCTGTCTATCATGATTAAGTATGATGTCAGCTGTGGGCCTTTTGAAAATGCTCATTATCAGGTTAAGGAAGTCCCACTCTAACCCTAAGTTGCAAGAGTTTTTTTTTTTTTTTTTTAATTTTTTTTTTTTAACGTGGACCATTTTTTTTTAAATTTTTTTTTATTGAATTTGTTACAATATTGCTTCTTTTTATGTTTTGGTTTTTTTTTTTTTTTTTGGCCTCAAGGCATGTGGGATCTTAGCTCCCTGACCAGGTATCAAACCTGCACCCCCTTCATTGGAAGGCCAAGTCTTAACCACTGGACCACCAGGGAAGTCCCTGCAAGAGTTTTTATCATGAACAGATGTTGACTATTGTCAAAAAGATAGTTTTCTTCTTCTTCTGTACGTTGATATGGTGAATTTTACTGACTGATTTTTGAATATAGTTTAAATCTTCGTTTGGGTCTCAAAGCCTTTGCTGTGTTTCAAAAACGTGCAGCTCAGAGGTGAGCCTTGGACTTCCGTGGGTTCAGACACAGAAGCGGGGTCCCTCTTCGCCAGCCAACTTCTCTCCGGGATGCGCCCACCCTCTCGCACGCTCACGGCCTCTTTTCCTGGATGCTCTGGCCAGAAACACAGGGCTTCTCTGAGTTTTAGCTGCCTGCACTGAGAGCGTTACGCTTCTCTGGGACTGAGGCCTGCCCTCAGAGCAAGACAAGAGAGAAAGAGAAGAAAGAAAACGAGGGTCCCCCACACGGTTCAGATCACAGGGGCTCCTTTTTCTAGTCCCTCAGGGAAGACAGGTGGCATTACTCTAGGAGTTTTCACCTCCCATGCCAGGCTGTGCACTTCAGGGCCGTAAGAGAAAAGACTAAAAACTGGAAAACACAATCCACTTTCGGTCACGTCTCCAGTATCTCACTCCCCAACCCCTCTGTTTTTGTTTACTTCTAAGTGTCTTCAGGTAGCTGGGGTTTTTTTTTTTTTGTATTTTGCCCAAATATTTTCAGTTGTAATCAGGGGGGTGGATGTAAGTTTGCATTATACTATCTTGGACAGAACCAGAAGCCAGACGAATGTGTACATAAAACTCCATCTGCATGGTCACACGTAAAGTACCAGCTGATTGCCTGCCTTAATCAACCAATTTCTAGAGCTAAAGAATGATGACCCGGGACCACAGTTTTACTGAATAATTTTAACATTATGGGTATTCAATATAAGCTTCAGAGAACAATGTAAGAACTTACTAGAAGATACTCCCAGTCCGCCCTTACACCTTAATTTCACAATTTGTGTATATTTGGGGGGAAATCAAATCCATCTATGTATCTAATCCCTTAAACTTCTGTCAATCAAATTTTGCTTTTTTTGAGCCATTTTGATATTTCAGACCTTAGTGGAGGTTTGGTTTTTCCCTCCCCGTAAAACAGGAAGTGACCATCTGCCAATGTAAAACTAGCATGGAAATCTTCAGAGGGCCATGTTGGGTTGGCAACTTCAGATACAAAAGTTCACGGATGCATTCTAAACTTGGCAACTATTGCTCTTTGTTTTTGGTTTTTTTTTTTTTATAAATTTATTTATTTTTATTTATTTTTGGCTGCGTTGGGTCTTCACTGCTACGCGTGGGCTTTTCTCTAGTTGCGGCGAGCGGGGGCTACTCTTTATTGTGGTGCGCGGGCTTCTCATCGCAGTGGCTTCTCTGGTTGCAGAGCACGGGCTCTAGGCGTGCGGGCTTCAGTAGTTGTGGCCTGCGGGTTCAGTAGTTGTGGCTCATGGGCCCTAGAGCGCAGGCTCAGTAGTTGTGGTACACGGGCTTAGCTGCTCTGCGGCATGTGGGATCTTCCTGGACCAGGGATCGAACCCGTGTCCCCTGCATTGGCAGGAGGATTCTTAACCACTGCACCACCAGGGAAGCCCCTCAGCAACTACTGTTGATTTGCCTTCTCCAGTTCTACAAATCACCTGGTGTTACGTGTGTTTACAGAAATTAGAATTATTCAATCTTAAAGGTATTCCTACATATCATTTTTCATAAACGAAAAGGGATGGGGGGTAGGCACTGAGCAAAAAAAGCAAAGGAAGTTTTTTTGAATGTAAAAAAACTGGAATAATCTGAGCCAAATAAATAACATAAGATTATAACCCAACATGTAAAATAAATAACCGTGAGTCCATACTGGTATAAATAAGTCTTTGAACAAATAAATAATAAATGGGTAAATATGCGGTAACAGACAAATCTCCCATGCAAAAGAATTTCAAATATTTTATGTAGCTATTCCCCCTCAAGGAGACGGAGCAGAGCTCCCCATCCCATAAGTGTGAGATGCAATAGTGATGTCATCCACAGAGCACAGGATGGCAAGAGGGGAAAACAGAAAGAGTAACTTTATAATGGAGAAACCTGAAAAACACCATCTCATTCAGGTGATCACAGTTAGCAGAAACCGTAATAAGTCATTTTGACAGCATATACCCTCAATAAGATGTGATGAGGATGACCCTCTTACCTCTGTGGTCTTCCTCTCCGAAACCTAAAACCCTGGTATAACTTTGAGAAAATATCAGAAACATGCAATATAGTGGATGCTACAATATACCTGACCTGTACTCTTCAAATCTGTCAAGGTCATCAAAAACAAGAAAAGCCTAAAGAACTGTCACAGCCAAGACGAACCCAAGAAGAGAAGACAACTAAATGTAATGTGGTGTCCTGGATGGGGTCCTAAAAAAAAACACCCAATATTGGTTCATTAGTGGTGTCAAATGTACCATTCTAATGTAAGCTGGTAATAATAGGGGAAACTGGGTGTGGAGCATATGAGAACCCTCTGGACTATCTTCATCATAACGCTTCTGAAAATCCAAACCTATTCTAAAATAAAAAAGTTTATTTCAAAAACAAATTCAGTCTTCTGTTGCTTTTAGGTATTATAAAATTATTTATTTATTTATTTATTTATTTATGTAACATCTTTATTGGAGTATAATTGCTTTACAGTGGTGTGTTAGCTTCTGCTTTATAACAAAAGGAGACTGAACAATAACAAAATTAGCCAAAAAAGAAAGAGTAGCTCAAGGATAATGTAAAAAAAAAAAAAAATGATATAAAAATGAGGACCTTTTTTTCTTCCATTATTTACCAATAATAAAATAACAAGAAGTACTCGAAAAAAAAAAAAACCCAGCAAATTCAAGGCTGAGTTTCTTCTGCAACTACCCAGTCCTCATCTGAAGTAGAGAACACGTCTTCCCATTTTAAATTTGTAAAATGCAAAGTGAAAACAACACTTCCAAAATGCCCCTTTGGATCATCCTCAAAATTGGCATATGGCAAGCTAATTTAGTGGGATAAAAACATGTACTTTGCTGATTCTGTATTTCTCCCTACAAGAAAAGTAGTCAAACTTTAGTGTTCCCTTGTCTGTAAGGGTTTGCGTTGCCGGGTAAAATCTGAAGTTGTCTGAAGATGACTTCACTTTCTGGCTTATGTTTTCCAAAGCCTGAATTCTTTAAGTAAAGTATAGTAGGCAATCCTCATGTGGCGTGAGAGAAGAGACGGCTGTATGGGAGAAGATGGGATATAGGAGGAGAGAGAGAGGGGCAAGTGTGGTTCCTAAATCAGGTAGCATGGGGACCTTAGAACTGTCTGAGTAATAGGATCCCTAAACCTGCTTCCTCTCAGCTTCCTGGAAAATGGCCAGACCTCAGTGGACAAAATGGACCAACCTAGGAAGTCTGGACTCAGAACACTGGATGTCCAGGTCTTAGCAAATACGCTGACGTCCAAACTGACAAGACGCTGTCGAAACGCCAGTACACATCACTCAACCCCCAAGAAACGCCAAATTTGATTGAGATTCAATTTCTTGCTCATCCACTGAGTTAGCAACTGAGGGTCAAACGTCATCAGATTTTGTAAAAATAATTTAATCTTTTTCACCATCTGTTCAGTAAAAATTGCATCTCCTTCAGTTACAAAGCATAACAGAGCACTACCTAAAGAGCATCAATCCCTCCTGCCCTCTGAGCTGAAGAAGGAAATGTTGCTTGTAAATATCATACCAGGCAGAAGAAAGCGAAAGGGCCCTTAAAAGATGCTCTCAGCAAGCATTTTATAATAAAAATGACATTTACGGAATCACTGTTGAGCAAACTGATTATATGCCAGAAATGTGCTAGTACTTTGCAGATGTGATCTCAATGCTTCCTACTGTGTGGAAAGAGGCAGGTAGGTTAGTCTTGCTCTGAGATGTGGGAGATGAATGTCCAAGAGGAAAGTCACCTGCTCACAGTGATGCTGATAATAATTGTCAGAACGAGAGCCAATCCACGGCCGCAGACACGGGACGCACTCTGAGCCTGTCCTCTCTTTTTTTTTTTTTGGAAAGGATTCTATTTATTCTTTCTTTTTTTTAACATCTTTATTGGAGTATAATTGCTTTACAATGGTGTGTTAGTTTCTGCTTTATAACAAAGTGAATCAGTTATACATATACATACATCCCCATATCTCCTCCCTCTTGCGTCTCCCTCCCTCCCACCCTCCCTATCCCACCCCTCTAGGTGGTCACAAAGCACCGAGCTGATCTCCCTGTGCTATGCGGCTGCTTCCCACTAGCTATCTGTTTTACGTTTGGTAGTGTATATATGTCCATGCCACTCTCTCACTTTGTCACAGCTTACCCTTCCCCTTCCCCGCATCCTCAAGTCCATTCTCTAGTAGGTCTGCATCTTTATACCCATCTTGCCCCTATGTTCTTCATGACCATTTTTTTTTTTAGATTCCATATATATGTGTTAGCATACGGTATATTTGTTTTCCTCTTTCTGACTTACTTCACTCTGTATGACAGTCTCTAGGTCCATCCACCTCACTACAAATAACTCAGTGTCGTTCCTCTTTATGGCTGAGTAATATTCCATTGTATATATGTGCCACATCTTCTTTATCTATTCATCTGTTGATGGACACTTCGGTTGCTTCCATGTCCTGGCTATTGTAAACAGAGCTGCAATGAACATTTTGGTACACGACTCTTTTTGAATTATGGTTTTCTCAGGGTATATGCCCAGTAGTGGGATTGCTGGGTCGTATGGCAGTTCTATTTCTAGTTTTTTAAGGAACATCCATACTGTTCTCCATAGTGAGCCTGTCCTCTCTTGAATGTCAAGCTTCACAGCTTTCTTTGACCTTCTCTGCATCTGCCATTTCATCCTGGGCTTCTCTTTCCTCACACGACTTGCCAAGATGGGCAAGTGCATCTCTGTTTTTCATCGGCTGTGTCTTCCTTGGATGAAGGCAAGATTGGGGCCAAAAGAAATTCCCTTTCATTTTGGATTTAGAATCAGCTGATGGAAAAATGGAATTGCTACACAAACTACCCCACACACCACAAAGTGTGGACTCACAAGGGATCACTGAGGCACCCCAAACACCCTTGTGTGTCTTCAAGACACACCCCTTTCACTGGATGGAGAACATTTGGTTTGGGCATCAGAAACCATGAAAACCGAGCTGATATTACAGAGGTTGGACGTTTTGGGTCAGACAAAATCACACAGAAACTTTCTCCAAGCCAGAGCAGGGCAACCACCACTGCCTGCACTTACCTCTAAACCAGCTCCCTAAGGGGAGACACAAAACATCACCATGTCCCTCTACCGTAACAGATGCCACCGAATACACAAGCACCCTAGAAACTGAAAAGGTTTTGAACATGAAACATCTCTTTCAAAAATGATAATATAATAAATGATGGTTCTTAGAGATTATGACCTTACATAAGGGACATTATTAGAGGCACTGCAGCTGTTTAGTGAAAGTGTGTTTTTTTTTTCCTACTGCTTCCTGCTAATTTTTTTTACCCTTCTGTGCCAAGAAAAGTTACTACACTTTTTTTCATTATTTCCCTTGTGTCAAGTGGAACTTTTTCATCCAAATCTCACTGCTCAGGCCCATATGTCTCTTCTTTCTTCTTTTCGAATTTTTTTAAGATACCACATAACAAAAATGTTTCTCTTATATTAATTTTGTTACTCAGGCAAAGTAAACCATCACTCCTCGGTATGTCATATAAAAGCCAGAAGAGTAGTGACTCACTCATGCAGAGATTTTATTTAAAACATTTGCTCTGTGGTCGGGGTAGATTAAAGACAGACCAGGTTGCCCTCGGAGCTGTGCTGGGGCAGTGAGGAAAGATGCTGCCGCTTGGTAGATCAACCACATGCAGCTCCGATGACAGTAACTGCCCTGCGTCCCCTCTCTCCCTCCTGTGACACCGGGACACCTGCATCCAGCAGACGCCGGCGTACCGACCTTGTGAATATGAAGGGTTCCTGGAAGGATCCGACACTTTCATTTGGTGACCAAAAAGGAGATGGCGAGCGAAAGAGGACTGGGGTTTCCCTAAGGGACCCAGAGGGCATGCCGAAAGAAACAGCAGAAAACGGGGAGGGATGAAAAGGGAAAATCAAAAGAAAAATGAAAGGAAAGAAATAAACCAAGACAGAGCAGTAAGACAAGTTTCCACTGTTCTTCCTCTGTGCCAGAGAGAGTCTGGAATTTTAAATGATTGCAAATTGAGCAGCTCATGGGTAATCGATTTGGTCTCCACTGGTAGGGGTCAGAAACCCATGACATGCAAATAATATTTATACAGTTGAAACAAGGAACAGATGAAGTCCATGGAACAGAATGAATCCCTGCTTCTTGATTTTTATAGAAAAGCACAAATTCCAACATCTGAGACAGACCCAGTCAGAAAACTGCACAGGGTAGAAGCTTACGTGTGGATAAATATCCATAACTTTCAGTGCTATGAGTCTATGTGATATTTATCTCAGGTCTATCTAGTAAACAAATTCATAAAAATCCACTCAACCTTTTTTGTGCTAGTGCATCCATTTTCAAATTTACACTTGTCCTAGAGGCATTTTTCTTCTTTCCTTCCATTATTCCTCCGTTTTTAATTCCATTAAAATATATATATATACAAAGCAAATCACTGATTTCTTCACACGTAAAGTTTGAGCTGTTGGAAGACGGAAATTGAAAACTGTCAATAAGATCACAGAATCTGTGGATGAGAAAGAATCTCAGTGCTCATCTAGTTGGACCTCTGACTCAACGCTGTTAATGTAACATATATTAGTATCTGTTAATATATGGTCATCAAAGAGAACATGCCTGTATATTTTCACTAATAAGGAACCCGCTGTTTCATGGGTCCATTTTTCCATTGTTCATGTATCTATGTATTAAATACATATTTTAAGCACTTCCATAGGTGCTGGGAATAACGTAATGAATAGGAAACTCATAAGGCAGTGATAAGTGGGATTCAAAGCACTGAAATAGAATAACATGAGAGTGACTGCATAGCTCCTAAAGACCAGGCAATCAGGGATGGCTTCTTGTAGGAGATGACATTGGGGTTCAGAGAGAAGAGTGTTCTAAGCAGAAGGAGTAGTTGAGATGAAGGGTCTTTAGCAAAAGAAGAGGTGAGATAAACAATGTAACAGAAAACGAGCGCTGGACCAGATCAAGGATGCTGAAAGACAAAGCTGGAACGGTGGGCAGAGGCCATTCAATGTTGGCCTTTGCAGGGTGGAATAAGGATTGTGGGTTCTCGTCTAAGTGCAGTGGGAAGCTGGTATTTAAATTTTTAATTAAACAATTTTAAACAGAGGACATTAGTGCTCATGTGTAGAGAACAGAATCCAAAGCAATAGGAGTAGAAGCAAGGACACCACTTGCAAGGTTATTGTGGTAAATCAGAAAAAAAAAATATGTTCTGATAGCTTGAATTGTGACAGTGATCCTGGTGATAGAAGTGGGTGGATTTGGAATATACCGCGGGATCAGGGTTAATAAGACTCTCTAAGACATTTGCTTTGAATAGCTGAGCAGGTGGTGGTACAATTTTCTGACATGTGGAAAACTGAGGGTTGACCAGACTTGCAGGCAATGTTTGTAACCCAAGAATTCTGCTTTGACCCTAATGTGTTTGAAATGCCTGCTGTGTAGACAACTGGCTGTACAAGCCTGCAGTTCTAGGCAGAGGCCAGATTTTTGAGGCATCTGCATTTTGCAAGACAATTCAAGTATTAGTATGCTACTCCTAATATTGAAATGAAATTTTCTCCCCTACAACTCCTTATTGGTCCTAATTTTGTCTTCGGACAGGGAGGAGCTAGGTACTTGCTTAACAAACCTCCAAACATTTGAAAGAATGAAAACCACTATTTCCTACACATCTGGTATATGCCAAGTACTCTGCATATAATTTCTTATTGGGACATTATAGGATATATAAGGGCATGCATTCGTGTTGCGACTTTAAAGAAAAGGAAACCGGGGCACAGAGTGTATCTCATCCAAGATCACAAAGCTGCAAAGTAAAGGAGCTGAGTTTCACTTTAGGTCTGTCTGTTTCCCAAGGTCATGATTATACTCTGCCTCCCAGACACAGATGAATAAACACTAGTGCCCTCAAGTGTTCCTCACGCAGCAGGGCTTCCAGAACATTTTACCATTCTGAAAGTCCCCTGGTAGCTTCCTACATCAGCAAGACCTCTCATGAAATTTTGGTCCTTCCAATGAACACATCTGATCTGACCGAGGAGGAGTACACCCATCTTCTGGGCAGATGCCTTCTTAGAATGATGCTGGACATTGCATTAGAGTAACCACATCACACTGCTGGCTCATATAAAATTTGTGGTCAACTACTGTCTAGCCAGGGCTCCCACATCCTATACTTGTGCTATAATTTTTGTTGCCTAAATTAAAAATGTCGAGATATTTGAAACCTGAGTCGTTTAACTAGCATATTAGTTATTCCTTCCACTTCTGTTGCAAATGCAAGTCTGAGAAATGACCCTTTTGTCTATGTCCCATTCACTGATTGAAATGATATTTGAATTGTAGAATCAAAACTTTAATGTCATAAAAATCATAGCTAGGATGTATTGTTTCAGATATTATTCCAAGTCTCAGTTTTCTCGTCTGTAAGATGGAAATCGTAACAGTAGCAACGAGCAAATGACAAATTGCCTGTGAAATGCTTAGCCATGAGGTCATATTTATCTATTGCTCAAAATTTTGGAAGAGCATCTCATTTTAAGATGTCGTATTCACTCTCTGGTAGTAAGCCACTCTCTGGTCTAACCATGGAACACTGTATTGAAAAAGTATACAGAAACCAAAGTTAATATGCCAAAAGCAGCTTTCCCATAGAAAACAAGAGCAAAGGACTTTAATATATCGTGGAGAGTAGCAACTATTGCTTAACTGCCTGCTGGTCGTCACACCGGTAACATGCCTCCCATTCTATCCCAACAAGGAAAGGGGTTATTTTAGGAACCCACAGGAAGAAGATCCTGGGGAAGGAGAGTAACCGAAGGAAAGCTCTAAAGTCCCTCTCCCCACCCCACGCGGCCGACTTGTGTCCCGCACACAGCCTGTGCTTCTGTCTTAGCTAGGGTTCCCCAGAGGCAGATCATGTGACAAGGACTCAAATGCAAGTTGTTTAAAAGATGATCGGAAACACCAAGAAAATGGGGAAGTGAGACAGGGAAGGAAAAGAAATAAAGCATTGTTACTAAGCTCGTTCCCACTGAGAGGAGACACCCTAATTCCTGCTGGGGAGCCCTGGGATGCAGCGCAGAATTTGTGCCTTGGAGTTGTCATACCCCAGTTAGTTCATTACACACTCACTCCCATCAGTCACTGGATGAGCGTTTCGGGTGGGCGTTACTTCCCAAGCACTTCCATAGTGTCCTGAGCACCAGAGGAAGCGGTCAGAGAGCTGTCATGCAACTGTACTACAATATGTAGTGTGACCTGCGAGACTGCAGAAGCAGCACAGCCAGAGAAGGTTTCCCTAAGCCTCCACACTCTCCAACAACCTAGATGATCAGATGTCCACTCTCCTTGTCAGGATGCATGGCCAACAGAAGCCTTAACATGAAACATGTAAACTCTGGACAACTCAACCTGAACAACAGCAACAACAAAAACTTTAAATAAGTAAAGGACACTTCTTCAAAGAAGACACACCAACGGCCAATAAGCACACAAAAAGACGCTCCACATCATTAGTCATTTGGGAAATGTAAATCAAAAGTGAGATACCACTTCATGCCCGCTAGGATGGCTACTATCCAAAGAGGGGAGGAGGGGTGACAACAGCAAGTGCAGGGGAGGAGGTGGAGAAGGTGGAGTCCTTGTGCATTGCTGGTGGCGTGTAAAAGTGCAACCACTGTGGTAAACAGGAAGTCCCCCCCAAATTAACTCAAACAGTTAAGCGGAATTAGCGTGTGATCCAGCAATGTCACTCCTGGGCATAAACCCAAAGGAAATGAAATGAGAGACTCATACAGGTACTTGTACATCAATGGTGGAAACAACCCAAGTGTCAACAGATGAATGGATTCTTTAAATGTGGTATATGCATATGACGGAATATTACTCAGCTAGAAAATGGAATGAAATTCTTTTTTTAGATTTTTTTTTTTGATATGGACCATTTTTTTTTAAGTCTTTATTTAATTTATTACAATATTGCTTCCGTTTTATGTGTTGATTTCCTGGCCATGAGGCATGTGGGATCTTAGCTCCCCGACCAGGGATCGAACTCACACCCCCTGCATTAGAAGGCGAAGTCTTAACCACTGGACTGCCGGGGAAGTCCCAGGAATGAAATTCTGATACATGCTACAACATGGATGAATCTTGAAAACATTATGCTAAGTGAAATAAACCGGATACCAAGGACAAATATTGTATGATTGCACTTATAAGAAGTATCTAGAATAGGCAGATTCACAAAGACAAGAAGTAGAATGGTGGTTACCAGAGGTTTGGGGGAGAAGGAATGGGGAGTGATTGTTTCATGGGTACAGAGTTTCTATTTGGGATGAGGACAAGTCCTGAAAATGAGTAGTAGTGATGGATACCCAATAATGTGAATGTACTTAATGCCACTAAGTCTTACATTTAAAATGATCAAAATAATAAATTTTGCTATGTATATTTTACCACAATAAAAAGATCAAACAAGCTCACATTTTTTAAAAAAATTAAAAATTGAAGAAAAATTCTTAACAAAGTTTGGAACCAAGCAACGCAGCACATTTAAACCAGGACTGCAGGGACTTCCCTGGCTGTCCAGTGGTTAAGACTCCACACTTCCACTGCAGGGGATGCGGGTTCAGATCCCTGGTTGGGGTACTAAGATCCTACATGCCACGTGGCGGGGGGAAAAAAAAAAATTAACCAGGACTCCTATCTGAACACGAGAAGCTTAAAATGTATACAAGCATGAGTTTGCAAAGCATCACATTTCAAATGTGGGAACATGTACATTTTAATAAGCCAACAACTTTTACACCTGGTGCCAGATTTCTCCTTCATTATTGCTATGAACTTGATAATATGACCATTTTCTTTCAAAGTTTCATTGCTATTACATCACCAGGTCCTATCTGGTCAAAATTAACATGGAATCAAGTCCAGAGGAGCATTCGACCTTCATTTCTTGCTAAACTATCCATATTTTTAATGTGAATCTTTTCCCAAAATTTCATATGCCCATAATTTACCAACTACTCAACTTTCTATTTTGCCTTCTCCTTTACAAAACTGGTAAACACATCTTGTCGACTTTTGCTTTAGTGGAATAAATGTTACGGCGAGTATGAGGCTTTTCCCATGAAGATACTCCAACGGCAAAGTCTGTCTTCTACCCTTTCTTCCCAGTATCCTAGCCCACCACCTGCCAACCCCTCTGACATGAACCTTGATCCTCCCCTCATGACGAGTAGACATTTCCATTCATAACAAAATAAGCAATCTTATATTTGAGAGCCATCCTATATTTGAAAAATAGCAGTTATAGGATAGATACTCTACCAAATGCTTTCATGCTTCAACATGTAAGTTATTTAGTAAACGAAGAAGATGTATAAATGCTGATTTGAAAAAATACAGCTAGTGACAAGGATGAGAAAGGGACCTGGTTTGGCTTGCATGCCTTTCTATAAATACAGCACATTGTTTTCGCTATAAAGACAACATGTATTTATGCTAAAAATTCAAACTGCGTATAGAGGTGTATGGTGAAACGTAATTTCCCCCTCCAGCTCTCAGACTCCCATTTTCACTCCCCAGAGCTAATCACAAATTGTATTTCCTAGGTGTCCTGTCAAGACATTTTATATGTAAATATAAACATATGCATAAATCATATCTATCATGCATAAATGCTGATTTGAAAAGATTTTGAGTGGAAAAAGCCAACAAATTATATGAGTATGCATACACTATAGTCTCACTTGTGTAAAGTATGATGTACTTATGCATATGTATATTTTTATAGTTGTATATAAAATGTCTGAAATGATACATAGGAAAAGAATTTGTGATTATCTCTGGAGAGATAAAAATGCGAGTCTGGAGACAGAGGTGGAAAACTACTTTTCACCATACACTTCTACAGACTGCTGGAATTTTTAGCATAAATATGTATTGTCTTTACCACATAAATAATTTATAAAAAGACACGCAAATCAAACTGGGGTCCCTTTTTCCTCTCTATCACTAGCTATATCTTTGCAAAGTCACTTAATCTTTCTGAACTTCATTTTTTCCTCCATAAAATGAAATTACTAATTTACTGATAAACCAGTGGTTCTCTAACTGGAAATCCCTAGGGTGTTCTGTAAACACAGATTCCACCCCAAGTTGCATTAAATTAGACTCCCCAGGAGTGAGGTCCCAGAAGGAAAATCTACCAAAGTTCTCCAAATGATTCTGTTGCCCAATGATAGTTACATTCTAAATTATTTTCTATAACTGTTATTTGTTTCTCTCCTGTATTCAGTCATTCAATACTTTTTTTAAAATTAATCAATTTATTTATTTTTGGCTGTGTTGGGTCTTCGTTGCTGTACGCGGGCTTTCTCTAGTTGTGGTGAGCAGGGGCTACTCTCCGTTGTAGTGCGCGGGCTTCTCATTGCGGTGGCTTCTCCTGTTGCGGAGCACGGGCTCTAGGCACGTGGGCTTCAGCAGTTGCGGCACGTGGGCTCAGCAGTTGTGGCTCGTGGGCTCTAGAGCGCAGGCTCAGTAGTTGTGGCGCGTGGGCTTAGCTGCTCCGTGGCATGTGGGATCTTCCCGGACCAGGGCTCGAACCTGTGTCCCCTGCATTAGCAGGCGGATCCTTCACCACTGTGCCACCAGGGAAGTCCCTCAATATTTTTTGATATTGAAATAGCATCATGTTTATGGAGGCGCTACGATCTGAATGTTTGCGTCCCCCCAGAATTCAGCTGTTGGAATCCTAACACCCAAAGTGATGCTTTTTAGGAGGCGGAGGCTGTGGGGGATGATTAGGTCCAAACGGTGGAACGCTCGTGAACGGGATCAGCACCCTTATGAAGAGACCCTACAGAGCTCCCTCACCCTGTCCATCACGTGAGAAGTCTCTCCCAACCATGCTGGCACCAGATCTCAGACTTCCAGGCTCCAGAACTGTGAGAAACACATTTCTGTTGTTTAGAGGCTACGCAGTCTGTAATATTTTGTTACAGCACCCTGAAAGTGCTAAGACACGGCGTTAGGAGTGAAACACAGACCTGAAGGAATTTTCCGTCTGGCAGGGAAGACAAATACAGCAGAAATACCAGAATGAACCACAGCACGTATCACGTGCCGCAAGATATACTAACGCCAAATTACGTCCCCCCATACCTTCTTCTTCTCCCTGCCAGCAGGGAAGCTTGGCCCATTTCAGACTTTCTTACTAGCAGATAATTCCTACCTGGTTCATGCTTTTGTACAGCCTGGACTCCTTGATGGCACGATGCTAGATGTTCTTCCTCAGGTGGGAATAGACAGAGGCTGTGTGATTAAACAGAGAGAAGGGAAAGTCACCCAAGCTGAGCAAAGGTTCACTCTTCTCAGTCAACTGAGTGGCTGGGCTTGGCCACTGCTGGTCAGAAAGCAGGACCTCAGGGGCACAGGGCACAAGTCCTTTAGGAATATCAGACCCCAGGCAGACAGTCTCCCAAGCCTGGCAAAGATGGCAGTGCCCCAAAGTGGCACAGAAATAGCAGAGGACAAGCTCTGAAGGTACCATAAAGCCTGGGACAAAAGGTATCTTGCGGGTAACCGGTATCAACTGATGATGGTGGGAAAGTGTCCCCTTCATTTCCCCTTATCACCTGGATGCTGTCCGTGACCTTGGAATCTTTACGCAACACCAGTGAAGGTGGGTGGGGGGAAGAGAGGGAAGAAGAAAACAATAACGACAAGGAAAGCACCCCAATAATTATCGAAATGTACGTCTCCTCAGGCAAGGGGCAAAAAGAGGTTCAGGGTCATAGCTCAGTTCATTTAAGGAAAACGTAAGACTATGAAATATTGAACACACTGGGATTTTTTGATTAGATTCATGCAAAGTGATAAAGGCATTCAAGATCCCGGAGAAAGGAGAAGGTAAAAGTATGTGACTAACTCGGAAAAGAGAGAATTTAAAAATACGTGAAACACTTCTGTTCGTATCTGAAACCCTGGGTTAAATCCATTTCATCTGCCTTCACTAACCAAGGACGTTTCAAGACTAGCAGGTCCTCCAGCGGCGCAGAGCCTAGCCTACACAGCAAGACGTTTGCCCGAGCTGCTTTCCAAGGCCTTGGACCCTGCTGCGCTGAGTCCGGTCTGAGCCGGTTAAGACTGGGCAGGACCACCGGCCCTTAACTGGGCATGCGCGAGAGTCCGGGGACCTTTTGCAGGTGCGCAAGAGGCAGCCTAATGACGCCTGCGCAGAACACTGACGACCGCACCTCTCCCCACGCTGCCCACGCCTCCGACTGCGCTGTGTCTGTATTCCTTATCCCGTACATTCCCGAAGCCCCTTGCTTTTGGCAGGTGCATTTGAGATTTGTCCTTCCTTCCCATCGCTTGGCCGCCTTGCAAATAAACCCTCTCCTGGCTGCAAACCTCGGTGCCTCGGAGTTCTGGCTTGCTGTGCATCGGGCAAAACGAACCTGGTTCGGTAACAATCCTTGCACAGTGATGATGACCCTTCAGAGCGCGAGTCCTACTTTCCTGTGTGTGCTACTGGGATAAAGCTGTTGCTTGTCATTTATTTGAAATAAAATACTCGCTTCTTGAAATTACCATTTAATTGACAAACCTTAATTTTACCTAAGATAATTTTATAAATAATTTTATCTAGATGATTTGATCGTATTATCTTAACTTTACCATAAATAATTTTATCTAGATGATTTGATCGTATTATCTTAACTTTACCATCTAACTTGAATTAACCTGAGAAATTCCCTGTTCGTAAATCTTACTTAGTACCTGTGTCCCCTCCTCGAAGCCCCTTAAATAGGCAACTTTTCAGAACACCAGTTGTGCAAACCAAGACATATCTTTCATGGGTGTGGAAACTTAATTCTCAGTAATAAGCACCCTCTTCATTTCACGGGCTGTGTAAAAAGGTTAAAGATCTAGACCTTGTCTGTCAGCAATTTAGAATTACATTAGGAAAACGTGATTATTGGGAATGAGGAAGGAGATGGTTAGAAGGGATGAAAAAGGAAAGGGGAAGGAAGTAGCGAACAGAGCCAGTAAAGGTATTCTTAAAATAGAGTTTGGAAGAGGTAAAGAATGACACGCCAAATAGCTATCCTGAATATCTGGGGGCTAAGAAGGATTTTTGTAAGAAGGCATTTCAAGTTGGTGTCCAGAGATCTATCACACACGAGCGCAAGGTAATCCTAGCTAAACGTACACCCTCCTTCCTTGCAAGTGCCTTCAGCCAGTGCCGGGTGCCTAATTCTGAACTTCCTGACGAAATGTCAGGAATCGTGGATTAAAGCCCTGTGACAGTTCATGTGGAGTGTCCACCTGGCCAGGCTACGGTGCTCAGTCGCTTGGTCAAACACAAGCCTAGAAGTTGCTGTGAAGGTATTTTTCAGGTGGAACTGACATTTAAACCCGCCGACTTGGAGTGAAGCAGTTTACCCTCCATCATGTGAGGGAGGCCTTGTCCAATCAGTGAGAGGACTTAAGGGAAAAGACTGAGGTTCCGGAAGGGGAAGGAATTCTGCCTCCAAGCTGCCTTCAGACGAGAGACTGCAGTATCCCTGGGTCTCCAGCCTGCTGACCTACAGATTTCAAACTTGCCAGCCCCACAGTTGTGTGAGCCAATTCCTTAAGATAAATCTCTCTATATATCTATCTATCGATTATTCGATCCTATTATTGGCTCTGTTTCCCCAGAGAACCCTGGCTAATAATAACTGTTTCAGAGTTAAGCAACAGTGCAACATTTAAGGGCATTTCCTTCCTTATCAAAGACAGCCACCCTAAGGGAACTTGAATTTCCTTCGTGTTAAACTGCTCGCCTTGCCAACAGTGGCTATGTCTAATCTATGTAATTTTAAGTATGTGAACACTGATCAATTGATGCTAGCACAGAGACAATTTCCCAAAGCTAAAGTGTGAAGCTAAATGTTACCAGACACTGAGAGCTCACAGTAGAATATGGAAAGGACCTTTCCAAGTAAAGAGTTTCAAGTTAAGGATAAAGGTAGCAGAAGTAGCCTAACATTTTCCAAAACCCCTCCTTTTTTTTTTTTTGGCTGAGTGTTGGGAGGTAACTACAGTATAAAATACTGTAGTGGGAAAAGGTTTTTTTTCTCTTTCTTGCATTAGTGTTATTCACCTATTTCATTTTTAGAGAGAGTTTCGTGATCAGCCAAATATCTTGTGATCAATTAAATCTCCAAAGATTGTATGAGCAGGATTGTGCTTTGACTGCTTTATTTCAATTACCCAGGTCCCCAAATGTCCGTGGCTAATGAAAAGGGGATCTTGTTACCAGTCAAAGTTCCTATCTCAAGGAAATGAAAATGATTACTGGCTTGCATGCCTGTGGGTATTGCCCTAAAGTAAAGCCAAGAATTTCAATTCCAAGTGGTCAAGTTATTCTGTATGCTTCAAAGTTATGGTTTCTACATGGGATAAAAAAAAGGGGGCAATCCATCCAAGATTACAATTGCTAATCCCTAAATAAACAGTTCAAATAGATGCTATGGTACAGACTCAGAAGACCGAATGCATGGGAGGGTATCTTACGGTTTATTTGGGGTATGGAAGAAGGGTATGACTTATCTCAATGGATGAATGCAATCAACAAAACACAGAGATATGACCACAATTGGATCATGGATGATCAGGGACAAAGTCTACCAGTTTGACTTGAATAAGGAGAAATGGGAGAAAAGAACAGAAAAAAATGAAAATGTAGAGAATTTCAAATGCCCAATTTAGTACCATAGGCTTTATTTTGTACTGAAGGTTGTGATCAGTTCACTGGCATGTGATTGATAAACTGGACTTTTGTTGCCAGTTCTTCCTACTTGTAATGAAACTATGTGTCCACATCCCATTCCACATGGCTTTGCAGTGCCTGCCTCTCTTTCTTTGGGCTTGGCCACAGGACTTGACTTGACCAATGAAATATTAACTAATGGGAACCTACAGAGATGTTAAATACGCCTGCATGGGTCGGTTTGCTTATATATCTTTCCATAGCCATAAGAAGAACATACGCCAGGTAGCAGCTGATCCCAAGAGAAGGAGCTACATGGGACAGAACTGAATTCAATACAGGTGTGAAGTCAAGCATAGGCAATCCTAGCTGTGACCAGCAAAACCACCACCACCGACCCACAGACGTGTGAGTGAGAAACACATGTTTGTCAGTGTAAACCACTGAGGTTTGGGGCTGTTTGTTACACAGCATTACTACAGCAACAACTGTCTAATAAAAGTGAAAAGTGCAATTTTGGAAAAAAATCAGTCTATCAGTGAGGATGAGGAATAAACTGGAAACAAGAAGATAATTTAGAGACTCATTACAGACCCTCTAGAGATATTTTTACTCCTCTGACACAATAATCTCTAATGTTTAGGATGCAATGGTCCCACATGCCTGGCTTCCAGAGTCAGGAGACATGGAAGAAATGCCCTATCCCATCTACAGTGTGCAGGCAGTCTGAGCAAGGAATAAATCTTTGCTGTGAGAGGCCACTAAGATTTAGGGCTCACTTATTTCCTCAGCGTAACTCAGATAATCCTAATACAAGAAGGATGTTCCAGGATTAATTCAGCAGCTCTCTGATGTCATGGGCTTTTGTGCTTCCCCTCTTCCCAATTTTTTCTTCTTTTGCAAACAGTGATGTTTCCCCTTAAAGTTTCAAGGTGATTATAGCAGGTCCAGTTCAGGATTAAGTGACATGCCCACATCTGGGTTGTGAGAGAGGCTAGGAAAACAAGAATATTTGCCTTTTCAATACCTATACTGAACAACAGGCTCTGCCAGCCATGAAGAAGTTCAGAGGAACAGCTTTTGAGCAGGCAGCCAACAGGCCCTCTGAATGTTGGATGAGATACTACCTACATTTAAGATCTCATCCTATTATTTATTGAGCACTTCATCTATGTTGCTTTCTTTCCATAGCTTATAGACATCATGCCCCCCCCCCCCGCCAGCCCCCATTTTACAGATAAGACTGGATGGACTCAGGGAAGCTAATTAAGAATCACAAAGAAAAAGCAACATATCTAAGATGAGTCAGATAGAAGGTGATGGAATAAAGGTTTGAACCTATCAGGCCTGCCTATCCCTGAACCCTTTGATCCAAATGCCCTGCATGCTAAGATTTCTGCCCTCATCATTCTTCAGTACTTCCAGACAGCCACTGATTCTGCTGCGTGATTCCTCTGTACTACAAAAGAGGCGCGGGGCACAGACACAACAACAAAGTCCCTCCCTGGGGGTCTGAACTAGCCAAAAAGGAAAAAAAAAAGACAGATGATGATTTTTTTTTTTTTAATGCCAAAGCCGGCTCCAGTGAAGCAAGTGCCTGCTGTCCCATGACTTATTACAGTAAGCGATGTTCGGATTCTGCTGGGCTCCCGAGTCAGCATGCCAGGTCTGTTTGTAATTTCGCAGCTCATAGCATGCCTGTCAGAGGCTTTCCATTCATGTTCACTGACGATCCTCCGGCCTTTTGAAGGCTTTGCGGCTCTCAGAGCCAAGACCCCAGGCTCCAGATTCTCAGAGGTTGGCAGCCCTTATCATTGCGTTGTCCATATCCCTGGCTCTCCCTTTGCTTTCTCCAAAGAAAGGGCATCTTGCTACAACTCAAAAAGCAGCCAATGCTGCAACTGGCCAGGAAGTTGGGCAGTTAAGTCTCTGGTGTCGCTCATCCCCGGAGCATTATTTCCCCCTTAATCACCAGCGTCCTGGACTCTTGCTCTCTCGGGACAGCGGTCTGTCTTGATCTCTCTGGGAGAGGCAACAGAACGGCTGTGGTAGAATTTGATGCTGTGTGCAGGGAGGGCACTGCACTCTTTCTTCAGATTCCCAAATGGCTGCACTCCCTCCTGGGTGGCCTTCCACGCAGACCAGAGCAGTCCCTCTTCCCAGAAAGGAGGCCGAGCTTCCCCTCTGTGGCATCTTGGGGGAAGTGACATCTTTTTGCTGCAGGATCATCTTATATTTTTCCACTTTGGAAGGTGGTTCCCAGAGAAGGAGACCAGGCTTTTTTCTGGAAATGCTGATACTATTACTGCCAAGTCAATGGACTGTTCACCCGCTTGCATTCTTCTCTCTCAATGAGATTTTTTTAAAGGGAGAATTAGGAGATCTCAGATGGAAGGCAGCAACAAGAGGTGTGTGCCTGTGTGGGGCAGAATTCTAAGACTGACTCTCAATGACTCTCACTGGTGTAGGACCCCCTCTCCTTTGACTGTGGCTGGGACTTGTGCATATCATGAGGTATTATGATGATGTTAGGTTATGTGTCCAGAGAGAGATTACCCAGGTGCGTCTAAACTCATCACACGTGCCGCTGAAAGGCAGCCAGGTTTCTCTTGCTGAGAGCAGAAGTCGAAGAGATGCAAAGCTTGAGGCGGGTTCTACATGAGGGATCCCATGACCAGCCTTGAAGAGGTGATGTTGCGAAGGGTTCTGTGAGAAAGCCCGCGGCAAGAAGCTGCAAGAAACCTCCAGGAGCTGGAAAAGGCCCCCAGCTGAGAGCCAGCAAGGAAATGGAGACCCTAGTCTTCCAGCAGCAAGGAAGTGGATTCTGCCAGTAACCTGAGGGAGCCTGAAAATGGATTCTTCCCTCGAGCCTCCAGATAAAAGCCCAGCCTTGGGTTCCGTCTTACGAGACTCTGAGCACAGAACCCAGCCAAGTGCACCCAACCTTCTGACGTACAAAACTGTGGGATGAGAGATGGATGTTGTTTCACGCTGCGAAGTTGCAGTAAATTGTTGGGAGGCCATACAGTACTAATCCAACCTGTGTACCCACTCCCGACAAACCGCACCTTTCCACTGGCGCCAAATTGCAATGCAGTGACTACGGGCTCTAGGACATGTAGGTTTTGCTCATCACATTATCTCCAGGATCTGTTATCCAGAGGAGGGATGAAATAACTATTTGTTGGCCAAATGAATGAAGCAAGGCATAAAAGCACAGGCTTTAGAGTCAGAGAGACCTGAGTCCAAACTCCAGCTTCATCACCTAATAGCACCATAACCTTGAGTGAGTCATTTAAGCTCTGCGAGCTTTAACGGGTATCCCATTTGCAAAGGGGGGGACAAGAATGAGACCTGACCCACCCAAGTAGCATCACTGTAGGACACAGCTGACCACCTGCTCCTTTTTGAAGCCCTCAAGAGTATCTGACCACACTGGACTCTCCTGATTTCCCACCTACATCTCAAGCCATCTCTTCTCGGACTCCTGCTGGAGATCTTGTCTCCCCATCTATTCCTTAAATGTTGGAGTTCTTCGGGGTTTGGTCCAGGTATCTCCTCTTATCTACCTCTTTCCCTTCTTATGAAGGTATTGCATCAATTTCCATGGCTTCAAATACCATACACTTATTACCTTTATCAAGATCATCTACATCAGCTCTCTCTTCAGTGGCCCAAGTTCCAAACCCATATGTCTAGCTACCCGAGAGTTCTCTTTGTGTCTTTTTGGTGTCTCAACTTTAAAAAGACCCATTTTGAATTCATGTCCTTTCCTCCCCCCCAGATTACTCCTCCTCAATGTTTTCAATCCCCATAAATGGCTCTACCGGTCCCTCCTACTTGGGAACCTGGGAGGCATCCTTGAAAACTTCCTCTTCCTCACTCATTCACATTCAGTCCAACACCAAGGCTTACAACTGTGCCCTTTAAAGATGTCCCTCATCCATCCCCTTCTCTCCACCTCCACTGCTACCATTACCCCAATTCAAGTCACCGTGTTTTGCATGGATTACAAGAAGAGCATTAAAACTATATCCCACATTGACTCTTGTTTCTCTAAAATGCTCTCCCCGTGCTATGTCATTGTGATCGTTATAAAAGGCAAATTTAAGCATATCGTGCTCAAATTAAAATTGTTTTACCTTACATTACCCTTAGGATAAATTATTGATAAAATTAATAACTATTAATAAAAGTTAATAATGAAAGAGCAATGGTCAATGATTCTTTTTTAATTTCAACATTAAAAGACTATTTGGGGTGCCTGCACGGCCCATACCCTCTTACTTGGAAGTGCCTCTACAGCCTTTGCTGAAGAAGTAGCTTCCCTTTTCTATCTGGCCAGAACTAACTAGATAAGAGGTAGAGACAGAGAGACAGAGAGAGACAGAGACAGAGATGCCTGACATCTTAATAGTTCCCATGGGGGCAGTAGTAATTCCCACAGTTGGGTTTCATGAAATTCTCTTGGTTCCCTATAATAAATTTCCTTTTGGTTAACATGGGTTTGTTTTTCTTGTAACCAAATAGCCCCTAAACAGAAATAAAATTAGCCTTTTGCCTTTCCTTCTCAACATAACCCCAAGCTTGCATCCAAGTTGTAATTTGCAAAGTCATCATATTTGAAAGCTCTAGTAGATTTCCCAAGTCAAGGGGTTCATTTGCTGAGTTCTTCACAAGCAAGCAATCCCTTGCCAAGAGAAATAAAAACTTCCCAGTTAAAGGATATATTTTTAACTTTTTATTTGGAAATAACTTCAAGTTTACAGATGAATTGTGGAAAAAAACATGATATGAAAAATACTCATATACCCTTTACTCAGATTCACCTATTTTTAACATTTTACCCCAACTGTTCTATCATTGGTTCTTTTTATCTAAATATATAGCTATCTAGATGTATCTATTTTTTTGAACTATTTGATGGTAAATTAAATATTAAATATACCATGGCCTTGACCCATAAAAAACTCAATGTGTATTTCCTGAGAATGAGAATATCCTGCTACATCACCAAAGTACAGTTGCCAATCCTGACAAATTTAGTATCAGCAAATGTTTTTATCTAATCTGCAATTTGTATTCCAATTTTGTCACTTGGCCTAACAGAGTCATATGAAGCATTGCCCTACCCCCACTCCAGAACAGGACCAAAGCTTTCTAGGGTCAGCTATTGCATTGATTTGTCAGGTCTCTGACCTCTTTTCCTCTGAAACATTTCCACAGCCTTTCTCTACCTTTCATGATATTGACACTGGGGAAAAATATAGCCCCTCTTTTACTTAATGGAAAGTTTCCCCTTTGGGACTTGTCTGATTCTTTCCTCCTGATTATATTGAGTTTATGCATTCTCAGCTGGAACACTGCCTAGGTGATGTGATGGCCTCCTGGGAGCGTCACACCTGGAAGCACACAATGTCTACCTGTTCTTCACGGGTGATGGCAACTTTGATCAAGGTACAAAGTATGATCTGATTCTTCACTGCAGAGATACGAAATTATTTGTCTCCCTTACAACAGAGAAGAAATCTGTGGGAAGACACTTTAAATCCATACCAACATCCTGTTCCTCATCAAAATGTCTTCCTGTGTTTAGAATCCATTGACGATTCTTGCTTGATTTGCAAAGAGGGTTTTAATGATGGTCGGAATTGCATCTTGCCACAATGGTTGCAAAATGATAGTTTTCCAAGTCCACGGTTCCCCTGCATTTACCAGGAGACCCTCGGCCTTCAGCTATTAGCAAGAGCCCTCCTTTCTCTCCATTTATCTATTTAGTTTTGGTATGAACTCATAAGTTCCCATTTTTTTTCAATGGTTTATAACTCATTATTGTTTAATTCATTCATTATTGTTTACTTAATAATCATATAACTTAATTATTTTAATGTTCAAATTGTCCTAGATTTGGCTAGTAGTAGCCTTGTGACAGGCCAGTGTGTGTGTGTATGTATATCTATATAGATATATAGACATATATAGATACACATGTAGATATAGATACATATACATAGCTATACATATATATAGCTGTATATACGTACATAGGGGTGTGTGTGTGTGTATGTGTATATGTATGTGTGTGTGTGTATATATATATATATATATTGCTTCCTTACTTTATGTTTCAGGCTCATCTTGTACTTACCCTGCCCCAGACCTGGAATCAGCCATTTCTCTTAATTATATTATAAAATTGAAATAATGTACATTAGATTTTCTTCGAATGAGGCACATGTGTGCCTGTCTCACCCTTTGGTGTCAGAAAATTTTAGGCATACATAAGAGCAAGACAAAGAAATTTCAGTGGAAAATTCTTCTAATGGCTTATTTCCCCCTTGGTTCCTTGGATATGAAGGTAGACTGCAATATGGGTTGAATTCTACTTATTGAAAATCAATGTATTATTATCCTAATCTGCCGAGAGCCGATGCTTGGCCCACTTCCTCAGATTTTACTGTGAGTTACAATGCTGGTGATCAACTAATCCAATGCATTGCTCAGATCTTCCAGTTCACTAAGACCAAATACGATTGCTCTTTAAAAAACGCAAACTTGTTGGAATCCATTCCTTCATCTACAAGTAAAATGATTTTGACTAATTTCACACAAAAATATTGCCATGTGTGGGCTCCATAAATCTGTCTTATTTTGTTACTTGCTGCTCTCTCCAGCTGCTATGAGTTTAGCAGAAAATTGCCAAATCAAAAAATAAGCTGTCATGTGTGGTAATATCCTCTTTGTGGGCATTTTTAATTTTTGTCATTATATATCTTGTGCTTAGAAATATATTGTTTTAAAATACATTAAACACATCTGAGCCTATGCTCCAGAAACAATTATTGCTACTTTTAAAAACGGAATTGAGAATTCAGGGGATGGGATGTTAGAAATTGAACTTTTTCTTAGGAGATTTTCTGTGACAAGTGTTAGCATCTCATCTAATTACATTTGTTAGATTACCACTCATCTTTAGGAACAAAATGTTAATGAAAACTCAAAACACTGAAATGACAAAGAATGGGGTTTTTTTCCTGGCCTTTACATTCATGCTGAATGGAATTTCAATTCTTTGAAAGACAGGCCGTTAGGTTGTTGTGACAGGTTTTTGTGGGAAAGTTGGTCCCTAGGCACCTCCAACATAGTCCAGACTATTGTTCATTTTATTAAATTTCAAAACTCAGAAGAGGTGAAATAGGGGGAGACTCTTTCGAGTAACAGGTTTTTGAAATATAATTCACATACCATAAAGTGTACTCTTTTAATGTGGATAATCCAATGGTTTTTAGTACAGTCACAACACTGTGCATTGGTCCCCACCATCTAATTGCAGAACACTTTCCTCACCCCAAAAAGAAGCCCCACAGCCATTAACAGTCGCCCCCCACTCCTCCCTCCCCTCAGCCCCAGCCACCACAGATCTCCTTTTCTCTCTGCGGATTTGCCTATTCTGGACATTTCATGTAAATGGAATTACACAATATGCAGTGTTTTGTGTCTGGCTCCTTTCATTTAGCGTAATGTTTTTGAGGTTCCTTGGTGCAGCATACATCAATGCGTGATCCCTTTTCATGGCCAAATAATATTCCAGTGTTTATATACATTATAAAACATTTTGTTTATCCATTCATCAGTTGACAGATATTTGGATTGTTTTCACATTTTGGCAATTATGAATAATGTGGCCGTGAGTATTTGTGTACACATTTTTGTGCAGATATGTTTTCCATTCTCTTGGGTATATACCCAGGAGCAGAACTGCCAGATTGTACGTTAACTCTGCGTTTAACTTTTTGAGGAACTGCCAAACTGTTTACCAAAATAGCTATACCATTTTAGATTCACATAATCAAGGTATAAGCATCCAATTTCTCCACATATTCACGGATACGTCTTATTGTCTGTCTTTTTCTTTATAGCCATCCTAGTAAGTGTGAAATGGTATTGCATTGTGGTTCTGATTTGCATGTCCCTGATGACTAATGATGTTCAGGATCTTTTCATGTGTTTATTGACCTTTCCTGCATCTTCTTTATTATCTACTCAAATCCTGTGCCTGTATTTAAGTTGGGTTGTCTTTTTTTTATTGAGTTGTTTGAAGTGTCCCTTATATATTTTTATGCAAAGAGTCCTTTATGTATCAGATCAGTCCCTTATCTGATATATGAATTGCAAATATTTTCTCCCTATCTGTGGGCTTTTTCACTGCTGATATCCTTTGCAGAACAGAAGTTTTTAATTTTGATGAAGTCAAATTTATTTATTTTTCTTTTGTTCCTTGTGTTTTGGTGCCATGTCTAAGAAAGCATGACCTAATTCAAGGTCACAAAAATTTACTCCTATGTTTTCTTCTAAGAGTTGTATAGTATTAGCTCTTGTATTTAGGCCTTGATCCATTTGAGTTAATTTTTGCATATGGTATGAGATAGGGATCCAACTTCACTCTTTTGCGTGTGGATGTCCAGTGGTCCCAGCGCCATTTGTTGAAGAGATTATTCTTTTACCATTTCATTGTCTCTGATGCCCTTGTGAGAAGGCAGACTCTTGACTCAACTTTTTCTCCCACAAAGATGTAGAAGACCTTTAAAATTTTCTTTAATCCACAGTAACAATGTTCTGGGTTTTAGAGGATAAAAATGGTATTTTCTTTTCCATTAACAAGATTGGATCCTTCTTTATTGAATACCTGCAATAGAACATCAATGTGTATAGGACCTTACCTCAACCACTGCTCTTCTTTGACCACTGAGCACCGTGAAAAAAAAAAAAAGTTGTCCAGCCATAGAATGTGTGTTTCAAAGCTTAACTGAGGCTCCAGAAACACAAGAAATGCCTTCATTATTGAATCATTTCACAGGATTTGGGAAAAGCGAACGGTCACTGAAGAACTATAAGAGTTCAAATCTATGATCAAATGTTCAGATGAGCATGATATACTGAAAGGTTCTACCTTAACCAACACTCTAATTGAGAGAGGGTCAGGAAAGGTTGCAGGTAACTTCTTTCCAGAAATTTGGTTGCAGAAGGTGTGTCAGAAAGATAAAGCTGAGTCTGAATAAATCATTTGATTTCCTTACATTTACATCCAAGTGATTCATAACCTATTCCTCTTTTATCTCGTGCTCAGCTCTGCACATTCACAGGCAGCTTCAGCTCTACTTCCTTCTTCGGACGAGAGCATCTATCCCAGCAGATCCCTTTGTAGTAGGCTGCTTCTAAAACAGCCACCGTTGTCCCGCCTCCTGGTTCAGTCTCTTGTGTAAATTCCGTCCCCACATCGTGGGTGGGCTGGTCCTAGTGACTTGACTCTAAATAAAAAGTGATGGGATATGACTTCTGAAATTAAGTTAGAAAAGACCATGACTTCCATTTTGCTGGCATTCTCTGGCTCTTCCCCATTTGCTCATTTTGATAACGCCAGTTAACACAGGCTAAGCCTTCTGGAAAGGCTAAGTGTTAAGGAACTGAGGCCATTAGCCCTACAACTTCCCAGGAGCGGAATTCTCCTGACAGCATCGTCTTGAGCTTGGAAGCCGATCCACCCTCCTTAAGCCTTAAGATGCATGCAGCCCAGGCTGACACCTTGGTTGAAGCCTTGTGAGAATCCATGAGCTGGAGGACCCAGCAAAGCCATGCCCAGATTCCACATAAACTGTGTGATAATATATGTTCTTGTTTTAAGTAACTACATTTTGGGGTGATTTGTTACACAGCAAAAGATAGTTAACACGTAGCATAACTTGGTTTTCTATGGTTTTGTATTTTGTGCCATACTTTCTTAAAAAACTGAAAGTAAAGTCAAAGAAATCTTTCCTAAATCCTGGGTTTTCAAATCCATTCTTGCAGCTGTATCTTTCCATTCTCTCATCCCTATTCAATTACTGGACCAAACTAGCCCTACTCACTACCTCATGGTCTCATTTTCACTGCATAATCTAGGAGCTCATTGTCTTACCACTAAATTGTAACCGTTTATTCACAAACTCCTTTAACTTCTTAGTGTTAACTCAAACCAGGCTTTTTCAAAAACCGCATCAAAGCTCTCTTCAATGGAGGAAACTCCTGCTCACCTCCCCCAGCCCACCCCAGCATCCTGCTCCGTTTCTGCCATTTACTAGTAATGGGACGTTGGGCAAGTTATAGAACCCCTCAAAGCCTCAGTCTCTTCATCTCTTAAGTAGGAATAAAACCTACTTCATAAGATGGTTGGCGAATCGGTGGAACGACGTGGGCAACAGTGCCTGACGGTGCTTATCCCTCACCACGGAGTCAGCTGACACTGGTTTTCACTTCCCGACACCCAGTCCTCATTCTCCTAAGCAATAGTTTCTTATTGAACATTTCTACGGTCCTGTTTGGGAACCACGTCCTGGTGACACAAAGATGCATGAGTCTTCGAGGCACTCACAAATCTGCCAGAGGAGATAGTATTCATCACACGCTGATTCTCATTGTTATTTGGCCCGTGATAAATGCACATACTCCGGGAACACAGAACAGGGGTACTTCATTATCCTGACACTTCATCTTCGGTAATGACCTCGGCCTCTTTCTTTCCTTTGTGCTGGAGTCTACAGAATCCTAAGACACCCTCTACCCCTCACCCTCCAACTTCCAGTCAGAGTTTTTCTTTCCACTCATCTCTGTCCATCACTCCCTAATTCAGTAGGCTACCATATTCATGCTACTTTTAGTACCTTTCTCTCACAATACCTAAACACTTTTCGAATTTAATGACAAGCCCGCTTTTGTTATCCATTAGTATGGCTTATCTTCACTCCTTTCCCTTAGATCTCATCTTCACTCAAAAGTACTTCTTCTTTTCCACTTGCTGTTTCTTCCCTCAGACACTTTTCTTTCCCTGGTGCTTGGCAAACTCCTACTCATGCTGCCCTCCACCCTCTGACTCTAGCTAATCGCCAAATCCGTCATTGTTTTCCTACAGACACGTGATACCTCAGGTACGTGGCGCCACTCACTGTTCCCAGGCACAACACACAGCATCCTGCTTCTGACTTTGTGCTCATTTCTTTGCTCCATGAGGGATACGCTCTCCTCTCAGCCAGCATCAAGCCAATAGACTATTAATCCCCCTGCAAGGTCCATTACCAAGGCCAATAACATTTTTCTTGTTCTAAATGTGTGTGCTCTTTCCTTCCCTTTAACTTCCAAGAAGGTTATACCTCTCTTGTAATACTTAAACTACACTCTTGAGTCTCATGTGGTAACGTTATAGTTTCATGTTTGTGGTCTAAGGTCTACCTCCTAATGCTTGAAAGTCAAAATGGTGTCTGTGGCAGCATGAGAATGCCTGTCATAGGTCTGCAGCTACAGGGAAGATAACTGAACAAGGGCCCCGTTTGCTGAGCTCAGAAATCCAGTGCCACGTGTCTGCCAACGCTCTATACCTCCCACAGGCTGCCGCTACTGACCAGTAACTGAATGTGACGGATACTCAGGCAAAGCCCTTCTTTGGAGACAGGGGGTCCTCCGATGGCCAGCTTTGGCTTGAGGACACCCCCGCAGTGCTACTGAACTTCCACTGGACTGCAGGGCATCCTAGGATGTCTGCTCTCCATTCGGGGTCAGACTGGCTTCATGGGCTAAAGGTTCTCCCAGTTCCCCCCACGCCCCTCCCTATTTCCCCTTCTATGGCAGATCCCCAGATGTTATCAGATGTTTCCCTGCATGTTTAATCCCATCTTGGCATCTACTTCCCAGACGACCTGGAATAACAAGAATGGTGCCAGGGCTGATCCACAGAAACAGGCGATGAGATGAGGATTTGGACTGGCCAACCCGCCACCCAGCAGAAGAAGAGGACAGCCAGCCCCCTGGTTGGGGAGGAGGGGCATGGGTAGTCCCTGGCACAAGGCAGCCCATCATTGTTTTAAGAAGAGCTAGCATCTTCCACTACGGTTGTCCCTCTCCCGTAAAACAGCAGGTGTCTGTGGTAGACAAAGTAACAACCCTCCAAAGATATCTCTATCCTAATCCTTGGAGCCTGTGAATATATTACTTCACATGGCAGGAGGGACTTTTTTAACGTGATTAAACTTGAATCGTGAGATGCAGTGATGATCCTGGATTATCTGGGTGGGCTCAGTGTAATCACAAGGGTCCTTAGAAGGGGGGGCAGGGGTAGTGTCAGCGAAGGAGGTGTGACAATGACAGCAGAAGTCAGAGAAAGAACAAGAGAAAGAGAGAAAATGAGAGACAGACAGAGACAGAGCAGCATCTGAAGATGCGGCAGGCCTTGAAGATGGAGGAAGCGGCCATCAGCCAAGGATGCAACTGGCCTCTAAATGCTGTAAAAGGCAAGGAAACGACTTCTCTTCCACTGACACCTTGATTTTAGGACTTCTGACCTTTATAACTGCAACATAATAAACTTGTATTGTTTTCCGTCGCTAAGTTGGTAGCAATTTGTCACAGCAGAGTCATAGGAGACTAATATATTACCCCCACCGCCCCACGAACTGCCCAAGAGTTAAGTAAGAAGAGTTACATCTCAACAGAGCCTGCTGGGTCTGGTCAGGATGGAGAGAAGCTACAGACCTAAAGAACTGGCAGGAGGCGGGGGTTCTCCTGCGATGACATTTTGAGGGCGCTTGATCGAGGGGGCTGGAAAGTCAAGCTGGATAAGCGAGACTTTATTGAATGAGGAGTATTTTACTTAATGCCATTCAACATTCTAGCAAAGAATCCAGGGAACTGGACAAACGTGTCGCTGGCATGGCTCTTAGAAGCCTGGGAATAAAGACAATGGGCAGCTCTCGGCAATGTAGAAATACCTGAGTTGCCTGGGCAGGGGGTAGAAGAATAAAGAAAGAAGCTCAGCTTCTCTCAGCCCCTCAGGGCATGGCCATGCTGGAATGGAGAAATAATGTGAGTCCAGAAGACCCATTCAGAGGAGCAAGTTCCATGGGAGACCCAGAGAACAGGCACCTTTCACCAAGGCCAGGAGGAATGCACTGGGGACAAGGGACCAGTGTCACTAAGAAGTTCAGAGGTGGCTTCATCTGCAGGCCACGAGTGACCGGAGGACAGGTGGTCACAGAGTCAGGCTCTACAGCATCTATGGGGACAATGGGGCATGAAGCTAACCATGTCAGCACGTGCCATGGCAAGACGGACAGTCTGATCCACAGCTTCAAGAAAGGGGCTTCAAGAAAGGTGACTCGATCTGTAAATAAGAAACGTAATGAGAAAAACTCCCAATTTTACCAGTTCTTAAGTAATTCATTGCTCTAGTTCACTTCATTAAAGTCTCCTTCAAACATTCTAGAGCCATGATGGGGTTCAGAAATGTTTGTGAAACAAAATTCTAGAACCACAAATAAAACTTTAAATGGTCTCTTTAAATAGAAAATAACAGGGACTTCCCTGGTGGCACAGTGGTTAAGAATCCACCTGCCAATGCAAGGGACACGGGTTCGATCCCTGGTCCGGGAAGATTCCACATGCCGCGGAGCAGCTAAGCCCGTGCACCACAACTACTGAGCCTGCGCTCTAGAGCCCGCGAGCCACAACTACTGAGCCCGCCTGCCACAATTACTGAGCCCGCACGCCTAGAGCCCGTGCTCCACAACAAGAGAAGCCATCGCAATGAGAAGCCCGCGCACCGCAACGAAGAGTAGCCCCCACTCACCGCAACTTGAGAAAGCCCGTGCGCAGCAACGAAGACCCAATGCGGCCAAAAATAAATAAATAAATAAATAAATAATGTTTTAAAAAAAGAAAATAATATATCTGCAAAAACAAATTAATTTATGGTTACCAAAGGGAAAAGGTCGGGGTGGGGGAAGGGATAAATGAGGAGTTTGGGATTAACATGTACAAACTACTATACATAAAATAAATAACCAACAAGGACCTACTGTATAGCACAGGGAACTCTACTCAATATTCTGTAATAACCTATACGGGAAAAGAATTTTAAAAGAATGGATATATGTATATGTATAACCGAAACACTTAGCTGTACACCTGAAACTAACACAACACTGTAAATTAGCTATACTCCAATATAAAATAAAAAATTAAATTAAAAAGAAGAAAATAACATATCTGAAAAGATTTCATGTAACCTTGCACTCTCATTAGCCTTTTCTTTGCTAGGCATTATGTGTTTAAGTAACAAACAACAGAGCATGCTTTAATTAATCTTTGGCAGTCAAATATGATGCTTTGTAGCCATACTATAGCCAATATGTACAAATTCTTGGCAGTTCCATACTACGTAACCACCACACTTGGGCTTGACATGTCATATGTCATCGAAGCAGATGCCCACCTTCCACAGACACCTCATCACAAGAGGCTGGTAAGACAGACACTGCATCTTGTCCAGGGGAACCAGGGTGGAACAGAAACAGGATGGGTTTCCCAGCCCCACAACAGGAGATCTTAATGTCAATTCTGGCGCTTCTTAGTTTTCTCACAGTCAACATATATGTATAGTTTCTCATCTACAAATAAGAGAGAAATGCAGGTTTCTTGTGAGCAACTTATGAGATAATGTCAACCAAAAGCTAGTCCAGCAAATGCTAGTTCTGCTCCAACCTCCGCCCTCTCTCCTTGAGTTTTCTTCCCATGTCCATCTCCACGCCCGTCAGTATTCCAGGCTTACTGTGAGGGACCACGAGGAAATGGACCGGCAGAGACCCAGAAGAAGCAAAGCCACCTCAACCTCCCCAATCCTTCCAAGTCATTTCCATCCACTTTGGTCGGAAAAGCCTGCAGAAAACAAAAACAGCAAGCAAACAACAACAACAAAAAACCCGACCTCCCTACTCTATTGCCGAAAGTTTTATTTTTAAAGTGAGAGAGGGACATACCCTGGTACCCCTGAAAGGAGCCGAAGGTCACCTTGGAAATCACCTATGAAACTCCTAAATGTTCATTTCTGAAGCCGATTTTAAACAATTCAGAGGGCAGTCGATACGGCTTTATTCCTGCTTTGCCAACTGCACTTCTAATATCTAACCATGAGCATCTGTCTTGGTCTTTCTCATTTCAATCTCTAATGTTGCTTTCTGACCATCTATACCATGCCCTCTCACAACAGTCAATAATAAGAAAAAAAAAATCCATTTACAGTAGTTTCCGTCTGCGTGTCGGTGCGCTAACAAGCAACCTCAGGATCAAGCAGAAGCAGCAGAATGGAACTCCAGTCAGGCGGATGCCCCTAAAAATGTCCTCACCCACACGAGCCCGGGGCAAGCTCGCTCAGACAACCCTCCACCCAGAGAACGCTCCGGAAGTTCTGCAGCGGGTCTCCCTCGGCAACATCTGCCTCGGATTGCTAAAAACAACAATGCATGAGTGGGAAACAGAGTGAATGGGGGAGGTGATGGGCAGCGCAAGGCATTGTCTTGGTCAAGGAATAGTCTGTAAGGGTCTATGATTATCTTCCCCCCTCGTCACAAGCATTTTCCTCACATGAATTTTTTGGTAAAATACAGGGGAAAAAAATCCATTAGTCAACTTGTGGCTATTGAGTAACGGTATTATGGTTCTAGGCAGAAAAATCACGTTGCTACAAGTCAGTGTTTCTCCACAGGTAGCACCCCCTGCTCAGATGCCTCTAGATATCTGGCAAAGTCTGGAGGCACATTTTTGCAGGGAGGGGGTGGTCTACTGGCATCTAGTGGCAACGGCCAGCGATGCTACCAAACACCTTACAGTGCACAGGAAAACTCCCACAAAAAAGAATGACCCAGCCCCAAAATGTCAATACTACTGACACTGACAAACTCCGGTCATTCCGTACTTTGGCTATAAACTCATTTATGCTGCAAAGGAAAAAAAAGGCCATCATATGATATCAAAAGAGGAGATCCAATAGGAAACTCACAGAGACATGTCCTTTGTCACAGAACAAAACTTATGAGATTGGAATGGGGAGGAAAAAAAGCCCTTGAAACACAAAAAGAGAACTTGCTTTAATATCAGGTGCATTTTAAATGAGTTGTTAAAGCTATTTCAATTGGTACAGACACTATGGAGCACGGTATGGAGGTTCCTTAAAAAACAGAGCTACCATATGATCCAGCAGTCCCACTCCTGGGCGTACAGCCTGAGAAAACCGTAATTCAAAAAGATGCATGTACCCCAATATTCACTGCAGCTCTATTTACAATAGCCAGGACATGGAAGCAACCTAAATGTCCATCAACAGATGAATGGATAAAGAAGACGTGGTATATTTATACAATGGAATATTACTCAGCCATTAAAAAGAATGAAATAATGCCATTTGCAGCAACGTGGATGCAGCTAGAGATTATCATACTAAGTGAAGTAAGTCAGAAAGAGAAAGACAAATATATCGCTTATATGTGGAAGCTAAAAAAAAAGATACAAATGAACTTATTTACAAAACAGAAATAGACCCACAGACATAGAAAACAAACTTATGGTTACCAAAGTGGGAAAGGGTGGGGGAGGGACAAATAAGGAGGTTGGGATGAACATATACACACTACTGTATATAAAACAGATAACCAACAAGGACCTACTGTATAGCACAGGGAAATGTACTCAATATTTTGTAATAACCTATAAGGGAAAATAATCTGAAAAACTATATATATATCTCAATCACTTTGATGTACACCCAAAACTAACACAACATTGTATATCAACTATACTTCAATTTTTAAAAATTAAATTAAATTAAAATAAATGCATGAAAGATACTGGGAATTCAGGGGGGAACAAAGGTAGCATAACAGTGCCCTGAACTTGCCAAGTGTGCCATTGTGACTATGACCTCATGGGCTTATGACATTACTCTAGGACCCAGAAGTAGGTTTATTTAATCCCTAACTTCCTTTGAGCCCTTGCAACAGATGAGACCTATGGGCCAAATCCTGCCCACAGAAAGCCAATGAGCGTTGCACACAGTTGTTCAAGAATACAACTTGGCTTTGTGGTTTCTTGTGTGGCATTTGGCTAGCTTAACTAGACGAGAGATGGAACACAGCTAGATTCTGAGGCAGATGGCTGACAGGCGGTGTGCTATAGCATCTCCTTCCAAATGTGTAGTTATCTACTTATAGGTACACAGCATGGATGAATATATCATTATTACCCAACCCCATAGCTTCTAATACAGTTCTGCATACAGCTGGTGCTCAATACCATTGATTTACTATTTGATAAACAGTCTCACATTCAGTCCAAGGTGACAGAGATCCTCGTATCTTTGGAAAGTGGAAGCAGATACAGAAAAGGTACTTAGCTAAGGCACACTTGCTATATGCCAACCTCTGCACTAGGTGCCAGAAATACAGTGATAAACAAGATGAATGAGTTAGTTGCCCACCATTTTTGAGCTTATTTTCTTTTCTGTGAGTTTACTGTGGCCTTTTCTAACGAGATAAGGCTAAAATCCATTTCTATGGCAGGAGGAAAGTTGAAATTCTCAACTCCTTTCTTCTTCCGTGAAGTCCTCCATCACTACCATACCTACGAGGTTGGCACAAGAATGTGTGCATTGGTGAGGCGGGGGAGGGGGAATGATGTCAGAAGGGTGAAGGGGAATGGTGTACATTTTTAGGAGAAGAAACTCTGTTCAATGTGCTCCTTTTATGGAGGGAGCGCGAGGAGAAGAGGAGGCCGTGAGCAGGAGTAGAAATACTAACCTGAGCCAAAGCTACTCGTGTTGGAACAGAGACTCCAGCACCTCTGGGACCAATAAGATAAATAAATAAATAAATAAAGTTTATGACCCTTCTGCCAGCCACTAGGCCTATTTCCACTTGGGGATTAATTAGGATCAGCATTGTACCAGTGAATATGTGCCACAAAAAAAGGAAGGAAGGAAGGAAGGAAGGAAGGAAGGAAGGAAGGAAGGAAGGAAGGAAGGAAGGGAGGAAGGGAGGAAGGAAGGAAGATCAACAGCATGCTCTGCTTTTTCTTGTGCAATAAACCCCTCACGATTACAGATGCGTGTATACTACGGCCAGTATCTTCCGGTACAGCTGGAACTATTAACACAAAGCATATTCTTGATGACTTTTTCAATTTAATGCAACTATACTACTGTTAATAAATGGAACTTATTAAATGTGATTTGATACTTATCTATGAAACACTTTCCATTAAGCATTCACAAGGTAGAATACTTTATCATATTTGGAAGATTAACATCTCCTGTGCCTAAAGCTAAGCGACTCTGCAGAAGGTGGTGTGGCCAGCCGATGTGACTAGAAAGTGATAAAAAGGCTGCTTTTGGTAAATCTGCCTCCTTGGCGCAGTGCGTTTCATGTTCTTGTCCGCTCTACAGAACTTCGAAGGCTCGATCGACATTCCTGTGCTCTCAGCTATGACTTTGGTCTTTCCATCAAAGCAGTTTTATTTCCTGACAGGCACTATAGCTTATGAAAGTCAGTGCTATTGGGAAGACATTCCAAATGCACAGGTTATGTGGCTCGTGGAAAACAGGCATTAACGGAAAAGAGACTGAAACCAAGTTCTCTTCCGATTGCTATTTCAGAACTTCTGCCTTTCCTGTGGAGCTCCTAGTCAGTGTTGATGGCGAAACCAAAAAGACCAAACAGAGTATCAGAATTGCAAATGACCAGGAGAAGTCCATTTAGAAAACAGGTAAATGCAATCGTGCTTTCTGTGTCTTCTTTTTTAAGTCAGAAGGAAGGGGTCATGTTCAAGAGTGAGTAATGTTGCAGAGTGGGAGAGCAATGCAGTGGAATGTCTCTATTTCTCTTTTGTTCCAAGTCGGGCTCCGTGTAGCTCGTAACAGACTGCTTAGAAGGGTTTCACAGTTGTGCCCCTTGGACACAGGGTGTGTTTTGACACGTAGAAGTGTGTCTTGTGCAGCCCGTGGCAGCCAGCGCCACCTAGCTTCAACATTTCCTCAACTCGACAAATTTCCCAATTGTTCTGTGAGTCTTCCAGGAGCACTGATGTAAGACTCCCAGATTTTGAATGATGGAAGTCGGGAAGGAAGTTTTTGGAACAACCAAATTGCTCTGAACAGTTGTCAGGTGGAAAAACACGTCTCTGAGTCTGTGGAACTTTAAGCAGGATTTACACGGCTTCTCAATGCATTGACTGCTCAGAGCCCGCCTGTCTTCCATTTGACAAATCTTTGTGTGCCAAGTAGCCGGGGAATACGCACAGAGACCTGGCTTCTGAATCCTAGCTACTGTGTCCTGAATCAGGGAATGTCTCTAAGAAGAGAGTCTTTGCTAGGCTCACACCCAGGGAATGCTTCCTTAGATCTAGTGAACAACTGATGAAACGTCAGAAAAGTTAGAAAGTCTAGGGGAAATGGCACAAGGTAATCTGCCCTATCGCAGCATGTACTTAACCTTTCTGACGTCAACTCTGCGTGGAGGTTATGATTCTCACCTTCTTATAAGATAACAAAGATCTCATCCAGCTAACAAAGATCTTCTGCCTTCGTGACAGCAAACTATCATAACAGGAGAAACAGACAGACACAGAATTCAGGACCAGGCTGGTCTGCATTGTTGAGACCAATTGTTTGGGATCGTGTTTCCGATATGCCTTAGAGTCAGTGGGTGTTTTGAATATGTAAATGAAATCAACACAGAGAGAAACAAAGCAAGCAGGCAAATAGCCTACTTGGATTTTCTGGAAGGCACTTCTTTTTGTTTTGTTTTGGAGGCCAGGATAACATGATTACCAACCATTAGTTCAGTGAGGGAATTCTCCGGATGGTATTGCTGATGATGAAGAGGATGATGATGAAAATTATGAAGATGATTATGGTGATGATAATGATGAAGAAACTGGAAAGTGTTCAATACTCCCTGTAAGACTTTAATAAAACAGACTACCTGCCGCCTCTATGGATGTAGACTTTTTAAAGGAAACACCTAGAATTACTACAGTTCCCAGTGGTAGCAACTGAAGAAGACTGAAAGAGCTTCTACAAGTCTTAAAGTTCTCTTGCTTCCAAAGAGGAAGCAGCTTAAACCCACACAAATTCTTGCATGTAACCTTGGTAGGTAAAACTATCATTCTACGAACTGGGAGAGTATCCTTCGCTCCATAAGCTTTGATTAAGAATAGAAACTTGAGTTGCAAAGAAAAGAAAACTGGGGTCTAGCAACAAGTCCAAGTTCCAGGCAGTCATTCCTCACTGACAAAACAAGCAAGGATAAAAGTCCAACGTAAACCCCATCGAGTTTCCATTCACATTTCTTTGAATTGAGTTTGTAGTCTTTGGAACCCACAAAATAACCCACACAAAGATCCCAGATGTTGGTGTATTTTTTGGTTTTCCTCTTATGAGGAAGGGCAGTGGGTTTCACACCAGCACTTGCCGACAGTAAAATGTAATGAAAAACATGTATTTGTAATAATGTAGACCACCTTCTAACTGCCTTTAATATAAGCACGTTGTATTTTCTAAAGATTTCAATTTGGCATAGGTGGTCTACAGGAGCAATTATGCGATGATACAGTCCTGCCTAGGAGATTCTGCTAAGCTTCTTTAACCAAGGTCACATTTTGAATTAAACACTGTAGAATTTTAAACTTTTTGAAGTTTATAAATGATGACACAAGAGGCTTTTATTTTTTAATTTATCCTTAACTATAAACAATTAGCAAAGGGAGATTTTGGTTTACTATTTGTAGTGAGCTGAATGATGACCCCTCTCCCAAAATATGTGTTCACCCAGGACCCGTGAAGGTGACCACATTTGGAAAAGGGGTCTTTGCAGATGTAATTAAGCTAAGAATCTTGAGATGAGATCACCCTGGGTTACGGTGGGCCCTAAATCCAGTGACAATGTCTCTGTAAGAAAAGAGAAGTCATAGACACAGAGAATAAGACCATGTGGAGACAGAAGTTATGTGGCCACAAGCCAAGGAACACCTGCAGCCACCAGAAGCTGGACAAGGCAGGAAGGATTCTCCCTTAGAGATTTCAGAGAGTGTGTGGCCCTGACAACACCTTGATTTCAGATTTCTAGCCTCCAGAACTGTGAAAGAATAAATTTCTTTGTTTCTTTGTTTCTTTCTTTGTTTTAAGGCCCTACGTTTCTGGTCGTTTGTTACAGCAGCCCTAGCAAACTAATACACTATGTAATAGCACAATAAAAGAATCGGATAAGAGGAATAAATGTTTAAAAAACAAGTCCTTCTCCACCGATCATGGCAGGAAACCCTTCCCTTAGCTATCGTTCAGCCTCACCAGCATGGAAACCACAGTGAGAAAGTTTGGAGTTTTTTGAGTATTTAAGGTTTAGAAGTATAAGACTCAAAAAGAAAGTACACCAAGTACTATTCACTCACATTCCCTGAGCACGTCCTGTTCTGTCACACCTCCATGCCTTTGCAACTGCCTAGAATATCCTCTTCTACCTCAGAAACCCGACTAACCCTCCAGATGCAGGACAAATATTGCCACCTCTTCCATAAAGCCACCTTCTCCACTGCCCTCACCACAGACACACACACACACACACACACACACACACACACACACACACACACAGTTACTCACTCTTCATCTGGGTTCTATAGCATTTTTTACTTGCCTCTATTACGGCATAGATTACAAAGCAAGCACTGTGGGTTTGGGTCTATAGAGCTATCTCCCCCCACAGACTGTGAGGTTTATAAGCACAGTGAGATGACCTATTTATTTCCAACCTCTCTACATGTGGTCTCCGATCCTGCAGTGCTCTAGTCTGGACTTCCTTACAGCTTGGTGGCTGGGTTCCAAGTTCTAGGAAGCAGAAGCTGCTAAGGTCTACACTTTGAAGTCCCAGGATACTACGCCTACTTCATTCTTTGCTCAAAGCAAGTCATAACACCATTCCCAGTTCACGTAGGGAAGTAGATCCCACGTCTTGATCTAAGGAGTACAGGCACACACAGAGATGGGAGGGCTCGTTGGTGAGCGTATCTGGAGACTACTTACTCCAGCTGAGTTCTAATCCTGTTCTGTCTCTTACTATTATGACCTTGGCCCTAAATATATAACCTCTATGACTCAACATCCTCTTCTATAAAACTGGAATAACACTGTCTACTCGATAAGACCGTTTAAAAGAGTGAAGGAGTCGTTGCTACTTACTTAGTGCGGCTCTCTGCACGTAGCAACCTTGTAACAAATGATAACTACTTTTCCTCTTCTGATAGAGGGGGAAAATAAGAAGTCATTAGGTGGCTAAAGGGAGAAAATGCAGAGGGAGACCTCCCTGGTAGAAAAAAGAAAGGCAAAAGGATGACAAAGACAACCTTTATCAACTTCAATCAAGTTTGCCACGGGCTAATCTTATTCTTATTAGGCAACTATAGTTGAAATAGCCAAAACTCTGAGAAGAAGTATTTGGGGTGTTGAGCAGCAAAGTACACTCATGTCTAGGAAACCTCATAGTTAAGCTTCAGGATATATACTGTAGCTTTGCAGGATTTATGAAAATCTGTAGCTTTTAAAAATAAGTTTTATTTCTGACTATTAAAGCAATATATGCCATTGAGAATATTTTAGGTAATTTAGTGAAGCAGTAGGAAGAAAGTTAACCATCCATAACGCTACCACAAAAGGTTACTGCTCGAAACAACTGAATGTACTTTCTTGTAGTTATTTTGTTATCACAATATGCACGCGGGACTAACCGGTTTTATGAGTGTGTAACTTGTGCAGTCACACAGGGTCCCACACTCAGAGGGACCCCAGTTTTGGTTTAATTTTATGTTGTCACCATCTTGAAATTCTTCATAATTTTTATAGAAGGGGTTTCAATTTTTCATTTTGCTTGGAACCCTGCAATTATAGACAGTCCTGTGTACATGTTGGTATGTTTGTAGGGGTGTGTGTGTGTGTGTGTGTGTGTGTGTGTGTGTGTGTGTAAACATATGGATGTAGATTTATATACATGCATTAATGCTTCAAGGATATTTAGAATTACATTTTTATCAGATTTGAATGTAATATATTATGTTTCCACATTAAACGTATTACGTAAACATTATCTTAATGTTTACATATATTTCATCCACGGACCTGTCATATTTTAATTAATTATTCCATTCCTATTAAGCTTTCAGGTAATTTACATTTCTGTTTATGTAAATTATTTTGCAGCATATATCTTTGTGTATAAATTTTTTTCTTCATCCCTTTTTTTTTTTTAATTAATTAATTAATTTATTTTTGGCTGTGTTGGGTCTTCGTTTCTGTGCGAGGGCTTTCTCTAGTTGCGGCGAGCGGGGGCCACTCTTCATCGCGGTGCGCGGGCCTCTCACTGTCGCGGCCTCTCTTGTTGTGGAGCACAGGCTCCAGACGCGCAGGCTCAGTAGTTGTGGCTCACGGGCCTAGTTGCTCCGTGGCATGTGGGATCTTCCCAGACCAGGGCTCGAACCCGTGTCCCCTGCATTGGCAGGCAGATTCTCAACCACTGCGCCACCAGGGAAGCCCTCTTCATCTTTTATTTATTCCTATGAGATAGATCTCTGGAAATGGAGTTATTGGATCAAAGAGTATAAATAGGGCTTCCCTGGTGGCGCAGTGGTTGAGAATCTGCCTGCCAATGCAGGGGACACGGGTTCGAGCCCTGGTCTGGGAAGATCCCACATGCCGCGGAGCAACTGGGTCCGTGAGCCACAACTACTGAGCCTGCGCGTCTGGAGCCTGTGGTCCGCAACAAGAGAGGCCACGACAGTGAGAGGCCCGCGCACCGTGATGAAGAGTGGCCCCCACTCGCCGCAACTAGAGAAAGCCCTCGCACAGAAACGAAGACCCAACACAGCCAAAAATAAATAAATAAATAAATAAATTTAAAAAAAGAGTATAAATATTTTTAGGTTTTGAAATATACTTTCAAATTGATTTTTTTCTTAGCAAAAATTTTCAGAGTAATAGTCCAAACAGCAGTCAACAAGAGTGCCTTGGGTATGTTTTATAAAAGACCGTGAACAAAGAGAATTCATTTATAGAGGGAAGATGCACAGTGCTTAAGAGCATGGGGTTTGAATTCAGTGTTCATATTATTCCTACCATTTACTAGCTATGTGGTTTCACACAACCTCTATATGCCTGTTTCCTTATCTAAAAACATTGAGGATAGTAGTATCCACCCCACAGAGTTGCTATGAAGATGAACTTTCATCACTCAACAAGCGTGACTCCAACACCAACTCTGTGCTAGGAATTCTATTAGGCCCGTGGGATGCAGCAGTGAACAGAGCAGACAAGTCTCTGGAGTTCACAGTTGGACAAGGTAGTTAGCCACTAAGCAGGAAATGTAAAAAAAAAAAAAAGTGTAATGAGTATTAAGAAAGAAGAAGCAGCAAAGCTTTTTGAAAGTATATAATTGTTTCTAGAGAAGGCCTCTCTGAGGACTAGTGTAGCTCTGAGACCTGACAAATGAGGGGGAAGGTGATCCTAGTGAAAGTTGAGTGAGTGAGAAGGAATGTTGAAGATAAAGGAAATATCCATGGGGGCGAAAGCCCAGAAATATTTGTCAAGTTCAAAGAAAATGAAAGTCCCACATAGCTAGGGTGACCAGAAGTCCCCGGTTACCTAGACAGTCCCTGTTCATCAACTGCTTTGAGGTAATCATTAATATGGTCCCTACTTCATCTCAAAAACGTCCAGGCTTAGAAGATAAGTAATACCATCATGCTGGAGCAAAAAAAAAAAAAGCAAAGAACAAGAGGGAGAGTAGTAAGAAATTAGGTTAAGACTTTGGAGGATCTTACATATCCTGTCTATCTTATCTTATCCCGTCTATTTATGTCTATCTTAAGGACTTAAGAGTCATTAAAGGATTTTCATCAGGACAGTTACATAATCTGATTTGCCTTTCAGCATAGATACAGCTGCAACAGAAGGAGAGATTTTGCTGAGTGAAGATTAGCACTCACAAAGAATTTAGAGAAGTTGGCAGTGTCTAAAACTGACAAAGGGTTACTACCAAGATTTGCTGAGAAATCTTTAGAAATCAACAATGAAAAACAAATAGGGAATTAAATAGGCGAAAGTTTTGCACAGGCACTTCCTGGAATTAGAAAATCCAAACAGGTGAGAAGTATATGGAGAGGTGCTTGCCTTCAGAAGTTAGCTATCAGAAGGATACAAATTAAAACAATGAGATACCACCTCACACCCATCACTCAAAATAGAAAGTCCAATGATACCAGTTGCTGGGGAGTCTTCATTCAAACACTGAGCAAGTATTTGCTGAGAACCTATCACATGCCAGGCACTGTGATAGGTACTGAGAATACAGTAATGAAAAAAAAATAGACAAAATCTCTGCTATGACAATCCGAAAGAGGGTGAGCAATCAACAAGACGAATAAGGGTGACTGATAACATGTTAGATGGGAATAAGTCCTAATTCTATGGAAAAGGCATAAGCGTGTTGGAGAAGAGAGATTACAATGTTAAATGGGGTCCACAGAGAAGCCTCACTGAAGAGGTGACACTTGACTAAAGACCTAAAGAAAGTAAAGAAGAAAGCTCTCCAGGTATTTGGAGGCAAGCATTCCAGGTAGAGGAATCAGCAAAAGCAATGGCCTTGCTGCCTAGATAGTCGGGTATACGCAAGTCAAAATAAATCTATGGAAGTTGCATTGGGAAGATATCGCCTAATGTAACAGTGTAGGTGCCTATGCTAAGAAGAGTATGGGGCCGGGGATGGAGAAAGATGGGGAAAATAATTTTAACCTATAAATAACATTAAAGAAAGAAGGCACCTTGCACGGACTAACTATAAATGTGCGAAGAACTCAATCTTGCGGGTTTGAGGTCAGGCCACAACACAAAGACAACGAGGGCAAATGCAGGGTATGGGGAAATGAAGTGGGAATCTAAGCTAGGTGGGAAGGGAAATGAAGACCAAAGAGAACTCAGAGAGAGGAATCAGAGTCTTTCAAAGGGTTAGAGGTCACAACGGGACCAAAGGACAGGTGTAACAAGAGTTCCTGGAGGATCCAGCAGAGAGGTGATTGGGGTCAGAGAGACGGAACTCGGAGTTTCTAAGGTGGAGCCATACTGAGTGACAACATGGCCCAAGGTATAGCCATTGGAAGTAGGGTAAGGGAGGTCATTGTGATGAGGGTCCTCAAAATTAATGACCAGCCTGGACTGGTTAGCCACACACCGCTGACATTGAACTTGGCCACAATAACAGCAGTTTTATTCCAAGTATGAGCACTGTGCAGAACACATGCAAGAACTCAATGACTGGGAATGTTACTATTATTATTACTATTATTATGAATCATCACAGCATACTGAAGAGCTAGAAGAAATATATAAAGCTCTATGTCGAAGGGTCTCAGGGACCCATAGGAAGCAACGAAATATGATCCTACAAAAGTTGTCCCATCAGAGTGCTGTCTCCAAATGATGGTTTAGGTTCAAATCTATGGTGTTTGAAAGAATAGAGGGAGAACAGGGTATCAGACATACCACTGATTAAATATGTTTTTCAGAAACAGAATCACAGACATAGAGAACAGACTAGTTGCCAAGGGGGAGGGGTCAGGAGAGGGATGGAGTGGGACGTTGGGGTTAGCAGATGCTAAACTATTATATAGAGGATGGATAAACAGCAAGGTCCTACCGTATAGCACAGAGAACTATATTCAATATCCTGGGATAAACCATAATGGAAAAGAATATATAAAAAAGAATGTACATATATGTATAACTGAGTCACTTTGCTGTTATAGCAGTAATTAACACAACATGGTAAATCAACGATACTTCAATTAAAAAATTTTTTTAATGTTTTTCATCTTTACTGATTTATAAGGCTGATGCTTCTCTACCCTTAACTACCTATTTGTTGCCAGTGCTTTCTGATCAGAAAATTTCAGAAAAGAAAATACGGCAAAAAAATTAAAAAAAAAAAAGAATGATTAGCAGACCAGCCTCATTTGGAGGGTGGAGAGGAAGGAGAAGAGGACGATGAAGAACAGCTTAGAGAGAAGATGCCCAAACAGTCCACACACAGCCATGATATAGATGCACTGAGAAGTCTAGACAGCTTACATCCACTAAAAGACACTAGCTTTCTCTTCTTTCCCATTATAATCATTTCTACTTTATTTCATACAAAGCAAACTAGTCAGATAAATTTTAAAACAACTAAGAAGGTCTTTATTCAGAGTAACTTCCTGTCATAACGTATGACACAAACAATATGTAACATAATATAACACATAACACAACATAACACCATTTGGTAATAAGAACCTACTGTAGAGCACAGGGAATTCTATTCAACACTCTGCAGTGACCTATACGGGAACAGAATCTAAAAGAGTGGATGTACGTCTATGTATAACTGACTCACTTCGCTGTACAGCAGAAACTAACACAACATTGGTAAACCAACTACACTTCAATAAAGAAAATTATAAAACAAACAAAAAAATAACAACATTTGGGATATGTTTGACCAAATACCGGAAATTTTCTTAAATGCTTAAACTTTTAATAGAAAAATTTAGAACTCCACAATTTTTCTCCTTGAACTGGATGTTATTCTACCATTCGAAGGTTTGCGGGGAATGAAAAGCATAAATAGCTGCTTAAACTTCAGTTAACCATCAGTGTTGCTTGCCCTTTACTGAATCAGTGGTTCCACAGCCTGGCCCTGGTCAGGAGCAGGAGAGTTGGAACCAAACACTTCAATTGCATTCTCTGAATCCATCTATTCAGAGGGTTTAATACAAGCTAAAGGAAGTGCATTCCAGGGGAGAAGTCCAGCCTAGGCTGTAACTCAGGCCTGGGGGTAGCCCACACAAATGACAGCAGGATTTGATGGGCCCACCAAAACAAGGAAGATAGGAAGCAGGGTGTACTTCAGTGCCTCACCCACCACCTTGGGAAACCGTGAGTTCTTGTGAGTAAGCCCTGCCCAAGGTAATGAAAGTTTGGAAATACATTTACACAGTAGTCATTGAAGCCGAGTGTTTTTCATCTTTTTTTCTAGTCTACTGGCTAAACAGGAAGTTTTCTGCAGGATGCTCCAATATCCTCTGTTCAGAGTAATAACTTTAGCACTTTGATTTCCTTTTCTCCCACGATACGCTTAATGTTTCCGCTCTCGGTCCCGGACTCAGTCACAGATTTCCTGCAGGAAGCTGAAGCTCCTTAACGCTTTGCAAGGATCAGTTGTACCCCACCCACATAAAAAGTCACAAGGACCTTTCATAGATAGACTCAACTTACTCATATTCCCTAGGGAAGGTCAGAGTTGGTGAGTTAATGAAATCTTGCAAAATCTGACCAGCCGTCTATGTCAATCCCCATGGCATCCCCTGGAAGCCAGTTACTTAAAATAATTCCTGACCATAGGGAGGAGGATAAATGACTCACTGGGGTTAACTAAGAAAGGAAGCTCTTCCTCCAGGCCTTATCTTGGCACCTGCAAATCATTACAAGGACTAAATGTTATTGTCATCTCAAGATGATGGTGAAAATAAGAACCAGCCAACGGGAGCTGGGCATATTGTACTAACATCCAAAGTGATTATATATCAACAGCTGCCAGTCTTCTTTTAAACCAATCTCCTATCATCTGGTCGTATTTAATTTTAAGTTCTGCCTTTCTCGCTGAGCACAGCGTGGTGACAGAGAGCATGGCCTTGGCGTCTGCGGGTCCTGGGTTGGATCCCAGTTCCAACATTTGTACATGTATTATGTCGAGGAAACATGTCCATTTCTTTAGGCTTCTCTTGTTCTTCACCTTTAAAGTGGGAGTAATAATTGCATTTGGTTGAATCATAAAATGATCCATTTTTGTAGGTTAAAGCTGATATAAGGCTTTTCGGGTTTGTTTTTGCAAGGATGAAGGAGTTAATACATGTATAGTAACTGGCACACTGCTAATGCCTATTAAAACTCAACAAAGCAATTACATTTTTATTACTGTCATTTTGTGTCATTTGCTGTTTTAAACTACCATTATTAAGTATTTATAACATAGAGACCACTTAATACCATGCTAGAGTGTAAGTTTCTGGAGGAGAGTGTGTGTTCACTGCTCTATCCAGCCAGGGAACAATGCATGGTAGGAGGCAGGTCATCAATAAATATTGGCTGCACGAACAGATAGATGAGTAACACAGTGATACCTATGACAAGATAAGGGTGACCACTGGCTTGAAAAATCTTGAGCTCTTCTCTCCAATTTCTTTTCAGCGCAATTGAGCTATTTGCTGAAACAGCAGCGCTTCTAATTAGCCCAGGCAGGTGGGTGCATTTTCAAGATGGCAGGATAGATCTACATACTTCTGACAGCCTTAATTCCTGGATAGTTCACATCTTCCAGAAATGCCAGGAGCAATGGAAGTGAAGCAACAGCTGGAGCTAGAAAAAGAGCTCTGCTTTGAGAACAGGAACTAGGAGGGACGTCCATTGTGGCAGCGCTTGTAAAATTAATGATAGTTACCCCACTCAGAGGCAAGAATGATGCATTTTATTTTGACATGTACCTTCTCAATCTGTTTTCGTCCTCCTTTCTTTCTTTCTTAGGCCTGATCCTTAAAAAACTGTAAAGGGCATTGGCTGAATGCCATCAGAACTGCTGCACCGCTGTAGGAAAGACTTTTGGCATAAACTGTAATTGGTATTTTGAATCTAGCACTGAAGGGTGATTCATAATTTTAATAAACAAAATCAACATGGTGATCACAAATGTTCATTTACCAATTGCAGGGTCTTTACGGAACAGTATGGATGTAATACAATGCCTATTGAAAAGTAAGAATCGTACGGATGGGCAAAGAGCGTAAGGGATGTGTGAGCTAGCTCTGAGCCGAGTTGCCTGGGTTCCCATCCTGGAGCCATCACTCACTAGCTGTGCAACATTGGGAGAGCTAGCTCACCTCTCTGTGCAGAAGTCTGCCCAGTGTGTTAAGTGAGATAATACATGGGAAGCACTTTGCACAATGCCTGACATGGTGAACACTGAATCAATGTCATCATTTGCTGTTCATACGATAGTTAACAAAGATAACGTCTGCTTCAGAAGAGGTGCTTTTGGAAAGATGAAATCCTCAAAATCCTTTCTTCTTTCTGTCTTGTTCCGATTTACATCATTTCCCTTAAAATCGTGTCAGTCCTGAGGCATTTACATTTTTATTCAGCTAAAAACAAGCTCAACGTTGTAGACTTGGCCTGGTTGCTCATACTCGTGTGCTTGAAAATAAAAGAGCAACAATAAAACTCTTTTATGATGCTCACCGGAAATTGTGAAACTTCATCTCTTGACATCTTCCTGTCTCAATAAAGATTCTCATGAGAGTCTTGGAAGAATGGAGTCAGACCCACTCCGGTGTGAGCTCTGCACGCACTGCGGTCGCAAGGATGTTGTTTATGTTTTAGATCCTGTTTTCTTCCTGGATGAAGGGCCGCTGCCTGCAGGTGCTTCTCCTGCTGTTATCGTCCCCTCCGCAGGGTGCACCCTCCTGGAAGCCGCTTCCTGCCGCCTGTGTGTGACTCTTGCTGCTAAGGAATAGGAGGGAGGCTGTCAGGGCTCATCTCCCACCTGGCTGCGGTTTCCAAGGTTCATCGCTGTCACTAGCTGGCACGGCCATTTATGTGGGGAGACAGCGTTCTTGCTCAAGGAGAGTTCAGAAAGCAAAACACAAAAACAAAACCCCAAAGATGGCAGGGGGTGGGCTGCTGAGATGCTAAATGGAATTCCAACAGTTAGACACCGTAGACACCAGTGCAATGCCTTAACCTCCCAGGAAAGGCGATGAATGTGTGACGCTCTCTGCAATGACTTCTAGATTGCTTCACACACAGCTGATGGTCATCATGTTGCTCCCAAGAACAACTTGGATTTAGCTGTCCAAACAGAGTGAATAACTTTTTGCATTCTCCTAACTGGAGAAGTGTTGTTACCTCCTCGGATAATTAATCTCCAAAACTGAGATGCAATGGACCAGTTTTACTTCCAATGGCAATTCGTGAGCTCATCAGAAAGCAAGGATGCTTAACTCTGCACCTAAACTTACTGTTTCTGCTCTGCTCTGCCTCAGAGTCAAAGGGAAGATCGATCTCTGCTCAACTCTACCTCCCAGACTCGGGGGGGTAGCAGGTAGACAGAGGCTCACAGAGGTACAAAAACTGACCATCTGGAAGTCCCATTACAGCCCAGTCACACATTTCAATGCCTGCCAACATATACACATCATGCTTGTATAAGCCACTTATTTAAGGAAATGAATGACAAGGTTGTATCCTCTGAGTTATCAAGTTATTGACAGTAAAAGCAAAGCCTTGACTTAGGAATAAGGAAAATATCACCCATTATGCTTCCTCGAAGTTCGCCCAGCTATTTCCTCCTCACTACTCATGGCTTCCTTCCAGGCACAGACAGTCTGAAGCAACAGTCCTATAATTCCCAAACAGCCCCTTTGCCTGCCAACCCATTCACTGACTTCAAAGGCAAATCACAAATGGTAACCCTAACAGCAAGATTCAGAGCGTGACCAGTCACTTTTCCCTTTGTGGGTAAGTTAGGAAAGAAAATGCGGCAGAGGAGGGATAGTGTTGGATGGGGGGACATGATTCCTTAGAATAATTCTTGTGACTAGTTTTTATAGATTTCAGAAAATAGAGATTTGAAAATACAGAGAACTGCTTTTACTTTGAATCAGTTTTTCTAGAGTCATGTAAAAACCTTTCCTGAATCCCTGGGGATAATCGCTCTCCAGTACTGAGATAAAAGTAGGTAGTTTCTAGACCATGAGGGAATTCAGAATTCTTCCCACTGAGTTAGAACTACAACGTGTCTAGGAAAAGCCATGTTTCCTATAAGGAGGTTTTAGAGTCTTAAAAGTTAAGTGAGACACAGCCATAAAAAAGAATGAAATCAGGGCTTCCCTGGTGGTGCAGTGGTTAAGAATCTGCCTGCCAATGCAGGGGACATGGGTTTGAGCCCTGGTCCGGGAAGGTCCCACATGCCGTGGAGTAACTAAGCCCATGGGCCACAACTACCGAGCCTGCGCTCTAGAGCCCATAAGCCACAACTCCTGAGCCTGCGTGCCACAACTACTGAAGCCCGTGTGCCTAGAGCCCGTGCTCCGCAACAAGAGAAGCCACGGCAATGAGAAGCCCGGACACTGCAAGGAAGAGTAGCCCCCGCTTGCCGCAACTAGAGAAAGCCCGTGCGCAGCAACGAAGACCCAACAGAGCTAAAAATAAATAAAAATAAAAATAAATTTATTTTAAAAAAAAAATGAAATCATGCCATTTGCAGCAACATGGATGGACCTGGAGATTATCGTACTGCGTGAAGTAAGTCAGACAGAGAAAGACAAATACCATATGATATCATTTATATGTGGAATCTTAAAAAAATGGTACAGATGAACTTATTTACAAAACAGAAATAGTCACAGAAAACAAACTTATGGTTACCAGGTGGTATGAGGTTGGGGGGGAGGGATAAACTGGGAGACTGGGATTGACATATACACACGACTATATATAAAATAGATAACCAACAAGAACCTCCTGTAGAGCACAGGGGACTCTAGTCAATACTCTGTAATGGCCTATGTGGGAAAAGAATCTTAAAAAAACGTGGGTATACGTCTATGTCACTTACTTTGTTATACACCTGAAACTAACACGACGTTGTAAATCAACTATACTCCAATAAAAATTTTAAAAATAAAAATAAAATAAAAAAGAGATGCCCAAATATGTTACTGTAACCCCCCCCCCATGATTATAGAAACAGTGTAACTTTTGAGAGTTTTCTAACTTCAATAAAGAGACACAATGTGGCAAAAAAAAAAAAGTGAGACTGATATAAAGAGCAAACTAGTGGTTACCAGTGGGGAGAGAGGAGGGGAGAGGGGTAAGGGGGGAAAAAGGATTATTATAGGATTATATGAAATCATGTGTGTGAAACTTTTGAAAATTGAAAAGCACCATAGAATTTAAAAAATCTTTCATTCAATAAAAAAAAATTTAAGGGAGAAAAATTAAATTAAAAATAAGTGAGCCTCGGGACTTCCCTGGCGGTCCAGTGGTTAAGACTCCACACTTCCATTGCAGGGGGCACGGGTTCCATCCCCGGTTGGGGAAATGAGATCCCGCATGCTTGCAGCATGCTTGCGGCGTGGCCAAGAAAAAAAGTGAGCTTCACCACTTGTAAAATATGAATCAAAAAAGAAAGAAAATTATCATGGTTTCCACTCAAGCTGGCTAAAATATCTGAAGGGTACTGAAGTACTATTCCAAAATATGTCTTCCTCAAGCTACCACAGTGTCTAACAATCCACATTTAGGGATTTATTCGTTTGAGTTAGGACCAGCGTTCAACAATTGTTCATTGAGTGCCTAATATTTCCAGGCACTAAACTAGGCGATGTCTATACAGACACAGTGCTTGCCCACTAGTATTTCAAGTTACTCCCTAATGAATCAGGTTTAAAGCAAAAAAAAAAAGAAAAAAAAGCCTGGAACATTTTCAGCACCAAAATAAGCAATATTAGTAACAGATTAAAACCACAGAATAAAATTAAAAATCCATGAGTTCATACTGATAAACAAATAAATGCATAGATAGATAGGTAGATAAATAATGAAGGGAAAGTTCTTTCTATCAATACAATTCAAACAAATAAATGCAGAGGAATAAAGGAATTTAAAAATTCACTCTTAGCAACCACCACAGTAATCATTGTTATAGAGATGAATTACCAATGGATGCTAAAACTATTGTGTGAAAATTTGATAAGAAAAAAAAGGATATTTACATACAGTATCTTCCCACAAAACACTGATTAAATACAAAGGAAATGTTAATTTTACAGTGGAGAAAATCTGACCCATACCACCTTAGCCAAAAGGATCAAAATTAACATCACCAGTAACGGGAAAAATAGACACTGAATGTCTCCTGTTAAGTTGCATGGAGTATTCATTCCAGAAATGCACGACATGAATCCAATCAAGGGAATCTTCAGGCAAACCTAAACTGAGGCATGATCTACAAAATAAATGGCCTACACTTATCAAAAATGTCAAGGTCATGAACAATCAAAAAAAACCTAAAGAACTGCTTTCTAGTGAAGGAGAATAAAGAGACATAACCATTAAATGTAACGTGATCATGGACAGGATACCAAACTAGAAAAAAATTTTTTTTCTTTTCTTTTGCAATGAAAGACATTGTGGACAAAGGATGAAATTTGATAAGATCTCTTGATTAGATCAAGGATCAAAAACTTTTTCTCTGGAAGATCAAATAGGAAATCCCTTCAGCTCTGGAGGCCATCTGTTCTCTGACATAACTAATTCAAGCCTACCTTTGTGGGAAGAGAGCATCCACTGACACACCATAAAACATCAGTATGGCTGTGTTCCAATAAAGCTTTATTTACAAGTATAGATGGCCATCTATACTTGCCAACTACTGGACCACATAAGAGTAATAGCAATGTTAATTTCCCAATTTTGATGACTGCGCTGTAGTCAGGTAAGAGGATCCTTATTTTTAAGAAACATAAACTGAAGCATTTCAGGGTCAAAGACATCATGTTTGCTTGCAACTTACTCCCAGAAAGTTCAGAAAAAGAGATGCATGATAAATAAATGTGGTAAAATTTTAACACTTGGGGAACCTGGTGAAGGAAACTCTTTGTTTAACATGGGAACTACTTCGCAACTTTTCTCTAAGTTTGAAATAATTTCCAAATAAACAGTTAAAAGAAAAAAGGAAACAAATATCCATGGGACAGAGCAACCACTTGGGACCATTACCCACCACTGGCACTAATGCCAGGCACACAGAAGGTGCTCAGTTAATATTTGATAAGCAAATGAATTAATTAATTCACTAATTAATTTACTAGGTGTTCACTGGAGGAATGACATAAAGGACAGTTTTGTTTTAAGGAGAAGTTAGGAAAAGAAATCAATTACAAGGGACAGCCCACGTGGGATAATGTCACATGTACATACACAGGAGGGGTAGGAGTCTGACAGATAGTAAGGATCAAGACATAAAAATAACAGCTGCGACAGATCATCGGGGCAAAATTTCCTCCAGGGCTGAGTTCCAAAGACCAACTTGAACTAAACTGATTCTCTCTTACTGGCCATCATTTTCGATGACACCCTCCTCCAGGCACAATGTTCAGAAGAATTCCTCCTACCCTGTATTGTGCACAAAATGCATAACTCTGAAGGGAAATTGCTCCTCAGCTCTCACATTGTTGGGGTTGTCTGGGCATTTCAACATCTACAGGAATACTCTGCATAACACAAAGAACTGCCAAACACTGCCACCAAAGCTTTTCCAAATATACGTCTGAATCACTGGGGTAAGAATTACAAGATTGCGGAAATAAAGTCTTTACGTCCAGGATAGTTTCCAAGGCAATATTTGAAACCATGATAAAAATCTGGATAATCATTCTGATATTAAACAAATTGGAGAAATGTCCAATAGGTTGACTGACTCAATGGTAAGGTAACGAGGAAAACCCAACATACGGACAGGTGGACACGGTGGGTGCGCATTTCTTGCTCAGAGGTGCAGAGCAGGATTTTCTCCAGGAAGTGCCTCTAGACTTCTTCCATTCTCCACCTCCCAGAGACTCTACAGCACAGGAGGAGAGAATGGGACAGTCACGGAGGAGCTTCTTTGACCAGGCATGAGGGCACCACGAGAGCACTTCTGCTCACATCCCACTGGCTAAAACCGGTCAATGGCTCCAACTTACAAGCAAACAAGGGTGAAAAATGGAAGCAACGGAGCACTGCTTTTGCCATTTGGTAGTTCTGTGACCTGAGATAAATTACATTACTTCATTACTTCCCTGGGCACTAAATACTTCTGCCACCAGTATCTCTTTTGTTTAATTATTCAATAAAAACCTGTAACCAGGGCTTCCCTGGTGGCGCAGTGGTTGAGAGTCTGCCTGCCAATGCAGGGGACACGGGTTCGAGCCCTGGTCTGGGAAGATCCCACATGCCGCGGAGCAAATGGGCCCATGAGCCACAACTACTGAGCCTGCGCTTCTGGAGCCTGTGCTCCGCAACAAGAGGCCGTGACAGTGAGAGGCCCGCGCACCACGATGAAGAGTGGCCCCCGCTTGCCACAACTAGAGAAAGCCCTCACGCAGAAACGAAGACCCAACACACCCAAAAATAAATAAATAAATAAATAAATAAATAAATAAATAAATAAAGTTACATCTGTTTAAAAAAAAAAAAACAAACCTGTAACCCTCTATCAAGATTGCTATTTCATAGACAATGGAATTTAACAGATAATGAAATGGAATAGATAATAGATAATGGAACATATCAAGTTTACTCCACAAGACAGTGAATTTTTTCCCAAATTTTTAGGGAATTGACTTCCGTGGTCTATGCTGAGACACATCCTACAAATGTCACAATGCACTTTGGTATTAAATCTCTAGCCTTTGAGAAGGTTCGTGTAAAATTTCTTTGTGACAGAAATGACAGCAAGGGTTGATTTTGTTGTTCTTGTTGATGTGACGTGTGGTGGAAGTGGGGGGGAGTTGGTTGCCTTTTTATTTTTATGGTAACTGAGTTTGGAAAACTACTCAGTGACAAGTAAACAGAATACCACTGTCACCATAATAATATTCCAAGAGAAGTTAATAAATTTCTGACATTCCAAGGTGTGAAAGGAAGCAATCTGACGTCTGAAAGCCGGAAAAAAAACAGTTTCTTGGCCCATGCTGTTCACACATGCCGAGGTCACCTACAAAGTTATCAGGACTCAAAAATAAATGCAATTAAACGTCTATTTTAGATGTTTTCTTGTATCCTAAAGCACGTAAAGACTTGAACATTTTCCCTCCCTAGTTTGAAAGTCCTCAGTAAGACTCTTATCACACTAAGGTGGCTGTTTAATTCAGGTGAACACTAGATTTACAGAGTGATTTGCAAACAAACATGCCGCCCCCTATACACACTAAAAACCATAAAAAGGGAATCCTGAGAGTCTTCAAAGATGAAAAAATGATGCAAAGTCATTACTCAAAAAAATCTAGATTAAATGAAAGGAAAATCCTTACTAGGACCAATGTCACACAGAAGCAACGGAAGTAAACCAAGCTTTGCCTCGAAATTCAAATGTTTCCGTGGTGTAAAAATTACATCTCTAGGGATGACGGTGGTTTTAACTTGTTAAACCTCCATAAATAAATAAAAGGCCCTCTTATCTTATGATTCAGAGAGTCCCAGGAAGGTTTTGCTAGATAAGCAGAGAACACATTCCTGAAATTTCACCATTAAGCATTTTTCAAAAATTAAGCTTCACCTTCATAGGCAGGTAATCTCTCCCTCTCCCTCTCTCTCTCTCTCTCACACACACACACACTTATTGGAATAACATCTTATGTCATTGGTGAGTTATTACTTGGAATGTCTTTAATGTATATGTACTGTGGCAAACGGGAAAGATTCTAATTATGAGGCAGTCAAAAGGAAGAGGTACTAGGAAAAAAGTAGAAAAAAGAAGAAAACACTGAGGGTGTGAAATGATGGGAAGTGTTCCAGCACATCTTTTATTTGTCTCCTGCTCTCACCATTTGTTAGTTCTGTGACCGAGATAAATTACGTTACTTCCTCCAGCCCCTGGTTGACCCTCTCTAACATGGGAATGCTAGTACAGATCTTATAAGATACATGGGAGGACTAAATAACATAATATGTGTAAAATGACACAGAGTTGACCAAAGATTTTTCTCATTTTTCTTCTCTCAAGGATAGACCATCAATATCATTGTGAAAATCTTCTGACCACCCACATATGTGTCAAACAATAGATTGAAACTGAGTACTAACTGAAATACACAGAATTAAGTGAGGAGTCATTGGCTGGTAAGAAGGTAAAGAAAGAGTGAGAAAAACAAGATCACTGGAAGGCTGGGTCAACATTTAGTAGGACACACTGACCTATAACAGGCCAAGAGGATCTTTCCCCAGACCCAACTTCAAGTCATGAAAGAGGAACCAGTTGGAAAATCTATGCTTGTCATGTGGCTTCAAATTATCCTCAGGAAATCCACAAACGTGGTGATCTAACAGACTCGTGACTTGGGTAAGTTATTTACCTCTTCTCAGTCTTGCTTTCCTCATATACAAAGTGATCATGATTGTGAAAATGAGAGGTAATCTATAGAGATCCTCGTACAGAGGAATGTCCCCTGATTCAGTCCTTCCCTCACTTCATGCACAACCATTTCATGAGCAACCAGGACCCTTAACACATACCAAAGCCCCCTAATTCTTCCCATCTTTACTTCTGCCATTTCTGTCTTACCTTATAATGTTATTCACATAACGCATTAGTCAGGGTCCTCCAGAGAAATGGAAACCGCAGGGTGTGTGTGTGAGAGAGAGAGACAGAGAGACAGACAGAGAAACAGAGAGACAGTGACAGAGAGTGTGTGTGTTATTTTAAGGAATTATCTTGCATGATGGGGAGCATGGCAAGTCTAAGATCTGCAGGGTCCAGCAGCATAAGCCAAAAGTCAGTCTGAAGGTAGAATTTCCTCTTCCTGGAAAGACATCCATCTTTTTTCTCTTTAGGCCTTCAACTGATTAGATGAGGCTCACCCACATAATGGAAGTTAATCTGCTTTACTCAGTCTGTTGGTTTCAATGTAATCTCATCTAAAAAGAGAGATTTCACAGCAACAGCTAGACTACCGTTTGACCAAATATCTCGGTACCATGGCCTAGTCAATCTGACACATAAAATTAACCATCACATGGAGAATCACCAAGCTTATTCCTGCCTCAGGGCCTTTGCACTAGCTGTTGCCTCTGCTTAGAAAGCCTCTCCCCATCTCTTCTTATGCTTCATCACCCAGATCCCAGCACAAATATCACCTCTTCAGAGACCTTCACTGCCCGACCCATGTATCACAGCTCCCTGGCCACCTTGCTTACCCCAGTCACAATCTCTTAACTCTCCCCATCCTGTTTTATTTACACACTTGTCACTATCTAAAACCATCTTGGCTATGAAATCGCCTGTTATCTGTTTCCTCTCCCAGCTCTGGGCTCCACGTGTGCAGGGATCGTGTCTGCTTAGCATTCTAATCTCAGTATCTAGAACCGTGTCTAATACATAGTAGGCACTCAATAAAGAACTGCTGAATGAATCAGTCAACCAGTCAATACTAGGTGCTCATATAATATCTGATTATTTTTATTAATAATTAATCTGTATACTTTATTATGGTGATGGTTTGTACTCCAGTCTTTTAAAATGACTTCTATACCGTCTCTGGATCACCTTTTAATGAAAGATGTTGTATTTATCCTTAATCCTACTGTAGCTATGGTTTCAAATAAGTTTGTGAAATTTAAATTCTATTATATGAGGAGCAGAAGATAGATATTAAGGAATTGGAAACAAACATTATCTTGCAAAGCTTAATATTTTATACATTAGCTTGTCTAATTGTGGATTTAAAAATAGAGCCCTAAAATAGACTATGCTTACACACGCAAAATTAGTTACAAATGACTCAATAACCCTGTATAATTCAGGCTGAAATAACTATGTCGATTTTAGATATTCTGATAAGTAAGGCGAAGGTGGGCTCCTAGTTCTTGGATTACCTTGTTCATTGGCTTTATTCCCTCCATCATTTTGTGCATGCAGACATAATTGAAGAGTACTTTAAAATTTACACGTGGCAAGAGAAAATGAACCTCCCTGGAAATTTACCATCTTTGTAAGGAGATGAAAGTTATAACTTCATTATTTATTGGGGAGAATGAAAACATGAAGGTAGATATTAGATGGTGAAATGAAATAAACCTCTTAGTGAAATATCTTTTCATATTTTGTTTTATCTATATAATATACAACTAAAGCTTTGAACATGATAATGACTATGGCTGTTCTTGCAGAGACCACCTTTTTTTTTTAGGAATGACTGAGCCTAGTTTTCATTAGCATAAAGGTAACCCCACAAGTGATAAATTGGTAGAAAATTCTTAAAGGGTTTCCTTCCACAGGGAGTTCCAATGAAACCCTTTTTCCCAAGAATCTCCTTAGCATCTCAGCTTCCTCCTTTCCTTCTGTTTTGCCTGCAATTTTCACACGAGCGCAGATACATTCAATTATTTTAGGTTTTAATCTACAAGGAGAGTTTCGTTTTACCCTAAGAGTAATTATTCTTTCAAAAATGGATATTTTGATGAAGATACAGGAACATAATTACCTATTTCTTTTTCAGAGAAAGATGCTAAAACAGAGAACAGATGGGCAGTTCCTTGGTATCTATTCTTAGAGCCACTTCTGCAGGGCATTTATTAATTGGAAGCAAGATTAGTGAAAAAGATCTTCTGGCCTGGTCATTCTCTCCTTTAGCAGAACTAAACTGACTGTTTCCAGTTCATTTTGGAGATGAAAGCAAAAAAGGAAACTAACCTAGGGTTAGGACTGAACGTAGGGTTCAGTCCAGTGCTGAACCCTAAGACCTAAGCCCACTTTACTTCATTGAACAACGCTGTGAAGTAGATATTATTATTCTCATATACAAATGTGGGCAAGTGATTTAACCTTTCTGAGTCTCCGTCAATACGAGACAGAGGAGAGGATTCAACTTGTTCTGCCTGGTTCCAAAAGCTGTCTGGAAACAAGCTTTACATTCAGCAACAAGGTTAAGCCATCAAACGGAAAACACAGACAGCAGAAATCATAAAAGACTAATAGGTGTGGCTACTTAGAAAAAAAAAGAAACAAAGAAAAGTGTACGGCAACAAAAAAGCCATTATAAGGTTGAAAGACAAATGGCAAACTGGAAAGTTACTTGCATATAGAAAGCAAAAAACTAATATCCAATAGAAAAATGATTCTTATAAATCAATTAGTAAAAGATAACCTCACAGGGGAAAAATGGAAAAATATAAAAATAATCATTTCCTTAAGGACAAAATATAAATAGCTCATAAATACACGTAAGAACATTCAAGCTACCCAATAACAAAGATGGTCAGAATGACAAAGATTAAGAAGGTGAACCCTCCATTGGCAAGAGTTTGAGGAAACGAAAATTTTCACATATGAAGAAATTGTAAGTGGGTACAGTCTTCTGGGAGATGGACTGTCAACGTATATCAAAACTTTAAATGTGTATGCCTTTGCATCAGTAATTTCACATATATAACTTAACTTGAAGAATAATGATAGAAAAATTCACTAAAGTAAAAGTACAGGGAAATTATTTGCAGTAATATTGATGAGCAAAAAAAAAAAAAAAAAAAAGTTCATCAAAAAGCAATTGTTTGAATTTTAATAGCCCTGTAATGGATTCCTGGATTGAAAAGGATATAGGGTACTCATACATTTTTCACTTTTGTTTTTATATCTTTCTATTCTATTTGAATTATCTACACACATACATTCAGTTCAAAATCAGGGATAACAAACTATAATTTTCAAGCCCTTTAATACACCTTGCCCTTTACAATTTACAAAGCACCTTCCCATATTTTATTCCATAGTAAAAACTAGGTCTCCAGTCCAAGGAAGCCATTGTGTCACATAGTTTTATGCCAAAAGCAATCATTTCTCTCTTTGCCTGTGAATTTCTTTTAATTACTTCAAAAAAAGGAAGTAGGCTACTCAAATTCACGCAGATGTTTGCATCCAGCAAGCACGATCAAAAGGCGAGAAAAATGTGGTTTTCTTTTATTTCACTGCCCTTGCAAGTCTTCATGACCCCTTGAAAGGACAGCTGCCTATTCCAGACAACTGCTCTGCTCAGTATACAAGGAAGGGATGCAACCTGCTCCTAAGCGCGGCTGTTTTCGGGACCAGGGAATAGACATTTTCAGTGTCTTCCCCAGGCTCCACTGGGCAGGCCTTTCATGTGAGCAGGAAGGAAAAGGCTGACAACTTTCTCGTCTTTATGGAAGGTGGACTTTATTTCCAGCTCTCGGGTCAAAAGGTGGCGGAAAGAAAACAAAACCGCCGAGAGATAAAGACTAAAAATAATGTCCTGTGGGGTGAATCAACACAGTTTGGGACCCTGCAGGCAGCAGCAAGGCAAGGATGTGCGTAGGGCTAAATCTGCGTCATCCTTAACAGGTGGTCGTGACCAGAATCAAGACGCCTGGGCCAGAGAGGAAAGGGATCTGCAAACAGGTGTGCTGGAGGGAAGGCGTGGGGGGAGGAGAGGAAGAAGCCATTTAAACAGCCTGGGCTTGGAGCCCAGACACTTTCCCAGCAGTTCACCTCTGGGAGAGCCCGAGGGCTGGGCATGGGCTGGGAAGGAGCTAAATTTGATCCCGGGGTTTTGTGGTTTGGGTGATGCACTTGAGTTTAAAATAGAAATAGATGTGTTTATGTAGTTGGGCTTTCTTTCTCTTTACATTTAATTGTCACTTTAGAAGAAATAAATCTATGATTCACAGACTAATGCCCCCCCCTCAAAAAAAGGAGCTCTCATTGGGTGATTTCCTATTTTATAGGAAGCAATGGGAGGATGGGTTCCAAAATCGCCCTAAAGACATCCATTATAGACTTCGGAGAATGAAGATGATTTATTTTATTTCTATAGCACTTTAATCGTGCTTTTAGAATTTTCTAATTCTAATTCCTTTAGAAGGTACTTGTAGAACATTTTAGTTTGGACTTACAACCATCCTGGGAGATAGATAAGCTGGCTATTATTAACCATATTTTACAAGCTAGGAAACTGAGGTCAGATAAATTAAAGGACTGTATGTGTCCTAATTAAAATAGCCAGATTTTGTTTGGTCAAGCAAAAGATTTGGCTTGATCAATAGTTTAAAATGAGTTTTATTATTTTGTCTTATTACAAAGTTATACAGGTTTTTTAAAATTTTAAAACTATATTCATCAACAGGAAGGAAACGAAAAGTCATCTGTAACCTTACTTTGAGGATAGTCACTATCAGGTTTTTTAATTTCCTTCCACGCTTTTGAAAATGTATATACATATGCACATTCATAATTTACTTTTATAAAAAGGGGATCGTATTATACATTCTATTTTTAATCATATATCTATATATTATGACTGCTATCTCCTATCATAACACCTTACGATACGATGCATAATTATATATAATAAATTAATTATAACTTTTTAAGAAAGGATTGTGTGTATCCTTATAGACTAAGCTATAATAATCACATACACACAGAGGCCAGTCAGTATCATTATTTCTCTAACTGCACCATTGGGCAGACCTCCAAATGGGAAAGTTGGCATTAGATGCTAAGAAGCATGGTGCAAAAAGTAATACTGAATACAAGAAGCATGAAAAAGAATCTAGCCTACTAGATTCTAGTCTAGTGGACTTAGTGACAAGGTGGATCCCTCAAGTGACAAGCTAGATCCCTTAGGGAAACTGGACCAGTTTCCCTAAAGAGGTAATAATTTTTGAACAAGACATTCATGTCCTCTTGCCCACCCTCCCCTTGGGACCAGCTGGATGAAGCCATAACAGATATCATCTATGGCTCAGCACCAGGCTGTGAGCTGAAAGAACGGCACACTCTAGAGCCCAAAACAAAACTTGGGGTCACCAAAGTGAGGCCAAGACAGGGGCAGATTCTGGAGTTGACAGGAGTTGAATCCAAAAGACAGCGGAGCTGGGAATCTGACTTGGAACTGACAGGAGGCGACACGTGGACAGGCAGGAACCCGGCCAGAAGGAGACTCAGGAACAAGAGCAACAAAGCTGTCCAGCAAGGGTCTAGGACGCAGACAAGAAGGACGGGCAAGGAGCCAAGTTCCAGCAGTCCCAAGGCCAGAGCCCCATGGCCAGCCAGCCTCTGTATTCCCTCCTGATGTGTTAGATGTTTCTGAGAAGGCAGGATGTGGTCCTGAATGTTATCTGACTTGGGACTTTCAGGAGAGATAAGTGGAAGGTCCTGCCTGAAGAGGATGGGGTGGGAAGGGAGGTGGTCCAGCAGCTCCTGATCGTTCACTGTCACATTCCCAACAGCACGTGGCAGGACTCAAAGTGCACAGTAAACACTCCATAAACACTTGTTGATTACCTGATCAATGGCGGGGAGTTGTCTGTTTGTTTGTCTCTTATAAACAAAAATAAATCAAGCCTGTTCAAGTGCCCCTTGCTCAAACTAGCACAGCAAATCAAAAAGGACTCCAAAGGGGCCAATTCCTTTGCACAGGGCTGAGCTGAGCCCCATGGGTGGAAGAGCATTCTTGTTCCTACACCTGGGTAACTGGAAATGCCGTACCTCTTTGCCAGGGAGTAGGCAATGATCCCCTGCCAGATTTAGGAGCAACACACGAATCTGCCATGATGTTATGACTTCAAGCAGCGGTCAGGAAGTTAGCATGAGTACAATCAAAGCTGGATATTTCCAGAAAGAATCACCCCACTCCATAACAGCAGTCCCCAACACACCTTCTTTCCCAGATAAGAAAGTCATCAAACGTCATCATCAAATTCCCCCAAAACTCCAAGTTACATCTGAGTGTCAAAATTCAAAGCCAATTAATCACTCCAATCAGGACCTTTCAGAAATCTGAAATTCCCAAACGTGTTAGACCAGACCAGATGCACTCTGCCCTTAGAGATTTCAGGAGGGTGGGATTTATCTTCAATTTTATCGTCAATTTTCGCCTGTACCCTTTGCTCTCAGATCGCCTGAACTAAACTCGCTCTTCTTTTTCAAATGGTAGCCACCAAGCAAAGTCACCGGGGCAAAGCCTATTTTTCGTTATTTTTGAAACATCTACTATTTATTTTATGACATAGAAGGTGTAGAGCCTTAAATGAACTATCCCCCCCTGCATAGGTCATTGTGTAATAATAACACTACCCGTAATGCTTTCATCTTGGTAGTAGGCAAATGTTCCCTTTCTGCCAGATGAGAACATAAACCGTTTAAACCCATGAACAAAATAAATATTTTAAAACCAGGTCATTTTAATCCGTGGGTCCTCTATTTTTCACGGATGTTGTGATCAAATCATTATTCTCCATGATCGGATTTGTTCTTTTAATGACTTTAGGAGGAAAATCAACACCTTTTATGGCTGCTCAAATGATCCACACATGTTGTAACCAGATATCAGTCAAGGGTCAGCCACAGAACAAGAAGGCAACACAGTCATTGAAATCAGAAATCAACACGAACACCTTTGGCTGTAAAGAACGTGTTCTAAGCTTTGCCGTAAACCAATGCCAAAACATTAAGTTTGCATAGGTGTTTCTATTAATCTACATATCTGTGAAGCACAATAAAGAGAATTTTAGCAAAAGGAGGTATACCTCCTTTTGAAAACTAGAAATAATAAAAGGGTGGGTATAAAAGAAAGTTCTCACTGAAGTCTAAAATATACATTAAAAACTATTTTTTCTCTCACCCTCACAGAAAGGAGAAAACAGAAAAATGTTAATATAATCGTCTAACTGTCCTATACAAGTGGCCTCTAATTGGTCACATACAAAGCAGTCAATACTCTAGCGGGGTCATTTGCCTCTCAGGCTAAGTAAAAGGTCTACTCACGCAAATAAACATCCAAACAATGTGTCTGACAGTCCCAGCCCACCAATCTTAGACATTCCTGGAGTATCATTTCTTCTCTCCCTGCCTGGGTGGAAAATAACTGACAGCACACACCTGGAATCCACAACATTGTTCTTATTGGACAGGTATTATCAGAAAAGCCTAAATATCCATTTATAGGAGAACGACCGCATATATAGAGGACTCCGTGGAATGCAGCACAGCAGTGTCAAACAAAACGTGGTTCTGTATCAACTGACATGGAAAGAGCTTCGTGAGACACTGGCCGTGCTACAAGCAAGTTTTAGTTCATGGGTGTGGTATGGTACCATTTACAGAAAGGCAAAATCACAAAAGAACACAGAAACCAGCCAGAAGGATAAGCAGATCTGGAGAGAATGCTGGGATTGAGGGTAGCGATCAACAAGGCTGTGGCCTTATTTGTAAGTTTTTTCAGAGGAGAAAGTACTGATCCATTTCTTTTTTTTTTTTTTTAATTTTATTATTTATGGCTGCGTTGGGTCTTCGTTTCTGTGCGAGGGCTTTCTCTAGTTGTGGCAAGCGGGGGCCACTCTTCATCGCAGTGCACGGGCCTCTCACTGTCACGGCCTCTCTTGTTGCGGAGCACAGGCTCCAGACGCGCAGGCTCAGTAGTTGTGGTTCACGGGCCTAGTTGCTCCGTGGCATGTGGGATCTTCCCAGACCAGGGCTCGAACCCGTGTTCCCTGCATTAGCAGGCAGATTCTCAACCACTGCGCCACCAGGGAAACCCCAGCTCAGGCTTTTTAAAAGCTCTTCCTAACCTGCAGAGTCAAATGGCTCTTGGTTTTATCTTTTCAACCCACTGCCTCCTAACTTTTGCAAGAATCCTCCATTTCAATCATTTTGTGGCTCCTGCTACTATTTTGCTGCTCGAAGACCCTCTGGGACTCCTCTGCTTGCCCTTTGCACCAGCATCTCCTTTTGGGAATTAACAAATCTTGTTGTAGCTTTCCCAAGCACTTAGAGCACTGCAGCTCATAAACTAGGATTAAAAACAACAACAAAAATCTATGCCTTTTTATTTCCTCCAGTTTACTAGGCTTCCCCATCGTAGAATGACCACATCAATAATTCATGATTCTCCAAGTAAACTAATAATGCAAACCACACTAATGAAACACTGTAAGTCTAGAACTGCACTAATGACCACGGAGCGGTCACAAAATTAATCATCTCCGTGAACTGTTCGTCCAAAAACATCCCACAGCACTTTATGGTTTTAAGATATCAAGAAGCTTTTGCCCTCTTCACAACCAGTGTGCTGGCTGCTCTCAGACAGCACAAATGGCCAGGATAGGAAGTGTGTGCTTCAAACTGGAAAATTACAAATATGTGAACCAGCTTTTGAAATTCCCCTTTGCCCTGGACTAGAGCCAGGACACCAAGTCTTACACTTCCAGCCATGCATGAAAGATGTTTGGGGATTTTTCTAATCCAGGGCCCACAGGACTTTTTCTTGTTGCCTTCCAGGGGACAAGGCACTGAATGAAAGCATATCTTGCCCCAGTCTGACTTTTATGTATTTTTTATTTATTTAAATGTGTCATAACAGCTCCTCACATCTGCTAGTTTATTGCAGCCTGTTAAGAAATAGGATAAAAGATTCAAGCCCATCATTGCTTTTTCCATAAGGATTTAAATCACAAACCTGAAACAGAAGGAATCTCCAGAAGGTCCAAAACAGAGCATTCTTCAAAGACAGGTAAAAGCAGAAAGCCCCACCAAACCTGACAACTCACCATACACGAGCTTATTAATGTGAAAACACTTTGTCAACTCTATAGAGCTTTGCAAATGTTTAAGACATCATTTTCAAGGCTACAATAAAAGGTCTAGCAAGGACTTTGACCTAAGCATATCGTATAGCATGTAATGTAGTGCTGGCAGGCACACATGATTTTTTTAAATTACTACTCATTGTTGTTGATAGGAATAATCCATGGAATAACAGTCTGTGGGCCAAACGCTAACATTTGATACGGATTTACCAGGAAGAACTTCCAGTTCTCTCAGCCTGTTTCCTATCCCCTCCTCCCCTTGGGCCCCGAAGTGGCACAGGGTGACTAAAGCAGATCATGTGTCTGTCACACTGTGTGTGTGCAAACCAGCATGTGTAGACACCACACCCCTCTTTAAGGAATTTACACCAAAACGATGGTAAGGAAGGAGCAAAGCTGAATGTTGGAGCTGACTTCCAATCAGGATATCCTACCTGGAAGCAAGCCAGCTTCTGCTCCTTTGAATTAAGCCAGAAAGACGTGACCTTTCTTACAAATGAATGCACAACCCTTTGGCAAGACCACTGTGGACTTCTGCCTTGAATATGACTCTATGTCATCTGGTAACAAGTGAATTCTTGAAAGAGACCTCTGGTTCTGCAATGAAGCCTGACTATTCAAAATGGCAGCATTAAGCTGCCTGGTTATTCTCCTTAAACAATTCACTTTTAGACATTTTAACCTTAATGATTATACCCAGGAATAGCATATGAAACCGGGCCATCTCGTACACTGCTCCTGAGAGAATGTCAAAGATTTCAATGCTACTTAAAATATTCTTAACCTTTAACATAGAAATCATACTTCTAGGAATTTATCCTAAGTAAACATTGGTCATGTCACAAAGACGTGGCTACAAGACACTTTTATAAAATAATTAATAAGAAGAACTGAAAAACACCTTATCCAATAATAACGGCCAGTTACAAGAGTATATCCAATCATATACTTTGCAGTTATTAAAGGATGGGTATGCTTATTAAGAGGAAGAAAAGCAAAAATGTTTTATTTTTATAAATGTATATATTTTGTAAACTTTATATATTATATAAATTTATATATTTATATATTGTGTGTATTGGATGTGTAAAGGAGAGAAAGACACACACACAAACACACACAAACATACTGAAAGTCCATTCCCCAAAATGTAAACACTGTATGTTTTTTCTGAATGCTAGAATTAGAGGTGATTTTCATTTTCTTCTTCTTGCTTATCTACATTTCCTTCATGAAAATCTCTTATTTTTAAAATAATTTTTTATTATGTTAAAAAATTAGCAACCCAGAGAAGCAGAGGACAGTTTTTGGTTTGTTTTGGTTATTAATATTTTTATTTTTTTCTCTGTTTCTGGTTCTTATTTATTTTTTGTTTGTTTGCTCATTGTTTTACAGGTCAGGCTATTCAAGGTACGTGTAACTTCATAGACAAATGGGACCTCTCCCGAATAGAACTCCAGATTCTCCCGTTTTGTTCATGTTTTCCTGCTGACCTGTTGGAGCTGTTCTTACCTACCTTTGGGGGAAGAAAACCATCTCGGGTGGGAGAGTCAAAATAACACAGAAGAGGTCTACCGCCTGGGCAAGGATTAAGGGTGTTGAATGGACTGCTGTGAATACAGCCAAAGTTCCAGACTGGCTGGCGGTCACCACACATCCCTCCGGTTCCATAATTGTATGTCCTTAGGCCATTGGGACGAGAGCCTTACTCTGCCAGCCCCATGGCACTATGGGGGTGATTCTGCTAAAACACACACACACACACACACACACACACACACACGCACACGATTAAATTATCTTTTCATTTTCTAAACCAGGACCAAACATCACCCTGACAATGAACAGAGAGTCTCCAGCTACCGTCTTGTTACACTACTAGAGACCATTCTTTCTGCTCAGAAAATTCATTCTCAGAGAGAAGGTGAACTATTCTAATATGTCGTTTTCTTCCTTTACATCATTTTTTCCTTTTAGGTCATTTCCAAAATAGGAAGGTAAGTACATGTTTTAAATCATCTGTGGCAGTGCCTTAAATTATGTCATTTCTTAAAGAAGGAGGAGAAAGAGGAGAGGGAGGAGGAGGAGGAAAGAAAGAAAAGGGAAGGAAACAGTAGGGGAGGAAAAGAAAAGAAAGGAGTAAAAGAAAGGAGAGGAGGGGGGTGAAGGGAGGGGAGGGGAGGAAAAACCATCAGTGATTATCTCCCTGGTTCCTTTTCTACTGAAGTTCACCTACGAAGGCTACTTCTTAGTGTTAGTTATGCTAGTAGGCACTCCAGGCAGCTTCAGGGGAGAGCTGTACAGACACATTTCTGATTAAATAAACAAATATCCGTTTTGATTTATTCTTTGGGCAGGAACATGTTGCCCTTTCAAAGGCTGACCTAAAAATCTCCTTTACAAAAATGTATAAGTGTATCATTGCATGTTTGAAATTAAAGTCCAAGGTGAGACGGGAAGCAGGATTCTACAGTGTAACAAGAATGAGTACAAGACCCTCTCTACAAAGTGGAATTTATATATTTCCCATATCTGCTATGCCATGTACCTGTGCTGTAGATAGACTTCCTTCCCATAGACTTAAGCAGACACAAGTCATGTAAAAATCTACCGAACGTGATATGGTGAACGTGATATGATGTAGTTTCATTTGCAAATATCTGATACCAAAAGAAACATTAGGGAACGATTCCTCAGAGTAAGATTCGGTACTCTTCAGAGTATAGGTCTAGCTCTAGAGTAAGCTGACGAGTGGAGGGAAACCTGAAGCTCTCCGCTTCCCTAACGCCCCCAGCACCTGCCGACATGATCGCCGAGACCGCCTCCCCTGGAGAAAGACAAAGGTGCAGAAAGCGTCGTGCTTTCCCCAGGCTCATCCTCAGTAAGAACAGAATCCACTGAGAATTTTCCCCAAACCAGGGCATGCCAATGCCAACCGCACTGAAGAGATCAGCCCGTTTAAGATCATTTACGTTTAGGATTAAAATGAAGACTTCTTGTAGATACCTTTTTTAAAGTCAACAGATAAAAATCCAGAAGCTATTTTAAGGGCATTCTCCATTTGGCCCTCACCTTTGGAAACTGGTGTCCGGGTGGCCAAGTCCCACGGGGTCACACTCCACAGTAGAATATTTACCAGGATGGGTGTTTCTCTGACCCGGTTTGCATGGGTGATACTGTTGGTCCGGAAACCTCGGGAGCTTTCCCAGGGAACGTCTGAAATGGGACCCCGGGCACAGAGGGCAAGGAGAGCCCGAAGAAAGACCCCTCCAGACCGGGCGGTGGCAGGGTTAGGAAGCAGGGGACTTACATGCGAGGCTTGTCCTGGGCACAGAGAGAAGAGCAGGTCTTCACATCCACGGCCAGAATCTTAAAAGTTCGTCTAGAAGCCTTCCCGGGGTTCAGTCACGTATTCAGTCCATAGGTGATAACACATCGCTCGCTCCAGGCTGCATCCTTGAAAATGGCTCCCACCGCGGGACCCGTGCGTGGGCGGGATGTACGTTCCAAGGACGGGGGAGGGGTGAGGAGCCAGCTCCGGGGGTCAACAGGTGGTCACACCCTCTCCGCGACCCCCTCCAAGCTCCGCACCGGCTCCCACAGTCTCACACGCCCCCCCGGCCCCCCACGAGGTGCCCTGAGCCATCAGCGAGGGGTCTCATCAGCACGGAGGTGGCCGCTTCGGCAGCTATGCGGCTGCACGGGAGGCGGATGCCACAGCAAAAATTCAGGCACAGGCGAGAGGAAACACACTGGAAGATAACTGATTCCCGAAGTAAGTTACGGTTTCTCCCACCAAGAGCCCCGGGACCGGAACCACTGATTTCTTAAGTCCCGTAGGCTGGGGGGGTCTGATCACGCAGGGTGTTCACGACCGTACTCGTGGGGTTGAATAAAGATGACACCCGAGCGGACTCATCAGGGATTGTTACCAGTCCTCCCACGTCAGGGCCCAGCAAGGGTCCTCCTGCCCAGCATCCTTTGCGCCAACAGAAGGAGACCAAGTTCGGCTCAGAAGCGAAGGAAAGCGTTACTCTTGGGTCAGAGATCGGAGAGGTGTGAGCTCCACCTTCGAGCACACGCCCTCCCGCGCGCGGCCGGGGTCGGGGGCTGCTCTGCAGGGCTCCGTCAGCGGGGAGGGGGCGGGGTTCTCTCGCGGAGAAGGCGGGGTTCTCGCGGGACGGGAGCAGCTGTGCGGCTCTCGGCTCCAGACGGCGATGGGCGTGGCCTCTCTGCGCACGGCCCGCCAGCGCCATCTTGGATTAAGGTGTCGTGGGCCGCTTCTGCGCACGGGCCGCCGAGCGGAGGTGTGCGCGCCGCCGATTTGTGCTAGGAACTGCTGTCCGGGTGCAAGGTCTCGGCTGAGCACGTGAAACTAGACTCCTGCCGGGTGCAAGGTCTCGGCTGAGCACGTGAAACTAGACTAAGCCCGAAGGAAGAGAAAAAACAAGGTTAGGCTTTATGACCCAGATTCTATTTGTATTTCCCGGGAGTTGTTAATGAGCTCTGCCGGTGGTATCGTTTGGACGAGGGCACAGGTACCTCCTGGCAAGGCAGTAATCACGTCCGAGGTCATCCTATTTGGGAGGACGGCCTTTCTCATTAGAGTCACTGTCGTGTGTGGTAAAGACGAGCCTGGTGGGCTGTCACGGATGCCTGGCTGGGTGGATTCGGTAGGGGCTGTGTGTGCGCCATGACGCCCTCTAGGCCGAAAGAGGAGCCACGACGGCGCCAATGGTCATCCCTGTGGGAACAGATGCTCAGCTGCCCTTGACGGGCGGGAGGTGGCAGCTTTAGGGACGTGACCTGGTGGTGCAGACCATGCACGTCGGCCTGGGGAGGCAGCTCTGCCCGGCGAGAGGAGATGGACTGGGGGAGGGATGTGCCCGACCGGGGCCCCCATCTTCTCCCCTCTTTCCAAGGTGCGTGTTCCATGCCAGGTGCAGTGTGTTTCCAACAGCCCTGCTTGCAGCTGGACGGTGGGGTCCCGGTGGAGATTGGTTCCCCCTCACCCAGGGGTGTGAAGGAACTCACCCATCCCAGTGGGGCGTCCCATTGCGTTTCCCAGGCGTGATGGGGCTTGGTGTCCTCGGCAGCACAGCACGTTGATCCACGGTGAGAGTCAGGGCAATGGCTCTTCTGTGACTTCCATACCGGTATAGCCTTGGGTGTCTTGGCAGGGGTTCCCAGTCTGGCCTATGGGACAACAGGCCCTACTGGCTGATCCTTCAAATGTATTAAAGCCTGGGAAAGAACTTTAGTCTACCCAGCCAAGGTGCTTTTACCTGTTAGTAATTTAATCTGCTGCTTTAATAGCCCATTCTCCGTTTCTGTCAGTGTTGTTGCTTGTGGGTTATGCGGGAGATGGACCCTCCAATGCTATGTTCTTTTGCCCAGTGTTGCATAGTATGACCTTTGAAATGTGATCCCCAATCACTGGCTGTTGGGTGAAGGTATCTGTACATGATACTCAGCTTCTTTAATTCCCTTGAGAGCCTGGTTTGCACAATGACGGGGGAAAACTTGGTTTAGGCCAAATGCAGTGTCCACATACACCAAGGCATATTTAGAGAGAAGGGGTCCATGTAATCAATTTGCCAATCCCTCACTGGTTGGAAATTCCCCGTGGATGGCCCCAGACTCTTGGCAGTTGCCTTGGGCACTTTTTAGAACACATAGGACAAGCATTAACCAAGTCACTGTATTTCAAGGGCATCGAACAGAATTTCTTCCATTCCGTCTCTGCAGCCACAGGGACCACCACAGGAATAGGGCATTTGGAGGATGTACAGGGCTTCGTAGCACCTGCGTTTCTAGAGACAGTGGGCTGGCAGGCAGGGTGCTCCTCTGCTGTAAACAGGCCACTTAGTCAGGATGCGAGTTGGAGCCGTGGCAGAGGGGGATCACTGGAACCTATTTTCAGTTCAGCCCTTGATAGGAAGGAAAGTTCTTACCATGATGTGCTATTCCTTTGTGAGAGGTTCTAGCAATTGTGTAGGTTGCTAGGAGTCGTTCTATGGTGGTGTATCAGGTGTTCGCCACCTTCCAGAGGGCAGTCCTGGGGGTTTTCTCTCCGTCTGTTGTCTCTGCCATCGTGCTCACCTGTACTTTCCAGAGTCACAGACGTCTGACTCCGATGGTAGCCCTGCTTGGGGGATGCCCAGAGCTTTCATCCGCTTCTCTGGTATTCTTGCCCTCTAAAAGGCAGCTTGCTGCTCTGGTCCCCAGTCCCACGCGTGCTCTCTCTTCACGTAGTGGTAAAGGGATGGAGGCCCTGTGCCAGGTGGGGAATAAAAGTCCTCCCAAACCCCCAAATCCCTACAAAGGCTTGCAACTCCTTCATGTTCACAGGGGTTGAATAGGCTCACATCTTACCGATCACAACTTCTGGGACAGCACACATCTTACCCATCCAAAAGACTCCCCCAAAACCTTACGAGGGTGGCTGGGCCTTGGATTTTCTGTGGGGTCCCCACCCATCCTCTCCCTCACCGATGTTCCAGCAAAGTCTGCAGAGGGTCCTGCAGCGGAGGCCAGTCTTCACGTGTTAACATTGTATCATCAGTGTAATGGGCCTGTTTTACTGATGTGGGAAGAAGAACAGGGACAGATCTCAGGCTGCCATGCCGTGACACGTGGTGGGGCTGTGCAGGTAGCCTTGGAGAAGCACTTGAAAGGTGCACTGTTGCCCCTGCCACGTGAAGGCAAGTTGATCTGAGTTATCAGAAGCTTACACTCGTCAGAGTCTTTTTTATTAATCTCCCTGAAAATGAAGCACTTTTGTAGGAACACTTTTGCAAAAGCATCGGAATAAAACAACTGTATGTAAATGACAAAAGGCTTAAAAATGGCCATAGTTAAAGATCTGATAAGAGTTCATTATAATGCAACTGACAAGGGAATTTGGTTATTTCTCTTACATCCTTTTTAAAATAATAATTAGAACTATGATTGACAACATTATACATATCAGATTTTTAGGAATTTCATATAAATGTAACTTGAAGTTTGGCATCATTTCTTATTTGACAATGCTTTCCATGTAATTTAATATATCAAATGAGCCCAATTTGTTTAATATTTCTTTTTTGTAAGGAGAGAGAACAAATATTTTGAGGTGTTCCATCAGCCTTCTGGAAAATTCCAAAGTTAGCTCTAGGTCAAAAAGACTTGTTTTAGAATTTGATTTTGGAGACGTTTATCACAAGTATCAAAAGATTTTAAAACTCGATTAAATAGGCTCATAGGTCACTGTGAAGCATACTTAGTTATCCATCTAACCAGAAGTGACAATGACTTTGAAGGCAAATACAGAAAGCTACATACTTGCAAAAAAACTTAGCTTTTTTAATAGAGAAGACTCGGTTTTCTTAAGTAATCAAAGACCTGATAAAGACACAGGAACTTATTTTAGTAAAACACAGAATCTTTGTTTTCTAGGCAAATTACTTAAAAGTAAAGAGTACCTTTTCACAATCTTATCAAAAACAGATGGATATTCCGAGAAAAGCTTGTCCTTCTGGCAGGTGAAAGAAAATTTAGTTTTACGTAAGTACACTAGTGATATTAAAGTTTATTTTTCTTTAAAACAGTTAAATAGATCTCTTTTAAAAATTAATTTTGAAAATATCATCTAGAGGTAGAAAAATATCGCAGATACATAACATGCCGTTTATAGATGTACATAAACAGACACGCACACACACAGAAACCCTATAGCTTTCATTCCAAAATTTTAGCCATGAATCATGTACAACAATACAAAACCCATTAGTTTATAAATAATAGTTGAATCCAACTCACTCAAGTGGGTAGAATTTTCTACTCCTTGTGGAGAAGGCTTTTTAGATTTGTAGTTGCCTTTGACAGGTAATCTTGCGGAGGCTGTGGACTAGATTTCTATATCAGTCTGTATTTTTAAAAGCCTCTATGCCTTTTTTTCTTTCTCTGTGGGCAGTGTTTTATTATCTCCTGGGGTGTTTATATTTCAAAGACCTGATAAGATTTACATCTTCAAGAAATGGAGAAAGAATACAAATTGTCCCTTAGGAGTTTGGGGGTTTATTTCTCTATTACCAGAAGTCTAGGGTAATTACAGTGTACACACTTCCTTCCTATTAGGGGTCCGACTGCATGGGGCACTTGGTGTGTTTCACAGCCAATCGCCACAGCGTCCTCCCCCTCCCTCTCCTCACTTTCTCAGAGGTTCAACCTCTCAGCATCTCAGTCGGCTTTGTCACGAGCGCTCAGACCTTAGTCTGTGTCAGCCTGTGTCCTCCTGGCTTTGCAAAAAGGCCTGCTAAGCTAAGCTCTCCAGCTTATTATCCTGTCTCCCACCTTGTCTGCCAGCCCCAAAAGCTAGCAGAGTCGTGGACACCCACGTGTCCTCCTCTAAATTATTTCCTCCCAGCTTTCTAACTCCAGCTCTCGTTGGGCATTGGTGTCCACCCGAACTGCCCACAGCAGACACCAGCGCACCGCACAGCCATTCCTTTCCCACCTTTGCCCCAGTGCGCTGTATACAGCTCCCCAAACAAGTGCATCAGGCCAGCGGGCATTTTCGGGGCATCCTGGTACTCACCTGGCAGTCCACAAGCATCTAACATCTGGCCACTCCTACCCACTCTCAGGTCAATGGCCACTTTGGGGTTTCCTCCACAGAGGCCTCTTTCCCAAGGCCCATTTTTTTTTTTTTTTTGGTCTCCTGGCTGCCTTGCCAATTGTTGGTTTGTAACCCGAACCCCACACTGGAAAAGCAAGGAGAAACCAAAGAAAGAGGCAGCCACTCCAGATTGGTAGGTGGAAAGCTTAAGAAAGAGGGAACTTATGTATGAGACTTATCTTGGGCACCGGAGGAGGAGGAGATCTCCGCACCCACCCACCAGAATCTTAAAAGTTTGTACAGAGGCCTTAATGGGGTTCAGTCATGTACACCATCCAGATGGCCCCCACAACACATTGTTCTCTCAAGGCTGCATCCTTGAAAACGGCTGCCACTGTGATAACGGTGGGAAGAACATATATTCCAAGGACATGTGCAGGGGTGAGGTGCCTCCAGTTGCCCTGGCCCAGCTCATGGGTCAACCTACGGACACATCCTCTTGACGACCTTCTCCAACAGATGCTCATGTTACAACATGAAGAAGTTGGGATCTGAAAACAGTTTTTATTCTTTTGGGGGCACACCAGGATTTTCATCAAACAATTTTTGAAAATAAATAGGTACTAAAGGAAATCTCATGTCATTTCCATAATGCTATTCTCAGGGGATAAGAGTGTATATAGGTTAGTGGCCGTTCTGTTTGTAGTTTTGTGCTGTCCCCTTCTCTCATGGGAAAAATTTCTGATCTAAAATAACAAAGAGTTTGTGGAGTATCAAGCTGTTTTAACCAGAGGAGATTTGGCTTTTTTGTTCTGTTTCGTTTTTTAATTTATTTATTTAATTAATTTATTTTTGGCTGCTTTGGGACTTCGTTGCTGCACGCGGGCTTGCTCTGGTTGTGATGAGCGGGGGCTACTCTTCGTTGCGGTGCGCGGGCTTCTCATTGCGGTGGCTTCTCTTGTTGCGGAGCACGGGCTCTAGGCATGCGGGCTTCAGTAGTTGTGGCACGTGGGCTCAGTAGTTGTGGCTCGCGGGCTCTAGAGTGCAGGCTCAGTAGTTGTGGCACACGGGCTTAGTTGCTCCATGGCATGTGGGATCTTCCCTGACCAGGGCTCGAACCCGCGTCCCCTGCATTGGCAGGCGGATTCCCAACCACTGAGCCACCAGGGAAGCCCCTTGTTTTGTTTTGATTTTTGTTTGTTCGTATGTTTGTATTTTTAATTTAGAAGGTACAGTCAGTGTGTTTCTCCAGTGCACACAGGGAGGGGTGTGTGTCTGTAAGCCTGTAAGTGAGGGTGGCATCTCCAGTTAAAAATGGAAAGCGGAGTCTTGCCTCCTTTCATGAAAAGAGAGGGGTTATATACACCGTATTGAGAGAGACCAGCCACAGCAAATCTATGAATTTACTTTACATTTCTTATAAAGACCTCAAGACCATATTCTGATCCCAGACATCCATGTATTTTTTACCATAGGTGGGTCAACTTATTTCAACAATCACTTGCTCCTATAGACAGGAATTGTTCTGGATAAAGTGAGAGATGCACAAATGCATGTGATCATGAGTTTGAGGTACGTTGCCTTAGACTGATTTCCTAGTTGAGGCTGGTTTGGACATTTGAGACATTTAAGTAACAATTTCTTCCTCCATGATTTCAAGAAATCCCTGTAACCTCTATTGGTCTGATTAGCCCATGGGAAAAGTCATATGATTCTGTGTCCCGTGCTGGCCTAGCCAAACTGCTGAGTCATTTCCAAGAACTGTCAGGTGACTGTAGGAGTTACCAAAAGCAGGGGGAAAAAATGATGGTAGTCTATCTGTCCACGTGTGGTCAAAAGTACATGGGCTTAGAATCAGAAAATCATAGGTTCAGATTTCAGCTCTTCTGTATAATTTATGATGTTAGCAGGTGACTGGTGTCTTTGAACCTCAATTTTCTCATCTATAAAAATGGAAGAAAGTAACACCTAGCTCTCACACTAGCAGTGAGAATTAAATGAGATAAGGTATAATCAGGTAGTCAAGAAATAGTTACCAAGCACTGCTGTGTGCCACTCATTTATTGTAATAATTTTATAGCTGCTAACTTCATTGAATTCTTACCATATGCCAGGCTCTGAGCTAAGTGGGTGACATACATTCTTTTACTGAATCTTTGAAACAACCTCTTGCATTACCCTCATGTTATGGGTGAAGAAACTAAGACAGCTAGAGGTTAAGAAATGTGCCCAAGGTTACCTGTTCCACATGCAGGAATTCTGACCACAGAATTCAGGGTTTTCCAGTACCTTGAACTCTACTGCATTTTGTAAGGCTCCCTGCTGAAGAGCGCCTAATAATTAGTAAGTGATTCACAAGTGTTTACTGCTTCTTCTGAAGAGAGTCTGTTTCCCTATTTTCAAAAATTAAATCTTATTGAAATTTTACCCTATTGTTACTCTTCCCTTAAATACTGGAAAATATTAATAGGGGAAGAGGAATTCATAACCTGCTCCCTCCGATGGGAAGTACAGTGAACCACTGCCAAGTTTTAGCCCTCTCTGTGTGCACATCACCAGTAGCCCTTTTTATAGGATACACTGAGAAAGCTGGTGTCTCACATGTTCAGTTATCCTAGGAAGTATGGTCCCCTGTATTTGTATCACTGTGCTTTTACTAGAAATGCTCATGTCCCAGGTACTTCAATTAGTTTTTTCATTTGCCTTCATTGTATCCCTGGAGCCAGATAGCAGAAGATTGTTGCTTCAGCACGTAAAGGAAATCCAGTGTATTTTGCTGTCCCCTTGTGGCCATCTTAAATTTCTTTCTTTCAAGTGATAAAGAAATTTCCAATTAAATTTCCAATTAAAACTCCACTCTTCAGAGGACCAAGTATGCATTCTTTGTAGCATCGTCATCAATGTAAAAAAGTATATATATACACTAGCACACTGAATTTTAATTGAGCTATGACTGATACTGTGATGACTGAATTCTCATCTGCATGCAAAAGGGATCTCTGGATTGAAATTTCTACGTGTAAAGTTATTTCTTTTTTTCCAGAGTTTAAGTATTGGAGCTTGATCATTCACCATGTTATTAACATAAATAGAACATTATATTGAAAGGGACGGGAGGAGAATTATAAACTTATCACTGTGTAACCTGCTTTTTATGAAAATGTTAAATAATTTTAATATTTTCAATAGAGAAGGCATAAGAAAGAAGCTATGAGTTATTTTAATATAGTTTGTTCATCAGTGCTGTAGAACTGCTAGTGAGGTCCACCATCACTGAGAGGTTAACAGAGACATGGAAAAATGGAATGACAAAACACTACTAAAGTGTGAACTGACCAAAATATACCTGAAATTTTTAAGAGGAAAATTTTACTGACTAGTTTAAAACCATTAGTTAAACATTTATCAGTCTCTTCTCTACAACTTTTTAATGTTTATTCCTATTCTCACCATCCCCAAAACATACCCTAACATTAGGAAGGTTTTTCCCCCCAGAATCACCAAGCACATTAAAAACAAATTTTTTAAGAGCTGCAATTGTGTACTGTGAAATACCAGTAACCAAACATTGAAAATGATTTTTTTGCTCTTTGGTGTATCTCTCTTTTGTGAAAATTTACTCTCTTTCACTCCAACTTATATTAAAAGTGGGAAACGTTTTGAGACTTCCCTGGTGGCCCAGTGGTTAAGACTGTGCACTTCCACTGCACGGGGCACGGGTTCGATCCCTGGTCGGGGAATTAAGATTCCACATGCCGCATGGTGCGGCCACAAAATAATAATAATACTACTAAAAAGTGGGAAACGTTTTAAGTTTTGGGATAAACTGCCTCTGGGTCAGCAAAAATATTATAAGCTATATTTAACATAAGGCCTATACATAGTGCATAAAGAGACCTTGTTTGACTCAGTGGAAAAGTTGACATAGATATTTGGGTGTTAATGGGTTAAACTCATTCAGCGATCTGATCTGGATATGAGACCGGTCACATTACTAAAATTTAAAATAAATATTGTAATTTCTATGAAAATAGCATTTCTTCTGATAGGAGTAAAGCAACAGATTTGATCCTTTTTTTTTTTTGATTACGAAGTTTCACTGCTATGGATCCTCTCAGAAAAATGTGCATACATGCTACACATACAGTTTTGCATTTTGTTTTGTCACAGTCACAGCCCGTTTGAAACCACCCATGGGTCCCAAAGCACCCGTGACAGCCTGATCTGACCGTATCCAGAGCTGTCCATTCAGCACCAATGAGGCCCCTCACGCTGACCTGACCAGGAGAACGCAAGCCCCGCAGGCTGAGGAAGAGAGTGGATTTCAGTTACTGGTAAGTGGTCATAGGAGGTGCAAAGCTGAGCATCCTGACCGTGATTCGTTGGATGGCATGTGTGAATTTCATTCATCATTTTCTGGTGTTCAGGTGGTCTTATTTCTCTATTCAGAGGTCCATGAGCGTGCTGCGTATAGATTTTATTTTTAGGTATTATTATGGCGATGCTGCTGATACACCAGTACAAACTCTGTTTTTTCTTAAGAACGCGCTACACCCTCGGTGAATCATCGAAATCAGGACAGCTTAACAAAGATAATTTTACAATCTGAAACGGATACAGTTCGTTCTCTGATGAAAAATTGAGATGGCTATTCTATTTCCTATGAGCTTGATAATTTCTTGCCTCAAAAGATCTGATTCTTGGGGGGGGGGGAAAGAAGTTTGACGAATTCGCTGAATTGTTGCCCAAGGTTAGGAGTATCAACTACCTGATCTAAAGCTGACCATTGACCTTTGAAATATAATGGGAAGAATTGAAGCACTTTGTGTTGTTACACTGTTTGCAAATCAGACGATATTTCCAAACTGCCTAGAAGCCTTTAGCATAAAATATTACTTCGCCTTTGAATTTTTGCTAACCTCCAAAGGACAATGCAGAACTTCCCTGTGTTCACTCTTATAAGGAAAATGGAAATTCCAGTAACAGGCCCATGTGTATTATACATCTTAAAATATTTCCATCTGCTTCTGAAGTTTCCATACGAGAAGGCCAAAAAAGTCTGTTACAGATTAACAAGAGGGTAAGTGGGGAGTTGCAGTGGATCTTTTCCCAGCCACATCTTCCTGCCCCTCCCTGCCTGTCCACCCCCCACACACCTAGTAGACGTTTGGTGTCGCTTCGCTCTGAATGAGCTCTCTGTTCACGTGCAAAGGATGTTAACTTTACATTCCCGTGACGTACTCTGAGCACCAGAGACCTTCGCTCACTGCGTGTCGCCCTGCATGTGACACAGGAGGTTGTTTCCATGTCCATCAGGGAGGGCTGTGTGTTTGGGGAGGCTGAGCCCCACCTCCACCCTCTCCTGTCCCAGATCTGTCAATCTGATGTTAGAAAAAGGCAGTCACTGTCACAGGTTAAAGGAGCCAAAGGGGTATTTTCCCAGCCTCGAAGCATGATTGCATTTCTGAATGGCGGTAGAATTTGTCTTTGACATGGCCCTTAAAGAATGCATTTCTTTCTTTCTGTCCTTTGAATCAGGGAATAAAAGTAGTTTATATGCTCTGCAGCCACTGGTTTCAACAGATGGGACTGGTTTTTCATGTTCCATCTGAATGGCACAAACAGAGTTGCCTACTAACAAACCCCGAGTTCCGAAGGGTAAGCCCACCTTGCAAGGCAACAGCCCCCGCCTTAGACATTTCTTAAGGCGTTCCTGAAAGTGAAGAACAAATGATCTGAGATCTCTTCCTCCCAAGCACCTTGACCTACACTTTACACATGGTGGGTGTGAGATCGTTCATCCCCTCCAGCTGGGGAAATAGAAATTTTTGCCAGTGCTTCAGGCTCTTAAGATGGTGGGTTCTGGTTCCCGGTCCCCATTCTCCTACTTTTTCCTAGTTGGATCCACCAATCCTTTCTACCTTAAGGTTCAGTCCCCGCCCCCCCCCGTCGTAAGAGCAGAATAACTGGGTGGCCAACCTCTTTTGCGTCTGGCTTCTCTGCAGTCCTTCACACCGGGGAGCTGAGCTACAGCCCCACTCCCAGACGTGGTGGCGCTGTCCTAGCAACCGCAGAGTTACTGGGTTGCCCACAGTCTCCTGCGCTGCATCCTTACATGGGATCAAGCACACAGGGACAGTTCAGTTCTCCCGGCTTGCCTACCGTTCTCCTCTGTCTCTCTTCGATTGGCCCCCCCAGCCTAGGTTTCTGTTGACACTCCCTTTCCTCAGTCCTGACCAGGATCCAAATCTCTAGTCTACCAGATTCCACTCTAACAAAACAAGGCGCCACCTTAAAGCCAGTCCAACCGCTAAAGTCCCGGTGATCTGCCCCCCTGCCCACTAGCATAACATCTGCCCACCCGACTCCCCGCATCCCACCCCTGCAGTTTGACTGGCCAGGCCAGTCCTGGATCTTCTGGAGTTTGGTCTGCAACTCTTTCCTCTGCCCTCTCGGGATCACACAGAGCTCCAAGGTCCTGGTTAACCCAGCTCCCCAGATTGGACCATTTAAAACTCTGGTTTCCTTGGCAACAATGGAAAGAGCGAAAAATACTCTCAGGGTCAAAAAAGTTAGAACCCATTTTCTTTGTTTTAATGCAAATCTAAACGGTACACGATAGAGACCAGCCCCTTCTGGAGGGAGTCTGATGTCTAGCGCCTCCACGTGGCTGTGTAAACGAGGTCCAGTCACTGAACTTGCTGGTCTCTGTTGGTTTGAAACCTCAGGAGCTTTGGGGTAGAATCTGAAACTGGGCCTCGAACACAGAAGGCAAGGAGAGATGGAAGAAAGAGGGCAGCCCCTCCAGATTGGGAGGTGGCAGGTTTAGGGAAGGGAACTTACATACGAGGCTTGTCTTGGGCACAGAGAGACCAGGAGACCTCCGCACCCACCTGCCTGGCAGAATCTTAAAAGTTTATGCAGAGGCCTTAATGGGGTTCAGTCACATATTGAGTCCTGATGGTCTCAACATCATGTTCTCTCTCAGGGCTGCATCCTTGAAAATGGTTCCCATGGTGGGAACCCTGTGAGGGTGTACATGCCAGGGATGGGGGAGGGGTGAGGAGCCTCTGTTCTCCTGGGTCCAGCTCAAGGGTCACCCCGTGGTCACACCCTCTCAGTGACCTCATCCAACACCATTGCTCCACTTGTAAGGTGGGAGTGCCCACGGTGCACACCTGCCTGACCTCTTGTAAGGATTTAATGAAATAATGCTACATCATAATGTTATTGTTGTTTCAGATATGTTTCTTTTTAAAGCAAAATGTTAAGCTTTCTTATGGACATTTTCAATGTATCAAAATTACGCAGAGCCGTCATATGTTGAAATTTTGCTCCAGACACTTCTCACTCTGCGTGGTGCTGTGTTAACTCACATGCATGCGTGTGGGAACCCGGTCCTCACCTTGCATGGCTGTTTGACCCCTGATGTCACCATAGCAAACCAGGACTATCTGTATACACCAGGTGCAGTGTTAGATTCTTTCTTTCATGTCCTTACAATTCTCACTCCTCCCCTCCATAATGTTCTTACTGGTTTCCCCCTTTTTTGGTTGAGAACTAAGTCTTAGGATGTTCAGGAAATTTTCGTAGACCCCAAAGCTAGCAGTTAGTAGAGCTGAGATTCAAACCCAAGTCTAGATGGCATCAAAGACCACATGCTTCCCACTGATATATGCTTGGTGCTTTCTCTGAGAATAAAGTAGAATAACAATGTCTGCACAGATGGCCAACAGGCACGTGAAAGGATGTTCAACATTGCTAATTACTGGAGAAATGCAAATCAGAACTACAGTGAGGTATCACCTCACACTGATCAGAATGGCCATCATTAAAAAAGTCTACAAATAATAAATGCTGAAGAGGGTGTGGAGAAAAGGGAACCCTCCTGCACTGTTGCTGGGGATGTAAATAGGTGCAGCCACTATGGAGAACAGTATGGAGGTTCCTTAAAAAACTAAAAAGAGAGTTGCCCTATGATCCAGCAATCCCACTCCTGGGCATATATCCGAAAAACATGAAAACTCTAATTTGAAAAGACCCATGCACCCCAATGTTCATAGCAGCACTATTCACAATAGCCAAGATATGGAAGCAACCTAAATGTCCATTGACAGATGAATGGATAAAGAAGATATGCTGTATACCATATACCAATGGTATATACCAATGGAATATTACTCAGCCATAAAAAAAGAATAAAATAATGCAGCAACATGGATGAACCTAGAGATTATCATACAAAGTGAAGTGAGACAGAGAAAGACAAGTATCATATGATATCACTTATATGTGGAATCTAAAAAATGATACAAATGAACTTATTTGCAAAACAGAAATAGACTCACAGACTTAGAAAATAAACTTATGGTTACCAAAGGGGAAAGAGGGGAAAAGGGATAAATTAGGAGTTTGGGATTAGCAGATATACACTACTGTATAAAATAGATAAACAACAAGGACCTACTGTATAGCACAGGGAATTATATTCAATATCTTATAGTAACGTATAATAGAAAAGAATCCGAAAAAGAACATATATATATATAACTGAATCACTTTGCTTTACACCTGAAACTAACACAACATTGTAAATCAACTGTACTTCAGTTTAAAAAAACAAAATACATAAGTTTTTTAAGGTCTTGACCCACATGGAAGGCTTTCTCAAGTATTGGATAAACTGCAAAGAAATTTTTATTTAAAATTATTTCTATGTTTTCAGTATTTAAAGCATATTCCAGCAATCTATAGTATTTTATTATCTGTAGCCTTTTTTCCTTATATATCTTATTTCAGTCTTAATGAATACCTTGAAAATTTCTTTCAATATATGTTGGATTTGCCATTTAAACGTGGTTATGTCACTGTTTTAATCTCACAAAGCAAGGTTTGCAGAAGTAAAAATGCTGGTTTTCTCGCCGATGTGAGGAGGTGAGCAAAGTTTTTAATCTGATATACAAACTGAAAAATACGAACATTTGTTTGTGACAAAATGAGATTTGGCTTCAGTGTATGAACTCCTGCATGTTCCGCCAACACAAGCCAAGTATTATTGCGATGCATTGGGTTAGATGGTCTAAAATACCCGCATTTCTGTTCAATTGTATTTGTTGAAAAAGGATGTGATCAGAGGATGAGATTAAGAAAAACTTATTGAGTGACGGTGTGGCAGTCACTGGACTAAGTGCTTTACAGGCTACATTTCACTTAATTCTCACAAGCACTCTCTAAAGTAGGCCCTATTATTATTTCCGTTTTAAGAACGAGTAAACTGAAGGACAGAGAGTTGAGGACATGTGTCCTAGGTCACACAGCGAGTAAGAGATGGAGCCAAGATTTAAAACAGCCAACGTGGCTCTAGCCTGGGGACATTCGCCTTGTTTCCATACCAACTCAAAGCTTATCTCTTGCTCAGTTGCTTCACACTTTTTTTCCACTATTTTAAAATAATTCTTTACCCATTTTATGAGCATGATCAAGTCGTACTTCAACTCAGATTATCCTGCAGAAGTATGTCGTGAATCATAGATATTTTTGCACACAAGCATAATTTTCAGATAAGCTAAATTAAAACTCACGGGCTCCTTGATTTTCGAGAAATTGCTTACATGCATGAACAGAATTTATGTTCTTTGCTATTGGCAAACAGACGTTGCCACTTGCCCTAGGTTTGTGGCTTGAAACTGACCTCATCTATTCTTGTTTATAGTTCAGGGAATCTGGCAAATCGGTATTTTTGTTGATTCCAGTGAATGAGTCAAGGAGAGGAGAGACTATCCAAAGATCACTATCTGACTAGCGAGACCAATCTAGCCCCTTTACAGTGAAAGTTGTGAATTGTTCAGAAGTTCTCGAAATCACGCAGTGTCACTGGCTTGACTTTCTTGGCTGACATATTGGAGGAGTCGAGAGAGATGGCATGTTCTCAGTAAGCAGTTCTGCAGCTGTTGAAAAGGTCAAGTGGTTTAGCAAGTTCTTGTCTACGGACAGCTCTTTGCCTCCCAGGCCACAGGCTCACGCTAGAATGTAGGAAAATGAACTGCCCTGAGCTCAGCTGACTAAGGCGAGTAGCATGAAGCGCTGACCCCACCTCCCTTGGGACACAGAGAGCCACCACTTACCAAAGAAGTTTCTGGATACACTGTCAGTGCAGAGAAACCCACGGTGAGGTGCATGAAGGCCCAGATAATACCAGGAAGTCACTGAATTTGGAAACTTGGAAGCAAATTCTTCTGGTCATTCTCTAAACTTCATGCTCACCACCTCCTTCACTATGAAGCCTACACAATGCTCTGCATCCCTAAAGCAGCATTCCATTTGGAATCGATAAAACCCTGTTTGTCTATAACTGGTTTAAAGGCGTTCAAGCATGAGGGTTATTTTTTCCCTTCATGATACTTCCTTTCAATAATCCTGCAATGAAAAAAAAAGGGGGGGGTGGTGGAGCTGTATTTAACCAAACATCAGAGTGCTGATATATTTAAATACACTTTCACACATATATTCCTCCATCCAATATAGATACTCTACTTTATAAATCTGGTGATCACTTCCTGAGGCATCTTTTGTCTGTAACGTGGGGTAAATGTTGAAAGCATTGCAACGACATTTGAGGTCTGACAACTGAAACTTCAAAATTGGATGAGCTGGATAGACCAAGACTCCTTCTCAAGCTACAACGTGAATATGAATCACCTGGGGATAGTGTTGCCCTCCAGGTTCTTCCGTGGGTTGTCAGCAAGCTCCCGGGCGATGGCACTGAAGAGCAAGGTCCCAGAAGGCAAACTCTAGGGTAGGGCAAAGCTTCCCAAAACTAGCATGGCTACTTCACTTCTGAAAAGGGATTCCAGAGCTAATGCCCATTGGGTGAGTGAGGATTGGTTTTGCTTGTAGAGTTCTAGCTCTAACTTCATGAAGAGTGCCCACCAGACCAACTGGAAAGTCTGCTCTTGCCTATTCCTGGCATTGTATAATCATTATACCAAAACTGCAGAAAGGTTTGTTTTTTTTTTTTTAAAGCAACCTTTTGCTTCTTAGAGGCAGATTCTGGTTCCCTGTCCTTACACTCTGTCCTTTTTCTTTAAGTTATTCACGCTGCTACCTTCCTCTGTGGATATTCATGAAAGACATTTCTTACACTCCAGCTTATTTCTTGAATGACCATCAGGACACCATTGTGTGGGCAGGCCCCAGCACTAGACATTTCTAATTTGGGTTTATTGCCAGACAAGTCTGATCTCTTAGTTTAAGGCTGGACCTTAAACTAAGAGATGAGAGCGGTGAGCACCAGAATAATGGAAGGAGAGAGCTGTGTTGAGGCAAAGTGAAACCTTTGTTGATATTCAGCACTAGGGAAAGTGTTTGAGGCCCTTCAGCTCTTTAAAACTTTTCCAAGACAATCAGAAAGAAAGAAAGAAGGCCTTATCCCCATCAAAAGAAACACATCTTAACCATCTGATGATATGTTGTGAAAATATGGAATGGCTGTAAATTCCTGTGGAAAATGGAGAAATGGGTAAAATAGCTTTCATATATGATGCCTGAGAGTCTTGTGTGTGTTCATGCCGTTCCCCTCCACACACCTCACCCCTTAGAGGAACTTAAAATTCCTAAAGCCAAGGAAGGCCCATCACCTAAGAAAGATGATGGACTGCAGCAATCTTAATACACTCCAGGGGGAGAAGGACTTCAAAATCAGCATAATAGAGTGTGTTGTCATTGGAAAGTCATTTGAATGATATCGGCAGAAGTAAGGTGAGCCCTCCACTTTGTATTCCAATAAACTGTAGAAGTGATGTAAATCTGAGGTGAAATACTAGGGACTTTTAAAAGAGTCACCTCCTGATTCAGCAATACCAACTTGTTTAAGCAACAAGCAAGAGAGAGGTGAGTGCGTGCCTCCAGATATAAGTGGTGATCCACTCAAACTGTTAACATTAAGATCTAGCAATTCTTCTCTAAACTGGAGTAACGTGGATACAAGCCAATTAGGTCCAGCCACTCAGTTTACAGGAGAAATCAGAGAACTCTGCAGACCCAACCCTGTTTACCTGTAATGTAATAACCTTTTCTTTCCCAGAACATCTACATTGCAGGCAGCGGCACTACCCAAAGGTGTAAGACAAATTTCCTAATATTACATGCATTACGTATAGGACCAGGAAAAACTCAAATAACTAGATGGCCTATTGTTCACTATTGTTCGGTGTCAGGAACACATGGAAGCCAGAAAGTCTTGGTCTTCATCTTTTCATTTCAGCCATCTGGACTCATCCCCACCACAAGCCATCTGATTTTAATAATGAAATAATGGCCTTCACTTCTAACCTAGGAATATCGAGTCTGAAGTTCCCTGCAGATGAGATGGCTTTCTAATGAGTCTTCAAGACGGTGATGCTGTTGTTTTGTTATGTATTGTCCCATATGTTTGGGAAGTGGGGTAGTATGGATGAGCGAACAAGAGAATACAGAGCTCCAGCAAAGCTTTTACCTGCAGGGCACTTACACATAAAAGCAGCATTCCTGGAACAAAGGATTTCCACGAACAACCCAATTAATATAGATTCACTGCCCTTTTTGAAATGTCTTTTATTGGTTGTACGTTTTCCTGTGAGATCAACACACCCTTTCTTTCGAGGACACCTGGCTCCTGAAGACTTAGTTCTTTGTTCTAGCCGTGAACGCAGGGCAAGCACTTTGACAGAAAGAGGTGGCGGGGTGTCTTTTGACATTGTTACTATCTTCTCCATCTTCATCATGTTATTCGAGTCAGTTCATAGATTGACCCGACATGGAAAACAACACCCCTGGAGTGAAGCCTTACACACATGAACACAAACATCCGGAGACCAGATACAGGGTGTGCAACCCATTCCTCAGCAGCAGTAGGAAACTGAAGAGTATCCTGAGATAGGAAATCAGTGTCAGCTCTTCATCCACAGAGGAGTCCAAGTGTGACCTAATCTCCCGATTTCATTTTCCTTTGAAAATTCTCATTTTCCTTGAGGTGGTGGGAGGGAGGCCAGAGCGGTCGCCGTACGAGCCGCGTAATAATCACGTGGTTCGACGCCTCAGCTGTCTCCTTGGTCAAGAACACAGATTCCAAGAACTGCTTTGCGGCACATCAGAACCTTGTTCTTCGTTTACTGTGCTCTCAGATCAGAAAGGGTGGGGGGGATTATAAAGTTATGCTTTGTGCACGATAGTCTGGAAATTTCACCACTGAATGACCTATGTCAGAGAAAATTACTCCCACCTTTGGCAATTTTTATAATTCCTTGTTTACTGACTGCTAGGGGCCAACCATCCAGGCTGTGAAGTATGCCCACCAACAGCATTTACATGAAAAGATGAGTTTCTCAAGAATAAGGACCTAGGACAGGTGGCTTCTCCCAATATTAAAAGCAACCATGACCTCTTTAAGGCCACTTTATCCCTCAATCCAGGATATTTCTGGTAACTCTATTAAAACTTAACCTACATGAACGCTAATACTTGCATCTACCTCAAGTCCTGCGCATTAGCTTCTGGGAATGAACTTTTTGGCCAGCCCAATATTTCCTTGGTTTCGAGATTTTGAGATAACATCCCCAATTACAATAAGCGGTAGTTTAAACGAAAACAACAGCAGCAATGCACACAACCTGGGTAGCAGGAAAGCTAGGCTAAAATGAAAATGCCTGCCCCCCCAAAGCTGACACGGGAAAGACGACAAAAGGTACACGTCCCCTCAAAACAGGTATTTTTAAATACACTACTGAAGCTTTGCCTGGAAGTTATCAATTGATATTCATAATTCCCCTTTCCCTATACAATGGTTAGGAAGGTTTTCCCCTTAAGGAGGCTGCCCCACACATACCCATGTAGAAAAACACACACAGAGTTAGGGATAGACCCCCAAGTTCTTCTTTCCTTCTTCAGCTCACAAGCAAAAAGTCCCCAAGGCCAAAACAGAGACGTAACATGCACCTCAAAGGCATGGAAACATTCTACCCACAGTCTTCAGAGGTCTTTACTGTATAAACTTATAATGAATTCCATACTTTACGGCCCAGCCCACCTCAGCCATAAAGAAAAGATATGGCAATCCACAGAGAAGAGATGAAGTTCACCAGGAAAGGCAGCAGTGTGCTCTACATGGCAGGAAAGATGAGGGGATCCACAAAATGGGAGTCAGTCTTCTATTTCACACTCTCCAGAGACACAGTGCCAGAGACGGGTTTCGAAGGATAGGGGTGACAACCTCTCCGATCTCCTTTCAGAATATATCAGGTTCCAGGAAGAGATAGCAGGACCTCCTAACTAGCATCTAGAATTACTTTCTTCTAGCATCAAGGGACTGTAAAGACCAGGCATGTTTCCACTTGCCCAACAGCTGTCTTTACAGTAAACATGGCTTAACACCAAAGCTGGGGTGCAACACAGGAAAACAATCAATCATATATACAAATAAAAAAGGTCTCTCATAAAATTCACACAAGGTAAGAAAAAGGTGGGGGTTTTTTTTTTTTCCATATGAAACCAGATTTATAAACGAAAGCAGCATTTTCAGCAGTAAAACTGAAGCACAAAGGAAGCTGGGAACCCCACTTATGAAACTAAAGTTCTTGTAAAGTTCAATTCCATAAAGTAGGTATATATCTAGCATCTCATCAATATTTTCACAAAATATATAGAAAAATGTTCATGTATTTAAATAAACAATTTGAACTGTTGATATACCCCAACCCCTCTTTCAGCTTTAAATGACCCCATGTGGTGATTCCGTAGCGTAGGAAATATGTCCCAATTGTGGAAGTTAATTACAGAAGGAAAACATTTTTCCTCTAAAAATACCTATTTTATTAAAACATCACTTCATCATTCCAGTTCATAGGGAAAAATCACTCCACTTAGAAAATAAATTTGAGACTAGAGAATAAAACAAACACATGGATAAGATGACGGATAAATTGTCTGAATTTTCTTAATCGAGCCTCCTCGGGTGGCTTTCACATAGAGATTGGCTGCAAACGCGACAAATTGTTGCCAAATGTAACATTTTGACACAAATAGTTCTGAAATGGCTGCTGTGGAACCCCAGCTGTTAAATTTGGCTTGATGGCAAAGGTACCACTGTCAGAATTCACCGCAGATTTTTGACGAGTGTGCAGAAGGCACCTGATAACGATCCGTCTGATGTCTGAATGTTCCCTTGCGTTCCATTCACGACAGGTACACTATCTCAGTTTCCAGCTCCCAAGGGCTTCCCCAGGGACCCACTCCTGTTCTCCACCTGCAACCTTTGTAAAACCCAGCAGTGGGGACCTTCAGCTTGAGCCTCAGAACGCACCCTTCTCTGTGCTAACACTGTCCAAAGAGCTTTATTTTTTTCCTATGTGTCAATGAACAAAAATGACAGTTCCCGCCTCTGCAAATGTAGAAATTTAGAAATTCCACTGCCCATCAAGATCCCAGTGACACCACTTCCTTGTCACTGAGGTCAGGTTACTCTCAACCACTTTACAGTAATAACCAACTGAAGGATCTATATGCGTGGCCGTCACAGATCAGTGTCTGCATTTTCTTTCAAATGATGCGTGCCTAAAAATGCAAATACATGACCCTCTCTTGCCCTTCCGCTTCCAAGCCCCGTTAGCATACTCAAGACAGCAAACATCAGGGACACACAGATACTGTTGAAGACAGCTCCCAGATTCTTGGGCTGTTTGTGGTCCTCAATGGGTCATTTCGTCCTAAGTGCCCAAGACTTTAATAGCCACAGAGACTTCCAGTTAAAGGGAACAATATTGATAGCCAGATATTCTGATTGGAGTTTGACAGGGGTTTCAGATAGGCAGGGTTGATCTTTATCACACTCTCTTCCCTCCCTCTTTGACAAGAGACCCTCCCCCCCCAGAAGCACCAATGAATATAGTCTGGAAACAACTTCTGTGCCCTTAACTCTTACCTCCCCGAGAATTGAACATACAATAGGCAACTTGAGATCAGAAGAAAAGAAAATAGAGCAACCACTTCTTCCACACTGCTTCTGAAAATTCAAACTAGCTTTGAGTGTTTGTTTTAAATTATAAATTCTAGCTCTTCTGGTGAAGACCTGTAGTGTACTTCTGTGAACATGCATGGTTCTCTGCATTGTGAGAAAAGTATGCTCGTCAGATAACCTTAGGTGTCCACCTTTCTTAAAAACGTTTCCCCCGGAACTAAACGTTAGGAGGCTCGGGTTTGTATTCATTTTTCGTTACCCAGAAGGCAGCTGATAGATGGGTTGCATGCTCTCAAAATGCTTTATCACCCCTCTAATCATCTACCTTTTTTTCTGGGTGCCATCAGTTTTAATGGTCTCTGTAGAATCAGTAACACTAGGGAAACGAGAAAATTTTCTGATATCCAAATTTATGCCACTCTCTGAATCCTCTTATAGTTCAGTATTTTGAAGAAAAAAAAAAAAAATAATAAAGGCTTGGTTTTTTGATGGATTTTCCCGTAGGAGGTCATCTTTATAGTATTACTGAAAATAAATTAAGGGATATATCTGTCTGCTTCTCTTATCAGCTTGCTCTTCCATGGGGTGCCAGCCCTTTGCATTTATCTTTTCTTCGAGCCCCCAAGCACAATTTCACATCACTGTTCAGCCTGAAACTACAAAGTCCAATGACAATCCCCTAGGGCAGTGGCTTGACTTGCTCTGTTGAAATAGCTTGCAGGCTCCAACACAAACACTGGTAGTGACCAAATGATGCTAATTGTTAATTTCTGGCCACAGTAGAATATGACTTCGGAGGAAGACATATCCAACCCAGCTGCTCTTCTTTAAAGGCCAAATGGAAGTTTTATTATAAGGTCTTATACTGTGAATGAGAGCTTTGCTACAAGTTCTCTTAGCTGTCCCTCACCATTTCACGATCCGAGAACGATAGAGTCCGTGTAGGCAAGACCAATGCAAAACTGCTGATTCTGACTTTTGATATATGAAAATGGTTGGATCACTTCCTTTCCACAGAAGTGTTAAGTCAGCCCAGGGCATCTGTAAACGGCCGAGGAATAGCAAGCAAATGCACTCAAGAAAGACAGAAAAGACCCTGATGGCCTGGCCGAAGCCACAAACCCTGGGGATTACTTAGGAAGTTTTGTTTTGTTTTCTCCTATATTAAGACACAAGTAAGTGCCTTAAACTGCCCCGTGCTTTCCCTGAACTCAGTCTCCAAGTCATAAGAGCATTAGCCTCATTCCTCGAAAGAGACCTTGAAACCCAGAAATGCAAAAGTGTAACCTGGGCAAAGCTCACGTGTGTCAAGATTAACTGTCCACAGAGACATATGTCCATACTGACAACTGTAAGAAAGAAATACAGTGCAAATCTCCCAAAATCAAACCGTAAACTCCCAAGAATAAAGGGCTTGATATCCTAGTTCAAATGACAAATACAAGTGATGTCAAGATACTGACAGTCCAAGGGAACAAGGCTGGATATTTTTAAATTCTGTTAACACATGTTTGTGTTATGAGGTGCTGTCGGCTTCTTTTTAAAGAAAAGAATCCCTATCACAAAGTCCTTGACCTTGCTTTATGTTTTTTCTGAGGCCCAGTTCTCTTCCCTCAGTTCTCTTCCCTCAGATACAAAAAAGGCTTTTAGAGAAATGTTGCTTGCAAAAGGAGTTTGGGTCGGGAACTGAGAAGATAAACCCCAGCTGAAGTCTTGATTCCAAATGGCTCCATTAGAAAACCTGCAATGGTAGAATGATATTTGTAGACCTGTAAACACAGACTCTCTAAACCTCAGAAAAATGACACATCTTCTTTGCAGACACCAGGAACAGGTGGTGAGTGGTGTATTTGGTGGCAATATGCTTCCCCCAGAAGGATAGTTTCATTTTGAAGGCTCTGGAATTCAGGTTTTATTTCCCTAGGTGAAGAGAAAACATTCTTTTAGGTAAATTGCCAGATCAAATACTTAAATATGCTCTCTTAAGGAGTTTCCGGGTATCATTTTAAGTGTACTTTATGTTCGCCTGATGATGTAGCAGGAAAAAAAAAAAATGTTTCTGGACAGTAAAGAGACTATAGCTTTAAGGAAGATGTGTTGTCCTGGAAGAAGGAAATAGAGACAGCTTAGGTAACTGGCAGACTGTTATTTGTATAGCATTCTGTACAGCAAAGAGGATAATTACTGACAGAAGCAAAGCAAATTATACAGTTGTTACAGTCCCGTGGAGAAAACAGAACTTTCACCAAGGGCTGTGGAGCCCAGAGCTTCAAGCAAGGCTGGCAACCCAAGACAGTCACATCAGAAAGGAGGCATCCAGCATAGGCCCCGTAAAAAAGGAGTAAGGTAAAGCGGTCTCCTCTCTCCAAGCCCAGGGATAGCAGTCAGGGGGTAGGTCTGCGTCTCCTATAGCTCTAAGTCTACCTGAGAACAAGTATTTTGACCCCAAACTATTCTTTATCACTCTCCTCAAAGACAGCCGAACAGATGAGGTGGATGAATTGGAAGATTTTAAGAATTCTATCTACCTTCTACTTCTGAGGTTAATGTGGCCTCCCAAATTCTCAAATCCTGATGCAGTTCAGGAAGAAGGAAAACCGAATGATTTGTGTCTGGGTTCATGATTCTCCTTGCACATGAATCACACCACAAAGAGAAACAAAATGCAAAGCTAAGAGACGAGAATGCAGTGAACGTGTAGGAGAAGTGTGCCTTTATTTCCACGTTACGAAGTAAGTTATTGCATAGAAATGCAAAAGGTGGATGCTCAATTTAATCTGAAGAAAATTGTCCCATTGGCTTCCAGAGCAGAATATTTACCTGAGGAAATTAAGAGGCAGTTTTCATGGGATTGAACAGTCCCCATCTTTTCAGAATTCATTTTCCTACGTCCGTCTTCCTAATCTGCCTCAACAGCAGTTGAACTAAATACTCACTAAATGGAAGAACTCTATACATAGAATTAACCAATTGGAGTTTTGTATTTGATGGTCTAGAACAGGTTATGGCAAACCGTGGCCTGGCCCATTGTCTGATTTTGTAAATAAAGTTTCATTGGAACACGGCACTGTGCTCATCGATTTACATATTGTTTATGGATGCTTTCACTCTCTGACAGCAGACTTGAATCGTTGCAACAGAGACTGCATGGCACACCAATCCAGAAATATTTACTATCTGGCCCTTTATACAGAAAAAGTTTGCCAACCCCTGGTCTCGGGTGTCACAGTCCACATTCTATAGAGCCAGAAGTTATTGATCATATTATGGGATTGTACTCTACTCGCCTCTCCCACAATGAAAAATGTTTGCAAAACTGTGTGCTCATGTACAGCGTACATTTTCCTAGGGAAGAGGTCCTAGCTTTCAACAGAGTCTCAAAGCAATCCAGAGTACCCCACTTAAAGCCAAAGAAAACCAAAGAGTATCCTTAGCACATTAAAACAGTGCTACACACACACACACACACACACACACACACACACACACACACACACACACACACACACACACACACACACACACACCCTAGATAAGAGGAACATGGACCTTCTACAGTAAAATACCTTTTGTCTATTCTATCAGGTTTGGTAACTTCCTCTTCCTAGATTTTACTCTGGCATTTTTCCATCTGAACATGTAAATCTTCAGGGGTTGGATTGAAAACTGCACCTTCTACTTGCTAATAAAACTGGAAGATTCCTTTAAGCTAGGAAATCTCCCTTTAAATCATAGACAGACATTAAGAAGGCAAAATCCCCGGCACAGTAGAGGTTTAATTCATTTTACTAGATCTGACCACCAGCTCCAATGAATTTTATGAAAATAAGAATCCTTCTTCAAGGTTAGAGGGCGTTACATAGCTAAAAAAGCATTGGGGTTGGGAAATTAAGAAGTAGCTATCCACTGCACTTTCAGGCCAAAGATAAAGTGTTTTGTTCGACACCTTTGGGAGAAACAGAGTAGTTTCTCTGAGCAGAGCTGGTGAAGGCTCTTGGTCAACAAAAGCATTTTTAGAGTTAAACTACAAAAACATTCGCCCCTCTCTGCCTCCTTTGTGATTCTGTTCCAAAGATACTAAATCAACTGCATTCACAGAAAACAGTGCCTCTTTAGCCTCAAGGCTGACCTCCTCCAATGCTGGGGCAAAGGAATGTTTCACTTTCTAGACCATGACATCAGGTTCGCAGGGCTGACGAACAGCAAAGAAGGGTACGGCCTCAATTAAAAACCTAATCAATGAGAGGCAAGCAGCAACAATAATGAGACACAAAAGTGAAGCCGTACAGAGGACTGAGTAACCAAGAGTTGCGTTTTCAGGGTCACGAACTGTAGACAGAGCAAAAAAAAGATCAGTAAAACATACATCTGTGGTTCCCAAACTGTGTGCTGAGACACCCTGAGACTCCGCAGAAGACTCCTAGGGACACAAGATATCGTAACTTTTCGAGGGAACCACAGCGGCATCTGTAGGACATCCTGCAAACTACTACAATTAAGTTGTGTAAACCTAGTATGGGAGGATGTGCACAGATTATATGCAAATATTACACCATTTTATAAAAGGGACTTGAGCATCCATGGGTTTTGGTATCCATGGGGTGTCCTGGAACCAATCCCCCAAGGGTACCAAGGACAACTGTGTAAGTCCTCCAACTTTGCTCTTTTATTTCAAAACTGTTTTAGCTATTACAGATCTTTTGTGCTTCTATATAAATTTTAGAGTCAGCTTGTCAATTTATATATTTTTAAAACCTGCTGGAATTTTTATTGAGAGTGCGTTGATTCTATAAATCAATTTGGAAAGAACTGATATGAAAACAATATCTTCCAATGCAGGAACATAATATTTCGCTCCATTTATTTAGGTCTCCTTTGTTTCTCTCTGAAACATTGTATAGTTTTCACTGTTCAGGTGTTGTGTCTATTTTGCTAAATCTGTCCCTAAGCATTTTGAGGTTTTTGATTCTCCTGTAAATGGTACTGTTTATTGTCATTTCAATTACCAACTTCTCCTTACTAGTTTAATAAATTGTTTTAACATGAAAAAAAAAAAAAAGTTGTGTGGACCTAACAACTTAATAAATGGAACTATTAAGTATTTCTTTTGGCCTAGGGCACCGTGGAAAAAGTTACTAAGACAATCAGTGGCACCCTGAACAGAGGATGTTTGGAAATCTCTGGCATATACATTTTTGGGTTAGGCTTGGAGGATATACAAGCACGGTAAAAGACAAACAATTTTGAGCTGTACACACACATACTCATTTTCCATCTCAGACTGTGTAAGCAGAAGAGAAGCGGCTTATGTAACCAATTTGTTCTGATTACATCAGTGTGAGCAAACACAGACACTAGAAGAACGGACGGTTCTTCCACATCGGGACTGATAGAAGTTGCCAGGTGGGAAATCGGGGACTATCTGATCTTTTATCATGAAAGACACACATCTATGTGAGTTCCTTCTCCTTTAGTCACCACTGGGGAGGCTCTACACTTATTCCAGGGAGGTTGACTTTGCTTAAAAACGAACACGTGCTCTTTTGAGAAATCTACATTTGAAATTATCTTCAGAGCCAATGCATGGTCTTTTAAAAAGACGTTTAAAAGTCTTCATGGTAAAACTCCAGCTCTGAGGGCAAATTTGACTTCTGGAAGTTGCCAAGCACAGCTTGGTGCTAAGTCTGATACACAAGGTGGGTAAAACAAAGAGGAAAATACCTGGTAAGGATTTTTGTAAAAACAAACAAGCAACTAAGGAGTAATTATAAAATGATGATTCCACATGTAACACGTATGGGGGAGGAAGTGGATTCTGAAGCCTTTTCTGGAAGAGGAGTGGCCAAGATATTTAGTAGCATTATTCACATAAATAATCCTGAAAGTGGTTCCTCTGAAGGGCAATCCTTACTGATACACACACATAAATGGCAATTGTCCTAAAAGTCATTCACATTACTTTTTTGGCATACCTCTGAAGCCAACAATATATAGAGAAATGGATATTTTTATCAACATAAAGACAATATATAATGTAGGTAATTATATCACACCAAATCAAATACATTTGTGGAAAAAAGAGCATGATCTCTTTTATAGAGATATATCGACTTTCTGATACACTGATAATTATACGCAAGGCTACTATTCAGATGGTCCATGCTGGTAGCACATTAAATATTTTGAGTATCATCCCTGGACAGGGATGTCTTCTCTCTCTCTCTCTCTCTCTCTCTCTACATACACACACACACACACACACACACACACACACACACACACACACGTATGTATGTACAGGAGACTCCCAACTTGCATCAACTTAAATATAGTTTATGCATTTCTATATTTATTTTAAAATTAGTTGTTTAGAACTTATAACACAGTTCTAAAAAAAATCCTAAACTTCAGACTCGTAAGGCTATCAGGCCACTCTACTTTAGTACATAAGATACCTAATCACCATGTAGAACATCGTTTCTATGGGGAAAAGGTATCCCAAATTTCAAATCAGTATTCCATCTCTCTCCTTAGGGGGTAGTAGACCATGTTCTCAACCCTGCTGCACATCAGAATCACAGTGGTGGCCTGTAAAAAATGCCACCCCCCAGGTCCTGCCCTGACCAATTAAGTGCGAATCTCTGGGACCTTGGCATTAACAGTGTTCACAAGCCCCCAGTGATCCCAGTGTGCGCCAGGATTGAGCACCATTGACTAACTCCTCTCCCTGGTGTGCTTGTTTTGCAAGGCCAGACCCTGGGCTCACAGACTGGAGAGGGGTACACATGAGACACACAGTTAGTTAAGAAAATTTCAAAGTAGAAATCACACTGAACAAGAGGTAAGAGTAGTCTGACCCAGACCAGATAGATGTCTTGCTTTACATATTTCACCAAAAACGGTCATGAAATGGCCTCAGATTTTTTTCTGCTACTTTCTTTTTTCAGAAGATGAATGAATACAGTTGTGATTTTTTTCTCTGGGTCTCAAAGAGAGAAACTTCCAGATTTAGAAAGACGGGTAGGAAAGTGAATGGCAATAATAACTGGAATAATACCCTTTTTTTCTGGCTGGAAAAAGATGAAGACCGGGGTAGCATCAAAGCAGATGAATTTGATGTTTATCAAACAGGTATGTCTTGGAACTGAAGATGAAGAAGTGTATGGACGAGCCATAGCCTCTCTGGGCATGAACTGGATGCCAAGAACAAGGGAAACATGCGAAGAGAGAAAAAGATATGATTGCACTTCAAAATCTAAAAGGAAAAAAGCAGAGTATTCAAGGGAGCAGTCTTCTCTCCATATTTGTGAACTTGAGGCAAAGAAAGGAACAGAGTGTGTTCTTTTTTCTTTTAATAAAAATCCTCTGCCCTTGTGCTGCAAGAGTAGCTTTGTATTAACAGTGTCCAAAAGCAATGCTTCCTGGTGGTTATCAGTCGTATTTTCCCTGTGGACCACTTCACTCTTTGACCTTTGAGGAACCTCGAGCCCCAAATCAGAGAACCCATGGGTGTATCTGGCCATGAGAAAGAGCTTTTGTTGCTTCGTCAACCTGTTAGGAATCCACCGTGGAGCTGGCCTCCCACCGTGGAGCAATCCACTGCTGAAGAAGGACGTGCCTTGAACTTAGCCTGTGGAAATGTGGCCTCTACTTCCAGGAATTCATTCAACCCTTCCCATTATCTTCTCACCTTATCAGAGAACGACTCGCTGCCTTTAATTTTCTTCTAGTGCAGCCCTTCCATTTATAGTAAGTCTTCTTCATTGAACAGAAAACAAAACCAACAAAAAAGCGCAAGAGTACAGTAACGACAAAGGCAATCCTTGGGGCTTATACATTGCAGGAGGGGGAAAAGCAGAGGAAGGCACTGATTCTCTGTGTGGTTTGACGTATTTCCCCTTAGGACTGACAAACGTCCTCCTTAGATGTTATTTATAGATATTAGACGTTATTTATAAGAGCCATTTGGCAGAATTTGTGACATCGAATACAAACACACACATGCGTGCACGCACACGTAGAAGGATAGACAGATGATAGAAAATCACATCACAAATCACATTCCGTTAATAGTATAATACAGATGTCAAGAGAACCAAATCTGTGACTCTTTGAGCTGTGATAAAAGTGATTTTAGGTTTTCCAAAGTTGGGAGAAGAGTGTGACCAGGATACCTTGCCACTTCGCCAGAATATGTGGTTATTACCCAGGATGGAGCAGAAATTTAGGAACACGGCAGCAGCCACAACAGCTGGGACAGATACTTCACAAGAGCTCCTGGTGGATACTTGTATTAATACTCTTAAAGGTGCGCATTAAATAACTTCTTCTGGACCACAGACACGACTGAACTTAAAAAATGAAAAAGCCCATAAATACTGCCAACCCAATCTTGTCTTTTGTCTCTCCCTCCTCGCATAAAATGGAATCTTTTCAACCAAGTGCTTAAACATAAATATTAAAATAATAAGTGGGACAAACCACAGATCTACTTACAATTTCATCACCACTGTAGCACCTTTTTACCAGGGCCAATACTTTCATTTTGTAAAGAACAAGAGAAGTCTGAAAAGCCTAAGGACTCATATGATACATCATTAAATATTTAATCACCTTTTTAAGTCCTAAGCCTTTATCATATTTCTTCCATCTAGACAGTTCATTCTATACTATAGATTCCAAGGCCCCCTTTGGAGGGGAAAAAGAAAAAAGGAAATGGGGAGAAAAAAACCTTCTGAGAGGCAGGGTTAAATTATCTCAAAGATGAGTTTCTGTTGGCGCTTTAGTGAACTTGCTTCACCCCGTAAACCCACCAATCCATAGGAGGGTCAACTGATGGAGTCCATTGTTTTTAGTCTCCAAGAATCGATTTTACAAAAGATGCCACGTCTGTCGCTTTGGATTCGTGTAGGGTGAAAAATGGATGGTGCTGGTAGAGAAAAGAAAAATACCTGGTATTAATACCTGTCACTGACAATGCATGAGATTACCAAATTAACAGATCTGGTTAGTCAACGAATTAAGTACCCCTATCAGGGCTAAACTGGACTCTTCCTACCGCCTCCCAAACCAAGTACACATTTAGTGATGCAAACTTTTTTTTTTAATTGGAGTATAATTGCTTTACAATGTTGTGTTAGCTTCTGCTGTACAATGAAGTGGATCAACTATATGTATACATATATCCCCTCCCTCTTCGACCTCCCCCCTCCCAATCCCACCCATCTAGGTCGTCACAGAGCACGGAGCTGAGCTCCCTGTGCTCTACAGCAAGTTCCCACTAGCTATGTATTTTACACATGGTGGTAGTGTATGTATGTCAAACCGAATCTCCCAAGTCATCCCACCCTCCCCTGTGCAAACTTTCTAAAGATATTGCTTGGCTGCTGCTCCTCCCATTTTGGTATATATTTTCACGACAGTGTATCTACCGCTTTAAAATATACACATGTAACTAGCTATATACATCCATCCCTGGTAAAATACAAGGAATAGCAAAGATGGTCCAAGGCTCCGATTTACAAATAACCCTGTCCCTTACAAAGTAATTTTTGGACAGATACAGTAGTAAAATAATTAGAAATTTCAGAGGCTTATGTACATTCGTTTCTCAAGAAATCGGTGGCAGAATGAGAAACCAGTTTTTAAAATACCAGGCGAGCTGGTTTGGACTGAAACAGTTAACAATGCCACTTTTTAAGCCACATCTACGAGTGATACATACGTCTCTCCATGATGATTTGATCCATTTGGAAAATAATGTAGCCTGCCCAACTCGAGGTATGGGCAGAGAAAATTCAACTTGGAATTTAAAAACTGAAAAGCAAAAAGTGGTCTATTCATGCAGCTCGGACTGAGTAAACTTTACATCAAGTCTTGTTCTTTGCTGGGGGAATAAGCACGGTCCAATACAGGAAGCCACACGTTTCAAAACAATTCTGAAGGAAACGAAGCCGTTTGCTCTGCAGCAGGGCAGTCCTCCCCACATTGCTCAACTTTGTTACAGGAAGCGCCTGGCTGCCACACTGGGGCCTTACACCTCTAGTTAGAAGTAGATACATCAGCTCGTGACCCACAGTTCTCCCAGTGGAGACAGAACAAACCGAACACACCAGAAAGGACAGTTCCTTCAGGTAGAACCTAGTGCCACATGCCCCCTGAGCGAGGAGGGCCCTCTCCCGGATTGTCTGGGGGTATTGTTCTCAAGGACTAGTTGGATAGCTAAATATGAGTATTTTTGCACACAGACATGTAGATGACTCACTCGGTTTCCCCTGAGTTTGAGGATTTTAGTTTGCAACCTTCACGTTGCCTAGCTGTAGGTTTTCTAATTATATTTGTTTTAAACCCGACGGCGGAGGGCTGGATGAGTCAGCCCTGTGGGAAACTGAATGCCCACCCATGGCAGTCTTGGAAAACAATGCAAATGGGAAAGGAACAAGGAAATAAAGCCCCAGAGAAGGTAGGTGGTCACCATTAAGTATCGTGACTGAAGCACCAAAACAGGTTTTCTGCCTTTGCCCATCGGCAGATACGGGTTGGGTGCTGCTCCAGAGTTTCATATCCTTGGTATTAACTGAAGCTCTAGGTGCTGGGCCCTTCCTCTGGATCTCCGTGCATAAATAAATAGAAGCACTACTTTCGATGACTAACCACTTACACAGCACCCTTACCAAGTGTTTTACCATCGTGCTTGTTAGCTTTCCCACGTCATCTCGCCATTCAGAGATCATTTTATGTCCTTTAAAGCTTTGTACTATCAAAACAGGACACGTCAAGCCTCGGATTGTCTCAGTGACTGCTTCCAATGCCTGCCAGTCCTGTCCTACCTCCGGTTCTGCTGGTGCTTATTAGCTCAGTGTACGTAGCCCGGGTCTGTGACTGAATTCAATAACCTGACCTGGAGCCTTAAAAAAAAAAAAAAAAATCCTCAGGCATCTTCCAGTTTATTGTCAGGCTGGGAAAATGCTGTGAGAGCCAGAGGGCAGGGGCAGGGGAAAGCAGGCGGGCATGCGAAAATGGAAGGTGTGGCTCGTCTTCTTGTGTGGGTTTTGAGGCTGTATAAAGGTTGGGGGGGAACCAGTCCCCTCTATAAGCAATCAGCTAAGAATAGCAAGGGCAGCAACCAGGAGACAGCGAAGGGGCACCATGGCATCATCCCCAGACCATAGGCCCAGGCTGAGGTTCTCAAAAGAGGGGCCAGGCGCAGGAAGGGAGCACTTGAACATACTTCCGGCAGCATCGCTACCATCACCAGGAGTCTCCAGATCCCCTGCAGACACCTCATCCCTCAAGACGACGGTTTTCTCTGTGTTCGGTCATCCCCGCTTAGCGCTGTGACTCAATCTAGGACTTCCCAGGACATTCAGAGAACATAATCACCTCACTGGGCAGTCATTTCTGGTTTTCATTTCTGGTGGTTATCATCCAGGACAGAGGTCAACAATTGATGGACCAGCGGCCATGTCTAGCTCACCGCCTATTTCCGAAATAAAGTTTTATTGGAACACAGCCGCACCCTTTTGTTTACCTATTGGATATGGCGGCTCTCACGCTGAAACAACAGAGTCAACTTTTTGTGACAGCCCACAAAGCCTAAAATATTTACTGTCTAATCCTTGACATAAAACATTGGCTGGTCCCCTACCCCAGAAGAACAATTCCTACTGAGTCCTGTTCCCCCATGGACGTTTGAGAGAAGAAGCAAATGAAATGATCTTAAAGCATGTCCACTCCTCAATCCAAACAGGGAGCAAAATTTATGGAATTTCTATAAGAGGTACATGTCTGGGTTGGGGCCTTAATTATACTGTTCTTCACCTGGAAAAAAGGAGTTTTTTTTTTTTCCCTTTCTACCTCTTCACCAACTCCCACAACCTAAACAATAGCCTCTCAGCATGTGTTTTCCCAAAGCTACAGTCAAAGAGTTTGGACTCAGATTTTCCATTGAAAAACCTCAATTCCACAGAAAAGCAAGGAGCAGTTATGGCCTTGAAAGGCAAGTCCGTTTCCAGGACCACAAAGATGAATGCCATAAAAGGCGGTGCGGGGGGTGCGGGGAGGGGAGACCCACATGATCTTACAACATTAATATGTAGACCATAATAGACCATAGTGTTAGAATAAATTGGAAAAGTAGCGTTCAGCATCAGCTACCAGTGGATATTAAGCTAGGACTCAGCATTTTTTCTCAAGGGTGTTCCCTTGAAACCTCTGATAAGAAGTCACTTGGAAGGGGGAAAAAAAAGGTCATGCATTTTAAATCACCAGACATATACAGAAAGTATTCTTTTATCTAAAAAGAGTGACAAACAAGGCAACTTTAAAACGGGAGTACAGGCTCCATAGGACCCCAAAGGAATCGCTCTATATGCCTATTGCCCTTTATGTGAAATTAATTTTAAAATAACTCGGGGGGTTGCAGAAGAATACCGAAAAAGAGTAGCCAGGGTTGAGAAGGCCCCTGACTGGCTATTATAAACATAATCAGAGAGGAAATAGTTAACCCAAACATGCAGTATGCTCAGATTTTTTCAAGCATTACTCATCGCCTTTTCTGCCTCAATTGCGGGTATTAGTTGAATAAAGCTTAGTTGAAGGCTGAGTCCCAGGGGCTACCTTTTTAAAGAGGACAAAGAAGCCCAAGAAAGATGCCTTGTCTCTTGTCAGACTCTTCCCAGAATTCTTTCACAGTCACCCAGTCGATGCATGGTTCAGACTCCAATCCAAGCTTAACCAACAGAACTAAAAAATCCACGTGATAAGCTGTGACTAACCAGATGTGCTTTCTACTTTCCTGGCGACTTTCGAATATATATAGTAAAGTGTTATTAGCTCTAGTCCCCACGCTATATATTCTACCCCCAGAACGTATTCATCTTGTAAAACAGAAATCTGTATTCTTTAACCACCTTCATCCAGTCCCCCAACCCACCGTACCCCTGGCAACCACCAATCTACTCTCTGTTTCTTTAAGTTCAATTTTTTTAAGATTCCACATTTAAGTGAGATCATACAGTATTTGTTTTTTTCTGTCTGACTTATTTCACTTAGAATAATGTCCTCAGGCTTCACCCGTGTTGTTGTAAATGGCAGGATTTCCTTTTTTAATGCTTGAATAATATTCCATTGTGTGTGTGTGTATATATATATATATATTTTTTTTTTTTTTCTTTATCTATTCATCCATCAGTGGACACTTAGATTGTTTCCACATCTTGGCTGTTATAAATACTGCTGCAGTGAACATGGGGGTGCAGATATCTCTTCAAGATAGTGATTTCATTTCCTTCAGATATATGCCCAGAAGTGGAATTGTTAATCATAAGATGGTTCTGTCTTTAATTTTGTGAGGAACCTCCGTAACTGTTTTCTATGCTGGCTGTACCAGTTTACATTCCCACCGATCTTGTACAAGGACTCCCTTTTCTCTGCATCTTCACCAGGGTTCATCTCTTACCTTTCACTCCACTCTAACAGGTGTGAGGTGATATCTGACTGCGGTTTTGATGTGTATTTCCCTGATGACTAGTGATACCTTTCCAGGTACTTGTTGGAAAAAATCAACAAGTGGGACTACATCAAACTGAAATGCTTCTGCACGGCAAAGAAACAACAGAATGAAAAGGCAATCTGTGGAATGGGAGAAAATATTTGCAGTGGTTAAGACTCCCCACTTCCACTGCAGGGGGTGCAGGTTCCAGCCCTGGTCAGAGGACTAAGATCCTGGCATGCCGCATGGTGCAGCCAAAAGAAAAAAGAACTCATACAACTCAGTAGCAGAAACCCCCCAAATAATCCAACTTACAAATGGACAAAGGACCTGACTAGACATTTTTCCAAAGAAGACATACAAATAGGTAACAAGCTATACTTTTCTAGGTTGGAGCCACTTCACCACCCCATTTGTTAAGAGACATCAGGAACCTGTACTTCTGTCACCTGCCCGGAGTTGGTCCTGAACACTGAGCGCTGCTTGTGGGTGGGATGGGATGGGAGCAAGCATTTTAACGCCTGCTGAATAACTACACTCCAGTTAGAAATGGTGCCGAGGTTTGCTCTCATGTCTTTTGCAGTTGTGCACAAACAGAATTCTTCCTTTCCTTGCTAAAATTAAAACCTCAATAACTGAAACACATCGAGGGAGGGATTAACGCAAATCAGTAAATAGTCTAAATTTTATATTTCAAAAAAAAAACCCGTTTCTCCCGCATTCAACATATTCGTAGATAAAAATTGCCAAGTATAGGTCCCTACTATGGCTATTAAAGAATCATCTGTAACTAGCTTAGAACTGCAGTCTCCATGATTTGAAAGAAACTATTTAAAAACAACAAGCCTGAGGTCTTATTTTCACCTTTTTTACGGATAGCGCAAATAATAAACTGTGAATGGTGAGGTAGGATAATTCAAATTAAAAAGGCTCTGTCGTACTTTTTTCCACTAAAGTGAAACCAGGAGAAAACAAAGTGATTCTTTCCCCCCTAAACTCCCACCAAAAAGAGGTTCATCCAACGAATCCTAAATATTTTATCAAAAATTGATGAGTCATATAGCACTTCAGTTTCTCTCATTATTGAAATCCTTTAAATTATGCTTTCCTTCATTTGGTATTCCTTGGTGACTCCTAATGTCTTTAAAATTTGAGAATATAAATTTCACAGACATAATTTGGTCTATACGATGACAGGTTTTATTATCATGTAAAAAATTGCTAAGACTGGTGACACGGCCCAGTTATGCTTAGGACGAATATAGGGCACACGAAAGCCTCAGCTCTTTTTTTCTTAGTTTAACTTCACTTACCAATGTCTCAGTGAATCAGCACTTCAGTACAGCTGTTTGATTATAATTTAGGTGTCAGTCATTTCCCCTGTACTCGCTATTAGTCTGGACACATTTACACCACTAACAATACTCACCATAAGCTCTGGATATGTTGGCCTTTCTTTGGAATTCTTCTTCAAGCTTAAAGAAAAAAAGAAGATCACATTAAAATCTAGAAACCATCTGTATTTTCACTAGACTCGGATTTCAGAACCTGTAGAAGACTAAACAGAACCACCTTTAAAAATGTACTGAAAACATAAATCTCCCGTCTTGACTTTCCTCTTTGGTTAGTCTTACCAATTATGTTTTAAATCACTCTGGGTGTACCTTAATGGGAAGAATAAGAGAGAGTGTGTGTGTGTGTGTGTGTGTGTGTGTGTGTGTGTGTGTGTGTTTACTTTCCTTATGACACTTTACCAATGACATAAAAACCAACCTTTATTATATATCAAAATACATGTCTCCTTTCCTTCAAAACAGCGTTTAATCCACCCCCACTTGCAAAGAAATTGGCAGGTATTTCTTATATTACGTTCATTATCTCCTCACTATCTTCAATACCTCGTTCTCTTTGCCTCTGGCCCCTCGCATGTACAATTTGCTTTTATCTACTCCCTGCTGAACCTGCTTGAGAGAGAAGCAATACACACGTAAGATGTCTAAGGTCACGCTGCTGGTTTACGACCTCTTGGCTGAAGAAAGAGAAAGCACACGCAGCCAAGGACTTAGCAGTTATTCTTCTTAGAAATATCGGTACTTGTTGGTCATACACCACTGTCAAGTGGCTCCCGTTCATGTAGCTGTCTGTACACACAGACATTTTAATCACATTTGATAGTGGAGGCAATAGTAATACAACTGCAGTATGAAGAGACCAAACCCTCACCCCTGTTCTTGACCCACCCCTTTATCCACCCGCAGCCTTAAAATGGAAAAAGAAAGAAAAGAAGCAGTTTATTTGGAGTTGGAATCCCAGGTTACAGAATGGAGAAAAGAATGATTTTGAAAAGTATGATTTGCAAGGCAACCTACAGACTCCTCTGCCCTGGGCCGTAAAATCATACATGAATGGAAAGGCAGTTTGCCTGGCGTTGAAGGAACCAAAAAGTGACTGATTATTGGGTGGCTGAGATTTGTGCTAATGGATCGTTTTGAGGAAATGAGACCTAGTATGTGTGACATGAACTCTGTTCCACCCACAGAGGCTAACAGTTGAGGGGAGGGCCAGATACAGAACCAGAGAGTGAAACAGCTGAGATGCTTGGAAAAACTATGGTTTAAAACAACACGAAATGAGAAAAAAAAAACAAAAAACAAAGAAGCCTTTGAACCAGAACAACTTAAAGCAGCCTACCCCGTCGACTCCAGGCAATGCTGTGGGTAGAAGCCAGGGAACCTGAGACAGGGTACAGGTAAATGTGAGGACAGAAGTTTCAACCTGGAACTGAGGGCAGATCTAGGGCCCTAGTGACCTCACAGCCCAGACGACCTAAGAGAGGAAGTTTCATCTCAACTGAGGATAAAAATAAGAGCGAATTAGGAAGAGGACTTATCAACTGTCACAGCTGGGTTGACATGGGAAGATGTGCCTGAGTGAAATGAAAGGCCTTGTAGCTCCCCCTGATGACGCCATGTGCACCTATATCCCGAGATTCTAAAAGGCTCTGTTGGTGGTTCTCAACTGCAGGTGGTTTTGCCCTCCAGGGGACATGGCGGCAATGCCTGGAGGCACTTCTGGTTGATGCAGATTTTGGGGGTGGGGGGGGGGGCGGTTATTGGTACTAATAGGTAGAGGCCAAGGATGCTGCCAAACACCCCGTGATGCACAGGACACCCAACGATAAAGGATGATCCAGTCCAAAGTGTCACCAGTGCCGAGGTCGGGAAACCCTGGGCCGTGTGTCGTAGGGCATTCCTCCTCGCTGCCCCCTCTAGCTCCTCCTCTGAAATGAAGTTGGCTTACAGTCATCTCCAGCTGGTTCATCTCTCATTTGGGCATATCCTCATGTCTACCTCCCCTCCCTGCCTTCCACCCCAGGAAGCAAAAGTCTGTCTTTCTAAGTTCAAGAGCTAGTTCATCTAGAAAGAAACACGGAAGAAATGTGATCCCAGGAGCGTGGCTGACTTGCACAGAGACCCTAGGAAAAAAAGCAAACAGACTCATGTACAAAAGCCCTGAATTTCGGCTATTGTTCAAATCAAATCAAGAACCAGAAAGTCTTCTCTATAATCTGAACAATTTATCTTCCTAAAATCAGTAAGGAAAAGCACACATGCTTTTCCTTAAATCCACACTCAGTAGTCAAGTGGTTGATTTCAAGTGTCCTATTTAGATGGACCATTAGTCAAGCATCAAACCCTAAATCTACACAGACTCTGAAAAAGTCTCCCTGAAGACCACATCCCAACTTTCCATTCCCACCTCTCACTGGTCAACCCTGAACCAAGGAAATGATAGAAAGAAAAGCTTGCCTCTCAAATAATTCAAACAATGCCCTCTTTTACCAACCTGAGTTCTTTGTGATATAGCTGATTTTTGACCTTCTATTTAGTACATAATGAAATGATACTCTCTCTTCTCATCACGTAGAAGAAATTAAATACTTATTTTTTTAAGGAGAGGTCATTTTAAGTCAGGATGTCTTATCTTTTCACCTGTGGAACAGTTGATGAAAATTTCTCCAGATTTTTTTGTATAAAGGAAATGGAGGGAAAATACCCCAAGTTGACCGTCATAAAGCGTTAAGAATTCCTAAAACCTCAGAGATCGCTGTCAATGGACTATTTCTTGACTTATGGCCTCTGATTAGAAATCTCAGAATGTACCACAAGCAGTACTGCAGAGTACTGTTGGAAAATATATACACAGCAAACCAAGGCTGTTTATTGAATTAATATAACTGATATAACCCATTCTCTCCATCTTTTAAATCAAGAACACTTCAAAACATGGGCTAAGAATAGCAAAATACTCAGGATAAGGTTAGGAAAAAAAGCAAATTTTCCATGTTTAATAGGAAGTGCTTGAAATTCAGTACAAAATAACAACTGTGGAGTTCAAAGCTACACCAATTTCTTTTTGGATTTGAGTCAGACTTTTGATTTTCAAGTGGCTTGTCATTTTCAAGCGTGCAATTAGCTAACTGCCCTAATTCCTCTTCCAAATGCCACAACACACACTCCTGACCGTAGCTGACACTAAAAAACAGCTTTGTGCCGCCTTGAGAATTGCTAGCTTGAAGTTTGTGCTGACCAGAGGATTTCTGCCTATTTGAATTCCCCCTGACTGTTTCCAAGAAGGGCTCTTTGGTGCGTCCACAGAATAAAAACACAATGCGCCTCCCGAACCATACGTTTGTCATAAGCTAAATAAATATCCAGTGCCTCTTTTTACTGTCCTTCCTGAACAAGTCAGGAACTATATTTGATTGTGTCTCTTTTGTACTAGTTCACACAGCATCAACATCTAGGTGGGCCTCTAACCATCTTCGATGGACATCGGGCTGGTGGGCTGGGTGCTGAGCTCTTAAATAGGCCTAAAGGCACAGCAAGAAGGAAGTCAGGCTGTTTGGGCCCTTTGCAGAGCTGGTCCCCAATGACCTTCCCTCAGTCCCCGTGCCTATAACCTATCGAAAGAGGTTATGGTGAAAAACTGTAAGCCTGCCAAGATTCCATTTTCTGGAGAAGGTCAGTTGTGAAACCTTCTGTAGGACTAGAATGTAAAGGCTCTTCGATTTCTCTACCCTGAATCCCAAAACAAGGCCTAGGTGTTGAGCCTCCCTGGCTCCAGGAACTCTTCAAAAGCCCTAAGATAAGAAAGCCAGGTGTAGGGAAAAAAGAGGAAGAAAATGTCATTCGCTGGTCCTATTTCAAAATCAGTACAGAAAGGAGGGGTTTGTAAGGTATCGTTGCTGTTGTTGTTTTCTTAAGTTCATAAGGAATAAATGCCTTAACTTTCTTTTCTTTTCTTTTCTCTCCTCCCCACACCCCTTACCCCAACCCGGAGGATAACGTTTCTCTGATGCTGCTACAAGGGAAAGATACCAGCCGGATCTCTGGGCTCTATCATATCATAACTTTGGATACGACAGTGATAGCCAGTAAATGCCTCTACTCCACCCAGCAAACCACACTTTACTGTCAACTGACCAGCAGTGACCAGAGGAAAGTGGCTACCAAGTTGATGCCCTGGATGAAGGTGCACGGCTGCAGCAGCACTGCGACGTCATCAGATGCTTGCGGTGGATGCTGCCCACGGCAGGTCACAGATACCCTGAGAGGTCACCTAAGCCGTGAGTACTGCACCCGTTTTCTTCTAGTTCTGCATTTAACCCAAAGACAGACGTAGGAAATAAAAACACAGATGCGTCTTTCTCAAAATTTGAGATTAAGTTTTTCACTGTCCAAATCTGTAGTCCTTCTTCCCCACTTTCCACAAAGAGTTGGACTTTTTGAGAAGTCCTGAAGGATCATAGCCTGACTATATCATAAAAATACAAAAAACACACAGAGGTCACTCAAAAAGGGGTCCTTTCATGAAGATGTGCCTCAAAAATACACAGGAAAATGGAGGAACCAGGTATGAAAGGGAGCTAACACTCATAGGCTACATCTTTCTTTCATCAAGAAATAAAAGAGGCGTTTTTTTAGGTAATGATCATTTTTCCATTCTTTCCACCCAGCCCCAAATCAAACTTAAAACTGTCAGTAATAAAACAAGTGAATACCTAGACTGCTATTGTGGGCAGGTGCGTATCTGTATGCTAATACACGTGAAAAATAAAATTGCTTCCATAAAGATCTAAGCCATTCGTAAAATCCCCCCAAAAATCAATACTCTTTTTTGAAGTATTAGACAACTTTCCCAACTCAGCTGACTTCAAAACAATGTTCACACTAAGGGGGTATCAAAGAAAATATATTGGTGGTTTATAGTAGGCAAAAAACGATGCACCTGGCATCTGAAACAGGAGAGCCTGGGACTCCTAAAAAATCCAACTGAGGATAGGTAGGAATGCTCATAAAATTCAGAATTAATGCTGCTCCCTTTCAACCTCTCAATTCTCATAACAACAAAAATGACGATTTTATACAATTGATCTTAGGTATCATTCTACAGGAGCCACTACACTCAGAAGTCTTGAGGAAGAATTTATTCTTTGACAACTTCAAAGTTAAAGCGATTTGAGTTTTGTTTCAATTATTATTATTATTATTATTTTAAGTAAGCCCATAAACAAGCTAGACTGGCTGACTTGAGTGCAAATGAAATGACAAAGAATCAGCAGTATTAACGGAATTAACAATTCCGAGAAAGCTGGGAAATGTCTGTGGCTCAAAATTTTTAGATTAATGAACCATAGTAGCTGGGACTGAAAATGAGAGAAAACGAGAGGGGAACAGAGACCTCAGCGGGGTGGCCATGAAGACACTCTCATGTTCCGTGGCGGGGAGGGTGGGCCAGGGCGGTCGCTATATAAAGAGCAGCAGTACAGGTATCTGCAGTTCCCACAAATGTGTGCGTACGTTGAAATTAGAAAACATGTATGTTTTCCAAAGCTTTCATTTTTAAAATATCTGTAAAAAGCTTTAACACTCTGACTCGTTAGGGGAAGTTCTAAGTAAGAGAAGAAAACTGGTAAAAGAGAAAGTAATCCAACGATTTTTCAATAAATTGCAGATGAAAAGGAGCTTTCTGAATAGGAAGCAGTTAATAAACGGGTCCCTAGAGCACAGATGTAAATCATGGGTTCTCACCGCAGCCCTAGAGTAGAATGATTTGAGAACGTTTGAACAGGACTGATATTCAGGACACTCCCCGGGCCAATTAGATCAGAGTCTCTGAGGCCAAGGCCTAGGTGACGGCACATCTCAGAAACGAGCAGCCAGAGTTGAGAACTATCAGATGAAACTGCTGGTTCACAGCAGGCAACGTGGCTTTCTCAGACTTTTCACACCAGCCTTGTTCTTAGCAAGGTTTCCTGAAGCTCCCAGAATCTTGGGAAAGGGGGCCAGGTGGGAGACAGCTTATAAAGTAGAGAGCTTGAAAAGGCTTCCTTACAGAAGGTCCTTCTCCATTATCACCCTTCTTGAAAACTATCAGTGTGAACTATCCAGGATGACTCAATCCGTTTTCCTAGGCGACCTTTAAACATTTGAGGATAAGGAAAACAAACACCAAGTTCTCAAAAGCAGAAGGCAAAAATCCAGAAGCCGTCTCAGCCTGGCAGGTGTGCCGCCACTCCCGGTATACTCAGGCAAGGAGAGCAGAGGGGAGGATGCATCCCCAGGGCCCAGAGGATGCACGTATCCGGAGGACCCAGCAGCACACTGTCCTACAGCCCCCTCTGGCCATTCAGCCAGAGCTACACCGGAAACGATGGCACCTCAGCCGCATACATCCTTAGGGAAGAGCACCCGGGGTGACATGGGCTTAGAGCTGATGGAAAGTCTAGAGGCCTTAGTTTCATAAGCAATAGGCAGCTGCTTGGTCTTAACTCATGTTTCCTAATAAAAGCCGTATTCAGAAGGCTTCTTCCAAAGGGCGTGGAGGCCAAGGAACGATAACCTTGAGGAAGCCAGACTCTCAAACAGCCTTCAGAACCCCAGCCCCTTCCTTAGCAGCCAGTGGCCAGACTGCTCCTCTCTGAGGATCACAGCTGGGCCTCTCGCCACCTCTTGAGTCCCTTCCTCCAGGGCTCATCTGCTCCGGAGGCGCCCAGAAAGCCACCTCGGCTCCAACGCAGCCGCCTCTTTCCAGCATCGCTTGCGATGATCATTAGTATCAAAGCATGCCAAGCAAGCACCATGGTCCCTACGCAGACAGAAATCACTAGATTTTCTGGAGAAAACAATCCCATCTCCAGGTTTCCTCAATTCCACTGTCAATTTCCATGGAAACAAAAGTTTACAGCATGAGCGTGGTTCCTTCCAACTTTTTTGTTTTCCCTTCTCAGACCCCCACCCCCGCCCAGTACTGTCCACTGTACGCTTATGGGCAAGCATATCCATAAGTTAGCAAGTGTTCTGTAAGAATCAGCCTACAGACACTAGAACTACTTTGTAAGACTTCTAGGTGCCTAAGGAAGGCTCTGAAAGTAGCCTCTGTCTTCTATCCAGGGTCGTTCTGTGTGTCGTACCTACTCTGCATCCCTAATCCTCCGGTGGGTCCACCCACCTTTCTCCTTATGCTCTGGTCAACATCGCATGGCTTAAAACTCCCATAAAAGAGTTTCTCCCCTTTGCGATATGATGCACGGTGTCCCTTCTGCCTGGAATACCTCTTCTTCCCCTGTTTCCCTTTCGCTTGGACGTACCTCACAGGGTCCCAGCTCAGCATTTATTTCGTCCAGAAACTCAACCCAGTGCTGTCCTCTGCTCTCCCCGAATACCCTGTGTGTGTCTCTATGTCTGGACTCGCAGTATGGCCTAGAGTGACTGACTGTGGGCACCCCCTCCTTGGCTCTGAGCTCGGCGCGGGAGGGGCAGAGCCGTCTTTCTTGCTCAGCAGCAAGGACAGGCGCCGCCAGTGCTCTGGGGACGGATGTGTGCATCGCGGGTTCAAGCGACGGGGAGGTCACGAGAACTCCTCCGCCCCTTCACGCTGGCCTCTGAGACGGGCTCTCTTACCACTGCGAGGTGAAGTCGGCAAACTCGTCGGAGAACTCCTCTGCGGGGAGTTGTGGCGACGGCTCCTCCACCACCTGTTTGAGCTGCTGAAAAGGGGTTCCCCACGAGTCATAGGGAAACCGAAGGATGGCCAGCTCGATCTAGAGGGGGGAGGGAGACAAGGAGACAGGCGCTTACACGGGGTGCTTGGTACAGAGGGGGTCCGCTAGGGAATCCACTGGCTCCAGGAGAGCCGGAGGGAGGCACGATGGTGACCATCGAGTGAACTGTGGGGAGGGGGAAACTAACGCTGTGTTCTCTAGCAGTTTTCCTCCAAGTCCTAGTGCTAGGGCTTTTCAGATAACATCATACCGGAGACAGCCACTTAAGCCTACTTAAAACTGGGTCCTCCCTAAAACCCGGGGTGGCACTTCATAAAATTGTAAGCCAGCAGTATGAAACTTCAGGATGTAAAGCGATCAGGTTTTCAGATGTTGAGTCTAAAAAGTAATTCTCGCCCTAAGACTCTTACAGAGCTGTACATCTGCTGCCATCTGCTGGGCGCGTGCTAGAATTTAAAAAAACAAAAAAACACAAAAAAAACTAGGACCAAATGACTGATCTTTTTTTGGACTTGAGTAAAGGCCACTTTGCTGTGACGAGATCACGTGCTTTCTGGGCAGGGATGTGAAATAACTCACAGGATTTAGTCAGCTGCTGTGTCTGGGAAGGAAACAGGACCACCGTGGATCATTCCAGACCTCGGTGATACACTGAAAATTTATAATCAGCAAAGTTACAAATCAGGCACTCATTGTGTACTTTCAGGGCTGTGCCTGAGGAAATAATCCTATGCGCTACTGTGTGTTTGGGCTATACCTGTACTCAACAGCCAAGACTTCTGTCATAACCATATTCTGGGAAGCTGAGCCCATGTCCTGGATAACAAAGCTCTATCAGGGTCTGGGCGGGGGATAGATTTGGAGTTTGGGGTTGACGTGTACACACTACTATATTTAAAATAGATAACCAACAAGGACCTGCTGTATAGCACAGGGAACTCTGCTCAATATTCTGTAATAACCTAAATGGGAAAATAATTTGAAAAAGAATAGATAACATGTGTAACTGAACCACTTTGCTGTACACATGAAACTAACACAACATTGTTAATCAACTATGCTCCAATATAAAATAAAAATTGAAAAAAAAAAAAAAAAAGCTCTATCAGGGTCCACACACATTAGCGCTCTTTGAGTAGCTTAAGCTTCTGCATGCCTTGATTAGAATAATTTAATTTTAAACCATAAGGAAAACTATCCAGAACGGTAGTCAGACCCTCTCATTTTACAGATGAGGACAGTGAGACAGTCTGTGTGATTCCATCAGTGAATCAGGGGCACACAACTACTTGGAAGTAGAATCAAGAGAACTGGGTTTTGTCCAATCCCAGTTCAGTATTTCTGCTACACCACACTGCAAACAATGGTCGCTCCAAATCTCCTGCTCTCTCAGACCAGCGTCTCAGGCACCTGCCTCTTGTTCTCCAGGTCCACCCCATTTCAACTTCATGCCCCGAACACCCTGGTCCACGATGATTATCATACACTACCATGGTGATGCCCAGACTCCAAATGTCGGACTTCACGCTGTATCCCTTCTGGTTGAGCTCGGGGTTTATTCTCTCGGGCTGGAAAGGAGACAGAAAAAGACAACTGAGACGACGTTCTTGGCTCCATAAAAGGCTCAGGGGTGGGAGTGTCCCCAGCTGCCCAGTGAGTTGCTGTGAGCTGTTAACATACCTCCCAGGCCAAGAGGCTCACTAACTGCAGTAAATAACAACGTCTCCATGGGATTTTCCTCATTCTCCACACACCTTTTATTGGAGACAATAATGGATCAGAGTCCCCTCTCAATTCAAAAGCAATTTCAATTCTGCCTTATGAAGAACATGATATACATTATAAAATTACTTTGTCAGCCTAGAAGTTTCCTTGTTTAAAAGACCAACGGTCCAGAACTCAGTAAAAAGAGTCAACCAGAGTCACTGGGCTACTGTCTGGTGTTAATAGACCTCAACAACTTTTAGCTAAACATGGACAGAAAGCTTTTAAATTCCAAGAGCAAGTTCATTTCCAAGTAGAATATTTACAGTAGAAGTCCCATAAGATAAAGGGCGTCCCAAGGTCTCTGCTAATGACAATGAACCTTCATAGCTATGAGGTTCCTTCAGGACTAACTTAACTGACTTGTTTGGGGAATTTAAATTCTTTTTTCTGTTCTATTCTCAACAAACAAGGCAGCACTTCCCTGCAACACAGTGTGGAAAATTGTGTGGGCTCTATGTATTACATCTGCTTTTTCAAAGAATATACCTCTTTGCCTGATTTTTTTTAAAGAGTAATTTGTAGAAACAGGCAACGTAATTCATTGCATATTTTTTAATTTTATTTTATTTTTCCAGCTTTACTGAGATATAGTTGACATATAACATTGTGTGACGTTATTTATTTTGTTTTTTTGGCCACACCGAAGAGCATGTGGGATCTTAGTTCCCCAACCAGGGATCAAACCCGCACCCCATGCATTGGAAGTGTGGAGTCTTAACCGCTGGACTGCCGGGGAGGTCCCCTTTACCTGATTTTTGTTTTTTAAAAGAATACATATGAAGCAAGGGATTCAGTATTTCAGGCAGGAAATACTAAGAAAAAAGAAGATACAGAATATTTCTTGCATCTTAGGCACATCTCTGTTTTCCCTCCCTGGCCGTCCCTTTCCTACTTCCTGGCATGGTTTGAAGGCAGTTAACATTCTCGATGCTACCCCCGGCTGCTGTACTTACGGCCATGTACGGTTTGCATCCTGCATCAATAGTTTTAGCGACAGAGTCAACAAGGTAGCCGCTGATCCCAAAATCGCACATCTTCACCTGGCCCAGGGTGTTGATGAGCACATTGGAAGGCTTGACATCTGAAAGCAAGAACAGTCAGGAGCCCAGGGTGGTAGCAGCATCCCTCTACCACCAGGGGCCCCAGAACCTCCCTTCCTCCTTCCCCTTCACTTTCTCCTCAAGACCCAGTGCAGAAGTAACCGCCACCCCTGTGATACAACATTGTAAATCAACTATACTCCAACATAAAATAAAATTTTTTTTTTAAAAAAGAAAAACATCAAAGCTAAGAAAAGGGGGGAAAAAAATCAACTTGATGTTCTTCCTTTTCTTTTTTTAAATCATTTTCAAATGTTTTATTTCAATTTACAGAAGTAGAATTTACTAAGTTGATTTGGATTACGGAAAGCTTAGGGAGAAAGAGAAAGGACATTCTTATATACATGGAAGATAGACCATAAAATGATATCAACAGTATTCAAAATGAATAGTCACAAAAATGTTTTTCATTAGTTCATTCAGTCTTATGTCATTAATTCTTGTTCTACTGGATCTTGGGTTAGTAGTCTGCTTTCTATTTCAGTGGTCCCCAACCCTTTTGGCACCAGGGACCGGTTTCGTGGAAGACGGTTTTTCCACGGTGGGGATGGCGGTGGGCGGGGATGGTTCAGGCCGCAATGCGAGCCACGGGGAGCGATGGGGAGCGGCAGATGAAGCTTTGCTCGCTCGCCCGCTGATCACCTCCTGCTGTGCGGCCCGGTTCCTAACGCGCCACCGACCGGTACAAGTCCAAAGCCCGGGGGTTGGGGACCCCTGTTCTCTTTCACGTTGTGTCCTTCTTGTCAGATTGGGAATCCGTCAATGGAGAAAACTGTTTCCTCTATCTAATTTCTCATCTTCATTGCCCTCGTACATGCAGTAAGAACTTAAAAATTGATGATTGAATCGAACGCCTAGCCCCATGGGCCAATCATCTCTGTCACGTTAGATGAATAAGTTCTAGAGATCGGTCGTTACAACATTGCCCCTGTGATGAACAATTCTATATTGTGCCCCTTAGAATTTGTTAATGAGGGTAGAGCTCATGCTAAGTGTTCTTGTGACAGTAAAAGTGTTTTAAAAGCCCAGTTCATAATGATCTGTTGCGCATTTAGTGGACTGAAAAGGCAGACTGTGACATAACAATACACCAAATACGATCAAAGCAACCAGTTTTGATGGACGCTTCTGCCGGAAGTGTGTCAGAGGTCACAAGGTGTTAACTCATCATAAACCCAGATATTCCAGACCAGGAGGCAGGTCACAGAATATACATGTGGATAAAGAGGTTTCATTCTGCAGTTCTTAAATGAACCCTTCAGTCTCGAGAGAGCTAACACACTCCCCAAATAGATGGACCATTGTTATGTCTCGATAATGGAATTAGAAATGACAGTTAATTTTTTCCCTAGTGACACTCTTCACAAAGGTCATGTACTGAAAAGAAAAAAGTTATTCTAAGAACTTTAAAAACCATCCTTTATAATTTTTCCCTTAAACTAAACAGCAGATATACAAATTTCATTCTATTATTTTTTATACTTTATAAACATTCTCTACTATGAATGAAATATTTTATAATTTTGAAATAAGCCTTTAAAAGTCAGTTTCACATTTGTGGATAATCCACATTCTTCCTCCTATCTGAATTCCTTCCCACTTTCTTCTTTTCCTCTTCCTCCATATTTTCCCCATTTTTAATGATAACGATGATAATAATAATAACAGTCATAATAGGAATACTGTTTGAAGCTTCTTACATTACTTTCAGGCTCAGAGAGTGTAAGAATTATCAAATCACAATACCCTATTAGCGATCAGTACTTTCCATAAATTTTTTCGGAGACCTGATTAAACATATCTCTTCCAAGAAGCTTTCCTTGACTATGGTCACCCAGTACTAATCATTTCCTTGTTTTGTATTCTACCTCTACTACTTCCATATATGGTATATTCATATTTCTAACGTGGTTTTTCCCCCAGGTGTTTGTTATATATTTGTCTTATTTCCCTATCAAGAATCCCTATGTAGAATTTGAATAAGAATATATTTTCTTCTCAGATACCTGTCAGGGCATCTATTATAGTGCTGTATAAACATAGTGCTGTGTAAATGTTGGACAATGATTACAAAAGGTATACGGATGGTTGAAGGCATGGAAGAAAGATGTAAGAAAGAATGGATGGGTGGATGGATGGATGGATGGATGAAAAGATAACAGGAAGGGAGAAAAGGAAGGAGGGAGAAGAGGAAGAGCCATATCTTCCAATTTTTTTCATCTTATCCTGAATCCTGCTGTCTGAAAGGGCTGTGCTTTATACCACTTTCATGTGCCCAAGAATCACCTGGGAATCTTGTTAAAATGCAGATTCTGATTCAGTTGGTCTTGGGACGCACGGTTCTGCTTTTCTAACAAGCTCTCAAGTGACGGCCAACACTAGGTGAATTTTTATCCTATTCTCTAAAGTTCTCAATGGGTAATACCACAGCTCTGCTTGGTAACAGGCATTTTATATTCAAGTTTTAATATAAACCCACGTCTTCTGATGATGCTCTCAGACAAGTTAAAGAACAGCTACTTGTATATGATTTGCTATCCAGTCCCAAAGGAAAGCCCCTCCTCCGTTCTCTTGCCTGACTCAATTCCATCCACTGGGGAGGAAAAAAAAAAAGATAAAACTCAGGTAAAAGAAATAAAATTGATAAAAGGAACAGCCAAGGCAGCTCCATGGATACTTACCTCGATGAATGACAGAGAGCTTACTGTGTAAATGTTCTAATGCTTTTACAATCTGCAAGAGAAACACAAGGTGGGTTTATTCCCCCCATCACTGGAAAGAAACTGAATGTTAAGCATATCCAGGTCTATCATCCCTGGCTTAAGGTCACAAGGAGAAGTATCTTCTCAGATAGTGGCGTTCCTATCCAGGAAAATACACAGGAAGTCACACAAATTGGATTCCGCACACCAGAGAGGACTATACCCCATAGCAGAGAGGATGTCTCACTCATACATTTTGATTTTCATTTGGCCTCCAGCATTTTTTTCTCTCCACCCTCCTGGGCCTCAGGAACCATGAAGGGAGCAGCCCTTCATCTCATTTTCTTCTGCTTCCTCCTATGCCTGTTGATCCTAAGAAAACATTTAGAACTCTACAAATGAAAATCAAAAGCAACTAATATCAGGACAGTGACACCAGGAACGTGGTCAAAACAGATGAATGTACTGCTTAGAGGCACCTTAACTGAGAGTTTACCCAACCAAGTCAGGAGTAGATTCTTTTACATAATGCCCAGAAAGAAAAGCATTAGTTGATCCATCCACAGATGCACTCAAGCCTTCAACAGACACGTACGGGATGGGAGCTATGGTCCAGGTAGTGTTTGCCCATACTGGGGGTACAAGGGCACATAAGGCCCAGACTCCTCACATGCTCCTTGAAGTGGGGTTCATGATGTACTCACAGAAACTGCTATTTTCCCTAAGATGTCCTCTGGAATTGTTTGGCCTTTATCAATCACTTGTTTGTAGAATTTATCTAGGGACGTGTCCATGAGCTCCATGCAGATCCAGACATCCCCCTAGAGGCCGGTCGGTTCAGAGGTGGTTAGAGAGGATGGAAAAGGGAAAAAAGGCGGAAACAGTTAGCACCTGTCAGGAAGAACGGACCGTTTCTTGCTTGAGTTTTGGAGGAAATGTACTAATCCCTTCAAGCTCTCAAAGGGATTTATAAACAGGCAAGATTACCTCCAAAGAACAAACTAGCAGACAGCCAAGCCGACTTGCCGGTGATCACCCACTCCTTAATGAAAAGGAGGATCTACACACTAATAGCCACAAGCAATAGAACTCAGAAGTCTAAGCCTTTACTGTCACTGCCCTCTGGGAGTTAAGTCCAGATACCTGCTCCAGGTCTGACCTCCCATGCTGACCGCTGGCGGTAGTTTATCAAAAGGCTGCTTTTAAGAGGGAGATGAAGCATCGTAACCCACATCGTCGTGAAGTGAGAAAGAGAGGCAGAGCAAAGAGGTAAATGTAAGCCCACATGGTACACAAGGCTACCTGAAGTATAGCAAGAGGCCAAAGACCAGAGGATTTCAGATTTTAAGGAATCTATCCAAATCAGTCTACAGACTCTTGATAGAGACAGTTCTGGCAAAACAGACAAACCAAAACAGAAAGGAGAAAGGGGGCCTCAGCATTTTAAAAGGGCTAAACGCATTTGAAAGTATCGTGGTTTCAAGCCAAATTTGCACCAACATTTCACAAGCATGAAACGCTACAGAAGACGTGTCAGACAAGAAAGAGCGCTGTGACTGTGTATGGCGTTTATGTGATCAGGGAAACTTCTTGTTAAGCTACTGCTCTCCTTGGAGTTTGAAGGGAAGGATCACCTACCTCACGGAAGAGTGCGCCATAAAAGGTGACCGTAAAAGGACAGTCCACGGTCCTCATGGAAATATCCAAATCCATCAGTAACCTTTTCTGCTCCTGGCTATTTACTGTGGCCCGGATCCGCTGAATGGGAATGCATGAAAAATGTATGGTTACTGCTCCGAGGATGAGTCTGGTAATAAGGCAGGGACCTTGAAGCGTCGCATCCCGAGAATAGTACCAAAATCCACGGCACAACTTCCAGAAACAACCCTTCAAATATCTACCCTAAAGGATTAGCTATTTGTAACGAATGAAAAGTAAGGGAGACCGTTATTCATTTGATTTCCCGAATAATCCCCAGTAAGGAGCAAACTGATAAATATATTTTGGAGAGTGTGCAAATGTTTGGGAATGCATTTCCAAGTTACAAAAACAGTCTGATTTATTATGTGGGTTTAGTGCAAAGAGGTCAGAGTATTAATTGATTTGGGGCTGATTTGGGGTCCTATAAAAAAAGCCAAAAGCCCCTCTTTGTGAACAAGTAAGAATATTTGGACTAAACAGCAACTGTAAGAGAGCTGATTCAGGAAAGGAAAGAGGAGGAGTCAAAGCGAAATGGAGAAACTGTCCATTCCCACCCCAGGGCTTCTGAGAGAAGAGAAACCTGTCACACCAGCAAATGTAGCCTTACAGAAACACGCTTATGTCATTAAATGACAAGACGATATAATATCACGAGGCTTTCACATGTTTTGCCTATGTAGCAAAGAGCCTGCAGAAGAAGAAACTGAAAAATCTACAGGGTAAGGGAAAGATATCTCCATTCTCCACAAAAAGAGGCATCCCAGTCACCTGGCCACCCACATTCCTAACAGTTCACCTAGAATTAATACATGGGTCATTCTCCAACGTCCTTCCAACATCTACTCAAGAAATTTGCAATGATTCTAAATTTCTTTTTATAGCTCAAAAGCTATGCAACTTTGCTCAAGATGATTTTACCCTCCTTTTTCCCACAAACGGAGACAATTTCCTCCCTCAATTCGGGTTTCCTGATTTTCAGGGACAATTCTTTAAAAGCAACAGAATAAGGGTTAAAAAGACACTTGTGAGACACAAAACCCAAATGCCATATGTGAGCTCTTGTTTGGATTCTGATTTGAAAAACCAGCAGGAGAAAAAACAGCAACAACTATTAGATGACGTTGAAGAGCTATTATCGATTCTTTGACATGTGATGATGATGCGGTGGCTGCACAGGAAATTGAAAGGAGGGGTCGGATTTATCAGTTAAAAAAGCCTAGTTGATGCAGCTCATGCCACGGAAGCACTCTTCACATATTTGGAGGGAAATGTTGTTCCCTACGAATAAGCTTTTCTGTTTCACCCCACGGAGGATTGTGTTGCTTATATGAAAAGAGCTGGTTTGCCGTTGAGATGGACAAACTCATAAATCAGGGACGGAAAACGTTTGGGGAAGGGGAACTCTACCTTCACCGCCATGATCTGCCCGCTGGGCACATGCCGCATCTTCTCCACCACCCCGTACGCCCCCCGGCCCAGCTCCACTATAGGCTCCAGGTCATCCGCCTTCACCTCAAAGTTCTGCAGGAGAGAAAAGCAAGAATACAATAGGAAAAAGGGAAATAAACTGGACACAGGCTACCTTGTCCTCTCTCTGGTTTCTCCCAGCGTTCTAAGGGTTCTTTCTAGTCCAGAACCTTCTGGTCTAGAAGCTTTTCCAAGCAGCCATTGAAAGCGAGAAGTGCTTGGGAGATGGGTAGACCCTACTGCACCTGCTCGTCACGGGCACTACAGAGATCCAGCTCCGACTCAGCCTCCACAGTGCTCGGTGAAGGCTGACTCTGCACCGTGGTTCTTTAGCCCTGCCCCTCGCTTGCTGATGGATGGCGGCTAGATCTAGGCCTGGACTTCGACGAATCTACCCCAAAGAGAACCATCTACTCGCCTCAAATACCTTCCCTCAGGACCACAACAGCCCGATTTCAGTTCGACATTCGAAACAGCAAGAGCTCCACAGACCACTTGCGTTTACATTCAAACTTTATTGACCCACCGCCCCTGACAGCCTGTTACAGAAAATGCATTTTTTTCGTTGGCCAGTTGGAAAGCATCCATGTAAAATGGTCACGATATTAACTGGCAGACATAATTTTTCTCACCTGATTTCCAATAGAAATGCAAGCTTTGGAGTCTAAATCTCGAGGTGGCCTAAGAAAGAGAAGGGGAGGAAAAAAACATGAGACATTTAGTCGAATATGACCTTCCCAAATCAGATGCGACTGGAGAGATCTTAGGAATAAGGTGAAATGCTCATGAGTAAAATAAAGCAGCATAAAGGGGTTAATAGTGTGGGATTTGGAATAAAATACATTTGCATTTAAATCACTTAATCGCTGAACTTCCATTTCTTCTTTTTTTTTAAAAAATTTATTTAAATTTATTTATTTTTGGCTGCGTTGGGTCTTTGTTGCTGTGTGCGGGCTTTCTCTAGTTGCCGTGAGCGGGGACTACTCTCCCTCATGGTGTGCGGGCTTCTCATTGCGGTGGCTTCTCTTTGTTGCAGAGCACGGGCTCTTAGGCGCATGGGCTTCAGTAGTTGTGGCTTGCGGGCTCAGCAGTTGTGGCTCGCGGGCTCTAGAGCGCAGGCTCAGTAGTTGTGGCACACGGGCTTAGTTGCTCCACGGCATGTGGGATCTTCCCGGACCAGGGCTCGAACCCATGTCCCCTGCACTGGCAGGCGGATTCTTAACCACTGCGCCACCAGGGAAGCCCCCGTTTCTTCTTTAATACAAATATATTAGTACACTACCTCATGGAGTAGGAGTGGGTATTAAATGAGATATTCCAAGTAACATGCTTAGCAGAATGCCTGGCATACAGTAAATGTTCAATAAATATGAGCCATATATATATATAGTTATGTGGATAATTACACTACTCTAGTAAGCCCCTGTATAAGTAATTATATTCTTATAAGGAAGTAAAAGTACTAGACTCTTCTTTCATCCGAGAGCATCCATGTGCCCAATTATCCCACCACTTTTTCCACAACTGTTTTAACAAAAAGAAACAATAATATGGTTCTGTTAACTCACAAAATTCATAGATCACAGGAATTCCAAATCTATCTAATCCTGACTTTAAGATGGAACAAAGGTCCAGACAGGTAAAGTTACTTGCCCAAGGTCACGACTAACCCAGGCCTCCTGATTTTCAGGTCAGAATCCTTTCTGTTCTACCAGGCTGGCATACCCAGTTGTGATATTTCTTCTATACATAGTGTACTCACTATCCAGGGGTCATCTCAGCAGCTGAGGTTTGCTGCTTTTGTGTCTCGATTGGAGAAAACAGAGTCTTCTCATGTGTATTTATTTCCCCTACTTCACTGCTACCTTGGCTGATAACAGTCCACGTACGAGAAAGATATTTGGCTTTGGCTGTGCACCTAACTATGAGCCTAGAGAAGCCCTTTCTTCAAATAAATACACCAAAAGCATCCTGACAAAAGTAGTAAATGCCAAGAAACACAGAAAACATAACATACAACAAACAGACCACACATAACAAACACAACATAACAAACTTGTTAATATGATCAAACGAATAAAGCGATAGGAGGCTAAAGACAAAAGAATCCCGGTGTTTGCCTGAACAAAGGGCGACCAAAAAGGGTGGAAATGCAGGTGTCCCCAAGGGGACGTTCCAGGTCAGAATTATACAGAAAAATACAAGGGAAGAAGAAAGGAGGGGAGAAAACAATCCTCGGCCAACGACAATTTTCCCCATCCCTGATGTATTATAATTCTACTCCTCCTGCTGAAACTGACTAAATAAAACAATAAGGAAAATGTAGGAACATAAACACAGATGCACACATGTATCTAAGGTTTTAATGGCAAGCCTTCCCTCACCTTAAAAATCTCTTTGAAACGTATAGAAAACCTAAAATAAAGTTTTTCTATAGTAACTTAAAACCAGGACTGAGAGGGAGGGATAAACAGGAACACACACACACACACACACACACACACACACACACACACACACACACACGGCAGTGATGTTTTCATATATCTTGTGTTTCTGAGCAGGGGATTTTTCTTCAGAAACACTTTCCAGAGGAATTAAATTTCTGAAAACCTGATTTCTCACTCTTAAAACCTCCAAAGCTCTTTTTCTTTAGTTGTCACAGTTTCTTTGTAGTAATTGCAATGGAACTTTGAAATAAAGACAAATACTATTTGAAACATGTGACTAATCTAAACAGTAAAAAATCCTTTGCAATTGTTCGGACCCTTCCTTTTAAAAAGAATGAAGTAACAGAAAAGGTCACTAGTTATTCGGGGCTACGTCCACGTGCTTGCCATCCAGCGCGAGTGCTGGGTGAGACCCCCTCCAGGTCTGACATTCCAGTATTCATACCAGGGCTCTGCAAATTACAGTCCATGACCCAGCTGTGGGTGAATTCTACACATTTAAAGGGTTGGAAAAAACAAACAACAAAGCATCTTTGGCAGAGGCCATGGTGGCCTGGGTAGCCCCAGATATTTACTATCTGGTCTTTTGCACAAAAAGTTGGCCGACTCCAGCTTTATTCTAACCTTGCATGACAACTTTACCTAACAGGAGGGTTTCATGCCATTTTCCAGAAAGAGAAAGACGAAACCCAGAAAAATTCAGTGATATGCTGAACAGACAGTCCTCAACAGAGCTGAAAATAAAACTGGTGTCCCCCAAGTCTAGGCCTTGACCTAAGGAGAAGGGGGTAGAGGCTGAAAACTGGGCTAAGTGCTTTACCTTCTTCTCCTGTCATTAAAACACACACACACACACACACACACACACACACACACCCCTACCTATAAGTGTCATTGTTCCCATACTCCAGATGAAAACCTGTTTGGCGTCGACTTGAGCTAACTTGCTCCCAAGTGGTGAAGCTATGATTCAATGCAAGTCTGACCGAATCAGAGAAAACCTCCCCCACACCCAGGCCCCCTCTAATGAAAATGACCACCCACCCACCATGAGGCCTGCGGGCTCAGCGAGTCTGCCAAAAGCATCAAATGATGGACTGAGACAGACAGCTTGTATTGGGTTAGTTGACACTGTATCCTGTCCATATCCGTTTGGCTGGGCATATCCGTTTGCCTGGGGCACCAAGTCTGTGCAGGAGGTTTAAACTGTGGGTGGACGCTCTCTGTTGCTTATTCACTATTTCAGTGTTCTGGGGAAAGAACCAAACTTATTACGAAAACTCCTAACCCTGGAAGGCCAAAGGTATTCCAAAGGTCATCTGCTATTACTTTTTCATATAAACAACCAGCTTCGGTGTATTAAAATAATTATTTATTTATAATTCTACATGAGCAATGAGTTTACTGGTTACTATTATAATTATTATTCACCTACAATAATGTTTATTAATAACAATATGTACTTATTACCTAATGATAATATTTATTAAGCACCTACTTGGGCCAGAGACCATGCGAGACCCTTTACATCAAATATCTTCTTTAATTTTCACAACTCTTAGAGGTGTTAGCTCTATTTTAATGTGAAGAATTGACATTGAAACGGACTAAATAATTTAAGAGAGGTCATCAAAGAGATGGTGACACTGGAACACAGAGCGACGCCACGAAGTCTTCTCAGCTGCAGAAGTAAAAGGTCCTGCCTCTCATGGATAGCCATGGGCTATTTGGCTGTAGTCAGGAGCAGTCTAACGTGTGGCTAAGAGCACATGCTTGAGGGTCAGAGAACCCTCAGTTTGTATGCCACCTCTTCCACTTATTAAGTGAAATAATAATGATAATAACAAAAACACTTAGAGCGACATTCATTGAGAAATTACATTGGAAAATGCACTAAACTTGACACTTAATGTGGACTGTGACATCTAATCCCCATAGCAACCCCATCAATGTTTGTTCCCGTTTTTCACAAGGGGAAACTAAGGCTTAGAAGGGTTAGGTAACTTGCCTAAGATATCCAACTGGGGAAGTTCAGATCTCAGATGTGAACCCAGGCATTCCAGCACCAGAACCTGGGCTCTTGGAGCTCAACTGCTTTGAGCAGGGCCCCTGACCCATGTACGGGTCTGTCTTCTCACTTACGAAGTGAGAGGAATAACAACTGCCTCTGAGTTTCTTGTGAGGATTAAGTGAAAGAATACTGACTAGCATGGAATCGATTTAGAATTAGTTGCTGCCAATCAAGTGAGGGAACAGCCCAGAAACCTGAGTCAAAGACACATTGGCATCAGTGACTCAAAGAAAAAACTCAAGTGAAGAGACCACACACACGGCCCTAAAAAGAATGGGGCTCTGTCCCGGTCTATTTATTTGTGTGTAGTCCAGCAGAAGGCGGCAGGGTATATATAAATGGCAAGAGTCGCCAAGCCAACCTCACAAAATTGCCAAGAAAAACTCAAAATGAGGAAGCTTCTTCTTTAGGAGTACATATTTCAGCCTCAGTATTAAAATAATAATAATAACAACAACAGCAATAATCCTGTCCATGAGCTAACGTGGGATAGTCTACAGTCATGAAGGGACCTTGGCTTTACAGGATGAAACAGAAAAGTACGTTCAAGGCTTATTCTACCACATGAGGGAAAGACAACAAAGAAACTACTTTTACCTTTGCATAAATTTTTATTCACTTTTCTATACCAAGCAAGGATTTATGGTGGTTTTCAAAAATTAATTTAAAAAAAACAGAAAATTAATATAAATTATAAGGTGAAGACTAGCAAATTTTAAAGGGAAGGAATAAAAGACAGCTGGAAAGTGGATATGAGAATATATTCCGAAGGAAATGATAAAGAGCAGAAATCAATATCAATACACCATTCAAATGGCTACAACAAAAAATAGTGGCGTCACCAAATCTTGGACAGGATGTGGAGAAACTGAATCACTTATACATTGCTGGTGAAAATGCAAAATAATATAGCCACTCTGGAAAACAGTTGGGCAATCCCTTAAAAATTAAACACGCACTGCCACCAGCAGTTCCACTAATGGGTATTTTCCTCCCAGAGAAATAAATGTTTATGTTCACACAAAAACCTGTACATGATTGTTCATAGCCTTACTTATAACAGCCAAAAACTAGAATCAGCCCATATGTCTTCAACAGGTGAACGGTTAAACTCTGCTGTCTGCATGCACACTTGCAGATGTACCTGCATAACTCAGCAAGATGTACTACTCAGCGATTAAAAGGAGCAAAGTATGTATACAACATGGATCAGTCTTCAGGAAATTATGCTTGAGTGATGAAAGCCAATCCCAAAAGGTTACACACTAATCCCACTTATATAATAATATTTTTTAAATGAGAAAAATTAATAGACAACAGATTAGTGGTTGCCAGGGGTCAGAAACAGTATTGGGAGAGGTGAGGAGGGAAGGCAGTCGTGATTATAAAAGGGCAACATGAGGGATCTGTTGGTTTCAGAACCATTTAGTTTCTTGACTGTAGTGGTGAATGTATGAACCTACACAGGTGACAAAAATGGTACAGAAATTTAAGATCACACATACTAGTGAATATAAGTAAAACTGGAAAACCTGAATAAGATGGGTACATTGTATCACTGTCAATATCAATTGAGCTTATAATACTATAGTTTTACAAAATGTTACCATTGGGCAGAGAATATAAAGTTTCTCTATATTGTTTCTTACAACTGAATTTGACTGTACAATTATCTCAATAAAATTGTCAATTTGAAAAGTCAAAGAAAAAAAGCAGAAATCAATAAAATTGAAAGCGGGAAAAGAAAGAAAACAAAGTTGGCTCTTTTAAAAATTCAATAAAAGTTGATAAACCTCTAGCAAGACCAACACAGATAAAAAGAGAGAAGACACAAATTATCAATATCAGCAAAAAAAGAGGGGGATATCTCAATATATCCTGCAGTCATTAAAAGAATAATCAGGAAATACTATGAGCAACTTTACCTTCATAAATTCAACAACTTAGAAGAAATTCCTTGAAAACTGCAAACTGCCAAAACTTAGCCACTATGAAATAGATTATCTGAGTTGCCCTATAACTATTAAAGAAAATGAAATGGTAATTTAAAAGCTCCAGAAAAAGGAATATATAAGCCCACTTTGTTTCCCTGGGGAATTTTAGCAAACATTAAAAAAAAAAAGAATTGCATATATCGAATCATTATTTTGTACACCTGAAACTAATATTATGCTATATGTCAGTTATAGCTCAAAAACATTTTTTTAAGAGTTACCGCCTATCTTATACAATGTCTACCAGAAAACAGAAGGTACTCTTACCAACTCATTTTCTAAGGTCAGTGTTACCTTAAATACCAAAACCAGAACATAATAGCTCAGACACACAGACACACAGACACACAGACACACACACACACACACACACACACACTACAGGTCAACATCTCTCATGAATTTAAGACACAAAAATCTTCACAAAAATATTCACATTTTAGGAGATTAAATCCAACAATGTATAAAAAAAGTAGTATACCACAACCACGTGGGATTTATTTGGGGTACGCGAGGCTAGTTCGATATTTTAAAAATCCATCAGTGTAATCCATATCAACGGGACAAAGAAGAAAACTCCAAGATGACATCAATTGATGCACAAACACACACTCATGATAAAAATGTTGAGTACACTTCGACCAGAGAGGAATTTTTTCAACCTCATAAACAACATCTATGAGGACTTAACATCATGCTTAATGGTGAAAGATTGAATTCTTTCCCTCTAAGATGGGAGACAAAGCAAGGTAGCCTGCTCTCACCGATCTTATTTAACATAGTACTGAATATCCTTGCCACTAAAATAAGGTAAGAAAATAAAGGTGAAAAAAAAAAAAAAACAGGAAGGGAAGAAATAAAACTTATCTTTTTTGCAGAAGGTATGGCTGTCTACACTGAAAACTCTAAGTAATCTACTAAAAAAGCTCCTAGAACTAATAATTGAGTTTAGCAAGGTCACAGGGTATGCAATCAACTCAAAAACCAATTGCATTTCTAAATACTGACAATAAACAAATGCAAATCAAAATCAAAAGTGGAATACAATTTTTATTGCTTCAAAAAAAGGAATCACTTAGGTATAAATCCTAACAAAACCTGATGGAGAGAATCTGTATGATGAAAACTATAAAATACTGTTGGACGAAATCACAGAAAATCTAAATGCTTGGAGAAATCTACCACATTAATGTACTGGAAGACTGAGTGCAGTGAAGATGTCAGTGCTCGCTCAACTGATCTGTAGGTGAAACACAATTCCTACCAAAAATCTCAGCAAGCTTATTTGTAGAGATAGACAAGCTTATTCTAAAACTAATATGAAAAGAGGAGAGCCCTAGAGTAACCAAAATCATTTTGAAAAGAAAAGCAAAGTGCGAGGAATCACTTTTCCCAATGTTAAGGCTTACTATATAGCTGCAGGAATCAAGACAGTATGACAGACTGGCAGAGCAACAGACTCAGAGACCAGTGGAGCAGAACAGAGAACCCAGAAATAGGTCCACACAAATATGCCCAATTAATATCTGACAAAGGCGCAAAAGCAATTCAGCGGAGGAGGGATAGCCTTTTCAGCAGATGGTGTTGGAGCAACCAGAAATCCATTGGCAACAAAAAATAAAGCCCAACCTAAACCTCACATCTTGTACAAAAATTAAACTCGAAATGTAACATAGCCTTAAATCTAAAATGTAAAACTAAAACACTTCTAGAAAAAACACAGGGGAAAATCTGTAGGACCCAGGACTGGGCAAAGGGTTCTTAAACTTGTCACTGAAAACATAGCACATAAGAGGAAAAACTGATAGATTGGACTTCATCAAAATAGACAAGGGCTTCCCCGGTGGCGCAGTGGTTAAGAATTGGCCTGCCAATGCAGGGGACACGGGTTCCAGCCCTGGTCCAGGAAGATCCCACATGCCGTGGAGCAACTAGGCCTGTGCGCCACAACTACTGAGCCTGCGCTCTAGAGCCCGCGAGCCACAACTACTGAGCCCGCCTGCCTAGAGCCCGTGCTACACAACAAGAGAAGACACTGCAGCGAGAAGCCCGCACACCGCAACGAAGAGTAGCCCCCGCTCGACGCAACTAGAGAAAGCCTGCGCGCAGCAACGAAGACCCAGAGCAGCCAAGAACTAATTAATTAATTAAATTTTTTTAAAAAATAGATGAAAAGACCCATTACAGACGGGGAGACAATGTTCTTGAATCATATACCTGACAAACTCTGTGCATCTAGGATATATGAAGAACTCTCGAAACTCAACATAAAAAAAAAAAAAAATCTGATTACAGAATAGGCAGAGAAGTGCACAGACATTTCACCGAAGAAGATATAAGGATGGGAAATAAATGCCAGAAGTATTCAACATCAACAGCCATTAGAGAAATGAAAATTAAAACTGCAGTGATATCTCACATCTACCAGAATGGCTAAAATGTAAAACAGTGATGACACTGACAGGGATGCAGAGAAACTGGGTCATTCATACATTTTTGGTAAGAATGTACATGGGGAAAATCACCCTGGAAAATACTTGGCAGTTCTTTGAAAACTAAAAATGGACTTACCATATGACCCAGTAGTTGCACTACTGGACATATATCCCGGAGAAACAGAGACTTATTTCTGTGCAAGAACTTATACATGAATGTTCACAGCAGATGTATTCATAACAGCCCAACTGGAAACTACTTGTATCTCCTTCAAAGGCTAAAGGGTTTAACAAACTGTGGTATATCCATACCATGGAATGGTATTCAGCAACAACAAAGAATAAACTATGGATACATGCGATAACTTGAATGAACCTCAAGGAAATGATGCTGGATGAAAAAGGCCAATCTCAGAAAGGAGATGCATGATTCCATGTGCACCACAATCAAGAAGTAATGAAATGGAAAAGGAGAACAGATCAGTGGTTGCCAGGGATTAGGGACGGCAGGGGTGGGGGTCAGAGGTGGGGAGTAAAAGGAGAGGGTCTTGTAGTGCCATACACTTGGGTATCTTGATTGCGTTAGTCATGATGCAAGGCTGCGTGTGTGATACAACTGCACAGAGCGACACACACACACACACACACACACACACGAGGGCTTATATTGCTGGTGAAATGTGAACATGTTCTACGGTTTGCACCAATACCGCTTTCTTGGTTTTGATATGATACTAGGGTTGTGTAAGATGTTAACATTGAGGGGGACACAGATGGGGGAAGGGTACAGGGGACTTTGTACATTTCTTTGCCACCTCCTGTGAATCTGCAGTTACTTCAAAATAAAGTTTTAAAAGTATACCCCCTAACGTCCCGTAGAGGGAAGCCACATGTTTGATCCTAAGCTCACGAGAAGAAACCAATCAGAGAGGAAAAGTTATTAATTACATAGTTCATAGGTCCAAGGGAAGAAAAATAACCAGAGGGACCGAAAAAAAAAGAAAAGAAAAGAAACCCCAATCTTGGTGGTAGATATGGAAAGAATTCCTCCTGCAGATCCTCGTGACAGGAGCACTCTCGCTTGAATCTGGCTCTGCAGCCCCGGGCGCTGAAGGACAGCCCTCCCCTCTGCTCTGTCCCTAGAGGTGCTTCAGTGGAAAGTGTGCTTACATGGCTGCACAAGATGCAATGACCAGAGTCTTACAGAGCATGATCATTTTTATTAGCACGTTCCAACACCAGGGGTGCACTGTCCGATACGGAGTGATCACGGTTAAGGTCAGAAACCCCTACCAAGGGAGGTGCTTTTTTATAGACGAGCAGAAGCCTGAAACATTTAAGTTTCCGTTGGGATGGCCTCTCACTGTACTTGCTCTGCTGTAATTGTTTTTCTTGGAATTTCCATTCCTCCCATGCAGATGCTTTGATAGGTGGTCATACCCACAGCTAGGCAGGAAATACCCTCCCCACCCAACAGAGAGACAAAGAAACAAGATGGAGGCTCCAGGAGAGGGTGCCCTGCTTCACCAGGACTTGAGCTCCCTTAGGGACTTGGGCCAAAGGCTCAGCTAACAAAGGAGTGGTCCTTCGTCTCATGTTTGCCTTCTGTTTATATGGGCAGGATTTAGGTGGCAGGATGCTGAGTTCTCACCAAATACCATCTTTCCACCTCAAACCAAATTTTATAGTAGTGGCTCTCTCAGGGGTTTGCTTGTTTGCTCAGATCTCTATGGAAAAGGCAAAAAGTCCATGTCCAGTGACCTTTTTGGATTTACATAGGACCCCATCTGCTGAACGCATTTGTAGAATTTTTAGCCAACTAGTAATGAGTTCAAAGCCACCCATTCCATATAGACTGACCGACTCTGATTATTTTTTTCAGGTCTCAGAACAGTAAGTACTTGGCTTCCGCCTTTAAAAGGCTCTCCTTTCTAACAACTATCTCCATAGTCAAGGTATTGCTCACCAGTCCAAAAATGAACTCTCATTCCCTGGAAATCTGTAAAGTGCAAGCATTTGGATTAAGACGATGATCCTGCCAGACTTACGTGGAACTGGTCTGAGGTTGTTCAAATGCTTCTTTCGGGATTTTAAGGCCAGGGTTTCGCTTCTTGCCTGTTGGGAAAGATGGAAGGATACAGTTAAGGTCTAAGTCACAGTATGAGAGCAGGGACAGAGACCAGCAGAAAAAAGGGCAGAACTGGGAACACAGGTCTCATTTCTGCATTCAGAACCCCACCTCCTACCAGGACGGCTGTGAATGACAAGCTCCAGTCACCAGGCTGAGCAGAGCTTCCCAAGTGCAGGCTGAGGTCACGGGTGAGGTTTTTCACCAGTCCAGGGGGAAATGTCAGTATAAGGCTGCCAATTCTCTTTACCCAGGAAGACCTGCCCTTTTCTCCCTGCTGGGAGTTCGGCATTCCAACTTCTTTATTTTCTTGTACACAACAATGGTAATGGTAGACGGTGTTAGTTATAGGGTTTTTTCCTTCATAATGTCAGTCAGATGTACTCACACTTGTCTTAGTATACCACAGTTTTCTAAATTGATCTGTGATAAGCTGACAGAGTTAACCACGGAGGTAGACTAAAACATACTTTCCCACTGTCCTCCCCTTCCTGTTCTCAACCGCCTGCCATAAGTTAAAACACCTAAGCGAAGGGTAGAGTAATACTTGTTCACTTCTGCCCTGTTCCAAAAAGGATGGTGACAACGGACGGGCCCATGCGAGGAGGCTGTCGCTTCTTTGGGGGCAAATGGGGACGCAGTCAGCGTGTCCATCGGTCCCGGGCTGAAACCACCGGAGAGCTTGGCTCAAATACTCCTGTTGATGAGTTTAAAAGAACAGACTGAAAAATGACGGCTCAAGAAGCGATCAGAGAATCCAGTCTTGTAAAGGCTCGGGAACATTCTTTCTCACCTCTTCGCTACGTTGCAGGGAGCACTACAGAGCTGACACAAACCCTGCTTAAGGCTCTGAATAGAGATTCTGAAGCTGCATAGAAACTGCAGAAATCAAATTCTGTAGCCTCTTGCAGGAAAATGACATCCAGAGACTTCAGTGACTGCTCACCACCAGAGAGCCAGCAATGACCCAGTCAGAATCAGAATCCAGGTCTCCAAACACTCAGGTGGGAACTCTTTCCTCTGTGCCACAATGGATGAAGTTTAGAGGTGACCAGAGGGAATGAGGTAGGGGAGTACGGGGTTATGAGTTTTTAAAAACCAGATTACATCCAGTTCCTTCACTCACCAAGAGACCTCCAGGGTCACTTTTCATCTGACTCTGGATATCCTCAACTATAAAACGGTGTAGTAACATCAATACCTACCGTATCGGAGTGATGTGAGAACCATGGGATAACACATATGAAAGAGCAATGAAATAATAATAATTATAATCATTTTTAAAAAACAAGCTGCACAGTCTCATAAAAGAAAATGAGTCATTTAAGAAACTCAGGAACAGGGACTTCCCTGGTGGTCCAGTGGGTAAAGCTCCATGCTCCCAACGCAGGGGGCCCGGGTTCGATCCCTGGTCAGGGAACTAGATCCCGCATGCATGCCGCAACCAAGAGTCCTCATGCCGCAACGAAGATCCCGTGTGCCGCAACTAAGACCCGGCACAGCCAAAATAAATAAATAAATATTTAGAAACTCAGGAACAGAATTGGTATATTATCATAGTCCAATGTAATGTATAATTGCGATCTTTCTTTCTATGCCTTCAAAAATCCAAAAATCTAGATCAATTCTGCCAAGTTGCATAAAGCCAGGAAGCAACATGCTTGGCAGTAATCAACACAGAGAAAGCCTTTCAGACCCACCTTCACTGAGTGAAGTAAGTCAGAAAGAAAAACAAATATTGTATATCAATGCATATATGTGGAATCTAGAAAAATGGTACAGATGAACCGGTTTGCAGGGCAGAAATAGAGACACAGATGTAGAGAACAAACATATGGACACCAAGGGGGGAAAGTGGTGGGCGGGTGGGATGAACTGGGAGATTGAGATTGACATGGATACCCTGATGTGTATAAAATAGATAACTAATAAGAATCTGCTGTATAAAAAAATAAAATAAAATTCAAAAAAAAAAGAACCACCTTCATTGTAACAGGTCTTCTCAGTTCTCTCCTCATTTGGACTTACCTGTGCGTTTTACAAAAATTCAAAACTCACCATTTACCTTCGTATTCCTGGAGCTCATATGGCCATTGAGCACATGTCACTGAGTTAGTTATTGACAATACACAGAGCTGTACTATGCTGGATCTGATTGTGAGAATCCAAATAGATAAATGGCCTAATTCCAACAATTCCCATCCATGGGCCTCAGGCAATACATAGGGAAGGCTATTTTAAATGAGATACTCTAAGGAAGAATGAACAAGTGTGACTTGTCTAAACATCATGCAGATTCTAACACAGGTGACAGAGAATTCAGGTAATCCCGACAAATACAACCCTCTAGTTCTCCCAGATAAAACGAAACAAAATGAAACTAAAATATATTTTTCCTGCGAAAAAGCCTCCCCAGATGCCATTTAAGCAAGCCAAAAGCAAACGTTACTGTTAAGTTCCTACATCTCTCTTCTTCATTTCTAACTCAGCTCTTACAAGATGGATGTCAAGAGAAATACCTATTTATGGAGGAACACCTTTGAAAAACTTTAACATAGCAGTGAATTATTACACCATAGGAATTAATTATTCATAGCTCATTAATAGCAATCGACTATTAAGCTATAACTCAACAAATCATCAAAACGTCTATACAAAGAAATAGCAAAAGAAAGAAAACTTTTGGCGCAGAGACTAAAGAAAGAAATGACCCAAACAATAATAAAGTCTTCTAGGTGTGGGAAAAGAAGACCCCTGGTTCTCCGCTGACAAAAAAAACAAGAGAAAGAGTTCCAGCAGACACAAAACCTAGTTGCATCACCATTAGAAAACACCCTGCCTTCATTTTTTAACAGTAAATAAAACAAAAATCACAAAGGCACGCACCAACATTCCATAATTCACTTACTTGACCATCACTGGAAGAACAGCCCCGTAAAACACCAGCAGAGGTGCCTCTAATAAGGGTTCAGGGCTGCTGGGAGAGCGAGCAGAAGAAAACCCCAGAGAAGCCTTCTTTACTCAGCTCGGAAGACCGCACTTCAGCCGAGCAAAACGGAGCTCCACAGACTCCGCCCCTCCTGCAGTGCGATCACCCCAAACCTCTGCAAGTTTATTGTTCCCAAGGAAACTCCCACTTCAGGAAGGGAGAGTCTAAGTGGGTCCATTTGAACACCAAGGTGTGACGTTAATCATTAACCAGACTTGGAGGAATAAATCTATAAAGTAATTCTGGATAGCACAGCATTCTCCAGCTTTTCTGTAAGTGCCTCTTTCATTTCTTAAAAGAAGGGAAAACAATATGTGATCAGTTTCCAGCTGTGTTTATTTCAAAGCAATCTGTTCCCCTTGGCAAGGCTGCCAACACCTGACTGTTAACATTTAACACTGTGTTAAAAAAAAATTAAGGAGAGGCAGCAAAATGAATGATAAAACTAAGTGGCCAACTATGATAAGTGGCCTTTTTGCTTGACATTCAAAAGCAAAAATGAAAAATACGTCAGAAAATAAGCTCCATGTTATGTCACGTGCTAGTAACAAGCCTTCTCAGAAGGAGAGAGTTCTGTATACGTCTGCAGATCTCAACCAGCTGTGCCCTCTTATTGGCACAATCTGCAAAGGGTAAAAACCTCCTTGGCCTGATGGAGCATATGTGGTACCATATTACATCAGCCTGTGTCACACCCATGCCTTTTTTCTCCAAAAATATACTGGTCCCACTACACGCATGTATTTGCAAAATTCATCTTAAACCAAAGCTTTTCCCCAGCGGCACTAGGGAAAAAAAGAGAAAAAACCTTGCCAGTAGTTAGAAAACATTTACCAAGCCACAGAAATGTTCACCAGCTCTGACCGTACTGAAAATGATGGGGTACACAAGACCTCTTGCTCAGCACCGCTCAGAGAAGCTAAGCACAAAGGGCTTCTCTCATGTGCCTTATTACATAAAACAGAAGATCGCGCTGCAGCGCCAACCCAAACAGCAAGAGAAACCAGAGGGGTGGAATCCGGAGGCTCTCCTGACACCTAAATGTTTGTCAGCCTGGCCAAGGGTCCGGGGACATGATTATGAGGGTTTACGATTATTGACACAGCTTTACAAAAGGATGGCTTTGCTTCTGGCGCCAAATTTATTTTAAAAATCTGTTTCCCAATGTGAGTGGGATTTCCAGCCAAGTAACTGGCAACCTGAAGGCCCTGGCTGCCCTTGCCTTCATACTTGCATCTAGGCTTCAGTTCCATGGGTAGCTGGCACTGAAAGTGGCGGAGAAGTGTCATTAAATGTTATTAAGTCACAATGATCAGATGTAAGGCAGCTCACGGAGCAGGGCAGAGCGAAGGGAGAACAGAGAGAGCTGGCTTAACAACAGCCACATGGAAGTGGACACAGAAAATTCCCCCAAACCACTGGATCTCACCCACCACTGAGACTCCAACCAGGATGCCAGATTTCTTTGGAATTACATAAAATTTAGAGAAGGAAAGCTGCAAAGCTCATTTTAAAACGTGCAGTCATTTTTATTTCAAGCAGGCAGATGCATCTCCTGAAACCACAGCTTTACCTCTGTGTCCCTGGGCTTAGGGGGCTCCAGCCCTCCTGTGGACAGGAGCTCAACCTTCTAAGTTCAGTTCATTTATCACACGCCCCACAGAACCTTCCCAGACACTACTTAAGGAGCTCATTCCACACCCGCCAGCTTCCACAGGCCGGCGTCTCGAACACAATACGAACTCAACGCAACTTCACTAAACTCCCACTATTTTAATTTAAAATGTCCACTCTACCTAAGACAGATCTCCACGACCGTCTTCCATTTATACTCCTCATACCTTGTCTCACAATCTCGAATCACTTCTGCATTTATGTGTTCATTTTTGAATCTATTTATTACTTATTTATTATCTGTCTCACCCAGAAACGTTCAGCTATGGCAGCAGTTTTGCCCAGGGTTTGTACACCGTCAGTATTTGTTGACTGAACATTTGTTGTTCTTTCTCAGCTGTTTTGAACTTTGGTATTGAGGTCTTCAAAAAAATTTTTAAATAGTGTAGTCTGTAAAAATATTGAATCACTATGTGGTACATCTGAAGCTAATATAATATTGTATATCAACCATAATTTTTTTTAAAAAAGCACAGAATGGAGTAGAAATAGTTCAACCTTGAACATACGTAAGAGCTCGTTTTAAGTCCCCGCTGTGCCACTTAACACTGGGACCCTGAGGATGCTTCTGAAACTCAGTTTCCACAGCGACAAGCTGGAGACGGAGACTGGTTGCTGAGAGCTTTAGCTGGCATAACCTATGGGAAGAAGTCCGGCACACACCAGGTACTCACCAGATAGCAGTTTCTTTTCTCCCTTCCACGTCTGTGCTTGCATTTTTCAAATAGGAACGAAACAGAATGTCCCCCCTGTGGGCAGGTTATTTCTTCAAATGCCATCTCTGTTCTTCCCTTCCTGTGTTATTTATGTGAAAATGACATTTTCACACATCTCATCAATCGTGAACCGTATTCTCTTGGTTCCCGCTGACTATGGGAATTGTTTAAGCTCTATAGGATCAGGATCTCTGAGAGCAAACCCTCAGAATCCATATTTTTTGTAAAGGACTTTAATTTTTTAGAGCAGTTTTAGGTTCACAGCAAAACTGAAGGGAAGGTACAGAGATTTCGCGTATACCTTCCTGTTGCCATACATGCAGAGCCTCTCCCATTATCAGCATCCCCCCAGAGTGGTGCATTTGTTACAAATGATGAACCTATATTGACACATCATCACCCACTCACTCTTGGTGTTGTACATCCTAGGGGTTTGGACAAGTGTATACTATGCAGCTATCATTATAGTGTCATACAAAGTAGTTTCACTGTCCTAAAAATCCTGTGCTCCCCCTATTCATCCCTCCTTCCCCCCAACCCCTGGAACCACTGATCTGTTTACTGTATCCATAGTTTTGCCTTTTCCAGAATGTTATATAGTTAGAATCATACTGTGTGTGTGTGTGTGTGTGTGTGTGTGTGTGTGTGTGTAGCCTTTTCTGATTGGCTTCTTTCACTTAGTAATATGCATTTAAGATTCTTCCATGTCTTTCCATGACTGAATAGTTCATTTCTTTTTTTTTTTTTTTAAATTTTTAATTATTTATTTATTTATTTATTTATTTTTGGCTGTGTTGGGTCTTCGTTTCTGTGCGAGGGCTTTCTCTAGTTGCGGCGAGCGGGGGCCACTCTTCATCGCGGTGCGCGGGCCTCTCACTGTCACGGCCTGTCTTGTTGCGGAGCACAGGCTCCAGACGCGCAGGCTCAGCAGTTGTGGCTCACGGGCCTAGTTGCTCCGCGGCATGTGGGATCTTCCCAGACCAGGGCTCGAACCCGTGTCCCCTGCATTGGCAGGCAGATTCTCAACCACTGCGCCACCAGGGAAGCCCAATAGTTCATTTCTTTATAGCACTGAATAATATTCCATTGTCTGGATATACCACAGTTCACTAATCCATTCACCTACTTAAGTGCATCTTGGTTGCTTCCAAGTTTTGGCAATTATGAACAACGCTGCTTATAAACATCTGTGCGCAGGTTTTTGTACGAACGTAAGTAGTGTCACTGCTGTATTGAAAGAGCTAGAGAATAAGACAGACCAACTCCTGTAACATCAGAGAGCATGTGTGATGTGCAGTAAAAGTATCGCACCATGAATACACAGGAGGTTCAAAGAGGGAGAGAGAAAATCAGGCAAAGGAAATGAAAAAAAAAGTCTCACAGAGGAAGTAGTGTTTTACATGGTCCTTTGATAAATGGTAGGATTTGAGGGTACATGATGGCTCATTATACTATTATGTCTTCTTTTTATATATACTTAATGTTTCCATAATAAAACATGAACAGGCAACAGTAAGATTCCAAGGAGGAGGAGGAGGAGCTCACAATGGTGGCGAGAAGGATATTGTGGTATCTTCAAAGACTGTGAGTTGTCTACTTTGGACAAAGTGAAGGATGGTGGTAGAGAGAAGGATAGGTTGGAGCCAAAGACTGAAAGATTGTAACTAACCATTTTTAATTTTCAGATTTAGGAAGAGAAGTCATCTATTTTTTAGTAGGGGAGTATCATGCCATGTTATTTATGTTTTAAAAACAAATAATGTAACAAGATTAATCTACTATCTGCAGAATGTTTTGAAACTGTGGTACACATGCACACACACAACACCTGCATACACACTCACAAATCCACATACACACACCTTGGTGGTTTAAGCTTTTGGGTCTTTGCTCATATTTTCCCTGAAGTGTTATCATCTTTCTCCCCTGGTCAGCTGCAACACCCTCAGCTCAAGTGTGTTCTCCTCCAGGAAACCTTCCATGAAAACATGCAGTAAATGTCCCTTATCTGTGTGGCCACAGGACTCTACACATTATCTTCCGTGTCTTCCTTCTTACACTGATTGATTGAACCCACCTGCTCACCCATCTCTTCCACTAGAAGGCGAGCTCTTCAGAGCCAGACCCAATGCCTTTTCCAGGCGCAGAGTAAGCACTAGACCCAAAAAATGAGAGGCAGAGACCACAGCAACTTGGCTAATAAATTTAAGTTGCTTAAACTTCGCAGAGGCAAAATCTATAGGCTCTGGTAATTTCCTGGATAAGAAGTATAGAAGACCAGAAGCTAAGCTGTAGTAGTAACAGTGGTAGCAATCTGGCTTTTCCCCGCCTAGATAAAATTAAGTAAAAAAGGAAAGTCAGGCCAGTTGGGGTGGGAGGCGGGAGAAGGCAGGTAATGAGCTCCAGTCCTTAGATGTGCCAGCGATAAGCTGAAGGAACACCTGGCAGATTTCAAGCAGCACGTGGAGCTTCAGAGAGGGATGGGGCGGGGGGGGTGGGAATATGGAAATCTGTGAGTGACAAACAGAGAAGTAGAAAGGTGAATGAGACAGGCAGGGAAACAAGAAGAGAAAGAGAACGGAAAGCAGCCTATGCAAGAACATTTTGAGAGAATGAGATGTAAATGAAGAATCAGCGAAGGACACCAAGAATCTCTGGAGGAGTCCAAGGAGAAAAACCAGCGAGTGCAGAGCACCACCATCCACTATTCAGAAGAGGTCCTATTTTCAAAGGATGAGAGCACTCAGAGAGTTTTCGTATAGCTTCCTGGGACTGAAGTTCTTTTTTCAGACCCGGTCGAGCTGAAGTATATGCTTAGTCACGTTAAACACTTGGTGCTGACTTTGTGCTCTTGAAAGAACCTAAAAGCAAATCGCAGGCAAGGCCCTCCCGTTGTGGTCTGGGGCCCAGTGAAAGCAGGGGGTGGGGGTGGGGGTCAGGCGGGGAGTGCCCACCGTCTGTACTCATCTCCTTCCTCATTTACATGCCGCTTCATTCATGAGTCTTATCAAAAGGAAATGCAGTCACAGGGCGTTAAAAATACCACTTTACAATAAAAATATGGCAGCAGTGGCAAAGAAATTGAGGGATGTGTCTCATCTTTTCAAAATGCATGCTCCATTCTGGTTAGGTTTAAAAATTGCACTTATATTTTAGAGATAAATATTGAAATGTCTCCCAAGTGGAATAATATGATTCTAGGATATGCTTCAAAATAATATGGGAGTGGGGTGGGGTGGAGATAGAGATGAAATAAGCTAGTAATTGTCAAAGCTGAGTGATGGATACACGGTGTTCACTATATGTCTGTCTTTGAGTATGTTTGAAAATTTACAAAATATAATGATTTTCTTGAAGAGCTACTGAATCACAGAAAAGTCTATTTTAATAGTTAAAAAAGAGGGATAGTAAGAAGACTGCATTTTTCTCTTGGGAGAAGTGGATTCTTTTTTCCCTTTGGTCTAAGATCACAATATTTTAAAAAATTTTATTGGAGTAGAGTTGATTTACAATGTTGTGTTAGTTTCAGGTGTACAGCAAAGTGAATCAGTTGTACATAGACATATATCCACTCTTTTTTTTTTTTTTTTTTTTTAAGATTCTTTTCCCACATGGGCCATTACAGAGTATCGAATAGAGTTTAAGATCACAATTTTAATAGCACTGTGATCACCTCCCTTTAGCCAAGGAAAACTACAGGGTCATAATTTTGATTCAACCAGCTGCTTAAAGACTAAGAAATGCAGAGAAATACAGAGGAAAGTTCTTGATCTATATGTCTTCTAAGAGTGCTACCAGTACAGTCCATTCTGCTTCTCCCCCAGATTTACCTAATTTCTTTTAGTGAGCTGCATTCTACCATGATGTCATTGACCCATGTTGAGGTCACCTTAAAAAGGGGACTCTGAAATCATCTCTGTAAGGTTGTTTTTGATTACCTTATATAATGTCTTCTTTTTCAAAAAATTTTATTTTTTATTGGTCTACAGTTGATTTACAATGTTGTGTTAGTTTCAGGGGTACAGCAAAGTGATTCAGTTATACGTATACATATAGCTATTCCTTTTCAAATTCTCTTCCCTTAGGTTATTAAAGAATATTGAATAGAGTTCCCTGTGCTCTACAGTAGGTCCTTGTTGGTTATCTATTTTATATACAGCAGTGTGTACATGTCAATCCCAATCTCCCAATTTATCCCTCCCCCGCACACCTTTCCCCCTTTGATAACCATAATGTCTTCTTTATAAAGGTTCTTGGGGTAAAAATATGTGTTATCAATAACAAGAAGGGTTGGTTTCTCCTGTATAATCTCTGCCTATGGATGATGTGAATGTTCCTCTAATGTGTTTCCTTCCTTGGGTTGATGGCTAAAAAGCTTAAGGCTAAACCTGGACCCATATTCATACTCATTTCTGACTCAGTGTTTTTTGTGGCTCTGTTTCTGTCTTACCCACCCTTTTAATAACATTTTATTGTGGAACATTTCATATATATGGGAAAGTAAACAAAACAGTTATAATCAACCTCTGTGTACCTATTCCCCAGCTTCAACAAATATCAACTTATGACCAATTTTGGTTCATCTACACCCCACCCACGTTCCCAGACATCAAATCATTCCATCCATAACTATTTTATCAAATATCTCTAAAAGAAATTGACTATTAAAAAATAACCATCATACCATTATCACATGGAAACAAATACGTAATTTCTTAATATCTACTCAGTGTTCAAAATTCTAATTGCCTTGTGAAGAGGGGTTGGGAGAGGGGTAAGACAGGAGGAGGGGATGAAAAGGTACAAACCATAGATATAAAATAAATAAGATACAAGAATGTAATTAATGTATAGGACAGGAAATCTAACCAAAATTTTGTAATAACTTCAAATGGAGTATAATCTATAAAAATATCAAATCACTATGTATACACTTGAAACTAATAGAACATTAACTATACTCCAATAAATAAATAATTCTAATTGTCTCCTTATAAATAAGATAAATAATTATCTTGTTTATAAATATTCTAAATACTCTTAAATTACGCTGTGTTTGAATCAGGATCAAAATTAGGTCCTTGTTATATAAAAAGCAAAGGGGACTTTCCTGGCAGTCCCGTGGTTAAGACTTCAACTTCCAATGCAGGGGGTGCTGGTTTGATCCCTGGGTGGGGAGCTAAGATCCCACATGCCTCGCAGCCAAAAAACCAAAACATAAAACAGAAGCAGTATTGTAACAAATTCAATAAACACTTTAAAAAAAATGGTCCACATCAATCAAAAATAAAAGCAAAGAAACAAAAAAACAAATTAAATGAACAAACCAAACCAAACCAAACATGTAGATACAGAGAACAGAGCAGTGGTTACCAGAAAGGAAGGGGAGAGTAAAATGGGTAAAGGGGATCCACCCTATGCTGATGGATGGAAACTAAATTTTGATGGTGAGCAGACTGCAGTGCACACAGAAGTCAAAATACAATGTTTTAAGATTAGTTGATAGAATTTCTTAGGTCCCTGTCAATCTATAAGCTCTCCCTCCATTTCTTGTTGTTCACCCCTCCCCACCCAGTGCGATTATTTTGCTGAAGAAATCTGGTCATTTGCCCTATACAGTTCCCCACTAATTCTGCTGAGCACGCGCCTTGTGGGCTTGCGTGCCCCTTTGTTAGCTAGAGCGCGATCAGACGGAAACTCGACTGCTCTGTTTGGCACAGCGGCATCACAGGTGGCCTCACCTACTTTTAACTAAATTGCTGAATTCTTTGCATCCCAGTAAACGCTCCTAAACTCTTAATGGAAAAAGGAAGAAATAAATAAATACATGAATAACCCCTCAACAACACTGGGTAGTCAACAAACTTTTTAATCTTTGTCAATTTGATAAGTAAACAAAGGTACCACATTGTTTTTAATCACCCTTTAAAAATGTTTAATGAAGTTGAATATTTTTAACATGTCTGCTGACATCTATAGTTACGTTTCTATGAACTGCCTGTTCAAGCCATTTGCTCATTTTTATGTTAGGTTATTATTGTTGTTTTATTTGTAAGAGAAGACATTGCCCCTTTTGTAGTTTGAATCACAAAACACACACACATGTGAGTGTGTCTACCCACTTGGGTTGGGTTTTTCTCCCCTTTTTGATTGTACAGAATTTAAAACTTTTACATTACTTCATGGCCTCTGCACTTTTACAAGGCAGGAACATTCTTTCCTTTTCCCCAGATAGCTAGATATCTGTCCCAATACCACCTATTAATCTGTCCATTTTTTTCTCCATTAATTTTACACATCTTTTTAATATTTATACCTCTTATATAGTCCTCTTATATAAGTTCATTGGCTGCTATGTCTAAAAGTTATTAAATATTCATGGCATTGAAAGGCAACTTCACTCAATCCTGACTTTAAGAGAACTCTTTCTAGCTTTTCACCTTAAAAAAATTATGCTGGTTTTACGAAACTGTGTCATTTGCAGAGACATGGATGGACCTGGAGACTGTCATACAGAGTGAAGTTAAGTCAGAAAGAGAAAAACAAATATCATATATTAATGCATGTATGTGGAATCTAGAAAAATGGTATGGATGATCTTATTTGCAAAGCAGAAATAGAGACACAGATGTAGAGAACAAACATATGGATACCAAGGGGGAAAGGGGGGTGGGTGGGGTAGGATGAATTGGGAGATTGGGATTGACATATATCCACTACTATGTATAAAACAGATAACTAATGAGAACCTACCCTATAGCACAGGGAACTCTACTCGGTTCTGTATGGTGACCTAAGTGGGAAGGAAATCCAAAAAAGAGGGGATATGTGTATCCATATGGCTGATTCACTTTGCTGTATGGCAGAAACTGACACAGGAGTGTAAAGCTATGCTCCAATAAGAAAAAAAATGCTGGTTTTAGATTCAGTTTGACAGAAGAAGTATAGAGCCATCCATATTTACTGAGAGAAATGTCTTATCAAGGCTCCCAGAGACTTGCCCGTACCGTTATCCTTAGAATTTGTGAGTGTTAGCATGCTCAGGTTTCAGCAGATGTGATTAAAGGAAGGGTTCTGGGATGAGGAGATAATCGTGGATTATCCAGTTGGACCCTAAAAGCTTCCTGATAACAGAGAGGCTGAGAGACATGAGACACACAGAGGAGCAGGAGCAGATGGAGGCAGAGGCCGGAGAGATTCAGCCACAATCTGAAGAACGCCAAGAGTGCTGGCAGCTCCTGAAAGCTGGATTCTTTACCCCAGAGCCTCTGAAGGGAGCCTGACCTGCTGACACCTTGATTCTGGATTTCTGGCCTCCAGAAATGTGAAAGAATAAATTTACGGTGTTTTAAGCCACCAAGTTCGTGGTTACTTGTTATGTTACAGCAGTTACAAGAAACTAGTACACTACAGGCGGACCTCTGAGATATTGTGGGTTCCGGTCCAGCCCAGGGCAATAAAGCAAATATCGCAAAAAAGCAAGTCACACGAATTCTTTGGTTTCCCAGTGCATGGTAAAGTTATGTTGACAATATAGTCTATTAAGCGTGCAACAGCATTATGTCTAAAAACAATGTTCATACCTTAATTTAAAATACTTTATTGCTAGAAAATGCCAACCATCAGTGAGCAAATACTGTTGGAAAAATGGCGCCGATCGACTTGCTCGATGCAGGGTTGCAACATACCTTCAATTTGTAAAACATTCAATATCTGTGAAGCACGATAAAGCGAAACCCAATAAAACCAAGGTATGCCTGTATTAGAAATGGATGCTGAATTTTACCAAATTCCCTTTGAACATTTATTGAAATAATCCAGTGTCCTTCCTATTATACCCAAGCTGCCACGCTCTCTAACAAATGGATTTCTTACTCTTTCCCTTTCTGTTTTCTTTCTTTCACCAACTCATTTTCACTCTCTTTATTTCCTCCTCAGCAGCTTCTGCCACTAAGCCTTCCTGAGGATCCTGTGTTCCTGCATTGCCTGTGGTGGTAGAAACTTAGAGCCTGCTAATCCCTGGAGTCAAGAAACATCTAGAAAGTCTTAACTTGACAGTAAAAGGGGGCAAAACAAAGTTAAGAAATGAAATGCAAACAAGAGGGAATAGGTATTAGTAAATGGTCCTTGGTAGATGCCTTTCTCTGGAACAAAGGAGATGGTGCTGGCTTCCTTTCATTTCTTTCTAGCTTGGTGCCAAGGAAGAAATGCACCTTTCCCCAGGCCTGTGGCACATTCTGAAATTCTTCATGTCCCCTGTCAACAAGAAACCAGAAGGTAAAGAAACCAGGGCCAAAGCAATCTCGGAAAATATGGCAAGATTCCTCACCTTGACACTCCAACCCCGCAGCCTCAAAAAACTCAGGATCATCCTCTGCCCCATGGCTGTCTCTGCAGTATCTCTCACTTTTCTCTCCAGGGAGACTGGGCGTTTTTGAGAGTCATGTTTTACAAACCACAGCCTGGCAGAAAACCAGTGGCCTCTGCCTTTTGTTCTGCCACATACTTTGCTGGCTTCATGCATCCCCCACTGGTGACGCTTCTGATTAGAGGTTCAGGATGGTTGATAAAAAAACAAAGACTAAGAAATAGCTTCAAGAAAACCACAAAACTTAAATGTGAGGTTTTCTGAAAAGAGAAAGCAAACAACTTTTTTTATGCACGTCTACTCATATTTCATTACTATTTCAGATCCTCATGGAACCCTTCAGGGAAAATTCCACAGTCCTATAGAAGGACTTAGGTCCTTATCTCACCATAATTAACAAATATTGCTTCAGGCAGTGCCATAACTCTGGGTGTCAAAGAAGTGGAGTTCTCTAGTCTTGGTAATATGTCTAGAAATTGTTCCGGACAGTCACCTTGAAACTTGTAAATCAGTTCATCTCTAAGACTAATTGCAAAATAAAAGTACAGTTGACCCTTGAATAACACAGGTTTGAACTACACCGATTCACTTATATGTGGATTTTTTTCAATAAATATGGTATCTGTATTTTCATTTTATAGTTCTTTAAATGAACTAAGTGTGGGGGAAAGTTTGTGCTCATTCAGAGCTCACAATATGTGGAACCAAAAGAACTAGGGTTTGAGTCCTGATTCTATCCAAACTGTTTGAGCTTCCTGCCCCTGGGTGAGTCACTGATCAATTCATTTGTTTTTCAGGCAGAGATAGCAGTTTGCAGATTTTTGACTGTGTGGGGGGTGGGGGCAGGGGGTGTCAGTGCCCAATCCCTTCGTTGTTCAAGTGTCAACTGTACATAAATTCCCTGTTGCATCCATAGAATGATCCACCTACCTATGTGATCAGAAATGGGAGTGAAAGGTATAAATTTAAATATGCATCATGATGCCTTACACACAGCTACCTATACAGTTTCCCCAAACTGGTTTTAATGGCTAACCGAAAATTCAAGGAGATAATTTATAATGATCCCTGAATATACTAATTTTATAAGATTTTCTTCAGAAGAAGAACTACAATCCTGCAGCCTGTGGAACAAAAACCACCTTCACAGAAAGATAGACAAGATGAAAACGCAGAGGGCTATGTACCAGATGAAGGAACAAGATAAAACCCCAGAGAAACAACTAAATGAAATGGAGATAGGCAACCTTCCAGAAAAAGAATTCAGAATAATGATAGTGACGATGATCCAGGACCTCGGAAAAAGAATGGAGGCAAAGATCAAGAAGATGCAAGAAATGTTTAACAAAGATCTAGAAGGATTAAAGAACAAACAAACAGAGATGAACAGTACAATAACTGAAATGAAAACTACACTAGAAGGAATCAATAGCAGAATAACTGAGGCAGAAGAACGGGTAAGTGACCCGGAAGACAGAATGGTGGAATTCACTGCTGCGGAACAGAATAAAGAAAAAAGAATGAAAAGAAATGAAGACAGCCTAAGGGACCTCTGGGACAACATTGAATGCAACAACATTCGCATTATAGGGGTCCCAGAAGGAGAAGAGAGAGAGAAAGGACCCGAGAAAATATTTGAAGAGATTATAGTTGAAAACTTCCCTAACGTGGGAAAGGAAATAGCCACCCAAGTCCAGGAAGCTCAGAGAGTCCCATACAGGATAAACCCAAGGAGAAACACACCGAGACACATAGTAATCAAACTGGTAAAAATTAAAGACAAAGAAAGATTATTGAAAGCAGCAAGGGAAAAACGACAAATAACATACAAGAGAACTCCCATAAGGTTAACAGCTGATTTCTCAGCAAAAACCCTACACCAGAAGAGAGTGGCATGATATACTTAAAGTGATGAAAGGGAAGAACCTACAACCAAGATTACTCTATCCGGCAAGGATCTCATGCAGATCCTTGATGGAGAAATCAAAAGCCTTACAGACAAGCAAAAGCTAAGAGAATTCAGCACCACCAAACCAGCTCTACAACAAAAGCTAAAGGAACTTCTCTAAGTGGGAAACACAAGAGAAGCGAAGGACCTACAAAAACAATTAAGAAAATGGTAATAGGAACATACATATCAATAATTACCTTAAATGTGAATGGATTAAATGCTCCAACCAAAAGACACAGGCTTGCTGAATGGATACAAAAACAACACCCATACGTATGCTCTATACAAGAGACCCACTTCAGACCTAGGGACACATACAGACTGAAAGTGAGGGGATGGAAAAAGATATTCCATGCAAATGGAAATCAAAAGAAAGCTGGAATAGCAATACTCATATCAGAAAAAGTAGACTTTAAAATAAAGAATGTTACAAGAGACAAGGAAGGACACTATGTAACGATCAAGGGACCAATCCAAGAAGAAGATATAACAATTATAAATACATGTGCACCCAAATTAGGAGCACCTCAATACATAAGGCAGCTGCTAACAGCTCTAAAAGAGGAAATCGACAGTAACGCAGTAATAGTGGGGGACTTCAACACCTCACTTACACCAATGGACAGATCATCCAAACAGAAAATTAATAAGGAAACACAAGCTTTAAATGACACAATAGACCAGGTAGATTTGATTGATATTTATAGGACATTCCATCCAAAAACAGCAGATTACACTTCTCAAGTGTGCACAGAACATTCTCCAGGATAGACCACATCATGGGTCACAAATCAAGCCTCAGTAAATTTAAGAAAATTGAAATCCTGTCAAGCATCTTTTCTGACCACAACGCTATGAGATTAGAAATCAATTACAGGGGAAAAAACGTAAAAAACACAAATACATGGAGGCTAAACAATACGTTAGTAAATAACCAAGAGATCACTGAAGAAGTCAGAGGAAATCAAAAAATACCTAGAGACAAATGACCATGAAAACACAACGATCCAAAACCTATGGGATGCAGCAAAAGCAGTTCTAAGAGGGAAGTTTATAGCTATACAAGCCTACCTCAAGAAACAAGAAAAATCTCAAGTAAACAATCTAACGTGACACCTAAAGGAACTAGAGAAAGAAGAACAAATAAAACCCAAAGTTAGCAGAAGGAAAGAAATCATAAAGATCAGAGCAGAAATAAATGAAATAGAAACAAAGAAAACAATAGCAAAGATCAATAAAATGAAAAGCTGGTTCTTTGAGAAGATAAACAAAATTGATAAACCATTAGCCAGACTCATCAAGAAAAAGAGGGAGAGGACCCAAATCAATAAAATTAGAAATGAAAAAGGAGAAGTTACAACAGACACGGCAGAAATACAAAGCATCCTAAGAGACTACTACAGCAACTCTATGCCAATGGACAAATTCTTAGAAAGGTATAACCTTCCAAGACTGAACCAGGAAGAAACAGAAAATATGAACAGAGCAATCACAAGTAATGAAATTGAAACTGTGGTTAAAAATCTTCCAGCAAACAAAAGTCCAGGACCAGATGGCTTCACAGGTGAATTCTATCAAACATTCAGAGAAGAGCTAACACCCATCCTTCTCAAACTCTTCCAAAAAATTGCAGAGGAAGGAAAACTCCCAAACTCATTCTGTGAGGCCACCATCCCCCTCATACCAAAACCAGACAAAGATACGACGAAAAAAGAAAATTACAGACCAATATCACTGATAAATATAGATGCAGAAATCCTCAAGAAAATACTAGCAAACAGAAATCCAACAACACATTAAAAGGATCATACACCACGATCAAGTGGGATTTATCCCAGGGGTGCAAGGATTCCTCAATATATGCAAATCAATCAATGTGATACACCATATTAACAAATTGAAGAATAAAAACCATATGATCATCTCAGTAGGTGCAGAAAAAGCTTTTGACAAAATTCAACACCGATTTATGATAGAAACTCTCCAGAAAGTGGGCACAGAGGGAACCTACTTCAACATAATAAAGGCCATATATGACAAACCCACAGCAAAACATCATTCTCAATGGTGAAAAACTGAAAGCATTTCCTCTAAGATCAAGAACAAGACAAGGATGTCCACTCTCACCACTATTACTCAACATAGTTTTGGAAGTCCTAGCCATGGCAATCAGGGAAGAAAAAGAAATAAAAGGAATACAAACTGGAAAAGAAGAAGTAAAACTGTCACTGTTTGCAGATTACATGACACTATACATAGAGAATCCTAAAGATGCCACCAGAAAACTACTAGAGCTAATCAATGAATTTGGTAAAGTTGCAGGATACAAAATTAATGCACAGAAATTGCTTGCATTTCCTGTACACTAATGATGAAAAATCTGAAAGAGAAATTAAGGAAACACTCCCATTTACCACTGCAACAAAAAGAATAAAATACCTAGGAATAAACCTACCTAGGGAGACAAAAGACCTGTATGCAGAAAACTATAAGACACTGATGGAAGAAATTAAAGATGATACCAACAGATGGAGAGATATACCATGTTCTTGCATTGGAAGAATCAATACTGTGAAAATGACTATACTACCCAAAGCAATCTACAGATTCAATGCAATCCCTATCAAATTACCAATGGCATTCTTCTTACAGACAGAACTAGAACACAAAATCTTAAAATTTGTATGGACACACAAAAGACCCCGAATAGCCAAAGCAGTCTTGAGAGAAAAAAGTGGAGCTGGAGGAATCAGACTCCCTGACTTCAGACTACACTACAAAGCTACAGTAATCAAGACAATATGGTACTGGCACAAAAACAGAAATATAGATCAATGGAACAGGATAGAAAGCCCAGAGATAAACCCACGCACCTATGGTCAACTAATCTATGACAAAGGAGGCAAGGATATACAATGGAGAAAAGACAGTCTTTTCAATAAGTGGTGCTGGGAAAACTGGACAGCTACATGTAAAAGAATGAAATTAGATCACTCCCTAACACCATACACAAAAATAAACTGAAAATGGATTAGAGACCTAAATGTAAGACCGGGCACTATAAAGCTCATAGAGGAAAACATAGGAAGAACACTCTTTGACATAAATCACAGCATGATCTTTTTTGACCCACCTCCTAGAGTAATGGAAATAAAAACAAAAATAAACAGTGGGACCTAATGAAACTTAAAAGCTTTTGCACAGCAAAGGAAACCACAAATAAGACGAAAAGACAACCCTCCGAATGGGAGAAAATATTTGCAAATGAATCATTGGACAAAGGATTAATCTCCAAAACATATAAACAGCTCATGCAGCTCAATATTAAAAAAAACAAACAACCCAATCCAAAAATGGGCAGAAGACCTAAATAGACATTTCTCCAAAGAAGACATACAGATGGCCAAGAAGCACATGAAAAGCTGCTCAACATCACTAATTGTTAGAGAAATGCAAATCAAAACTACGATGAGGTATCACCTCACACCAGTTAGAATGGGCATCATCAGGAAATCTACAAACAATAACAAAAAAACTAACCCACCAAAAAATAAATAAATAAGATTTTCTTTAGTTCACAGGTCTGTATTGGATTGATTTCAATTGCAGAGTATGGATGGCATTTCTCACAAGTCTTTATTACTGGGGAGCAGAGTGAAGGCCTGCGGGAAGTGCCCACTCATATCTATGTATAATTAGATGGTTAAATTGGAAAACAACTCAACATGGCACTGTTAAAAAAGAGGACTTGTGGGAAGGGACCAGGCCATAGCACTCATTAGCTGTAAGATCTTAAGAAGTTATTAATCTAAGCCTCATCCTTAAAATGAGAATACCGATATCTACCTTGGTGGGATTGAAGGAGCAAAAGCAATGTAGGCAGGACCACAGGATAAACATGTGTTGGATAAATAAATACTGAAAGTTGCCGGGTCAGCTGCACTGCTATTTGGGGCAAGTGCTTTCTTTGTTGTTATTGTTGTTTTAATTTATTTTATTGAAGTATAGTTGATATACAGTGTTGTACTATATTAATTTCTGCTGTACAGCAAAGTGATTCAGTCATACATATACATTCTTTCTCATATTGTTTTTCATTCTGGTTTATCACAGGATACTGAATATCGTTCCCTGTGCTCTACAGTAGGACCTTGTTCTTTATCCATTCTCTACATGATAGTTTGCATCTGCTAATCCCAAACTCCCAATCCACCCCTCCCCAACCCCCTCTCCCCCTGGGCAGCCACAAGTCTGTTATCTATGTCTGTGTGTCTGTTTCTGTCCCATAGGTAAGTTCATTTGTGCCATATTTTAGATTCCACAAATAAGAGTTATCACATGGTATTTGTCTTTCTCTTTCTGACTTTCTTCACTTAGTATGATCATCTCTAGGTCCATCCATGTTGCAGGCAGGTGCTTTCTTTTTAACAAGTAGCAGCTCGTGAGAATAATAAACGCAACTAATACTTACTGAGAATGTATAACATGCAAGGCACAGTGCTCAGCATTTCTCATAAATTCTTAAATTTAATGGTCACTACAACTCCAAGGGATAAGTATTACCTCCACTTCAAGGGCCTTGTCCCGATACACAGAGCTTACACAGAGCTGACCAGTCAGCTTTCCCATGTAACTACATTTCGTCCTTGAACCACAATTACTCTTTAGTACGAGTCTTATTTCCACTGGCTTGTAGAAGGATTCTTGCTGAACTGTGTCAGGACGATAACATAAAATCTGGGAGGCAGAGGGCCCTTCAAGATGGCGGAGGAGTGAGACGTGGAGATCATCTTCCTCCCCACAGATACATCAGAAATACATCTACATGTGGAACAGCTCCTACAGAACACCTACTGAACGCTGGCAAAAGACCTCAGACTTCCCAAAAGGCAAGAAACTCCCCATGTACCTGGGTAGGGCAAAAGAAAAAAGGAAAAACAGAGACAAAAGAATAGGGACAGGACCTGCACCTCCGGGAAGGAGCTGTGAAGGAGGATAAGTATCCAAACACTAGGAAGCCCCTTCACTTACGGAGACGGGGGGGTCAGCAGGGGGGAAGCTTCGGAACCACGGAGGACAGCGCAGCAACAGGGGTGCAGAGGGCAAAGCGGGGAGATTCCCGCACAGAGGATCGGTGCTGACCAGCACTCACCAGCCTGAGAGGCTTGTTTGCTCACCCGCTGGGGCGGGTGAGGGCTGGGAGCTGAGGCTCCGGCTTTGGAGGTCAGATCTCAGGGAGAGGATTGGGGACGGCTGTGTGAACACAGCCTGAAGCGGGCTAGTGCACCACAGCTAGCCGGGAGGGAGTCCGGGAAAAAGTCTGGACCTGCCGGAGAGGCAAGGGACCTTTGTTTTGGGGTGCGCGAGGAGAGGGGATCCAGAGCACCGCCTAAACGAGCTCCAGAGATGGGCGCGAGCCGCGGCTACCAGCGCGGACCCCAGAGATGGGCGTGAGACGCTAAGGCTGCTACTGCAGCCACCAAGAAGCCTGTGTGCAAGCACAGGTCACTATCCACAGCTCCCCTCCCAGGAGCCTGTGCAGCCCGCCACTGCCAGGGTCCAGTGATCCAGGGACAACTTCCCAAGGAGAATACATGGTGCGCCTCAGGCTGTTGCAACATCATACCGGCCTCTGCCGCCACGGGCTTACCTCGCATTCTGTACGCCTCCCTCCCCCCCGGCCTGAGTGAGCCAGAGCCCCCTAATCAGCTGCTCCTTTAACCCCGTCCTGTCTGAGCGAAGAACAGACGCCCTCAGGCGGCCTACACGCAGAGGCGAGGACAAATCCAAAGCTGAACCCCAGGAGCTGTGCAAACAAAGAAGAGAAAGGGAAATCTCTCCCAGCAGCCTCAGGAGCAGCAGATTAAATCTCTACAATCAACTTGATGTGCCCTGCATCTGGGGAATACCTGAATAGACAATGAATCATCCCAAAATTGAGGTGGTGGACTTTGGGAGCAACTGTAGACTTGGGGTTTGCTTTCTGCATCTAATTCGTTTCTGGCTTTATGTTTATCTTAGTTTAGTATTTAGAGTTTATTATCATTGGTAGATTTGTTTATTGATTTAGTTGATCTCTTTTTATATATATATTTTTTCCTTTTTCTCTTTTTGTGAGTGTGTATGTGTATGCTTCTTTGTGTGATTTTGTCTGTATAGCTTTGCTTTTACCATTTATCCTAGGGTTCTGTCTGTCCAGTTTTTTTGTTTGTTTGTTTTATTTTAGTATAGTTTTTGGTGCTTGTTATCATTGGTGGATTTGTTTTTTCGTTTGGTTGCTCTCTACTTTCTTTCTTATTTTTTATTACTTTTTAATTTTTTTATTCTTAATAATGTTTAAATTTTTATTTTAATAACTATTTATTTATTTATTTTTCTTTTCTTTTTTCTTTATTTATTTTTGGCTGTGTTGGGTCTTCGTTTCTGTGTGAGGGCTTTCTTTAGTTGCGGTGAGCGGGGGCCACTCTTCATCGCGGTGCACGGGCCTTTCACTGTCGCAGCCTCTCTTGTTGCGGGGCACAGGCTCCAGACGCGCAGTCTCAATAGTTGTGGCTCACGGGCCAAGTTGCTCCACGGCATGTGGGATCTTCCCAGGCCACAGCTCAAACCCGTGTCCCCTGCATTGGCAGGCAGATTCTCAGCCACTGCGCCACCAGGGAAGCCCTCCTTCTTTCTTTTTCTCCCTTTTCTTCTGAGCCAAATGGCTGACAGGGTCTTAGTGCTCCGGCCGGCCGTCAGGCCTCAGCCTCTGAGGTGGGAGAGCCAACTTCAGGACATTGGTCCACCAGAGACCTCCCAGCCCCACATAATATCAAACAGTGAAAGCTCTCCCAGAGATCTCCATCTCAACACTAAGACCCAGCTCCACTCAATGACCAGCAAGCTACAGGGCTGGACACCCTATGCCAAACAACTAGCAAGACAGGAACACAACCCCACCCATTAGCAAAGAGGCTGCCTAAAATCATACTAAGTTCACAGACACCACAAAACACACCACCGGACGTGGTCCTGCCCACCAGAAAGACAAGATCCAGCCTCATCCACCAGAACACAGGCACTAGTCCCCTCCACCAGGAAGCGTACACAACCCACTGAGCCAACCCTAGCCACTGGGGGCAGACACGAAAAGCAACAGGAACGACGAACCTGCAGCCTGTGAAAAGGAGACCCCAAACACAGTAAGTTAAGCAAAATGAGAAGATAGAGAAACACACAGCAGATGAAGGAGCAAGGTAAAAACCCACCAGACCAAACAAATGAAATAGGCAGTCTACATGAAAAATAATTCAGAGTAATGATAGTAAAGATGATCCAAAATCTTAGAAATAGAATGGAGAAAATACAAGAAACGTTTAAAAAGGACCTAGAAGAACTAAAGAGCAAACAAACAATGATGAACAACACAATAAATGAAATTAAAAATTCTCTACAAGGAATCAATAGCAGAATAACTGAGGCAGAAGAACAGATAAGTGACCTGGAAGATAAAATAGTGGAAATAACTACCGCAGAGCAGAATAAAGAAAAAAGAATGAAAAGAATTGAGGACAGTCTCAGAGACCTCTGGGACAACATTAAATGCACCAACATTTGAATTATAGGGGTCCCAGAAGAAGAAGAGAAAAAAAAAGGGACTGACAAAATATTTGAAGAGATTATAGTTCAAAACTTCCCTAATATGGGAAAGGAAATAGTCGATCAAGTCCAGGAAGTGCAGAGAGTCCCATACAGGATAAATCCAAGGAGAAACACGCCAGGACACATATTACTCAAACTATCAAAAATTAAATACAAAGAAAGAATATTAAAAGCAGCAAGGGAAAAGCAACAAATAACATAGAAGGGAATCCCCATAAGGTTAACTGCTGATCTTTCAGCAGAAACTGTGCAAGCCAGAAGGGAGTGGCAGGACATATTTAAAGTGATGAAAGGGGAAAACCTACAACCAAGATTACTCTACCCAGCAAGGATCTCATTCAGATTTGATGGAGAAATTAAAACCTTTACAGACAAGCAAAAGCTGAGAGAGTTCAGCACCACCAAACCAGCTTTACAACAAATGCTAAAGGAACTTCTCTAGGCAGGAAACACAAGAGAAGGAAAAGACCTACAAAAACAAACCCAAAACAATTAAGAAAATGGTAATAGGAACATACATATCGATAACTACCTTAAATGTAAATGCATTAAATGCTCCAACCAAAAGACATAGACTGGCTGAATGGATACATAAACAAGACCCGTATATATGCTGTCTACAAGAGACCCACTTCAGACCTAGGGACACATATAGACTGAAAGTGAAGGGATGGAAAAAGATATTCCATGCAAATAGAAATCAAAAGAAAGCTGGAGTAGCAATTCTCATATCAGACAAAATAGACTTAAAATAAAGACTATTACAAGAGACAAAGAAGGACACTACATAATGATCAAGGGATCAATCCAAGAGTATATAACAATTGTAAATATTTATGCATCTCAATACATAAGGCAAATGCTAACAGCCATAAAAGGGGAAATCGACAGTAACACAATAATAGTAAGGGACTTTAACACCCCACCTTCACCAATGGACAGATCCTCCAAAATGAAAATAAATAAGGAAACACAAGCTTTATATGACACATTAAACAAGATGGACTTGATTGATATTTATAGGACATTCCATCCAAAAACAACAGAATCCACTTTCTTCTTAAGTGCTCATGGAACATTCTCTTGGATAGATTATATCTTGGGTCACAAATCAAGCCTTGGTAAATTTAAGAAAATGGAAATTGTATCAAGTATCTTTTCTGACCACAACGTTTTGCGACTAGATATCAATTACACGAAAAAAATCTGTAAAAAATACAAACACATGGAGGCTAAACAATACACTACTAAATAACCAAGAGACCACTGAATAAATCAAAAAGGAAATCAAAAAATACCTAGAAACAAATGACAGTGAAAACACAATGACCCAAAACCTATGGGATGCAACAAAAGCAGTGCTAAGAGGGAAGTTTATAGCAATACAATCCTACTTCAAGAAACAAGAAACATCTCAAATAAACAACCTAACCTTACACCTAAAGCAGTTAGAGAAATAAGAGCAACAACAACAACAAAAAACCCAAAGTTAGCAGAGGAAAGAAATCATAAAGATCAGATCAGAAATAAATGAACAAGAAATGAAGGAAACAATAGCAAAGATCAATAGAACTAAATGCTGGTTCTTTGAGAAACTAAACAAAATTGATAAACCATTAGCCAGACTCATCAAGAAAAAAGGGAGAAGACTCAAATCAATAGGATTATAAATGAAAAAAGAGAAGTAACAACTGACACTGCAGAAATACAAAGGATCCTGAGAGATTACTACAAGCAACTATATGCCAATAAAATGGACATCCTGGAAGAAATGGACAAATTCTTAGAAAAGCACAACCTTCCGAGACTGAACCAGGAAGAAATAGAAAATATAAATAGACCAATCGCAAGCCCTGAAATTGAAACTGTGATTAAAAATCTTCCAACACACAGAAGCCCAGGACCAGATGGCTTCACAGGCGAATTCTATCAAACATTTAGAAAAGAGCTAACACCTATCCTTCTCAAACTCTTCCAAAATATAGCAGAGGGAGGAACACTCCCAAACTCATTCTACGAGGCCACCATCACTCTGATACCAAAACCAGACAAAGATGTCACAAAAAAGAAAACTACAGGCCAATATCACTGGTGAACATAGATGCAAAATCCTCAACCAAATACTAGCAAACAGAATCCAGCAGCACATTAAAAGTATCATACACCATGATCAAGTGGGGTTTATCCCAGGAATGCAAGGATCCTTCAATATACGCAAATAAATCAATGTGAAACACCATATTAACAAATTGAAGGAGAAACACCATATGATCATCTCAGTAGATGCAGAAAAAGCTTTCGACAAAATTCAACACCCATTTATGATTAAAAAACCCTCCAGAAAGTAGGCATAGAGGGAACTTACCTCAACATAATAAAGGCCATATATGGCAAAGCCACAGCCAGCATCGTTCTCAATGGTGAAAAACTGAAACCATTTCCACTAAGATCAGGAACAAGACAAGGTTGCCCACTCTCACCACTATTATTCAACATAGTTTTGGAAGTTTTAGCCACAACCGTCAGAGAAGAAAAAGAAATAAAAGGAATCCAAATTGGAAAGGAAGAATTAAAACTTTCACTGTTTGCAGATGACATGATACTATACATAGAGAATCCTAAAGACGCCACCAGGAAACTACTAGAGCTAATCAATGAATTTGGTAAAGTAGCAGGATACAAAATTAACGCACAGAAATCTCTTGCATTCCTATACACTAATGATGAAAACTCTGAAAGAGAAATTAAGGGAACACTCCCATTTACCATTGCAACAAAAAGAAAATACCTAGGAATAAACCTCCGTAAGGAGACAAAAGACCTGTATGCAGAAAACTAGAAGACACTGATGAAAGAAATTAAAGATGATACAAACAGATGGAGAGATACACCATGTTCTTGGACTGGGAGAATCAACATTGTGAAAATGACTATACTACCCAAAGCAATCTACAGATTCAATGCAGTCCCTATCAAACTACCAATGGCATTTTTCACAGAAGTAGAACAAAAAATTTCACAATTTGTATGGAAACACAAAAGACCCTGAATAGCCAAAGCAATCTTGAGAAAGAAAAATGGAGCTGGAGGAATCAGGCTCCCTGACTTCAGACTATACTACAAAGCTACAGTAATCAAGAGAGTATGGTACTGGCACAAAAACAGAAATATAGGTCAATGGAACAGGATAGAAAGCCCAGAGATAAACCCACGCACCTATGGTCAACTAATCTGTGACAAAGGAGGCAAGGATATACAATGGAGAAAAGACAGCCTCTTCAATAAGTGGTGCTGGGAAAACTGGACAGCTACATGTAAAAGAATGAAATTAGAACACTCTCTAACACCATACACAAAAGTAAACTCAAAATGGATTGAAGACCTAAATGTAAGACCAGACACTATAAAACTCTTAGAGGAAAACATAGGCACAACACTCTATATGACATCAATCAAAGATCTTGACAGCAAGATTCTTTTTGACCCACCTCCTAGAGAAATGGAAATAAAAACAAAAATAAACAAATGGGACCTAATGAAACTTAAAAGCTTTTGCACAGCAGAGGAAACCATAAACAAGACGAAAAGACAACCCTCAAAATGGGAGAAAATATTTGCAAACGAAGCAACTGACAAAGGATTAATCTCCAAAATATACGAGCAGCTCACGCAGCTCAGTATCAAAAAAACAAACAACCCAATCCGAAAATGGGCAGAAGACCTAAACAGACATTTCTACAAAGAAGATATGCAGATTGCCCACAAACACATGAAAGGATGCTCAACATCACTATTCATTAGAGAAATGCAAATCAAAACTACAATGAGGTATCACCTCACAGAATTGCCATCATAAAAAAATCCACAAACAATAAATGCTGGAGAGGGTGTGGAGAAAAGGGAACCCTCTTGCACTGTTGGTGGGAATGTAAATTGATACAGCCACTATGGAGAACAGTATGGCGGTTCCTTAAAAAACTAAAAATAGAACTACCATACGACCCAGCAATCCCACTACTGGGCATATACCCTGAGAAAACCATAATTGAACAAGAGACACGTTCCACAGTGTTCACTGCAGCACTATTTACAATACCCAGGACGTGGAAGCAACCGAAGTGTCCATCGGCAGATGACTGGATAAAGAAGATGTGGCACATATATACAATGGAATATTACTCAGCCATAAAAAGAAATGAAATTGAGTTATTTGTAGTGAGGTGGATGGACCTAGAGACTGTCACATAGAGTGAAGTAAGTCAGAAAGAGAAAAACAAATACCGTATGTTAACACATATATATGGAATAATAATTTTTAAAAAAATGGTTGTGAAGAACCTAGGGGCAGGACAGGAATAAAGACGTAGACGTAGAGAATGAATGGACTTGAGGACATGGGGAGGGGGAAGGGTAAGCTGGGACAAAGAGAGTAGCATTGACATATATACACTACCAAATGTAATACAGATAGCTAGTGGGAAGCAGCCGCTTCGCACAGGGAGATCAGCTCGGTGCTTCATGACCACCTAGAGGGGTGGGATAGGGAGGGTGGGAGGGAGACGCAAGAGGGAGGAGATATGGGGACGTATGTATAGCTGATTCACTTTGCTATAAAGCAGAAACTAACACACCATTGTAAAGCAATTATACTCCAATAAAGATGTTAAAAAAAATAAAAATAAAAAAAGGGAAAAAAAAATATCTGAGAGACAGAGGAAAAAGTCCTGGATTAAATCTCCTATACAGATTTTCCACTTCTGTGTGGAGACTTCTCTAGACAAGAAATGCAAGCTATAAAGCTGTTTACCAGGAACTATTGTGACATGACGTAGGTCTATCGGGAGATCCAGACTCAACTGAAAAGCCATATTGCCATGAACTTTGCCCAAGGTATTTTAACCTTTCTGGACTTTAGTTCCCCTGATGCTAAAATGGAAAACATTCCATCTGTAAACTAGGTAATTTTCTCATTAAATGGCGCTCTGGTATTTGACAGGAGCACTATTCCAGCTTTATTGATAACATCATAAAGTTTCCTACTATGAGAGAGCTGGGTGGTGTGTTTATAAACTAACACCCCTTCCCTAAGGGGGTTTCTGTTGAAATTGATGAGCCTATTCCCTATTCCCATAAATTACATTTAGCAGGAGGGTATCGGTCAAGTGACTCTTTCAAAGTTGTGACTGTGGCTACTGTTTGCAAAATGCTGTGTCTCAGTGATACTTGTGCTGTGTGTGGTGATATTCCTCTCAATAACAAGGAAGGGGCTCTTAGTCCACTAGTGAATTCTTTGATCACCTCATCCTGACAGTAATCTCACCTCGTGCTTCTTACTTCCTCCTGGCGGATGCACCAGTCTCAGGCTAAACTAAACACTCGAGGCCACTGAGCCTCTTAAATCTAGCTACATGCCAGAAACCTTAACATTCAAAATAAAATAAATGCACAAAACCAAATACATCTCCACAACCATCTTGGGGCACTTTCTGCGTAGGAAGAACTCCTGTCTCTTACTAAGGATAGTATTTTCTCTCCAGGAAACCACTCTGTTCTCCAATGCCTAAAAAATAAATAAACAAACAAACTAGGGCTTATACCAAATAACACTCTCCCTGCATCTGTCCATGTAACCAGAACACAAGTCCACGTGTGGTCATTGGGCTTCTAGCACAATGCCTGGGAAAACCATTTAGAGAATTCTCTCTCCTCCTTGCTGCAGTCTCATTCTACGTTCCCACCCAGAATTGTTCTAGGTATGCACAGGGCTGGTAACTTTGAAACCTCAGGCTCTTCATCAAAAGTACACATCAATGAAAATAGGAAAAGACACAGACTTTTCCAAAAAAAGGTTACTATGGGGGGAAAAAAGAGAACATAGTATATTAAGGAAGAAATCAGGATCTAAGGGAAGTTTTGGTGTTGGGGTTTTTTGTACTTTTGTTACTGCTTTCTAAAAAATGATGGGAAATTTGACCCAAGAATCCAGCCAAAGAAAGAAGCCAGTGGGAGACAGAGACCACACAAACACACAGCACCGACGGGGCAAAATCCCAGGGGAGGTGGTGGGATCCGTAGCCCAGAGGGGAGAGGTTAGACCCAGAGAAAGGAGTGGAGGGTCCCTCTTTAAGACAAGAAAAAAGGACATTAAGAGTGACAACAAAGACAAAATTCTATGTGAAGGGAAGTACTGACACATAACGGGGGTTCTGCCACGACTTCCCATGGGGTCCAGGAAACACGAGGCCAAGAAACATTAGAAACAGCCAGAATAGGTCAGCAGAGGAGTTCCTATAGTTTCAAATGAAATCTTACCAAGGACTCTTGCAGTATATGAGCTCCTGAGGAAGCAGCTAATATTCTACGAGAAACATAAGAGAAAATTCCAACAAGCAACTCACTTATGTAAGGCTGGAAAGTAGGCAGATGTGCTCTAAACCCTCCTTTTTTCTTCTCAGAACCTCCCCATTCCAAAGCTGCTCATCATAAAACCTGGAAACAGAAGAGTCAGAAGTGGTTCCCAGCTCAAGAACCATCCATGAGTCTCAAAGGCCATATGTGAGTACACGATGCATTTTACTCTTCAATAAACTTTAGAAAGTTTGCTACTAAAGAGTTAGAATTCTTAATCTCCAGAGTTGCAAACCCCAGGGTCTACAATAGGTCCAGACATTACCTTTTTTTGAAAGTGCCAAAGCAGTTAAACCACTTTACATTTTCATCAGCAATGTATGAAAGTTCCAGTTTCCCTACATCCTTACCAACACTTATTTTCTGTTTTTTTTGGACAACAGTCATCCTAGCGGATATGAAGTGATATCTCATGTGGTTTTTATTTGCATTTCTCTGATGATGACATTGAGCATAATTCATGTTTATTGACCATTTATATATCTTCTCAGCGAAATGGCTGTTCAAATTCTTGTTTTTTAATTGGATTACTTGTCTTATATTATTAAGTTGTAAAAGTTCTTTATATATTCTAGAACAGGTCCCTTATCAGATACATAGTTTATAAATATTTTCTCTTGTTTCATGCGTTGTCTATTTACTTTCTTGATGGTGTCTTTTGCCACACAGAAGTTTTCAATTTTGCTGAAGTCCAATTTCTCTCTTTTCATTGGTTGCCTGTGGGTTTGTTGTCATATCTAAGAAACCATTGCCTAATCCAAGGTCATGAAGACTTACACCTATGTTTTCTTCTAAGGATTTTAGAGTTTTAGTTCTTACATTTAGGTCTTTGATTCACTTTGAAGTAATTTTGTATGTGGTGTGAGGAGGGGGTTTAAATTCACTCTTCTGCATGTGGATATCAAGTTGCCTGAGCACTATTTGTTGAAAAGGCTACTCTTTCCCTATTGAATTATATTGGGACCCTTGTTGAAAATCAACTGATTGTAATCAGGGTTTATTTCTGGGCTCTCAATTTGATTCCATTGATCTATGTTTATCCTCATGCCAGTATGAACTGTCTTGATTACTGTAGCTTTGCAGTAAGTTTTGAAATCAGGAAGTGTGATTCCTCAAAGTTTGTTCTTCTTTTTCAAGGTTGTGTGGCTATTCTGTGTCCCTTGAATTGCCATATGAATTTTAGGATCAGTTTGTCAATTTCTGCATAGAAGCCAGCAGGAGTTCTGATGGGATTGCATTGAATCTGTAGATTAATTTGGGAGTATTGCCATCTTGACAATACTCCATGTTCTGATCCCTGAACATGGTATATCTTTCTAATTACTTAGGCTTTCTTTAATTTCTCTTGACAATGTAACTTTCAGAGTATAAGACTTGCACTTATTTTGTTAAATTTATTCCCAATTATTTTATCATTTTAACACTATCATAAATGGAATTGTTTTTCTTAATTTCATTTTCAAATTGCTTTTCAAATACACAATTGATTTTTGTGTATTGAATTTGTATCCTGCAACCTTGCTGAACTTGCTTATCAGTTCTAATAGTTTTTTAGTGGATTCCTTGGGATTTTCTCTATATAACAGTGATACATTTACTTCTTACTTTCCAATGTGGATGGCTTCTATTTCATGTTCTTGCCTAACTGCCCTGGCAATATACTGTTGAATAGAAGCAGCAAAATCGAACGTCCTTGACTTGTTCCTGATCTGAGGGGAATGTCCTCTGATTTTGCCTTGACTCCTGCCAACGCCTCATGTAGACAACCATCACTAGATAAATAAAGTAGGGTCTGGTATAGTATAGTAATTTCTCCTTGTTATTTAAATTTCCCTAAGATGATGGTAAAAGTGTAAATTGGTATAAGCCCTATTGTGGGTGGTTTGACAAAAATCTGTCTTACAAATGCACATTCCCTTTGTCTTAGCAATTCCACCACTAGACCTATATCCTACAGATACACCTCCCTCTTATGGAAATGATGTATGTACAAATTTATTCAATGCGGCACTCCCTGTAACAGCAAATGTACAACAATAGGGGATGGACTCAGTGAAGAGTAGGGCATTTGAACAATGAAATTCTGTGTAGTTAAAAAAAGAAAATTTTGGAATTTTTAATATATTGATATAGAAATACCTCCAAAATACATTAAGTGAAAAAATCTAGATGCAAAAGACTGTATGCTCCCTTGTATTTAAAAATGGCAAGAAAATGCACAAACAGATTTGCCTGTACATGCATCAAGTCTTTGGAAGAACACATTAGAAAATAGCAATATTGGTTGCAAATGGGAAGGCAGCCAGGATATTGGAGGACGAGAGTGGGAAAAAGACAACAGACTTTAAACCTTTGTATACTTTTTCAATTTGACCCATGTAAATATATTACCTATTCAGAAAACTAAGTTTAAAAAATGAAGAATAAAATCAAATGCCATAAAAGCCAGTGAGTAGTTAATAACAAGTAACAGAACAGTCTTTAAAGGACTAGAAAGAAGTGGTACGTGGTGGTATCCAGAGTCTTGATGTTGTCAGAACCTAGGTTCTTTTTCTGAGTCTGCTGTTAACTAGAAACTTGGAGTCATAAGTTGCTTAACTTTTCTGGACTCAATTTCTTTGCCGGAAAATTCTGTGGTCAGACTAGTTTATGGCCTATACAACTAATACAGTCAACATTTTCTGAGCCCAACCCTATGCCACGTCCTTTATATGCATTTGAATCTCATAGCCACTCTAGAAAAATAAGCTATTTCATCGAAAAATTAGAAAGAGAATTACTGTATGACCTAGGAATTCTTCTGAGTTTATACCCAAAACAGCTGAAAGCAGAGGGTACAACGGGCTGAATGACACCCTCCACAAAATTCATATGTTGGAGTCCTAATCCCCAACATCTCAGACCGTAATTGGAGACAGGGTCTTTAAAGAGGTAATTAAGTTAAAATATGGTCATGTGGATGGGTCATTAGGAAATTTGGACACTCAAACACAGAGGAATGTATTCCCATCCAGGTCTGAACCCAAAGCCGAAGCTAGAGATCCAACTTTTCCACCCTAACACTTAATTGCTTTTTATTTTAAATCAGGAAGAAACGCTATTTTTTAGAATCTTTTTTTCATATTACTTTCGGATGATTTTGTTTTCCCAGCAAGCATTTTTGTTTACCTGCTCTGGAGGTATAAGTTTTCTCCAGGGAGACTTGAGTTGTTCCCTTTCTTTGTCTCTCCTACCAATCTCTATATTCCTGACTTGTACTACAGCCTCTTATTTCAGGATCCAAAAAAGTAAGAATGAAATGGAACTTTTCCAAACTTCCCAGGGGCTATATAGTGAAAGATGCCACGAGAGCTTCCTCCTTCTATGCCACAGACTACCATCTCTGAAGTTAAATGCATCGCTACGTCTCCCCATTGCCTCAGTATCCAAAAGCTGTTGGGCCAGGGCTTTGGTCTCTGAAAAGCTGAAACTAGTACCGTCCCAGGGGTTAGACCCTGCAAAGAGTCCTGTTCTCCCTGTGTGCCAAGGTGCAAACAGGCTGGGGCTGGTGGGAGGAATGGAATGGCTTATGACAAAGAGGAGGGGCACAGAGTAGCCACAAGCAGCCACGGTGTTCCACGTGCTGTGGGATGAAAGTGAAAGAAAATGAAGGGGCCAAAGGGAGAGGCAAAAGTCTAGGAGACGACACTGAGTCCTTTAGAACGCTTAGCTATCAAGAATATAAGCCCCATAGACAGCTGAATGGTTCTTTTAAATGACTTTTTCTTAAATTTTACAAAATCAAGTATGAAAACTTTCAACTTGGGAATATCAGGTTAACTCTCCAAACCCTTCTGTGCTGGGGAAGAGCAAACACCAAGTAACTGTGCAGCCAAAGACATATTATAGAAAGTAAAAGCACATTTCCTGGGCTTAGCTCCCCAAATAGTCTCACCATCAGTCAGAATCTGTTACATATGGCTCCGAGAAACTGTTCACATTCTAAGGTGGTACTGAAATTCTGTCATATTTAACACTGCTTTGAATACGTAGGCCATTAACTAGGGCTGAGACTTATTGTTGAAATAGAATAAATCGCTACGGCTACTGGAGTAGTCTCTTTCCTTGCAGAAAGCAACCTGTTCTGGATATTCTGGCAGAGGCTGTGATCGCTGGCCACACCACACTCCCTTCTGCACATTTACCGACCACATCACTTCTCAGTGAACTGAATATGTGTGCAAGCACAAGCTGAAACACAGCTTGATCTGACCCAGGAGGAAAAATGGAGACACATACATTTAACGTGAAGCTCAAAACCCCTCCCGGTCTTTATCCTCGGGACTCAGGAGGATATCCTAGCTCCATGGTAGCCAGGCTGCAGGCTGCCTGACGCCACACGACTGAACTTCAGAATGGCCGGGGAAAAATCCAAGGTATCACGGCTAGATAAGAGTGGGGGAAGGTGTGCTTTGCTCAAACCCTGAATTTTCCTTGCTTGACCATCTGGAGTGGAGTGTGTGCATGAGACAAGTCTGGCGCCCCCTCGCATTTCTCTCCACCCTCCCCCCCACTTCCTTTCTTCATGTGGCTTTCCAGTTCAGCACAGGTTTTGACCAGCTTCCAAACGGATGGAGCCAAAGTACCTCCTCTTCTGTCTCTGGGCTCCTGCTCGAAGAGTTCTCTGACACCCGAGGAAGCTGCTGGGCCTGCTGACACGCAGAAGCTGGGGCTCAAGCATGTTGGGGCCACCTGTGATCAGCGAACCACGGTGGAGAGGAGTGATGAAAACCCTATCGTCCCCAGGGCACACGACTCTGAGATACATCTCCAAGGCTCTTAGAAGATGGTGTTAAACATCAGTCGTCTCCAGCGGTGACGGCTGCTCTCCCTCCATCCCTATTCCATCCGCCAGCCCCTCCTACTTAACTGAGATCACACTGACAAACAAGTCGGTTGTACACAAGCCTCTGTTTCAAGCTCTGAGTTCAGAGTCAGTATGTGTAGGTTGTGGTGCAGTCGGACCTGCCCTGGAGCCGTGGGAATCAGCAGAGCCCTGGTGCTTGAGGGGCGCTTGGAAGAAAGCACGACTCACCTATGGACATCAGCCGGCCTCCCGCTCTCATCAGTCTCTCCGGTGCTGGCACAAGGGACCCGTGAATGGGACGGCTCAGGTGGCAGGGAGGGAGGCTATGCCTGGGTCCAGAATACGGGCCCCCGCTTACCAGCGACCTAGCCATTGCCACTGGGGATGTCTGACCAACCAGCAGCAGAGACGGATGTCAATCCCTACAGCACCTTCAAGGGTATCAGCCGGCACCCTGGTGGAAGGTTAATTACTGACAGACCACTTGCACCCTGAAGGGAAGGAGGAGAGAGCAAAATGCTTACTGGAATCCATACCTACCTACGCCAGATGCAGGTCTGCCTTCTCTGCACAGAACGCCTCTCTGCACAGAAGCACACAACCCAAGGACACAAGAATGCCTGACCTACCAGCATGGTAGCCCACACCACACTGTGGCAAACCAAGGGGCTGATTTTATGTCCAAGGAGGTGCAACAATGAGTGTATGACCAAGGGATCCACCGGCTTGATCACAGACCTCATTGTTCAAAAGCAGCCACTTGGCTGAATGGTGGGATGGCCTTTTAAAGGCTCAGTTATGGCGCCGGCCTGAGAAAAACTACCTGCTGCTCTAGTTACACCTTAATTCATGCCCCGTCCCTGGAATTTTTTTTTAACATCTTTATTGGAGTATAATGGCTTTACAATGTTGCGTTCGTTTCTGCTGTATAACAAAGTGAAGCAGCTATATGCATACGTATATCCCCATATCCCCTCGCTCTTGCGTCTCCCTCTCGGTGGTCACCAAGCACCAAGCTGATCTCGCTGTGCTATGCAGCATGTTCCCGCTAGCTATTTTACGTCTGGGAGCGTGTATAGGTCAGTGCTACTGTCTCACTTGGTCCCAGCGTATCCTTCCCCCTCCCCGTAAAGACCCATCCCTGGAATTTCTGCAAGGAGACTTCCTTCCTGTCAGTGGGCAGTGGTGTTGAGATCTGGGTACTAGGTGTGTTCACGGTTACTTTGTATCACTTCTTCTTGGCCCTTTCATCAGTCAGTCGACCAGAGGCAGGAAATATATGAATGTGTATGCACATATACAGATACAAACATACAAACATACATACACCCCGACATTAAAAAATCACGTACGTATTCACCTCTGCATATGAAGACACATACACACATCCATGTGCATGTTTTAGAAATCATGAATTGACACCAATATGGCCTATTCCAATCCATTCCCACAGAGTTCTTCTTGCTTTCTCTCATTTGCTCAATCCTATAATACCTCAGAAAGAGTGGCATGATGGCTTTCTGCATACTACTGTATGTTTCTCATTTTAAGAGCGATGAAACTTTGCCCCAAAGCTCCCCAGCCTAAAAACGCCAACAAAGTGTCACAAACCTGTGCCAGAACCATCTCTGGAAAAAGGCGTGGGACCGTCGTGATTGGCTGAGAACAACCATCCTCCCTATCACCTCCACCCAGGCGCTGGGGTCAGGGCCTCCCCTCAAAACACGTGGAGGAGGTGACATACCAGAAGAAAATAGGGCTCCTGATACAAAGAAGGAAGGGCGGCGACGTAGCATGGATATCCGAACGGCAGCCAACTGGATCTGCTGCGTTAACCTACAATCCGTAGAGTGGCTTGGGCAACACAGATCCTCTGAAATTATAGGGAGAATTTTCTTTGGGTGTCACATGCATAATTTTCCGGGGAGAGGATCCTCAGCAATCATCTTTTCTCAGAGGGCTCATGGACCCAAGAAAATTTTAGAACGATTTTTGTTTTAAACTAGCACAATCCTTAACCTTATATTTACAGAGCACAAGAGGTTTCCAGGAACTTAAACCCTAATTCAGAATATGCAAATGCTTTCCCCAATCTCATTTATTACACCTCTGCTCCTAGGGCAGGAACAGAAAAGTGCACAGCCTTTGTCAGAATACAAACGCTTGTCTCAGTGTGACTCCTCCTTGAGCTTGTTCCTGGAGACTGATTTTTCTGGCTTCTAGGGCAATTAAGGGACGCTAAATCCTCAGCGAATTAGCCGTGCTGCTGTTCAACCCTCATTCTTCTAAAGGAAAAGGGGACCGAGAGGGAGTCTACAAAGGAATGGAGGAAACAGAAGAGCAAATTGTTATGAAGAAGCAGAAAATCTATGGTTTAAAAGCCAAAGAACAAAAGTCAAGGCAGCTTGTCAGTTTCAATGTGTTTTCAGGTTTTATCCCATTGGCTCCAAATGCAGCGCTCAGAGTCCTAGAAGTATGACCACCATCTGGCACAGCTGTGGTTACAGAAAGAGATCGACTTGTCCAGAGCTTTAATCTTCCAGGGTTCCTTCAACAGTTCTGTTTATCTATCTGCAAAGGCTTAATACAAAGGCATCTACTGCAGTCAGTGAGGGGTAGGGAGGAGGGTGCGGCACTAAAAAGCGTGTGCCCTTGGGCATGGCTCTGAAATTTTTGCCAGTCAGACCACTGCTGTTCAGACAGAGATGAAAACATGGACTCTAGATTTTACTTAGCCACCTCGGCCCCAGGGTGACCCAATAAAGTGACCGTCCCAAACGGGACACTTTGGAGAGTGAAAGAGGATACTGTTCACGATGAAACCAAGACCAGAGGTGTGAAGACGGGCAGTCCCAGCCAGTCAGAGGCATGGCACCCTGCTCAGCCCGCACTTGATAACACTGCTCCCCTCTGCTTTGGTGTCTGTCCTTCATCTGGCGCTTTGCATGTTGCTTGTATTGTGTTAAACATCACAGAGAATGCAAAAAAGTAATGACAATAACATAGCATACCATAATACACTGTAACATGGAGTCCTCACCCACAAGGAAGGGGCCATCTATCTTTCTTTTTAATGTTTTTTCTTAATTTAATTTTTTTAATTTTCTTTTTAATTGAAGTATAGTTGACAGCCATCTGTCTTCACTCCAGCAAGACTCTGACTGTCTTGAGCAATAGCCACTTTGGTAGCCTTGCCATCAAAACTAACTGGCATTTGCTCTGAGCTAAGGCATTGAGGACCATTTGCATGCTTTGGTTTTTAAATCTTTGGTTCAGAATATATCCAAGTGACTCACTGGACTATTTTGGTCTTGGGAATCGAGCTGTATTCAGACAGTCTTGCTGCAATCACACATAGCGGGGTAGACAGAGGCCCTCCTAAGAAACCACTGGAACATCTGCTGAGGCTGGGGAATCCAGCAGATCTGATCGGGCACCGCTTGAAAATCTCTTGAGCCCTGATCATATTCTTATATTTTAAGTCGCCTACAGATCCTCTCCTGGGTCAAAAATCATTTATGTACATTAACCTTCATTCTCTAAGTCCTCTTGGCTAAAAACACATTTCAAATCTAGGACTCCTGGTTTCTTGCTCTCTCCATCACTGGCCAAAATAAAAAATAAAAGTAAATTTAAAAAGATACCGTACCATGAAGGCTTAAAGAATAATAGGTTACTTTTAACAACAAATACCATAGGTTTCCTGAGTTCAAAAGTAGAAAATATTTATTATAAAGATTTAGAAAATAAAGAAAAGTGCGAAGAAGGAAATTAAAATTACCCAAATGAATTCCAACCTCCCAGGCAAAGCCAATGTTAATATTTTGGTGCATGACTTTGCAGACATTTTGGTACACATATTTATAACTGTATATACTAACACAGATATAGAGTTTCTTCATGAAATTAAGACCCCACTGTGTACGCAGTTCTAATACTGCTTTTATCCCTTAGCATTTTATTGTGAATATTTTCTGCAGACACTAACCATAGTTTTGTAAACTTTTTTTTTTAGTTGCAAAATATTTCATTCAAAGCACCACAAACACCGGTTGTGAAGGTGTCTATTTATACGTAATTATTAAGTGACCAATTGTATAGCTAGCCATGGCTTAGTAGCAAGGGTGAAATGTTTGACTCTTAAAAAAAAAACAAGCTGAAAAACAATATGCTAAGTCACTCAGCTTCACAGAACTTATAGTCAACCCACTTAGAATAAACCAAGACCTCTGAAAGGAACAGAGATCAAAATGAGGGTTGTATCAGACACATTTTCTCTAAAGGCTGATCAGAGAACATGCCCTGGAAAGGAAGATTTGCTAGATACTACAGCTTCTAGAGAAACAGAAAATAATTTTAAAATAATACGAAATCATTAAACATTTTTAGCTTCCGACAGGCTTTGCCATGTGCCAAGTAACGGCAACACGAAGATGACAAAGCCGTAATCTTTAGTTGGATGCTTGAGCTCGCTGAGATCCAGCTGTGAGGAGCGGGCAGAATGAAGTTATAACAAGTCAATGAAGAGCAGCGTAACAGTTCCTGGACAGTGAATGGATTTATTTTTCTGTCCTTTGATATTTTTTGATATATGTTCAATCAGTTCACCTGCTAGAAGACTATCAAATGCGACCAACACTTTCATGATGTGTGGGCACTGTGCTAGGTGCTATGGAAACGAAGATGAAAGAGACACGCCTCTGCCCTCAGGGAACTCACATTTTAGTAGAGACGACGGACACACGGCAAGTAATTATACTAGGAGTGATAGGAGCATAGAGGGGGAGCTCTGAGAGAACCTGAGCAACTCACTCACCTAAGTGAGGGTGTGTCTCAAGGCTGGTTCCCGCAGAAGAAGTGTGCATCGGAGGTCGAGGGAGGGGGCGGGGGAGAAAGAAGAGGCAAGGCATTCCAGTAAAGGAAGTGAGCAAACACTGGTCAACAGCAGAGAGGAGAGGTATGGCTCTAAGGAGCACGTGAGGCGACGGTGCCAGGAAACGAAAACAGAGGTAAGCAGGCAGAACCACGGAAAAGTTAGAAGCAACGAATCGGTACGGTCACAGTTCTGTTTTCAACCGTGACCCTCCTGTGTCCTACGTCGCTGAAGAAATGGAAGGTGCGCGATGAGACCTCACCTGTCTCCCATCACAGGGTCACGAAGCATCCATCTTCTGTTTCTTCCCTTCTCTACAAAGTAGGCAAGTCCTTTCCACCTGAGGCCCCCTCCTCCACTCGGCTCTGGATCCATCCACTCCCGTCCTAGGAAGGAGCCCAGCGCCTCAGGTGTTCCTTCTCTGACAGTGCTCCCCACCATTGCCATCATGCTACTCTTGTCTGGTTTACGCCTGTAAATAAACAACTAGTGCCTGCACCTGCCGTAAAAAAACGCTTCTCTTTATTCCACACCCCCCTTCAGTCAGAACTCCAGTCGGTTAGGAGCTGTCTACACAGTACTGCTGTCTGCACTGTACTGCGTTGTTTCTACTTCCTAACTTCTCCTTTCTTTGCTCAACCCACCACGATCTGCTGTCCTTTGCCATCACACCCCTAATAAGGCTCTTGTCAAGGTCACCAAACACCACTGTGGATACTTTTCTCATTTTACTCTAATCAACTGCTGGGGTAGGCAGAATAATTCCCACCCTCCAAAGACTTCCAGGTCCTAATCCCCAGAATTTGTGAACATGTGACCTTACACGGCAAAAGGAACTTTGCTGCTGTGTTGACGGTTAAAGACCTTGAGACAGGGAGACCCCTTCGATTGTTTGGATTCACCCAATCTAAACACATGAGTCCTTAAAAGTGGACGAGGAAGACAGAAGGGTCAAAATCTTCTTCATCTCAAGAGATGACCTCCTCCACCCAGTTTCTTAAGGACACCCAGCTGTCCTTAACCTCCTCCTGTTCTTTTGTCCTCATGTGTAGTCAAATAGGAGATCCCGCTGACTTTACCTCCCAAAGTGATTCCAGATCTGCTCCTTTCTCCACCTCGCTGGCTAACACCTCAGTCTACACCATCGTCATCTCTTAGCTGGACGGGAGCCACCTTCTACCTGGCCTCCACACTTTCCTTTCATCCTCCCCTAACCCATGCTCCATGAAGCAAGAGCAATCATGACATGTAAATTCGATAAAACTGCTCCTGTGCCTAGGGTTCCTCAACGGCTTTGCATGGAACTTGGGTGAAATGCACTCCTTCCTATAGGCTACAAGGCCTTGTGTGATACAATTCCTGCCCATTTCTCTGATCCCACCTTAAACTACTCTCATTCTCTTCCAGTTTCCAGTTCTTTGAGCCCCCCACCCCCACCCCAAGCTTTCGCACATCTCAGGGTCTTTGCACAAACCATTTTTCTGCCCAGAACATTGATTTCCCCACGTCTTTCCATTCTAGTTCCTTCTCATGCTTTAGATCTCAGCTTCAGTGTCATCGTCAAGGACAGCCTTGCTTATCTACACAGCAAAGCAAGTCCACCCTTTTATCCTCCACCTCGAATCCTTGTTTGTTTCCTTTGTGATGCAATGCAGTTTATAAACATGTTAGTTATTTGTCTGTGTACATGACATGGCTTTGTTTGTCTTCAGCACTAGAAAATAAGCTCTGTGAGAGCAGAAACAGTGGTTGGTTCACTGTTTTATTCTTAGCCCTGAAAAGAGAGCGATTGGTCTGTAAGTGGTTGCTGAATTACTTCTTTAATCATTCTGGTGGCACGTGGAGAGCAGATGGAGATGGGGAACAAGACTGGAGACAGAAAAAGTGGCTGAGAGATAACCGTGGAGGTCCAAATGAGAGAAGAGAGGAGCCTGGACTTGACCAGTAAACCGTAAAGATGGAGAGCCGGAAAAATGAACTGCACTGAAAAGGTCTTCCTAAGAGGAATGGCAGGTCCCAACTGAGAACAAGAACACAGGAGAGGCAAATTCGAAAAGATGGGAAGAGATGAGCTTGGGCTGGAGTAGAGTGAGGCTGAGGGAGCATCCAGGTAAACAGACCCAGCAAACAAATGTCTGTTTAAATCTAAAACTTCAGGAAAGGATTGGACAGGCAACCAAGATTTGAGAGTTACTGCTGTTCACAGATATGAGCATATTCACATTTCTATAGTATAGTGTTTCCAGGATGGTCCCAGTTGTCTCACCAAAAAGTCCAAGTCTAAAACCGTTGCTTCATCGTCAACCTAGCAGCAGTGAACATGGAAAGGGACTCAGCCCAGAGCCTTCCTCTAGAAGAACCAATCAATACACAATGAAAGGAAACTCACCACAATGGCATTTCAGAGCTCCAAACAACCCCTTCTCCTCCTCTTCCCCCTCGATCATCCCAAACCTTCCTGGCTACAGATTTCCCGCTTCCTAACAAACATCAGCCCATAAGCACCAAATGGCCGTGATGCCTGCAGAGCAGACCAAGGAGGTACTTTTCAGTGTCAGATACAACAGCAGCTCAGGGTTCCTCCCTGAGAGGTATGGAAACGCAGATGCCAACACTTTCTAGTCTCTTCCTATGTATGTTTGTTATATATGATCACTCTTCCTTTTCTTAATCCCATATTCTTTGCCTGATCGAGCAACATGTATACCTGCCAGATAATGCAGGTATGAGGAAATAATTGGCTGAGTAACATCCAGCTTCAAGTAAAGCAGTGACCAGAAGGACAGAATGGTGTCCAGTCAGATGATCAGTTCATGAGTCATTACTGATTCTTATTGAAATCCATGTAAATACTAGGATGCACTTTTCTGCTTTGATAATAGTACCTTTAACAGATTTCATGGCAGAATCTACCTTAACAAAACAGATGGTGTATCAAGAGTTCACTTGTTAACCTGATTGTTTAAAACTCTGAATCTACTTTTATAGATACACAATATTCCAACGGGGAGTTTGCTACAAAATGCCCATTTAACTGATGACATAAGTGAGTCATAGATCTTTGAAGCTGAAACAGGCCTTAAGGGAGTGGAAGTCATCTTATCCGTCACAGATGAGCAAACTGAGGCTGTCGTAGGACATATAATTAGTCCTGTGAATAATGCGTTTAACCCATACACCAAGTCTGTGAGATTTCAACGCGGGATGCTGAGAGCACAGGATTTTTGCTTTTGCTCTGACAGTGGGTGCAAGGTCTTTCCTAGTTTCAAACCACTGGAAGGGATGTGGCACCGATGGCTTGAGAAATGAATTCCAGAAAGGAATCAGCGGAGGAATCGAGGTACGGGATGGGGAGAAAGATCCGGAAACTTGCCGGGAAAGCAGAGATCCTAATAGAAGTAACCATACTAACTATCCTCTTACAATTTTTTAGCACCGCTGTTTATGAAATGCCTTTAACGTAAGAGGCAAAGAAGTGCTGGCAGGGAGGGGGTAAAAGAGGAGGGCAGCCTAGGTCTAAGGAGAAGAGAAAAGGGCCGAGAGGAATGGGAACACCGGGCAGCGTCACCAGGATGGGCGGACCCCCCACCTGAGCCCCTGCTCCTCCCCTGTGTGATCAGCAAAACCAGCAACGAGGAGGCATCAGAAGGTGGCCTTTCCTCTTCCAGCCTGCTGCTAATTAGATCGTAGGGTGCCTAGCAAACATCTGAATGAATGCACATACACTGGGGATCTTAAAGCAAGGTGAAGAAGTGTTTGCTTCTGCTGAGCTTTAAAGGTCAAATGAGGCTGCTTTTGATAGAAAATGCAAGAGGATGGTAAAAACGTAAATAAGGGAACTAAGAGCGGGCAGGCTGTAACTTGTCAATTTATAGAATGTAGTAACAGCATTTTATTTAAGACTTGGTGTTTGTGGTAGTCAGTTCAGCTAGCCCAGCTGGGGTCCCAACGAGGATGGAATGAATCTGGAATTCCTGCGTGGACGTTGCTCAATCTCACACGCACAGACTGCGGCTCAAAAATGGTCCCAGTCATTTAAAACAGCTGTCTGACATTCATTCATTCGTTCATTCATTCAATCAACAAACACTTTCAAGGAGGAGCTATTACGTGCCGGGCTCTGTGAGGGGGTCTCTAAAAGTAAACACAACGTCTCCTCTCTTAAGTGAGCATATAATCTAGCAGAGGAGATAAAAAGATACCAAACTAAAAATAATAATTAGCAGTGATTGAGTGTTTATAAATGGGAAAGCACTATACTAAATATTATACATGTAACAACTCCTTTAATCTTCATGAAAATTCTATAGTCAACTATTACCATCTCCATTTTACAAATGAGAAAACCAGTCTCTAAGGGGAAATAGTTCACATGCCCCAGAGCTGGGGTTTGGGGTCAAAAGTTTAATTTCAGAGTCCATTTTCTTGACTGTGGAGTATGGTGATCACGTACTTTATCACCTAAATAGGGACACTTTTGTGATTGAAAGATAGTACGAAAAACAATAAAAATTATACAATATGTTAATATTTGTTTATTGATCAGCAGATGGGTTTCATGATGGTGAACCTATACAATTCAAACCTGTTTTTTTCGAAATATATATTAAAATGCATATGTATGTATATACATATGTACATTAAAGCAAAATGTAGAAAAATACTTCATACTGATTAGCCGAACACTATAAAATGACACAAGCAGAATTATTTTTCTCGGCACGTGTTCACTTAAAAGTCAGTTTCTGAGCCATCAAGCCTCTAACGCTAGGTCTCACAGACCACAGCTTGGACCACAGTGATGACAAATGCTCGCCTCCCCCCACAGGACGGGTAGGAACTAGCCAACCCTGACCGCTTGGATTTACCAGGAAGCAAGCACCCTGCAGGCTCTCTCTCCGTGAAAGGCAAGGACAAGAGACCTAAGTCGTTGCTGTGTCTGTGCATTAACATAAAATCCCGCTTGCTGCATTAAACCCCACGCACGAATTGAGATCATGGCAGAAGCCAGAACTACAAGTGGTCGTCTGTAAAACTCATCCTGGCTTGTTTTAATGCATCTACTAAAAATAATGATGGTTTACTTTAAAAAATAAAAATAAAAAATCTGGGGTAAATGCTAAACCAGATGGAATGCAGGACAAAGGAGTTGTCCAAGACTGTCCTGAACAAATGAGGATGCATGGTCTTCTAACTACTGAGCGAGTTAATCAACTGCCCTAACAGGAAGCAGATGTCAGAAGGAACTGCCACAAGCAAGCGTCACACATGTGCGGGAGTAGATCACCCCTGGTTTGGGTAATCAAAATAACTTTTCTTTTGCCTTTTATTATAAGAAAATTTAAACATACACAAAAGAGAACAATCTAATGAACCCCTAAGTACCCATCACCCTGATGAAACAATGATCGATTCTGGGCCAGTCTTGCTTCATCTACAGCCCTGCCCCCACTAGACTTCTTGAAAGTGAATCCCAGACATCATATAATTTCATGTGTACGTTGTTCAGCATGTCTTCCTGAATAGTAAGGAGCCTTTGGGGAAAACTTTATCCATGAGATATCATTTGAGCTAAGTCTTAAAAACATGATTTCTTAAAGGCAGATACGGAGAGCAGAACATTCTAAGGGGAAAGGGAAGGAAAGCAGTAAGGACAAGAGCATAGATGTGGGGAAGTGAGGGACTGGAGGAAAGCCTAAGTGGAAGGAAGCCCAGACTCCATGAAGGGCAAGAGATGCCCAGAAACGAGGCCGGGGCTCAATCACACAGGGCGACACATACAGGGAAAAAATATCCCTGGGCATAGAGACGTAAAGAAGATGGAACTGTAGTTCGTAGTGGTTAAGAACTTTACCCAAGGCCATCAAACTAATACAGGGTAGAACTGGGTGGGAGTTGAACCTAAAGTCCTTTAGGCTGCGGGTCTAGAATTCACTGGAAGAAACCATCCTTATCATGGCCCTGGGGGAAAAGAAGATGGCTCAACACAAACCCAGTAGCACTCAATAGCACACTGTGTTCTGCTGTCATTTTACGGTAGGACTGCGTGTTCTGGAATCCGCGGAGAGCAGCCAAGCATCTCCTCGTTGCTGGAGTGTTCTTGCGACACAGGTCAGCAGACCAGAGTCCATGCCCCCATAAAGAAGATGCTGACCTGCTCCCTGCTGGTAACTGAGGCAGAGGGCCTCACGTTCTCCCTGGCTGTACCCAAAGCCAGCCTGTAAAGGGTTCTGCAATGTGCCCAGGGGTCTGCGAGGAAGCAGGAGGGCCCGAGAAGGAACATTCAGCATGATGTTTGCACGTTGCGATCCCAAACGTGTGTGATTCATTCCAAACGCGAGCTGAAAACCTCACTAATGTCACCTTCCTTTCCAAACTGCCCGATTCCAAATTCCTACACATAAATTCTGACCAAAACTGACATCGTGCTTTCTGCAAAAGAAAGCAATTTGACTGCCAACCACGGAGGAAAAGTTCTGAAAGGTGGTACACAGATGGGTTTTTTTTTTTTTTTTTTTTTTTGGTAATGTGTGATTGACAATTAAAACGGAATCTTGCTGGCCTGGGCTCCTTCCTGGCTACTACGAAGCCGGTTCAGTTGGTGACAGTTTCCGTGACTATCAGAGTTAGGCTGGGGACAGACTGCAGCGGCCTCGGATGACCTCTGCCGGGCGAGGGCCGCCTCGGGGCGGTGAAAGGCAGCTCCCGGGAGCCCGGGAGACGGCCCTCTCAGCAGCCCGCTTTCTCAAACCAACTCCCCCCAGAACAAAAACGACCCTGTCGGGCACCAGAAACAGTCGGACAAACATGCCTCTGGACAAAGCAAGGCCATTCAGCGGCCCCGGAGCTGTGCCCCCCACCCCTCGGGAGCAGGGACCCAACAATGCACGCAGAGTTGGCTGTAAAACGTGGAAGAAAGAAACGTCTGTGGAAGGCGGAAGGGATGAGGTCAAGGGGAAGTCGCTGCTCTCATTCCTTCCGTCTCACTGCGACCACGTGCTGCTGGCTGCGCCCGCGGTGCAGGTTGGAGGTTCAGAAACCATGTCACACGCGGGCCCGTGGGGACCACGGGGAGCCGGTACCACAGGGGCAAACGATGGTGGGAAATCACGAAGCCTTCGTCTCGTCATTTCGACAGCTGTCACGGCGAAACGCGCTGCTCCCCTTTCTGCGTGCCGCCGGGAGGTGAAGGAATGAGGGGGCAGGAGTTGTGTCGCTAGAAAAAGGGCTTTCTTACCAGTAGCTGGACAAGGTAGTGGGCGTTTCAAATCTGTGCCACACAGGTTTTCCTCCTAGTTCTCTAAGCGACTCTGCCTCGACTCTCCCCATCGAAGTCTGCCCTGACCTAAGAGTCCATCCCCAGCCTGTCCTCTCCCTGTGCCCCTCGCCCGCGCTCACGTTTTCTGGGACGCCCGGCCACTTCTCAACACCGAATCCCAGGCTAGACGTGAGCCTGAGCTGCAGCCTGCTCGGATCTTCTCAATGATCTCCCACCTTTCAGGACCGCACTTCTCCCATCCACGGTCCTCGTAGCTGTGACAGACGTGTGGGCACTAAAATCCAGACTTGTGGTCCCCCTTACTCCCCCTGACTTCCTCAGCCTCATCTGTCAGTACTCCCTCAAGTCACCTCGGGGTCCTGCTGGTGAGGGTGCAGTGCCTGAAACACGTCTGCCTCTGCCCTCCTGATGCTGCAGCCCAGGACACCTGCTCACCCTTCAAGATTCAGCTCCAGCAAGATCCCTCCTATTAAATCGTCTCCGCCTGCTCACCACTCACCCCATCTGCATCACTCCCTCCCCGGCCATCGGACCCTCACCTTTCCTGTATATTTAGCAAGTTGTGTCATTTATTTGGTGACAAGACTGCCCCGTGCTAAACCCTTAGTATCTTAAATGCAAGGACCATGTTTGTTTCATTGTACTGTACCGAATGGACCACCTGGAATATGTCTGCTGAATATGTGAAAAAGAGAAGGAAAGAAGGAAGGGAGAGAGAGAAGGAAGGTAATATGTATATATTTTTTTGAAAGGTGCCCCCCGAAAAAAAAAGAAAGATGTCCTGCATTTGGTGCCTTCTTATTGTTTCCTTTCAACCTCAGTACCTACTCTTCCATTGAATTTTAAAGGTTTAGTTTACAGTTCTCAAAGAGAAGATAATGAGTTGTTTAGCTCCCCCAAATATGAGTGCATTCTATAAAACAAGGAGAGATTTTAGTCAGAATCAGTTCTACAAGAATAATATAGGCAAGAATTTACCTGAAGAAATTTGGTAATTAAATGAATTAGGAATTAAAATAACTAGCTTAATGCTAAAAAGAAGTTTTTGCAGTAAACCTGAATTTGTAAAACGTGATTTTTTTTAATGCATACCATACTGTAATAATCCAGGCAATTCAGCTCTTTTTCTCGAGTATGTTTCAAACAGAGTTAACATATAACCCGTATGTAACAATATTGCTATGTTTTTAGTCATTTTATATTTAAGGGTCCAACATATTATTATATTCACAAAATATTAGTTTGTGAATGTCAACCAGTTTTTAATTTATATTCCTTCGGAAACATGCTACCCTGGTCGTACACACTAATCTGTATCACTGAAAATAACCAAAGATGATAATTCACAAACAGAGTCTCAGCCCCACATAGAAGTTCTAATTGCCCTGGAAACCTGTAGGGTTTTTAAGCATAAAAACCCTGAGTGACTGACTACTCTCCTGCCCTGAGGGTTGGCAAGGAAAGCGAGAGTGAGGTCCATTTTCTCCCTGGCTTAGGGGCTGATACTCACGCTCAGCTTCGCACACCAGCAAAGCAAGTCAGAACCATGATACGTGATTTTTTTTATGGGGCTGCCAACCTCTAAGAGGTCTGCTTTAGAGCACTCAAAAAGGTCAGTGAATATGAAAATAAAGACGTCTCTGGTGACTTTTGTAAGAAGAGTTTTGGTGGTGAGGTGGGAAGAGAAGCCAGACCGGAGGCACTAAAAGTCGCACGGGCGCAGAGAAAATGGAGAGACTGAAGAGAACAGAGACAGTGGCAACATAGGATGGACTTAAAAGGAGTGACACCCGCAGAGACATGGGCCACGACCAGAAGAGGCAACAGATGGAAACAGAAACGTCTCTTTCTTTCCCTGGAACCGGGAGACGCTGCACTGTTTAGTGCAAGATAGAGGAACACTCCAGTAACGGGATGAAAGCCAGGTGGAGACCTGGGGGCAACAGGAGAAGGGCAGCACTGCCGAGAGCAGCAGGGACGCAGACCTCAGCAGAATTAACACTAAGCATGAGGACAGGCCTCATAAGGCCACAGTTTGGTGGAAATCAGAGACAGCTACACAGCTAAGAAATGCCCTGGGATGTGGTTCTCAGACTTCAGGGTGATAGAAATCTCCTGGGGTATTTGTTTCAAAGGTTGTGGCCCTGTTCCCTGGGATTCTGATTTAGTAGGTCTAGGGCAGTTCCTATGAATGTGCATTTTAGGAAGGAAGGGAGGGAGGGAGGAAGGAAGGAAGGAAGGAAGGAAGGAAGGAAGGAAGGAAGGAAGGAGGAATTGCAAGTTTTTCTGAAGGACCCCGCATTCAGGGGTGATTGTGTTAGAGGTGGTAATGGGACCATAACTTGAAACCAGCCTAAAGCAGTATCTCTCAAACTTTAACATGCTTATGAATCTTCTGGGGATGTTGGTAGAATGCAGATTGTGATGTAGCAGGTCTCGGGGGAGACTGGAGACCCTGAATTTCGAACAAGCTCTCTGCTGTTGCCAGGCTGCTAGTCTGCAGGTCCAGGGACCACACTAGGGATAACAAAGCCCCAGCAAAGGATGTAGTTTGAAAAGGAGAGGAAGCCCTGTGAAAGTGCCAGACTGGGCTCCTTCATTTACTCAAGCATCATGCAGAACGGTGGGCCAAGCACTGAGGATTCCCAGATGAATACTGCTCAACATGGGGGACAAACATGCCAACAGGCATTGGACAAGAGAGGGGAAACACCATTACAGGGCTTAGCAATGGGAGTCCTTCCTGAAGTGTTCATTGTTGGTGCACAAAGGTAATTCCAGGCAGAGTAGGGAGTCACAAGCTCATTCTCTAAATCCGCAAGCTGTATCCTTCAACAAAAGAAGCCACCACTACAGAAAGGTACTAAGGTCTCTCGGAGGCAGGAACTCTTGCTGGGGAGTCTCCCAGGGAAGAGAGCACTTGAACTGGGTCCAAAAGGATGGGTCCATAACGTCCAGGTGGAAAAGGAAAAGGGTGTTGTCAAAGGGAGCGGCAGGTGCAAAGGTGTGGATTGTGAAAGGGCTTCGAGCCAGCGGCCCGTCAAGCAGTAGGTCAGGCAGAGCTTCCGAGCTAAGAAGCTGGCTTTCATCGCGGTGGCCAGAAGGAGACAGCGACAGCAATTTTAGAGCAGGAGGATGACGATAAATGTTTTGTAGGAAGATACTTAGCAGCAGTGTAAGGGAGCAGGTGGTGTCAGAGTACCCACAAGAGAGATGGTAGCCTCCAAAACAAAGCAGTTAACTCAGATGAAGACAGAAGGCCGGGCAGGGGAGACATGAAGGCAGAATAGCAGGACTTAGTGGGCAGGAGCGAGGGGGAAGATCATTCGGGACAGACACCACCCCAGATGTCTGTATCTCTCAGGGAGAGCTCTCGGTCCCACCAAGCATATCTCTGTGAACACTGACGGCAACTTCTCACCCGCAAATGACTAGCTCTGCATTAGGAAAGTCATAGGTGTGTAGTGCTCAGCAGACCAAACTATAATGAGTTCAAAGATCTGATTATTACAGTAGAGAAGGTTAACTCAGGACAGTCTCTAGTATCAATTATTTTAAAGTTCTAAAGACGTAAGGTTGCCCTACTTTAAAATAAGACTCAACACAAATCCCAGGCCACTCCCAACCAAGTTCTTTCCCTGTAAAAGAACAGAAGAGTCATCATAAAGCCTAGATACTATTTTCCCCCAGAGATCAGATGTATAGGCATTCCCCCAGGCCGACCATAGTCAGGTTTCAAAATGCTCCACTAAATATGGTGACCAACTCATTCCACATTGCCCTGGACATTCCTGGCTTTAAAACTGAAAATCCACACCCTGGGAACCCACTCAGTCCCAGGCAGATCTATACAGTTGGTCCTCCCACAGTCAGGTTCCAAAATGCTCCACTAAATATGGTGACCAACTCACTCCACATTGCCCTGGACATTCCTGGCTTTAAAACTGAAAATCCACACCCTGGGAACCCACTCAGTCCCAGGCAGATCTATACAGTTGGTCCTCCCACAACTAACAAAGATCCAGATGATAGATTTTCTAGCCTATGTTAACAAGTATAAGATAAAGAAGAACAAAGGAACCATTAGATCAGGGATTTTTAGGAACTTTGTGTTCGTGTCCATTTAACTTTCACGGTATTTCAATGGGGTCCATTTTAAAGATAAGTAAACTGAGAATAAGAAAGCTAAGTGATGCACAAGGCTACATAACAACCAGTCCCAAACGGAAAGCTTTTAAGAATCACTTGATTCCTCTCACCTTGAGTATGGCAACTTGTAATCCTTAAGTAAATGTTTGGTGAGTGCAGAGGTTTTTCCCGTAAGGGAAACTGGGGCAGGGCAAGAGTTAGAACCCCATCCTACAAACACCAAACCTACAGCCTGCTGCATCCTGAAATAGAAAAGCTTGTCATCATAGTAAGAGAATTAATGGTTCTCTCTCTTTAAGTATGTTTTACTTGGGGCTACCAATGTTTGTCTATGTAATTAATTACTGTTCTTCCCCAGACATATTTTTTAAATCATTAACAGCAATTTCAAACATTAGAATCTTCCCTAAGTCAACTTCATCTTTTTCTTTGGTTGTACTATCCCTTACTTGCTCTCCTAGAAATCTAAATTCTTAAGGGTGAAATATGCACATCCAGATATAATTTTAGCAAGAGTATCATTACCATCATTAAAATACTTTGGGTCCTTTGAACGGTAAGCACACATTTACAAACTTTTTTGTATTTTTGAAACACGCAGCAGAGACATCAGATGCTCTCTGAATACACATGAGTTCCCCCACATTTCCGAGCCTCCCTTGCCGTTTGTTCTGGCCAATGGGATGTGAGTAGAAGTGACAGGTGCCACTTCTGGTTTAGGAATTAGTTAGTGAAAAGCCCACGTTGGGATCTCTGGTTCTCTCTTCTCCTGCCATAAACACCTTCAAAATCCACGTGTCCTACATGGCATTGCTGAAGGAGGGTGGTCTAAGACTCATCCAATTTTATCTGATACAAAATGAGTGAAACAGCATTTTGTGTTAGGTCACTGAGAGCTGCCAGTTACTTTGATAGCTTGCCCTGGCGACTTTCTTTTGTTTTCTTTCTTTTCTCTCAATTATGATATTTCTTGTGTGGGTCTTAAGAAAAAAACATCCAAATTTAAAAGAAGGCAGAAGGTCGACTGTGTCTTTCAGTGACACATTAGAGCAGTTGTTCTTGAAGCGTGACCCCTGGATCACCAGTACGAGCGTCACCTGAGGCCTCCGTTAGACACGCCAGGGGCTCCCGCCACACACCTACGGAAGGAGAAACTGAGGCTGCGCCCACGAATCTAGTTTCCACAAGCCCTGGCGGTGATGCTGACGCAGGCTCGGATGTGGGAACCATTGTTCCAGAGCACTCTCTAAGTGTTTGACATGGTATCTTCTACTGAGTAAGGCCCGGACTCCATGAAGTTGTGTGTTAACTTGCATTAACATCTGTACAGATGCAAATGACTTCTGTCTGGTACCAAAAATAACCTCAACGGTTACAGTCTTATGGCCCTGAAAGATCAGCAAGTTTTTTACCTGAACTATCAACCCTATGCCAACCATCTTTCTTCAGGGTCTATAAAGCCTCATTGTCTTGATTTCTCCCATGAACCACCTTTGCTGTCCTCATTAACGAATTACATAATTATTCAATATATGTTCCCTACGTATTTGTATGAGTCACATTTTTAACTATTTAGAAATCGTACTTTGACAATGGTGACTTGGATAAACAACGTGAAATATTCTAGAACTCCACAGACGTATAAAGTTTGAGAAGGACAAAAGTAAAACTGAAGACTGCATTCAGAGATTCTACCCGAACCCTGAGAAAGTCTACTTAATAATCACAAAGTCTGTAAAAGAATCAACTAGCTACTTGTGCTTTGGTGGGGGGGGAGGGGGGGTTTACATTTTTACCCTTATATAGTCCACAAAGGTGTGAAGTAAGTCAGGCTCATGTGAATACGTAAAGGCTGCTCAAGAATAAGTAGGTTCAAGATAGTAATTAGTAAGAGAAAGAAGCAGCATTTTCTTTTCTTTTATTGACATATAGTTGATTTACAATATTGTGTTAATTTCTGCTGTACAGCAAAGTGGTTCAGATATACCTATATATATATATCCCTTCTTTTTCATATTCTTTTCCATTATGGTTTATCACAGGATAGTGAATATAGTTCCCTGTGCTATACAGTAGGACCTTGTTGTTTCTACATCCTGTATGTAATAGTTAGCCTCTGCGAACCCCAAACTCCCAATCCACCCCTCCCCCACCCCCTTGACAACTACATGTCTGAGTCCGTTTCTTTTTTTTTTTCTTTAATTTTTATTGGAGTATAATTGATTTACAATGTTATGTTAGTTTCTGCTGTACAGCGAAGTGACTCAGTTATGCATATACCTATACCCACTCTTTTTTAGATTCTTTTCCCACATAGGTCATTACAGAGTACTGAGCAGAGTCCCCTGTGCTCTACAGTAGGTCCTTATTAGTTATCTAGTTTATATATAGTAGTGTGTATGTGTCAGTCCCAATCTCCCAGTTTATCCCTCTCCCCGCTTCCCGCTTGGTAACCATAAGTTTGAGTCTGTTTCTATTCGTAGATAAGTTCATTTGTGTCATATTTTAGATTCCACATGTAAGTGATGTCGTATGGTATTTGTCTTTCTCTGTCTGACTTACTTCGCTTAGTATGATCATCTCTAGATCCATCCATGTTACTGCAAATGGCATGATTGCATTCTTTTTTATTTTTATATAATATTCCATTATATATACGTACCACACAGAAGCAGCATTTTCTATCTCAGCAGTGTTGATATCAGGCCCTGATAATTTTCTGCGGCCGAGGGTTGTCCTGTGCATCGTATAAGGTTTAATAGCCTATCTGACCTCTACCCAGCAGTTGCTGGCAGCAACCCCCATCCTGTGTGACAAGCAAAACTGCTCTTAGATGTTGCCTGATATTCTCTAGGGAACAACATCTCTCCTAGTTGAGACCCCCTGGGTTAGAGGAGTGTGCAGAGAGCAAAAGAAGGTGCTTTTGACATTTGCAATGATAAGTCCTGTCAGATTTCCACACTGTAGTTACCCAGCTGGGACACACCTTCTCACTTCTATCACTTTCTAATTCATTCATTATGACCTTTAGAAACTCCTGACAAGATTCTAAACTGTACAAGAACAGGGAAAAAAACGTGGGGAAAAAGAAGAATGTAATCCAAAAATGAAAAAAAAAATTAAAGAGAAAACAAGTGAGAATGGGATACACAAGAGTGTAAGACAAGATAGAAAGTAAAGGACTAGGAATTACACGTGTTAAAATGGTCCGACTTCATCAACTCTCTCCTTCTGAAGAAAATGAATAGAGCAATGGGATGGTGAAAGGGTCAGTAATACGCACCCAGTATTCCATTTGCTCCCCCATATTTCCCAGCCCTCCTTGCAGCTGGATTGACCCATGTGATCGGTTCTGGCCACTGAAATATGAGATGTGAAATATGTCATTTCCAGGCTGAGGCAGGGAGGCGCTCCCTTGTCATGGAGACTGGTGACAAGGCCATCCTCTCCAGATGGTACAACCATCGATGGCGGAGCCTCCATCAGGCCAGGTCACTGAGTCTCTGAGAGGGGTGGGGTTTCCTGACGATTCATTAGGGACATGGAGCTTGGGCAAGGAATAATATTTTTCTTGTTTTAAGCCACTGAAGTTTGGAGGTGTTTTGCAACCTAGTCTAAGCTGACGAACATAGTAAGAATAATAACTCCATTCCAATGAAAAGGCTACTAAGGTCCTCAGAATTCAAATCCCAATTTTTCTTCATCAAATTGCCCATTGCCAAGTTACTTCTTTTGCAATTTTTGTTTTATATTGGAGTATAGTTGATTTACAATGTTGTGTTAGTTTCAGGTGTACAGCACAGTGCTTTAGTATAAATATACATATATCTCTCATTTTTCAGGTTCTTTTCCCATATAGGTTATTACAGAGTATTGAGTAGAGTTCCCTGTGCTCTACAGTAGGTCCTCATTGGTTACCTATTTTATATACAGTAGTGTGTATGTATGTTAATCCCAATCTCCTCATTTCTCCCTGCCCCCCACCTTTCCTCTTTGGTAACCATAAGTTTGTTTTCTATGTCTGTGACTCTGTTTCTGTTTTGTAAATAAGTGCATTTGTATCATTTTTTTTAGATTCTACATATAAGTGATGTCATATGATACTTGTCTTTGTCTGACTTGCTTCACTTACTATGATAATCTCAGAACTTTAAAATTTTGTATAAATGGATGAGATATGGAATTCAGAGGCCACACTGCCCCACAATAGAGGAACACTGAATCAACTAAAAAAATCACCAAATAATGTTTTACTACAGTCTAATCAGAATTCCATGCATGCATCTAAGCCGAGTTTAGATGACAGAATTCCACAGGGTGAAACAAGGTTACTAAACAACGACAATAATACAAAATAACAATAATAATATAAGTATTTTGGTTGCGGGCCTAAGATGTGCCCAGAACTACATTATTTGCTTTATTTAGTTATGACATGTAATAATCATTACAACAAGTTTACAGATTAGATATTGAGGCAAACACAGTTGGCTGCCCACTCAGTTTGCTAACAAAATCACAGTTTTGTTCTGAAAATGGGTGGCAGGGCTGGTGGGCCCCTCCACTAGCCTCAGGAGACGAAAAGCAATTGATTAGTGTATGCCTGGCACACACCCCTAGATATAATCATGCTTGTTTACGTTTTCCCAGGGTTAAGAAAAGGAAAAGAGGAGTATGGACCAGAGACCATATGTAGCCCACAAAGCCAAAATATTCACAATCAGACTCTTTGCTGATTGTGAAAAAGTTTGCTAACCCCTATTTTATGCCAACCGCGGTAAATTAACGCCTTTTGCCAATATGGGTTTGAGGGGGAATAAGTAACACAGCTTTTGGCTCCAGGTTTGAAATCTGAGAAGTCTTCTGGGAGCTCCTGGAAAGCTTTTCCTTCCTGATTAAAATAATAATAAGACCCAGGGGAAAAATGTCCCCTTCTTTTCCTGCCTTTTGATGTTGTCATGTGACATCATGATATTTGGGGCTACAGAGCAGCCATCCTGTGACCAGAAAGAAAAAGTCAAGGAAATCACGAATTGAAGAGATACCCTCCCAAGCCCGGGCAGGGTTAAATTGGTGAATTAACCAACTCTGGAGGGATGCCTCTCCAGGTATTCTTGTAGACGGAGTAAGAAACCCCCGTTGTGCAACCACGTTTGCTGGTATTCAGTTACTTGCAGTGGACAGAATCCTGTTCTCTTTCCGTGATCCCTCAGTAAACGAAGTCACATCCCCAGCATATATAATGGAACTTGAGAAGCTGCAGTAGTTATTAGACTCTCTGCTCCCAGCTGCAATACTCTTCAGAACCTTGTAGGCTGCCCCCCACGCCCCCCAGAATCATGATTCTCGCCTAACTCTCGCTTAGGAAAGAAAGTTCTAAATCTTTGAAGTTCAGCCTTGAATAGTAAATACTTGAGCAATTCCAGCATCACAAGGTTAGAATCTTGCATTTATAAAGTGCAAAAAAAAAAAAAAAAAAAAAAATTTGTGAACCATATGCTGTTGACACAATCCCTTAAAAATGTTGCTACTTACAAAGTATTATTATCCCCAGATACATATTTTCAAAATAATTTTGACATATCTTAATAAAAGTTCCTTGAATTTACCTTTTCAATTGCCCTGGGTCTCCCTACATGAAACAAAAACCACCTTGAGCTGAGCGGTCAAGTAGGTTCTCTGTAAGAAACATCATCAAATATGTACGCGCCATGACTACGTTAGAAGGTTATTCCCTCTGGACACAGTCAGCGCATCTGTCCTGATCATTTACTCCGGTCAAGACTGGCTCCTGTGGATAATGACTTAATCACTGGAGCCTGGAAGCTTTCACCGTGCTCAAAGGCTGTCACCGCACCCGGTGATGGAAAAAGCGCTTCTGGCTAGGAATGCAGACGTCAGCCAAGTCACAATACCTTCCTGATCTTTCTTTTCTTGCCTCTACCACAACAAAGAATTCCGACTGTGGCACTGAGAAATAAGTTTGTCTGAATACAGCCCTTAAAATCTGAAGAATTCCATTTTCATAGTTACAGCCTGTGGGCCATAAGTGGTTATCTGTGCAGGTTAAATTTCCCTCTTCATTTCAGCATCTAGGACAATGTGTTGGGGACAGTTTTTTCCTTTAAATCCAAGGCAGTGGTTCTTAACCTTGGCCGTACATTGGCATCCCCGGAGAGCTTTAGAATATAATGATGCCTGGGCCCGCCTCTGGAGTTCTGATTAATTGTGCCAAATGCAGCCTGGGTATTGGGATGTCTGAAAGATCCCCCAGGTGATTCTAACATACAGTCAAAGTTGAGAAACACCGACCCAAGGTCAGTGGCAAATAGAAGAAAATGTAATTAAAGAGCTACCCGCAAGAGAAAAATAGCTAAACTGCATTTACAAAGGGCTAACAGAGAGAACTAGAAGAGGTTCCTCCTACAATTTAACACTCCCAAAATAACAGGAAATCAATTATTGTTAATCAATAAGCAGCTAAAAATACACACACACACTAAAACTTATTTTTAAAAAGGAGAGAGGGACTTCCCTGGTGGTCCAGTGGTTAAGACTCTGCACTTCCACTGCAGGGGGCGCGGGTTTGATCCCTGGTCGGGGAACTAAGGTCCTGCGTGTCGTGTGGTGCGGCCAAAATAAACAAATAAACAATAAAGAGAGACAGGAGAGAGGTGGCTAGGAGCAGGAGACCAGACGTAAGGAAGGAGGGTGAATGCGTCTGGCCCCGTTGGTCGTAAATCTTACCTACGCCTCCCTGTCTGCACCTTCCTTAAACTGCACATCAGAATCATTTCTTAAGTGCACCCAGCTCCTCAAGACCCTAATCCAGGGGCTCAGCAAACTGCCGCCCATGGGCCAGATTTGGCCTGTCGCCTGTTTTGGTAAATACAATTTTGCTGGAACACCGCACACTCACTCATTATCTGCCTGCTTTCACTCTCTGACAGCAGAGATGCCAAGGAAACCCTAGGCCCACAGAACCTACTGTCTGGCCCTTTACAGGAGCGGTTTTCAGCCCACCGCTCTTGTCCATCATCCTGTCCATTAACGGACCAGGCGTTAATGTGCCTGCCTTTTCTACCTCTCCCACCCGTGCACATCCTAGAAATCTGCACCTCTGCTCCTGCCAGAGTCCTCTGCTCTCCTGCTCAGGCCCATCCAAGGGCACCGCAGCGGCTCCAGGGGTCCGTCCCTCTGTTCCAGTTCGCTTGGAGTCCGCTCCTCGGCTCTGACCAGGACACCTTAGAGGCCTGGCTGACCGTCACTCTGTGCAATACCAGCTTTCAGGCAAAAAAAAAAAAAAAAAAAAAAAGCACCAAAGTCCTTACCAATTTGCTATAATTGAATGTCCTCATGCTAGAAGCCAGCTAAGATATCTGACATGCCCTTCTTCACAACCTAAGTTCAAACCGCCCTTATCAGCTTCTGGTTTTCCCTGATTAAATTTCGTTTTCTTCATTTGCTTTTACTACCTCGCTAAAACCTAAGTAACGCATTTCTCAATTATCCCCATAGCTCTACTATTTCTTAGCAAAGCTTTTACCATGGTAGCAAACACCAGGGGTGATTCCAAAAGCCCCTTTATTATGACTTGCTTGCCTTCACATCTGTATTTTTAAATACAGGGTGAAGCTCTAATTGAACTTTTTGGAAGGGAGATGGAAAGGAAAGACATGAGAGAATCTATTGCTATCTAGAATTAAAGTTTCCATAGGAGACGGGAAGGGTTTTAGAGACAATATGATGTGTATTTGCTTCTAAGATAAAAGTTCTTCTCTCCTCTGCCCATCAGTAAAGGACTGTCTCCACGTTTGCAATCTGGGACTGAATTGTGGATGCAATACCCAGATGCCCTGGGCAGAGACAGAGAAGGAAGGCACCTCACTCTTCCTTTCCCCTTCTCCTGATAGCATTCCTTTGCTCATAATACCATATGGATGACCTTGGCACTACCGACATTTGGGGGCCTGGTAATGCCCTGTTGTGGAGCTGTCTTGTGCGCTGTAGGATGTTCGCCAGCCTCTCTGGCCTCTGCTCCCAAGACGCCGAGAGCACACACACAAACACACAGCCCCTCCCAGTCACACAACCAAGACTGTTTCCGGACGCGGCCTACTGCAGCGTCGGGGGCAGCCCCGGCCCTCAGCTGGAAACCACCACGGGCGGGGAGCCGGTCCCACAGACCTCCCTGCGCACCGGCTGCCCCTCCCCACCTCCTCCGTCCTTGGGGCTCCCCCTCTGTCTAGGCCTTCATCACCTTTGACCTGGACGACAGTCACACCCTCCCGTCCGGCTTCCTGGCCGCCCTGCCCCCGTGGGGCTCACGGACCCTCCAAACGGCCGCCGGGGAGCAGTGGTCGCCGGGGTGGGGGTGGGGCAGCACCGAGCGTGGCCTTCAGGCCCGAGGCACGCCCGCCCCGCTGGCGGAGCCTCTCCTGGGAGCGGCCTCAGTTGCAGAGCCGCTTCCCAGTGGCTGCGCGCCCTCCGCAGGGCCAGCCTCGTCCAGTGACGGCGGGCGCATAGAGGCCCGACCCCGTGCCTCTGGGCGGGAGCCCCGGGGTGAACGCTTCCAGCTCCGAAGCGTCCCTGTGGCCCGGGCCTCATCAGCGTAGTCGGCCCCCTCGTCCTTCCGTCCAGCCATGTTCCGTTCACTCCCCTTCAATTCGAGTCCCGAGAACACTCCCCAGAAACCTCCTGCATGAGAAGCTGCCTCTCTGGGTCTGCTTCCTGAGGGACAAAACCAGAGACACAGAGATCTCTCCCTAAGTTACAAAGCCGGTCATGCCCCTCCCCTGCCAGCAGCCTGCACTGGCTCCCATGGCCTACACGGAGGGGCCCCAAAGAATAACGATCGGAGGGGCACACCAGGGGCATCAGCATCAGCAGGGCACTGAGAAAGCCCTCTTCGGGGGGATAAAAGGCCTGATATTGGCCGATTTCCATGGTGTAAATATATCCACCACTGTGGAGTTCAAGCTACCCACAGTTTAACAAGCAGATTGCAAAATTACTGGCTACTTAATAAATGGCTTTCGTGAACCAGACACAAGCCAGCGCCAGCATGCCGCTGGTAACCCCTGACTGTACACTATTGTTAATTCTCATTGTCCTTCACTCATACTTCACTTCAGCCAGGACAAATTCTTGCCATTCTCAGACCACCAGGATGCTCTGAGGTTCCGTGCCCTTATTCACGTTGCTTTCTGTCTGGACTATGCTTCCTCTCCCTGACTGACTCACGCCAACCGACTCCGTGTTCTGGATTCAGCTCAAATAAAGTCCCTTCCATAAACATTTTTCAAGATTCACCCCTACCCATCCCGTTTCACTCACAGGTCAACCAGAACCCTCTTGGTTTTGTGTTCACAAGTACCAAAAATACTTTCCTATTATATTTCATTATATATACATGTGTGTATTTGCAAAACTGTACTGTCTAGACTGTAATTACTCTGAGGGCAGGATCGTATTTATATTTTTCTTGCATCGAAGGTGCTCACAAAATGTGCTTTTTGACGAAACTAAAAAACTGGCCTCAACTTCCTAGCTCAACTTTATCATGAAACACAGATCTTAAGAGAAAAAGTACTCTGGAAGAAGTTCTTTCTCAAGGAAAAAATACTCCGTTACCCCAAACTGGAACAATGGGTTTGACCCCCTGCCCCCGACCTCCGAAATGCTACAGAGAGGCCGAGCGTGGGTGAAGGCTGGGCCAGAGCATGACCTCCACGGCTGCATCCCAAAGCCAAGAGTCTCGGACGGGAGCTGAAAAGCACTGAAAACAAGAGAGACATTTGGAGGCCCAAGGAGACGGGTAGGTGACCGACTGGTTACCTTCTGGCCGGAGAACGTGGAGACCAGGCTTTCCAAATGCTACTGCCCCAGACCCAGAGCCGTCCAGGTGCTTGCTGTGCTTCAGATTTAGATCAAGCTACACATATTCACTCTGCACCTACTCCTAGGAAAACACTACATCTTTAAATTAAGGATAGAAATGACAACTAACCACTCAGGACAGTCTGAGCAATAATAATCAGCCTTGCTTTTAAGTCAAAACCGAAAATGCACTCCCCTCTCCCCCCACCCCCCAAAAAAAACTCCACAGAAACACAGAAGAATAAACTCTTTTTTTCCTATTTATTTTTCTGTTGAAGTATAGTTGATTTACAACACTATATTAGTTTCAGATGTACAGCATAGTGACTCAGTATTTTTACAGATTATACTCCATTAAATGTTGTTGCAATCGTAATAAACTCTTGCATAGCACCTGCTTGCTGTATACCAGCTCTGTTTTAAAGGCTTTAAATTTACTAACTCTATATGCATGGTTTATACACCATATGTTATATATTATAATATTATATGTAATTTGAGTAATATACTATTATGATCTATAACATATATGTTATAAATATATTATAATATATATGTTATATAATAACTGTAACAATACATTGTATGGACATATGATGTTCTTTTACATGTGGTATGTTATAAATATATAAAACATATATCACATAATATAGAATCTTCACATCAGCCTTATTTCCGGAGTACTACTATTATCCCCATTTTACGGACTGAGAAACAAAAATGTTAAGTCATGTGCCTAAGGCTACACAGCTAATTAGGGGAGAGCTGGGATTTAAACCCAGGCAGCCTGGCTCCAAAATCGATGCTCTTAATCATGCTAAAAGAAGGAGAAAAACAGGCTCCTTTCACCACTGTCATCAAAGGACTGGTGATGTCACTTTCAAAGCTGTAACCCAGGAGTGCCGGCCTTTGCCCTAGACCTTGACACAGCACGCATGGCTGATCACGCTCGGCCAGCCCTGCAACACCTACAAACACCCCGGTTGTGAGGGGAGCCTTTCACTCAGCAACTTCACCATGTGGAAAAAAGCCGTGAACCGCGAGGACAGAAGACACCAGAGGCAAAAAAGAAAAGGAAAGCACCTCCACCGCCAGCAACGAAAACAAATGCTCTGAACCATGCTGAAAAGAGCCACGATGAAGCAAAGCACCGAAAGGACGTCCGGCCCCGCAGGCAGCCCATCCACCAACCAGAGGCAGGAGCCTGGCGTTACCTGGAGATGCTACAGAAGTCAACCGCAGGGGCCGACAGTCAGCACGTGGCTGAGGGAAAAAACAGAAGCAGCGTACGAAGAAGAATGGCAAGAGCAGTGGCCAGCGCTGGCTGCCGTCGGGCGCGAGGCCAGGACGGGGACAGGGGCCGCAGCAGGGCAGCAGGGCGGCAGCGGGAGACGGAGAGCTGCCCACCCCGCTGGGGACACCCGGGCCCAGCGCCCCAGCAGCCTCTCCCGGGCTCTCCGCGCACCACACACCAGCAAGGTGGTCATGTTTCTGAGGCAAAAAAGTTAGACTGCATTTAAGTGACACGAAGAAAAGACAGTGCCTTTTCAGAAAGAGTCTCACGTAGAAGAGGGTTCAATTAGGCCTGCATGCTGAGAGGACTTCAGTTTTTTAAAACAATGCTCTGAGAATATTGCCCCACAAAGCTAGATAAGTGAGCCAGTTGCTTGGTTTTACGGTGGGGTAAGGAGTCCTCGTACAAAGGAGGAGAGCAACACGAACGAGAGAGACGCTGTGACAATATTTAGGTGCATTTGTCCTGCTTCCCGAGGGAACAAGCGTTTAAGGATGGCTCCCTGTCTCAGGCCTCGGCTGCCTGACTTGCTTGCCTGCTCCCGACCCTGAGCCCCTAGGTCTCCTCTCTGCCGTGATCCATACGCTGCCCCGCGATTTCAGGGTTTGGTTTTGTTTTTGTGTGTTTGTTTGTTTTTTGGCCGCGTGGCACGCGGGATCTCAGTTTCCCGAACAGGGATTGAACCCGTGCCCCCTGCAGGGGAAGCGCAGACACTTAACCACTGGACCGCCAGGGAAGTCCCTCAATTTCAGGTTGAAAGGGCCCTGGCTCCCAGCTGACCTCAACAGTCTGGCAGGTCTGCATCTCCCTGGACTCAGCCGTCCCCTCTTTTCCAAGTCTCCCTGCTCCGGGCTCCCTGCTAGGGAAACGTGGACCTTGCTCCCTGTTCACTCCCATCATGCCTTTAGGACCTGACTTCCCTCTGGCCGGCTAACGCTCACCCTTCTGAATGCCCCAGTGGCCCCAGGTGAAACAGCTGCCCTAATTCTTCCCTGCGTCATCTCCCCCCTCTTCCAGGCCCTACCTGTTTACGAAACTGCCTTCCGTGCCATCACCCGTTTCCGCTTCCCGAACCTACCTTTACATAGGACTCCTTTGTTGGTAGGAAACAAAGATGACAATAAAATATGAAGTTATATAAATCACCCACATCATCGAACCTGCTAAGGGTATCGAACTCAGTGACTACTTCACAGAATTGAATAATTCAATATCTTTAAAAAAAAGTCACGACGAAGTCTAGCCATTGTGTTTTCAAGCACCTGTTCCCCAACAAGCTCAAAACGCAGCCATTGTGAAAAGGCGGAGGAGGCGTGTTCAGGATCTGTGGGGGGCACTGATGTGATGCTGAAAGGCAGGGGATCAGAAGAGGCCATGAGGCTGAGGGGCCCCGGATGTAACTCTGCATCCCTGCATCCCCGCCCTGCTACCGACTAGCTCCGTGACCTCCAAGGGAAGTACTCGGCCTCCTCGAGCTTGGGTTTCCTCACCTGCGACAGAGAGAAAACACCCACCTCCAAGCCTAGCCACACGTGAGGGGTCTGGGATCTAGGCTATACCTCTAAACACCGTAGGAGAAACTGAGGCACAGAGAGTGACTTGGCTCCGCCGGTCCTGCTGCTACTGATTTAGCCCGTGTAACACGACTCTGAATATGCGGCAATTCAATCTCTAGCACTTAGTAGAGTTTAGGCTTCCTGTGCGTCACTCCAAACACTTGTTGACGAACGTAAATCCAAGCTGTATCCTTGCACTGGGCCCTCATTCCCTAGGAGAACGCCAGCGTTCAGCCCCTGAACAGTCAACTGTCAATCACCGGCTAGATCACACAAACTTGATATTCTTAGGCAAAGTGATAGATCTGCCCTCCCCCCAGCTCCGTTTCCATTCGTCCCCAGAAGAGATGAAAGCAGTGAAAGCTAATCTAACATTGAGGGAGACGGCAGCTGGTGAGACCACGTGCACACACCCAAAATACCTTTGTTGCAGGGTAAAAAATAAACAACATTTTTTTCTTGCTTAAACTCTTAACTCCTTAGCTGTGTGTGTACCTATCTGATTTCTTGGGCCACCTGACCCGCATGCTTTAATGACTCGAAATAAATGTGAACCAAAGCTCAGAATGATACATTTGAAACTGAAGTTGATGGTATAAATTTCTCAGAATAAGGAGGAGACACCTCCACGAGGTTTACTTTTTCAAGCCAGGGTATAGAGATGCAACATATCCCCCATCCAAATAACCACCCTGAGAAGGAAAGCTACTGTTTATGTCCTACCAACCCAACCGTTAGGCATAAAATCAGAGTTCTTTTACTACTCTTCATGGTACTCGGGCATTTACAGACAATTCATTTGTTACCCAAAGAAAATGGAGTTCCTACAGACAAATACCCAAGGCGTGGTGAAAATACAGAAAGCAAAAGGGAAAGACTAGGTCCTAGCCTCCTCCGGTCGACCACCTGGTCGTTACGTAACCCCAAACGAGCTACTCCATTCAAACATGCAACAATTTTCCCTTCTGTGAAACAAGAAAAACACCTATTCTACTACTCAGGTTTTTAATAAGGATAAAAGAAACTTTATTCTCTGATTTTGTCTATGATTTCTGAAAATCATTCACAAATCAAGGCAATGCCATTCACATTTCAAATCTCACTTCTCTTAAGTGAAACAGAATTAGCTCCCTGACAGACCTAACTAAGGCTGAGCCAGCCCTTTTGCTTTTGAGGTCAGTAAGTAATCTAAGACTGAGAGTTTTCACTCCACTACTGAACTCCTCCAAGTCTGAGTTTCCTTCCTCTATCTCAGACTGTTGGTTAAAATCTTTTCCCGACGCAAATACACTTTGAATTTCCCATACGTCTGAAAGTTGGTGGCATGCATACAATGGCCAGCTTAGAGATGGCAGTAGATACTGGTCCTGCATTTAGCATGAGTCCCCTTCCTATGTTTGGAGAATGTGCAACCTCACGAGGCGGAGCCAGCTACCCGTGACGGAAGCTGAGAGAGCTGGATACTCACTTTCTCAGCACCCTTTGCGCTACAGTCTGGGCCCAGCACAACCACTGTAGACTTGGAATTTGCCCCTAGTGATGTAAACAGGCAGGGGCAGCACAGGATCCACTCTGGCACTTGACAATAGCAGTGGCAGCTCCTTCCCTCCAATAAGGGAAGCCTTATTGGAGCAGCTACGATGAGGACCACACCCCAGGTCCAGTAGCGGTGGTACAAGCTAGGAATCCGTACCCACTAGTGGTAGCAGTGGTGTCGGCACCAGCCCCCTTCTTTGGTATGTTTTCGTGTCTGTTCAGGCTCTGTTGTCTGATTCTAGTTCTCTGGCCCTTCGGCATCTTCTACGAACTACCCCAAATTCTTTCAATGGATTCATTTCCTGCCAAGATCAGTAAGAATCCATTTCTATACCTTTTCACAACGAACTCGCATTGATTCAGAAATCATCCTCAAGGCTCAGAGATCAACCAGCAGAGCATCCTGCTCCATCCAGAAACTTCCATTTGAGGCACCACGAAACTTATGACCCTATCGACCTCTGCATTCACAATGTGCATCACACAGCAAGCAGAAGGATTAAAAACAAGGTGGGGGGGGGCGGGGAGCCTGAAAATAACAAAATTGTAGTTCAAGGGCACAGAAAGACAAACAGACAACGTTGCAGCACCCCAAAAGGTTTCAGGGCCAGACCTGTTCAGACCTTTTATATGGAAGGAAGTGCAATGAGGTACTAGAAGAAGAGCATGGACTTTTTAATTAAAAAAAAAAATCTGAATTTTGGTCACTCCATCACCTCCTCTCCCCCAACTCCCTAAGAAACTGCCCCCCAGACAAAACCCAGTTGTACCCAAAACGTACATACCATACAGGACATGCGTATTCAGGCCTCCTTTGCTTTCCCTAAGCTCTTCACTCTGACCAAAATGTTTTCCCCTTGCTACTGAACTCTTATTCATCCTTCAAGATCCAGCTCCAATGTCACTTGCACTGTGAAGCCTTTCCTAAGGGCCCCCAAATTAATCACTACTTCCTCTAGGTTGCTGGAGCCTCTGGTGTGGTTAGTCGTTCCCCGGACCCCACCCCACCCTGATCGTCAGCTCCCAGGACAAGTGGAGGTCTTACCAGGACCAGGAGTAGGTCAGGGCAAGCCAGGTGCCTCAGGAGGCACTTGCTCTCAAGTGCAGGTGCACGAAACTCGTCCTCACTATCCTTCTTCAGTTCAGAGCCTATCATAAAATCAGTACTGAGACTCTGTGGATTGAATGGTGAATAATGTAAGAACATGTACATGATTCAGAGATACAAAATAGAGAAGGCAGTGTCTGACATTGCCACCAACGGGTTGGATGACCTTCCTGAAGTCACGTAACCTGGCCAAGTGGGAAGAACAACGTGGTGCCTTTTGTGGCCAGTTGATGACTCTGTGACTCCCCGTTCAAAGGAAGTTCATAAAGGAAGAGACCAGGACAAGAGGGGCCAGTCACAGGAGGCTCTAGCTCTTAGGTGAGGCCTGACAGATGCACAGGACTTGAAGGAAAGGCGGGGAAGATGGTCAGTCTGTGAAAAGGCACCGCCTATGGGAGGGGTATGAGATGCTGGAGGGAAAAGACAATAAGAGGCTAGAGGAGAGGATGCATGTGACAGAGGGAAAAACAAGCTGAATATAAATTGGATGGTTTGAGTGGAAAGAGACCATGCAACACCCCAGAAAACCGAGTGAGGTAATTGGGGGGCTTGGGACTGAGCAATAGGATAGAAGTCAGACAGAGAAAGACAAGTATCATATGATATCGCTTATACGTGGAATCTAAAAAAGGGTACAAATGAATTATCTACAAAACAGAAATAGAGTTACAGATGTAGAAAATAAACTTACGGTTACCTGGGGGTAAGGGCGGGGGAGGGGTAAATTGGGAGATCGGGACTGACATGTACACACTACTATATATAAACTAGATAACTAATGAGGACCTGCTGTACAGCACAGGGAACTCTACGCAATACTCTGTAATGACCTATATGGGAAAAGAAGCTAAAAAAGAGCGGATATATGTATATGTATAGCTGAATCACTTTGCTGTACACCTGAAACTAACACAACATTGTAAACCAACTATACCCCGATTTAAAAAAAATTTTTTTAAAGCATACAAATTAAAAGTGTTAAATTTCTGGAATAAAAGTAAAAACTCTTAAAAAAAAAAAAGGATAGAAAATACCGTTCTATAATAATAGAAGACCAAGAGCTGCAGTTCTTAGTGTCTGTTAGGCACGGGCACATTTAGGTACAGCACATAGGTGATCTCGTTTAATTCTCGAGTCAAGCCTCTGTGACTGCTATGATCACCATCCCATTTTACAGACGTGTACACCCAGATTTAGGGAAGTCAAGTATTCAAGGTCACATGGCTACAAATGACAGAACCAAACTGAACTCATGCTTTTTTGCCCTAATTACACCCAAGAGGAGAGGAATCTCATGAGGGTAGGGATTGGGGTAGGGCTGGCAGGTATGGTCAGAAGAAGAGCCGACCCAAGGGGATATTGTTCTCAGGATGCAAGCTTAATACAAAAAGGAAAAGAACATTAGAAAAAGTGGGGGGAATGAGGAGGGTATACATAGAGGGATGGGGGCCGTATGGGGTCAGGGAGATAACTAGGTAGACAGAGAGCCAAGGTCACATCGGTCAAGAGAAGTAGCGGCCCTGGGGTCAGGAAGACTGGGGTCCCTCTGCCAGCACCACGACTTGCTAACCGATGTGTCCTGGAGAAGCAATTTCACCGCCCTAAGCTTCAGTTCTCACATCCCTAAAATGGACATAATACACCTGACTTGACACGTATCATCTCTGAACCTTCTTCACTGTCCCACGGAGTGCCTGAGTATGACAGGCATGGGATAAACCATAACCTTGTTTATTACTCAAACTAGATGAATCAGTGAAAGGACAGATGCACGGAGAGATGTGAGGTCAGGGCACGGATGGGTATGACCAGGAGTGGGGTGGGCGGGAGGAATGTCTGTTCCAGATGGACTCAGTCTTTCTCCTCAAAGAAGCAAACGCATTTGCTGACAGTGAGGAAGGCAGAGGGGGCTGGAGACCTCCCAGGAAAGCAGAAGACCTAAACAACTTTCTCTGCAACTCTCAGAACGTTAAAGCTGAAAGGGACCTGAAGGATAATTTAATTGAATTCTTCCCCTGTCTCCATTTTACGGGTGAGGAAACAAGCAAATGTGTTCCATAAAGGGCCAGATAGGAAATATTTCAGGCTTTGTGGGCCATAATTTCTGTCCAAATAACTCAATTTTGCCATTGTAGCATGAAAGCAGAGACACTACATAAAGCAAACAGGCGTGACTGTTCTAACACAGAAACTAGAACTCTGTATAACTTTCGTGGGTCATGAGACATTCCTTTTGATCATTTTAACCATTTAAAAATGTGTAAACCATTTTAGCTCGCGGGCTGTACAAAAACACACAGTGAGCCGTAGTTTGCCAACCCCTGCCATATAGTGGTTCTGAGGGACTTCCCTGGTGGCGCAGTGGTTAAGAATCCGCCTGCCAATGCAGGGGACACGGGTTCGAGCCCTGGTCCGGGAAGATCCCACATGCCGCGGAGCAACTAAGCCCATGCGCCACAACTACTGAAGCCGGTGTGCCTAGAGCCCGTGCTCCGCAACAAGAGAAGCCACCGCTCGCCACAACTAGAGAAAGCCTGCGTGCAGCAGTGAAGACCCAACGCAGCCAAAGAAATGAAAAAGAATAATAATAATGTAAAAGAAAGTGGTTCTGAGCTCAGGCTGAAGATAATCAGACATGAGCCTGCGTCTTGCACCCCAGTTTACTACAGGTGAAACTTCAGCTTTGGTGTCTAGTCTTCCTACATTTCCTTACACGCAGGCTGCTCGTTTATAAAATGTGGAGACAAAGTAGACTTACTCCACGCAATTTCTGTGAGGGTTACATGAGATAAAAAGGTATGTAAAAGAGCTGAGGAGAAGGCCTGGTTCAAAATCAAACCAAAACAACAAACAGAAAACACTAGGCAACATAGTGTCAACTAACAGTGAACCCAGGGTCAGAACCCTGTGCCCATCTACTCAGTTCAATACCTTTTCCAGTCCTGCAACCACCGGGAGACTTGGTTTTACAAGAAGTCAGATGTTCATGAATATGTAATTCAGTGGCACTAAAAAAAAAATCCCCTATCCCCTTGGAAATGCCTTCCCATCTTGGAGATTCCCCCATCAGAAATATATTACTTTATTTTCAGCTGTTTTCCACTTGAACAACGCAAATTCCCCTTGGATGAGTTTTTAAGTTATATTTATTATGTAGTTTATTAACTACTTTTTAAGAGGTTCTCTTAGACACTAGATTTTGATAGGAAGTAAAAAGAGGAAAGAAATGTGATATATCCAAACAATGGAATGCTATTCAGCTGTAAGAAGGAATGAAGTACTGACAACACGCTACAACACGAACGAACCTTGAAAAAAAATTAGGCTACGTGGAAGAAGGCAGATACGAAGACCACATGTTGTATGGTTCCATTCACAGGAAATATCTAGAATAGGCAAATCCATAGAGACAGAAAGTCAGTGGTTGCCAGGGGCGGGGAGTGGGAGTGACGGCTTTCCATCTGTGGTGACAAAAATGTTCTGGAACTAAACAGTGGTGACGGTTGCACAACCTTGTGAAGACAGTAAAACCACAGAATTGTAGACTTTAGAATGATGTAAATAGTGCGTTTTATGTTATATGTATTGATATTTGACCACAATAAAAACTATACACATATAAAGAAGACACATGAGGATTCCACAGGTGTGATAAGAACTTCTCCTGTGAGAAGCAAGAGGAAAGGTTAGGAAAGGGAGACTGAATTCGTCAAAGCCCATCTCAGCCTACCTTACAAATCTGCATAAGGCTCACTCTGCATGTTGCTAATCCATAATTTATTCAAACAGTACTTGTTAAGCACCTACCATGTGCCAGGCACTGAGCCTGGCTCTGAGGATAAACTAGAAAACAAGAAAGAAAAGTGTTTCTCACAATTCTTTCCAGTCTATAATTAACTGGAGCAAAAGCCCCCATCCAGTTATTTTTGCAAAAAAAAATATGCAGAATATTTACTGTAGAGTCATTATTATACCGTTTTTAAAATGACAGCATTTCTTCACTGATTCTCATTTTAAACCTGCCTGATAACTAGCATATCCAACAGTGAGAAAAAGGAAAAAATGTTCTTTGAATCAAGAGAACCACAGGATTGTGCTCTTGGGGGGCGGGGGCGGTGGAGTTGGGGTAGCGGAAGCTCCAGGGAAGAAGGATGGAATTTCGATGAGATCTGTTAATTTGCAAACTTGTTATCTTCCCGAGGCTAAATCTCTACAAAGGACAGAAAATGTGACAGCTGTACTTCTTTTAAAGTGCTGTTTGCAGTCTAACAAGCTAACACTGTTGGCAGCACGTGTATTTTGTTTTTAAATCAATTCCAAATGATTGAAAATACATTTTAGATTTTTTTTAACTTTTAGGAACCTCAGATCTAAAACAATGCATAAAGCTGAGTCTGTCCTTTTTTTTAAAGACTTCCTTACCTTTCTTGATCATATACTCTTGCATTTGCAATTTATGTGAAAAACAAAGTTCTTCCTCAATCTCCACTATTTATCTTTTTCTTTTTTTGTTTAATTGAAGCATAGTTAATTGACAATGTTGTGTTAGTTTCTGGTGTACAGCAAAGGGATTCAGTTATACATATATATGTATAAACACATATATATCCTTTTTCAGATTCTTTTCCATTATAGGCTATTACAAGATATTGAATATAGTCCCCTGTGCTACACAGTAGGACATTGTTGTTTATCTGTTTTACATATAGTAGTGTGTATATGTTAACCCCAAGCTCCTAATTGATCCTTCCCGCCCCTTTCCCCTTTGGTGACCATAAGTTTGTTTTCTATGTCTGTGAGTCTGTTTCTGTTTTGTAAATAAGTTCACTTGTATCATTTTTTTAGATTCCACATATAAGTGATATCACATGATATTTGTCTTTCTCTGTCGGACTTACTTCACTTAGTGGGATAATCTCTAGGTCCATCCATGTTGCTGCAAATGGCATTATTTCATTCTTTTTTATGGCTGAGTAATATTCCATTGTATACATGTACCACCTCTTCTTTATCCATTGCTCTGTCGATGGACACTTAGGTTGCTTCTATGTCTTGGTTATTGTGCTGCCGTGAACACTGGGGTGCATGTATTTTTTCAAATTAGAGTTTTCTCCAGATATATGCCCAGGAGTGGGATTGCAGGATCATATGTATCTTTATTCTCAGAGGCGTTTAAAATGGATAAATGCAGTTTGGAAAACAAATGAGTCCAGTTACATATAAATTCAGGTCACTGTTAGAGTATGGTTTAAGTAGTTAATTTCTCCCAAACTTCTACCACAAACAGTAAAAGCATGGATGACTTCCTTGAGCCCAAACGGAGTTAGAGGAAGGGTGAAATGTCTGAAATATTGATACCTCACCCACTAGGGTGCACCTGCCTTAATTTCACGCTTCTGAATTCGCACCATCTCTCTGTATTCTCTGCACGTTTCAGCCTTAACGTACCTTCCCAATCAAATTAGGCATTTCTTTAAAACAACAGAATTAGCGACCATCTAGTTACAAGAAGATGAAACCAAGCCCCAAGGAGGTAAGAGGAAATAGATGAGATTACACATCTAGTGAAAAAATACGGAAAACTGGTTAATTTTTTTTCTCTGATTCGTTGCTACGTTTGTTGCTAAGAACTATGCAACGCTGTGGATGTAGACTTTGGAAATTTTGAGTTAAAAAAAAAAAGCAAGTTGAAAGTAACACAAAAATAATATTAACTGCTCATGAAATTTGGAAGAAACCATCCTAGGTTTGATTTTCCATTTCCTAGGTGCTCCCTCTAGCACTTTTGTTAAGACACTGGGACCCACGGAGCAGTTTTCCTTTTTCAGAGAGCAGGACCCACCTCCAGAGGTCCGGATGGTTAGAATCTCAGGCTCTAGAACCGAGGCTGGGGTTTCCGTCGGTAAAACCTCCAGAATGTCAGGCCCTCAGATGTGAGTAGCACTCGCCTGCCTTCACGGAGGAAAGCGAATGGGGTAAGCAGACAATCTCCCCGGGGCTTAGCAGGCAGGAATGTCAAGTTCATTAGCTAAAAACTAAAAACAGCAGGGTGGGAGACATGCTCCTATGAACGAAAACCGTAGAATCAGGCCTCCGGGCGTGCCCTGGTGCAGAGGCAAGCGCGAGCTGGTGAACTACCAACAAAATGTCATTATGAGTTGAGTTATCAAATGGTAGTGAAAGAAAACTACCAATACTAATCAACCCTTGCAAACTCTTTCCCATAAAGCTCAATATCTTTTTTTTTTTTTCCTAACTGATAGAGAAAGTTAGTCGTCGACTTGCCAAAGGAAAGCTTTTCATGGCCAATTTGGCTCTCCACTTTAAACCCAGCTCAGGATATTAACAAAACCTGTTGCCAAGGGACAGAGATGCAGAGTTGAGTCTAAAATACAAAAAATTATATTCAGCTAGCTGCTGGAAGAAACCCTCTCTCAGCAGTACTTCATACTGTGGATTTGAGTCCGGCAATGAGCGGCTCCCAAGTTGCAAGGCCTTCCCTACCTTGGTCCCTGCCTTTTCTCCTCCCTCACCTCACTGCCCTGCTAGACGACCCCCTACACTGCAGCCACAAGAGGCTTTAGGATCTCCTGGACGCTCGTGCCTGCACACGCCGCCCCTCAGACCAGAGCTGGGTCTGCTCAGGCTCCTGACTCCCACCCAGTCTCCAAGCCTCCCATTCCCTTTCCAAGATCTAAGCAGTTGTTCAGCCTTTCCTCTGAGCTCTCATGAAGTCACAAATGTTGGTACACACGTCTGTCCCTCATTAGAACGTGAGCTTCTTGCCAGTAGGAATCATCTCTCTGCACCCTCCCTGGCACCCAGCCGTGAACCCCACCAAGAGCATCTAATAAATGGTCAGGGAACGAATAAATGGATGAATGACTGTGTGCAGGATTGAACGGACCCATTCAATCATCTGATGACCGACTGAATAAACAGAGGTCCTGATTTCCTGGGCCTGATGCTCTCGTTTATTTTTTATCTTTAGGCCTCAAGCGTTCGTTAGTTTCTGCCTTTCTAGGATGAGCATAAGGGCCTCCCAGAGAGTCAGAGGTTGGCCTAGCGTCAGGATGTGCCCAGGATGCTAACAGCAGCCCCTGTGAGTGGCAGGAGATTGTCTTCCCGACCTGATCCACCGTCACCTTGGATTTCCCAGTGACTTGATCCCTCTTGATCATAACTGCTTTGTCTATAAAATGAAGTGCTTGGCCTACATGATTTCTAGGGTCCCCGCTAGATGTAACGTGCCATGGTTCTAAACTCTTTACGTTTTGCCAGGTATCTATCTACCGCCCAGACTCTTTGTACCAATATACTTGGGCAGCTGTCACATCAGCAGAAAGTTAATCATGTGTTTATCACTCAGCCATTAGAGAGCACCAGGGCGCCTTTTCTGTGCTGTTCTTCACTTCCAGGGCGTTGACTCAGTTTGTTCACCAGATGGTATTATTGCTCTTTTCACTGCTCAAGTGGCCTCCTTATAAAGGCAAATGATGGTGTATACGGTCTGAGTCTCCTCCCCTCACAGAGAATATGAGGGAATATGAGTAGACACAGCTCCTTCCTTAATAATTAAGTTCTTCATCATTAACAGTATGCAAATTTTAAAAATATTACGCAAATGTAAAATGCCACAGGTCACAATACTGTCAAAGTTCCATTCAAGCTTAAGGCTAAACGGCCGTGTTCGCTGTTTTCATTTTCTCATGTATTTCCTGATTTATTATGTCGATCCGTTTGTCTCACTTAGGCCTGTACTCAGATAACCTGTTCCTACAGCCCCTCTAAGTGGGCAGCGGGCCACGTGTTTAATCCTCGTGCCTCTGGTGTATGTGAACATCTGACTCAGATCCACTCAATCCAGCACCCACTCGTCGTCAGGATTATCTTTTCTTTTGCAAAATAGAGATTTTGATCTCAGACCAGAGACTGCAACTAGTCAAAAAATGGTGGGGACTCAAGTACAAAGCCACACAGATGCAGGGCTAGGGGCTCTTTTACACCATGCACACACTGATAAGGTAGCAAAGCCTGGTCTGCAGGGGAGAAGGGTAAAGACTCTTCTAGAAAAGCAGAACGAGGCCCCTGCAAAGGGAGAGAGAAAGGAGTCAGAAGATGCCTTTCTCAGTTCCCACCAGGCTCTGCTGTACCTCCTGCAACTGGACTCAATAAAATTCTCCTTCATAAAGACTCTTTTATTGGAGGGAAAACAAAACACACACAAATACACAAATGCATACACGTACCTGTGATCACTCTACCTGTATATTGTATACACTCTTCCTAGGTCATAAGCATCCTTCCATTAGTGGTTTCGTCCGCCTTCATTACCTATTACATCAGGTAGGCATCTGTAACTTCAGCTATTCCCTTACTATTATGCAATAGGGTGTTTCTGTTTTTCACTATTTTCACGTGGCAGTCACATAGTGAAAAACATGAACTTTGGGATTTCAATGAACTAGATTCAAATCCCAGCTCTGCAAAGCACTAACTGTATGATTCTGGGCAAGTTATTAACCCAAGTTCCAATTTCCTCCTTTGTAAAATGGCGATAATTTTACCTACCTCTCAGGTTTTTATGAAGATTAGCCCTAGTAAGTTTAGCGCTTATCACAAAGCCTTGCACACAGTAGGCACTCAAAAATCACTCGCTATTTAGGATAGAGTCTCATAAATGGGAACGAAATTGTCCGGGTTCTCGACACTGCCCAATTGCTTTCACAAAGACTCTGCATCCCCTGATATACTTTTTTTAATCGAATTATAATTGACATATATTATATTAGTTTCAGGTGCCCCCCCCCCCCAACACCGATACCCTTTTTAAAACAGAAAAGCAGCACAAACTTTCCTCTAGAAGTTTCATTTCTCCTTCCCAGCTTTGCCTTGGAATTGGAAGTCTAGGAGTCAGGGCTGCTTTTCCACATGAGATCGTGTTCACCTCCGAATCTGAGACGGAAAATCAGAGGCTGGTTTTAGTTCTAAAACCAGTGGTCTGACCGTCCACTGATGCACTACCTCCTGTTTTCCTCTGACTCTGCTGGTCCCACTTGGAGAGCTGCGTGCAGGTACTCAGCGAGGAGAGGAGTCTGGGCTCGCTTTAAACAAGCCCCAAGCTAGTTCCTGTTGCTCTTCAGAACCTCATATCCACACACCCTGGCTGCCTAGGCAGGCGGCATCACACCGTAGGCAGGTGAACAGAGACTGCATCCGAAGCTGCAGGAAACAGGTGAGGTGGATGCTTATCTCTTATATGCAGGGCCAATATGGAATAAAAACTTACATTCATGCCTGGCTTCTGCGCCCTGGGCCCTCAGACCCCTTCTCTCTCTGATCCCCGCTTTCCAGCTGACCTCCCTGCTGCTGATTTCTTTACTCCTCTTCCATGTTGGCTCATCTCATTCTTGACTTTCTGCCTCACTACTGCTTGCCCACCTGTTCTCTTGCTGTTTGGATCACCTGCCCCGGGACCGTCCACCCAGCTCTGAGGGATGCCTTACCTTCCCGTGGCCTGTTCTGGGTTGCCCACCTGGCCGTGCGCTTGAAGGATGCTGCCATCAATACCCTGGCAGGACAATCTGACCGACGATGGACATCTGTCCTAAGCTGGGAAAGTTCCCTCCCAGTGGCCTTACCCCTGACCACCCCATGTGACACATCCTGACACTTTCATCCCTTACTGTCCCCTCTTCCTGAAGCTGATGCGGGTGTTTTTATCCAGAATTTTATGCTAAACATACTCAGACCACACAAAATAAAGCTGCCTATTAACACGAATAAGTAAGACACACAAGTTGAAAAGACCTGTTGTTAATAATCAATATTGGAAGAGCTTGCTAACACTCGAGTAGTACTTTTTTTTTTTTTTTCCTGAGGCTTACAGGCCTTTTCTAAAAATAAGCTTTGCCCGGCTACAGATCCTTGGTTCTTACTCACTGCCGTTCCCTCTTAAGCTTTGTTCCATTAGGACTGGAACCATTTGTTACAAAGGGAAAGGCCTCCGTCTGTGTGCACGGAAGGGGCATGTGACAGCCACGGCCGGTTCACCAGCAAACACTAATTAAGTTTGGGAATCAAGACAGCAACAGCGTGTGTGTGTGTGTGCATGCGTGTGTGTGCGTGTATGTGTGCGTGTGTGAATTTAACAACCCCCTTCCCGCCGCCCCCCAGTTTAGAAGCATCCAGTCTCTCACTAACAACAGAAAATCAGAAGAAAGAGCCAGTAGTGTGCTCAAGGACCAGACGGCAAGTCTCCCGTTTTACTTGCTTTTCTCCCGAGAAGCACGACACCGAAAGTTCCATTTGGCCAAGTTAATGTCCTCCCTCTACCAACAGGCCCTGACCCAGGTTGAAGGGTTGCCCTCCTCCTTCCTCCGTACCCCAGCCGCACCTTGTACCAAAGCTACACGCGCATCACACCCAGGAGCGTTCACCTGCTGGCGTGCTCATCTTCTCATGCTACGGTTGAACTCTGTCCCCTCCCCCAAATTCCTAACTTGAAGACTTAGCCTCCAGCGCCCCAGAACGTGAGAATTTGTCTTACTTAGAAATAGGGTGGTTGCATATATCATTAAGATGAGGTCATACAGGATTAGGGTGGGTCCCTAATCCAATAGGACTGGTGTGCTTATAAAAAGGAGAAATTTGGCGATGGCACACACACACTGGGAGAAGGCCGTGTAACGATGAAGGCAAAGATCTGGGCAATGCTTCTACAAGCCAAGAAATGCCAAAGATCGCCTGCAAAGCCCCAGAAGCCAGGAGGAAAGCACAGAGCAGGCTCCCCCTCACAGACCTCAGAAGGATCTACCCTGCTGCCGCCTTGAGCTCAGACTTCTCGCCCCCAGGGCTGTGTGACAACGAGCTCCTGTTGTGCACGGCACCCACTTTGCGGTACTTTGTTATGGCAGCCCTAGCAAACTAACACATCCTCCTAGACGGTGAGCTTCTTGAGGGTAGAGATGGAATTCTATGCACCTTTGTAGCCACTGAGCACAGCGCAAGGTGCAGGTTATTTATATGATTGTTCAATAACGCTTGTTAAATTCAACCAAGAAATATATGGTCCTCTGCCCCCGACACACAATCTCACGCATCTACCCCACCCCCCGCCCCGCCAACACTGACTTGCTGTTGGTCTTGCCTAAGGACAGGTCACACCAGAAAAGAAAGATTGAAATTTAAGACAGAAAAAGTCATCCTAACCCTAGTGTATCAAAATTTCTCAATCTCATTCTTAAATCAGCTCCAGAACTAAATCTGCATTTCTCCCCCTACTTTACCTATAAAAATAGAAGCTCATTCAGGATCAAAGTCCCAAGCAAGGAGACTTAGCAAGCCACTTGAAGGAGATGACAGAATTGGCAGGTCGGTCCTAGCCCCCTGGCTGATTGTATGTTCTCTTTAACTGCCCAGCAAGGTGAGGCAAAAACTGCCCCCTGGCTTTCCTGACTCAGACTGGGGGTGATTCAGCCCATCCACCTCACTCTATGGCCCTGAGCTGAATGAGGTCACCAAGGAGAAAAAGGTGACTTAGTATAGTTACACTGAGAAGCAGCCTATTGTGAGCTCCAGAGCTGTAGGTCACTGTGTTTTTGAAACCAAGATAATGAAAGAAACACGGATTTAATCTAACAATTGTATTAAAATATCAATTGTATTAAATCTGTTCACCTTTTAAATGGAATTTTTCTGAAATTAAAAATACACACAAAAATGTATGAACTCCCTTGCCAGTACCCGGTATCATGCTTGAGAAAGTAAGTGTGGTAAAACAAAGAACTTTCTGGAGCACTTCTCTTCAGGTAAAAGTAAAATGAGAATTCAGAAGTGCAGTTTTCCTTCTTTTCAACTGACTTCAGCTAATTCTAGAAAAGAGAAAAGGAACTAAGAAGTGGAAAAGGCAGGTTGGTGGGTTATAAAAAAATGAAAATTACAGCCGTGGCCATGCTCTGGAAACTATTCCCTGACCTAGGTAGACGTTGATTATTGAACCAACAGCTTGCTTATATAATTACAGTGTGCCTATAAACCCAGTAGATATGATATCCTTGTTTAACTATTAACCTCTAGATTTCCTGGAGTTTCCACAATCCAAAAAAAAAAAAAAAAAAACACCTAAAAGTATGAGATATGACATGTTCCATTTATTAACCTACTGTGATCATAAGTGATAAAACCGTATTGAGCTTGCTAAGAAAAGGAAGTTCTTAGAAAAGACACATAAGGTCTTCGAAGCTCCAGAGATTTTCCTAGGGCATCTTCTCTTCTTTATTCTTCTAAGGAATTGTTCTGCCTCTATCAACATTGTGCTGGTTATTTTATTGATCTTGAAGTCAAGCTCCTTCTCCATATTTACTTTGGATCTAGGACACCATTTCCTCAACAGCTCTGAAAATCATATTGGTACTTGCGCGCTCATTGTAAAAAATGTTCCTGATCCCCCTCACCTGCAGGGCTTTCTAACCCATAGTATCTATTCTAAGCATATCTAGGATTCTAGCTTGTATTCTGTGCATTTCTGTGCAATCTTACCTCCTACTAGACTCTAAGCTCCTTAAGGGCTAGAGGGAAAGAAAGAGTAAAGCAAAGTTATGCTTATGGCGAGCTTACTATAGCTCAATGCCTCAAACCCAGAAGAGCTCTCAATAAATAGTTCCTGAACAAATGAATGCCAAGCACTGGCCAAAGCACCTTACATACACAGCCTTGCTTAATCGTTATAACGATCCTGTGAATGAGTATCAGTCTCTCCATTTAGCAGGTCAGGAAACTGAAGCTAGAAGTCAAGTAGATTTTTCAAGGCTCATAGCTAGTAAGTGGGAAAGTAGAGCAGCATGCATTTTTATTTAGTTCCGTCTAGCACAGTATCTTAAACATAGCAATCGGTAAAAAGTTATTTGCTGACCTGATACGGACAGGCCCTTTATCCGCGTTCTCTCTTTAGATGTGTTTGGAGTCTTTGGGGTGGTTTTTAATCAATGGCTAAGAAGTTTGGGGCACAGGAAGGAGTAAATAAAGTGGGGAGAAGATTCCTATAAAGATTTCAGATGTCACAGAAAGGCTGTCTCTGCACATTCACTACGGAATAATTCCCAGACTCTTTGCCATTCTGTCCCCACTGGTTGCCCAGACTCCAGCCTCTCCCTTATCTCGAACTCATCCCTCCCGTGTGGGACTGGAGGGGGGAGGGTGAGGAGGGGAGTAAATAACTCGTCACTCAACACCCAGGCCGCCTACTCCCATGGCTTCTGTGAGGGATCAAGGGAAGGAGTCACACACAGGCGCTGGCTGCTGTGCGTGGCTGGAGAGACAGCTGGCAGAGGGCTCACCGGTTTAAGAGAGAGAAAACTCTTTGCGAAACCCCCGTTTCCTGTACCACGAAAAAGATGTGATTCCGGTTTCCTCCACTGTGCCCAGGGGAAGAGGGAAACAGTGAAGATGCGGGTTCAGGCCCAGTTGCAAGGAAACTGCACTTGTTACCTTTACATAGAAATAACCAAGAAGAAAGGAAATCGCTAAGCCAAAGAGGCTTGTTCCTCTACGTAGGTATGTTACCAAACGGGCCATGTTCTCATTACTGTTTTAAAACAATTCAACTTGGATGTGCAGAGAAACACATAAAGTTTACATCTGCTTAGTTACAGCCTCTCAGAGAGCTAATGGAATCAACATTCATTACTGACGTTTAACATAAACTTCCTGTCTGTACACACCCGCATCTACCAGTAGACCAGTTGTAACCAGCTTCCTTTAACCAATGGGCAGTTTGTACTTGGAACTCAACCTTAAAACTCAGAATGAGTCAGGCTCAATATTCTATGATCAACAGAGGCTTAAAGGAACAAGTCAAAAGGAACCCATGTATAGGTAGACACAGGTCAGCCCCTCCTAATTACCATACCTGGCCCTGGTATGCACAAGTTCCCATGGCATCCATTCAGGTTTTCCATCTCCAACCATGTCTTTTGGGAAATGGGTTCAGACATTTATTACGGAGTGACACCTCAAGTGGAGTAGCCAGGAGCTCAGGTACTGGGGTCACACAGACCTTGATTAAAGCAACTGCTCTGCCACGATCAACCTCGACATTTAACCTCTGGCCTCAGTTTGCTCGTATACAAAATGGGGCATCACCTCATCTGGCCTTAGTGAGGGGAGAATGAGACAACTCGTGTTCATCACTAAGCGCGGTATCTGGCACAGAGAAGGGCTCTCCAGCAGTGCAACCACCTAAGATGGTAGGAGTGACGGCACCTCCTTGTATGGGACTTGAACGGACCTCATTTGGAAGACGGTGAACAAATCTGGGCTCGTCCTACCAAAGCTACTCTGTCCTCAGGTAGCCTCCATCCCCATCCTCCCCTCCCTTCATTTCCAGAACCTGTGCCAGGACCTTCCCTGCTAAATACTCACAATCCCCACAATATCAGTGACTTGGAAAGCAAAAGGATACTCATACGCAAAAGAAAACTGTCCCCAGGGCTGGGGCAGTTAATGTGAGAAAACGGCTCTAGCCTTTGTAGGAGGTGACAACCGGAAACCCGTCTGGGTGAGATGGAGACTCCTACAGTGAAGGGGGGCTTCCATCCTCATCCCACACAGATGACATGATGGCACCTCTGACCTGGGTCATGGCAGGAATCAACAAAGCCAGGCAATGGTGGTAGCATGAGAGGTGTTTTTAGTTCGTTTGTTTTTTAAACACAATATGGGACGAAGAAGGGGAGGACGAAGGAACCAGGAGAAGAACTAATGAAGAGCCTCTCAATGGGAGAGGAGAGAAAGGCAAGAAAGGCAAAGAAACGTCAAGCAAACAGGAAGAGTGCAGCTGAGGGGAAAGGACCCCAGGATGGGCCAAAGGAGACGGGTAGCTCCGCTGAGCGGAAATGAGCAATGGCCGGCCAATCTCACAACCAGGAGAAACACCACTCAGACGTTTCCTGTGGGCTGGGCCCCAGAGGTCGCTGGCTGAGTCATGGGCGAGTAGTTATCCAGGTTAACAACTTCCAGTTAAAGCCAAAGAGGAACGTAATACGGACCAGGAGTCGTTACGTGATTGAGGAAAGTCACAAAGGGCAAGGTCACCAAACTTTTTTTGAAAAGGGCCAGAGAGTAAATGTTTTGGGCCCTGCGGGACATACGATCTCCATCACAACTATTGGACTGTACAACCGCGGGGGGAAAGCAGCCCTAGACAACCTGTAAATGAATGAGCAGAGCTGTGTTCCAATAAAACTTTATTTGTAGACACTGACTTCGAATTTTATATAATTTTCATGTGTCATGAAATATTACTCTTTTTATTCTTTTCCCAATCATTCGAAAATGTGCAAATCATTTTAGCGCACAGGCTGTACTTAAAACAGGAGGGGCTGGATTTGGCCCCCAGGCTGTAGTTTGCTGGCCCCCGGTTATGAGCTTGGGCCCCGTGGCCAAACAGGCTTGGCTTTGCATCCTGCCTGGGCTGCCTGCTGGTTCTCCAGCCGTGGGCAAGTTAGTGAACTCACCTGAGCCTCAGCTTCTTCATCTGTAAGTTAACGATAACTGTATCTGTCCCCCTAGGATTTATGTGAAGTTCAAAAGCATAGCACCTGAAAAGTGACTGACATAAAATAAGTGGCGATGATGATGATGGTGATAGAATTGGGTGTCTGGGTGTGGGTCATGATGGCATCAGATCTATAGCTAATTGTCTCTGAAAAAAAGAAGACAACCAAGGCTGACCCCAATCCGACTTAAGGAGGGATATACAGACTAGAAAATAAAACAGACGAAGAGAGATTCAGCAAGAGCCTGTTTAATGCTTCAACTCAGAACTGAGTTGACTAAATTACGATGATTTGTAACGGACTTCGTGTGTGTAGGTTATAACCTGACTACCCTTTCAACTTCAGAAAGAGGGGGTTTTATGAACTGTGTACCAAACATTATGGACCAGCTCAGGAAAGGAAGACCATCTGAGGAAGCAGAGTAGGAAACAGAACCGAGGGCGGGGTGCGTGGAGGGGGCGGCAGAGACAGTGGTAGGTGGTCGAGAAGGAAGTTGTTTCATTGGGGGGTTATCCATGCAGAGTTCCCCGTTTTGTCATAGGGCAGCCAGCTGTTAAAAACTTTCAGGTTATCTCTCACAACGCTTCAGAGGCTCAAGTTCAAAGGTAACGTACAAACCAGCCCCTAAAACCAGCACAGTGTGGAGGAGTTCACTTCAGTCCTACCCCACTGGACCCTTCAGACAGCTCACCTTAGCTCTGCATATCTTTAAAAGAGTTAGCCAAGGCTCATGCAACCTTTAAATCTGTTTAGAAGGCCTAGGCAGGAGAAATCACACTTCTTCAGCCATTGTTAAGTTGCTTTTTATTGCTGTTCTTGCAACTTCCAAATCATCAAGCAAAGATAGAATGGAAATACTAACGCAAAAAAAGGAAGCACAGGAAAACTGCATTCTAATTTAACTACCCCACACCTTTTATGAAATGTGGGGCAAAATGACAGAGATCTCCACGGACGAAAAATACTTTCACTGTCAGACATTTATTGAGCACCTAGTATTTATAAGCTCAATGCTCAAGGAGGCAGAGTTGCAAAGATGTATAAGAAGAAATATGAGCTACCCAGCAGGGACTCTCAGAGATCGTCCATAAAAGGCAAACAACAATTACAGTGGTTAAAACTTGCAGCTGTATAGTGTAGGCATTGGGAATTAAAATGAGAGCATTCGCAAACTATCCTTTGGCAGAAAATTGGTAAGAAACCCCACCACCATGATTGATGTATCACCATTTCTTGGGCACAGAAAAAGAACCCCTGCTGATTGTACTGTCAGCCTTCCTTACCAGCCTGCTCCCCACAAAAACAAACAAAACAAAAAATGTGAAATATACTAAAGATTCTGGGGGAAAAAAATGTTTTATGAACGTGGATTACTAGTGTTTGTGTGTGATTTAGTGAAAAGAACATTGGGGCAGAGAATCAGGAGATGTGAGTTCCACCTATGGTTCTGTCTTCAGGCAAATCACTTTCTTCCAAAGCTTCAGTTTGCTCATTTGTAAAATGAGATGATTAGACTATAAAACTCCTTTCAAAGCTGTAAACTCTACTACTTAATATCAAGATGCATACATAGGCACGTTTACTAAGGAAGGCTATGTTAAGAATACGTGAAGTGTGATTGACTTGATAGAATTTCTGAGGTCATCAAAGTCGATCCTTGCCTTAATTCTTCTAACAAATCTAGTAAAGTAAGCCACGTTTTATGATTAGACATTACACATGAAGCGGAAAAAAAAAAAAAAAAAGAATTATTCTGCAACAATGCACATAACACAACCAGGTGCTTATGGGAGAATTATTTATGAAACCAAAGAAAAACTACTTTTGCCTGTAGAGATAACTGAAAATGCAGAAATGTCCAGAAGTTAGTAAATTCCAGATGGAATTTAAATCAAATCATTACACTTTTCTTATTATTTTCATAAGATCTGGATAGCTATAGTTAGTATAACAAAATGAGTTTATAAAGTATAAGTTTACTTAAGACATTTTGGTTAAAATTAAAATTAGAACTCACCAGGGAATTAAAGTGCTTAGATGCATTAAAGCTGAACCCAACTTTCAACCCATGATTACCTAAGCTCTGCCATCTTGGAATGTTCTGGCCTAACTTTGAAAATAATTTGATCCCCAAATTAAATTTTTAAAGATACATTTTATGAGGAAAAAAAGAAACAAAAACACATGAAACACAAATGTCAAAAGAAAAGAAAAATTCAACTTCTTTATCACTAAGAAATGCAAATAATAGTAAAATGTTGATACTTTTTATCAAATTGGCAAAAAAATTTTTTCAAATTATTATACCCAGGATGAAGGAAAGTGAGCATAACCTTTCTTTTTCTTTCTTTTTTTATTTTTATTTTTTTAGTTTTTATTTTATATTGGAGTATAGTTGGTTTACAATGTTGTGTTAGTTTCAGGTGTACAGCAAAGTGACTCAGTTATACATACACATATATCCATTCTTTTTCAAATTTTTTCCCATTTAGGTTATTACAGAATATTGAGTAGAGTTCCCTGTGCTCTACAGTAGGTCCTTGTTGATTATCTATTTTATATACAGTAGTGTGTATAACCCTTCTGAAGAGTAATTTATTTGGCAGTATTTAGCAGGATGCTTAAGAGGAGAGAATGGGCACCTCCACACATTACTGGTGAGAACAAGAACTAGTTGCAGGCACTCTGGAGGCCAGTACAGCCATGCCCGCCCTTTGCTCAGCACTTCCACTTCTAGGAATTCATTCATCCTAAGGAGATAATTGGGCCAATGTGCAAAAATGTGTGTTCAAGGTATTCCTTGCAGTTTTGTTTATAGCTGTAAAAAAGTGGAACTCTGTGAAAGTCCAGTTGGAGACTGATGAAACAGCTACATTCTTACAAATTAAAATGAGCAATTGCTAAAAAGAATGAGGAAACTGTATGTGCATGAGTATAGAAAGATGTTCAAGATATATGGAGTATGAAGCAAGTTGCAAAATATCATATAGAGTGTGTAAAAGAGCACGTATGCAAACATATGTATGCATGTACAAATGCAAAGAGTCACTAAAAAGTTAACAGTAGGTAGCTGTGGGTGGTGTGACTTTGAGTGATTTTTATTTTCTTATTATGAATTTCTCTTCAGCTTGAATTCTTTTCAGTGAGTATATATTGTTTTTATAGTAATAAGAAAACTATTTTTAAAAGGTGAAGAAAAGAATGGGGCATGGGGAAGAATTAGATATCCATAACCTGTAGTTCTGTGTCCTGGAATTTACTCTAAGACCACAGTATATGTAATAATGTATGAACTGGGATGATTATCATAGCAATATTCATAATATTGAAAGTTAATAAACATTAATGTTCTATTTAAATAAATACACTAGAATTAGATACTATTAATGTAGAAATATATTAACTTGGAATATTTCACAGTATTATTGGTAAGTGAAACAAAAGGCAACTAAATAATTTTATACACATTTTGGATTTATTCATATTCACATATATATAGAATAGAAAAATGTCTCAAAGGATATATGCCAAAATGTACACTGTGGTAACTAGTGAGTCTTATTTTTCTTCCCTACATTTTCAAATGTTTCCACGATAAACAAGTATTATTTATGTACTTTTTTCTTTTAAGTTTTAAAAACATCCCTTATAGACCTTTCAGACTTTAAAATAATTCAAAGTAGTTATAATGATACTAATCTGTGAAAAACAAAGGAATGAGAATCTCAGCCCTTTGCTCCAGCATCAAATTACCACCAAGAGACCCCCGGAAAGCCCCTGCAGCTGACCTGCAGCATGTTGTAAAGTAATGAATGCCACACTGATGCAAAACAAACTCAGGAAACCCAGGGTACCTATTCTGATTTTGTGTCCTGCGATGTGCGAGGTTATAAAACATACTGGCTCAGATTACAGGCTAAGCATGACAAGTCCCTCTGGTGCAACCTAACAAAGGAATTTACAGAATGAGAAACTTACACATTTCGTTTCCCAGGGTAGAATGAATTACAGAAGCAAAGAACCCACAGTAGGGTTAGGTCCTTGCCTGTCACTCTCCTACATGCTTCTGAATTATGCCTTATACACGGTTCCCATGACACAATGTAGCTATTACTATTTTAAACCAAGATAAACTAATATTTTTTAAAGGTGAATAGAAGGAGAAGTGAGAAAAAGTGCATTTGTAACAGGGTCAAACTCTTTGTATATTTTCAGGTGAACCGGGGGATGCCAGACCTCTCTCCCCCGACCCTCCCTCCCTCAGATCATTATGGCTGATAACAATAGTTTTACTTTCCCGGGTAATGTAGATGACACATTTTTCCTGTAGCCTGTCTTCCTGTAAAGTGCAGGAATTCCTGCACCTTCTGGGTGCCCTTCCTGTTAACTTACATTTCAGATTTCCTCAAAAGGCATTCTACCACTTTAATATTTGAAAAATGTCAGCTCAACCCCAGATAGCTAATATAAACAAGCTGAAAAGCATACCACCTAAAGTTACAACTGTGGAAAACAAAATTTCTTTTTAAGAAATTCTTTCTCGGAATCTCACTGTTGGTAAGGCTGGAAAGAAGTAACCCAGTCCTTCCAGCTCGCAGGGAGTCTGTAATTCTTTTGCCTCTGCTGTGCCTTAAATTAGAGGTCTGTAAAACGGAATTATAGTGATCTAGAAAGTTCATAAAGGTCCTTGAATTGAACATGTTGTTAAATTCTTCAATACTATGAGGTTATAGCCACCTTTCACTTTTCCTCCATTTCATTTGCTTATAGTATTACAAAGAAGTTTGGTACTGCAAAAAAACAAAAACAAAAACAAAAACAAAACACTATCTTGGCCATTTGAGAATACCGTAGCTGAATTAGGCCATTCCACATTTAAAGCCCAGGCCAGAAGTCTTTGCCATTTCTGAAATGATCACACACTTCCTTCTATCAAAAACTTTCCTTTTGGACAGGAATCCCATGTTCCCACCAGATGCACCTTCCAAAGGGGACCCAATTAAGAAAACTATTTGGATAAATGGGAATTAATGTAAAGAACCACCAGTACCTGATCTACTACGGGTGCACCCATAATGGAAGAGTGCCATGCTAATATGTTTTTCAGTTTCCCAACTTCTTCTGCTAGGAGGGAGCCGCCTTAGGAGCGAGCCCCCCAGAATGCACAAAGAAACCTGATTGGGTTTAAACCCTAAGGTCCAAAGATAAGATCACTAGAGCACCCCCTTCCTCTCTCCCAGAGAGATCACTGCCATCTCTAAACTCCAAATGCACCATTTTGCTTCACTATCTATGCAATTATCTTATATCACAATGATTTGCATACGTGCTTTCTTTCACCAACTACATGGTAAATTCCTTGAAGGAAACAACTACATATAAAATATTTTTGTATGTCCCCAAATCCTGTGCACTACAAACACACACACACACACACACACACATCTCATAATATATTTACTCATATATTAAACTGACCTGAATGAATGAGTGAATGCACACCAAATACAAAGTAACTAGATGCAATCTCTTTCACACATCAAAGCCTGGAATGCCCTCCTAAGCGATTATTTCTCTGCTCAATTAAAAGATTGTCGGTTTTCCCGATATTAAGGAACATTGGAAGCTCATAATGCCAATTCCTAGGTACTTCGGCACTCTTAGCTTTTCAGATTTCCATGTTTTCCCCCTAATATCCAAAGAAAAGAAGAGCCCTACTTTGAATTCTTGAGAATATATATTACTTCCTTCTGGGGCTGAGACGTCTGATTCCCATCAGGTAGAACTAAAAAGTGACACAACAACTCTCCCCAAAGTAGCAGAACGCTGATGAGACACTTGAATTTCACTGGATCTTACTTACCTAATGCCCTGGGTAGCCTATCTCACCTTGTGCTGAGCTCACCTCTCCTTTCCATACATTCTCACAGGGCATATGCTTTCTCTATGCTCAATAGGGATTTGTTCTAAAACAAGTGACTTACAGTCCTAGGGCCACCTGACAACACCCCCTCAGCTCTCTAATGCCATGTCAGGATTTTTATATTTTTAATCCCCTCCCCAGCATGACATTACGCCTGCAAAATACAACTGTGTAAAAAGAATATTTTTAAGAACAACAAAAAAAGAAAGAAAGAAAGAAAACAACCATAACCCTGAACTTCTGACCTATTACAGCTGACTAAATATATGCAATTACACACTTAAAAGATTTCATTATGGTTGTCAATGAAACGGTGCAGTCCTCCCACATTGGCGTAATGCTTAAAAGTACAATTTTTCTCCCAGTATTTTCCCTCGAGATGCAAAGCATCTCCCAAATGGGAAGACATAAAACCTCGATGTCCTCATTGCTGCTTCTAAATACTGCGAACCAATAAGCAATTGGTGTAAAGTGCAAAATCTCGGAAGAGAAAGACTTCTTGTCTGCTTTTTTGTAAAATGCTATTATTCACCTTTACTTCCTTTAAAGATCAGAAGTTGCTTAATGTTCAAAACGATACCAATGGAAATTTAACTAAATACTAGCACCAGCAATTCATTCCCAAAGGAATATAAGATTACATTAATTTCCTACTAGTTCAACTCAAGTTTTACCTTTCATTTTCATCTACAGACTTTTTAAAAGTTTGTATTCCTGTTGCACGTAAAATTACCTATTATATGTGTGCATACCAAAGAATTTTACAATTATATAAAGCATTGCACATTTAGACGCTACCAACCTGCTCTATCTCTCCTGACTGTGCAAAAGGCAAAAAGAGCTCAGTAATCCTAGCAGAAGAATGCAAATAACGTCAATGCACAGCTGAACTGCAAGCCCTGCCTTACAGGAACTCTCTGTGTCTGCAAAAAAAAAAAAAAAAAAAAAGACACATACTAAACAGGAAATGCAACTGAGATGTGGAAAACCTCAAACTTAAAAATGCAATCGCCAGGCGAAAATTGCATCCATGCATTCATAAATGCATGCACAACCCTTTGCATTTTTGCAAGTAATGCAAATAGGCTCTTACCTTTCGACTGAGACATTTTCCCCTTTCCTTTGATGGGGGAGGGGAGCACAAAAGACTTTGCCTTGCTTCTCTTCTGTAGCTAGTTTTGCAACAAAGATGCAAGCTGCAGGCGTGCAATCTTCATGCAAGTGGAGTTTCTCTTGACCGAGGCAGCAGATGGACTTTCAGGGAATCCAGATGGAAATGCACACCTTGCAAAACAGACTGGAGAGTGATTTTTCCCCCAGTTGCAACGTTAGGGAAGGCTGTGCTGCAGCTACATGATGGGCCAGGGCTGGCAGCTAAAAGCTCCAAACTTGGAACTGAGTATCTTAGTGCGCAGACGTCCTTCCTGCGAAGGGCGCGGGGGCCGCTGGGAAATGTAGTTCCCGAGCGGAGTCCACGGGGCTCTGATTTAAGGACACGTGGTCGCGCGGGTCGCTGAGCGGGGTGATTGGGAGCAACATAGGTTGCATCCAGGTAAACAAGTCGTAGACGCACTCGGTACTAAGTGATGGGAGAAAAAGGCAAGGCCCAGGGGAGCGGGCATTTACGTTCTCCAAAAGCCCCTGAAACAACAGCCAAAAAACATATCAGTTTGGCTAAAAACCACTCGGCCCGCTCAGAAAGTCAGTTTCGGGGTTCAAGTGTTTGCAGGGCAGCACCTGTTGGACTGTTCCTGCCTGTAGACGTTGTATTCCTCTTAAACGTGCATTTAAAAAAATCTTTTTCTTGCCTGGAGAATTCGCTGGTGATTTGGCTGGGCGGGGGTTACTGCAGAGGAGATGCAAAGGATCCGGGTCGGTTACCAGCCAGGAATCTGAAGTTCAGTCCCGGGGCCGAGTGGAGGTGGGGGGATCGGGGAGTTCTCATTTCTTGAAGGGTTAAAGAGAAAGTTCCGCTGTTGGTGTGTCAAAGCAAACTTTATCAGAGTTCAAATGTTTCCATGTTTTTTTCTCACCTGGGTGGGAGGAAAGTCCCTGGCCTCAGGGAGAAAGTGGGTGGTCATCTTAAATTAACAAAATCAAATATCTTGAATTTATTCAACAAAATTTACAGACTTTTGTTGAGCTCCCAGGGTGTGCCAGGCACCTTTCTAGGACCTTGGGTCGTCCCACTGTCGTGTATTGCTCACAGCTAGGGCCTGGGCACCGTCCTGGCGGAGAATAGGGTCACCCCTTCTCAGGGAAGCAGAGAGGCATAGAATATTCCATTAGTGAGGGGACCTGGGCTGAAATGAGCTCAGACTTCTACTTCATCGAGTGGACCGGACTCAGAAATGTGCTTTTCAGGTACAGAGGGAGGAATTGAGGGTGTGGGGCTGCTGCGGTGTGAATAAGCACAGTGGAAGTCTGCAGAGCACCTCTTCGGGGGCCGGCAAGGCTGCCTGCTGCATTGTACGCAGAAGTGGGAGTGGGTGGAATTTACCAGTGGGGACTGAACAGGGCCTTAAAGTCAGGCCAGGGGTTTGGACTTCATTCTGCAGATACTTGCAAGGTGGTGAAAGGGCTTTGAAAAGGGGTGTAACTGAATCAAAGCATTGTTTTAAGAAGGTAAATTTGCCCTCAGCGATCAAGGTGAGTTGAAACTGGGAGAGGCTGGAGATAGGTCAGGTCAGTAGCAAAAGGCAAAAAGACGCACTTTGAAAGAGGGTTCGGCTGTATTTGATGACTGCTGATGAACACTGTTGGAATTTTATTAAGAATTCTAAGAAGCCAGGGCCTTCTGAGTAATGGATGAATCAGAGGGAAGAAGGCTACCATGTTTCAGCTACAAATCAGCAAATCAGCTCTTAAAACAAATATGCAATAGGTCATGGAACTAACGTTAATTTACTTAAGTTGATCCCCTCTGCTGACATTAATGAGAATTAATCAAGGTCACGTCATGTTCATACTAGCTTCTGCCTCAGAAAGGCAGAGATCTCTGTTCCTTGAGCTCAGACGGGAAGACTTGCTACTTCACTTTCTTTCCCTCTCCTTCTGGGCGAATCCATGCTGTCTGTTCCTCCCTTTCTTGCACACACAATCTCAGCCTCATCGAACCAGTATTTTTTCCTCTAAGTCTCATTTAAGCAGGAGACATGTGGGCATGGAGATCCACTTTAATGCATCCAGGTCACTTTCCTAAGCATCGACGGAGCAGCTGCTGTGCGCGGGCCCTGGGTCCGCTCCTGGAGCTGCTCAGAGACTCAGCCCAGGCAAGGCCTGAACAGCCGCCTGCAACTCATTTCCATTTGCATTTTATGTGCTCAAAAGCATTGCTCTTAAATCGCCCTAGGCTCCCATCTATGAAAGCGCTCTAATCACCTCATGTCCGGTGCATTTTGCCGCCATTGTGCTTGTAGTTTCTCTGCACAGGCGTGCACGGTTCACAGCTGGCAAATGGCTTGTGTCCTGCAAGTGAGTCTGTAATTCATTTTCCCATAGAAACAGTGGTATGTTTAATAGCCAGTGCACGTCTACGCTCACACACCCACACCTATGCAAAATACCTTTGACCATAAATTGAACCATACATTTAAAAATTGCAACATGTATCATTTTTCTTTCTGGGAAAAACATATTTTGAATTTCCACAGGGAACTCAACCTCTCTGTAAAGTCTTAGATTCCCAGAGAAAAAGTTGTTCTTCTTCCTGCCTTGGTGGTAAAAGGTTTCCTCCACCTCATTCCTGGGTGGAAGAAGAGGTTGTACCTCCCTACAGACGTAAGCCTTTCTTCTTCTTGCCCGTTTGTGGCAATGCTCCTAGGAAGAGAATCCCTCCCACAGTGGGAATGGCAAGAGCCAAATCTGCAGCACATTAGGTGTTTATCTTGAGGTGACCTGTGCTCCTACTTCGAATCCCTCATCTTTGAAGTTGTCTGTACTTCCCGTCTTTCTAAAATGCAAGTTTGATGCACTCTCCCCCCAGCTTCTAGTTACCTTCGAGATCACTGCCAAACTCTCGGGCTTGGTATAATTGGCTCCTCAAAACCTGGTTCCTGCTTACTCTGCCACTTCATTCTCACTCTGTGTTGATGCTACAGCCAGAAGCCAGGTTTGCTCCCTCCTTGCTTCCAGATACACTGCTCCCTCTGCCTGGCAAGGCTTATCCATCCTCTTCTTAGCTCCCTCGCATTTGTCCTTGAAGACTCTGCTTAGCAGGCACCTCCTTTTGGCCACCTCCGGGGATGCATCACCCTGTGGCCACCTTCAGTGTGAATGAGAGTACTCCCTAATTCTGTAGCACCCTGCCCACAGCTGTCTCGCAACACTCACCCTAAGGCAGGCAGGTGTTCACTTTCGTATGTGTCTCCCCCAGGAGACTGAACTGCTGGAGATCAGAGACTAATCTCTGTGTTCCCCGTGCCCAGCATCTAGCATACAACGCTCACTCAAGTGCACGCTGAAGTAGGGAATGGAGTAGATGGAAGAGGGCCTGTCACCTCGACGACCTGGAATAACTAGATTCCAGCGACAGAGTTAACACCTGCAGGGGAAACTGGAACACCTGGGAAGAGCCCTTTGCTGTCAGGTTAGAGGTATGAGACGCTTGGAAGGAGGCCCTTAGGTTAGGTCCGACTGGCTGTGAAGGAGTTGCTCTAGAGGGTTACGTGAGCTGGAGAAGGCGGGGGGTGGGGGTAGAATGTCTCAACCGAGGGTGACTTTTGACCCCCAGGGAACATTTGACAATGTCTGGAGACGGTTTTGGTTGTCACAGCCAAGGGGTGGTGGTGATTGTGGCATCTAGTGGGTAGAGATGAGGGATGCTGGCAGTTGTACTGCAGTACATGGGAAGCTTCCACCAACAAAGAGTCGTCCGGTCCAAATCATCTGGTACTGCATTTGAGAAACCCTGCTGGGTAGTAGTACCATGAGAAGTTACCTATGCTCTATTTTTTTAAGTTAATTTACAGCTAATGAGATTTGGTAAGGTGTAACTTTTTTTTTTTTTTTTTTTGGCCAAGCCACACGGCTTATTGGATCTTGGCTCCCCAACCAAGGATTGAACCTGGGCCCTTGGTGATGAAAGCATGGAGTCCTAACCACTGGACCGCCAGGGAATTCCCAAGGTGTAACTTTTGAGTCCTAACCACTGGACCGCCAGGGAATTCCCAAGGTGTAACTTTTGACGTAAGAAACCTAGAATCTAGGAGATGTGAATTCGAGTCCTGGCTGTAGAAAAGTTAGCTGTGCCTTCTCAGGCAAGCTCTTCACCTTTCTGGACCTCTTCTCGTTCCACTAAAATAAGGGGGGTCAGACTAAGGCCCCTTCCTGTTCTAACAGTTCATGTCTGTGAACCCAGCTCACATGTCTGGTTAAGACCACTCATGATTTGAAGAGAGTCGTGATCACACATCCCGTTTTTCACACTGGCTACATGTCCTTCTGTTCAGGAACTAGAAGGGTTCCTGATCCCCTGCTCTAGCAAGACAGCCAGTGAGCACCATGACGATATCACTTCGGAGGTGAGACAGGAAATACTCCTATTACAGTTTGAAACATTGCCGCTCAGGTCGCAATACTCACCTGCATGTGACATTCATGAATGTTTTCCAACAGTGTCCACTAGGTCTCAGGAACAAGGGAAAGGAAGGCACCAAAGGTGAAGCTAAGAGTTCAGGTCTGAATATCTGCTTTTCTAGATTTTAGAAAATTGTGGTACAAATAGGTGTGTTATGTATAATATATAATGAAGTCTGTTGAGGATCTTCCCGCATGGGGGATTGGTTTAGGGGACTGGGTGATGAGTTGTGCTTATACAGTATCTTTTTATTTATTTATTTATTTTTAATTTTAAAAACAATTTATTTATTTTATTTGTTTATTTTTGACTGTGTTGGGTCTTTGTTGCTGCGTGTGGGCTTTCTCTAGTTGTGGCGAGCGGGGGCTACTCTTCGTTGCGGTGCGCGGGCTTCTCATTGCGGTGGCTTCTCTTGTTGCAAAGCGTGGGCTCTAGGTTCGTGGGCTTCAGTAGTTGTGGCGCACGTGTTCAGTAGTTGTGGCTCACAGGCTTAGTTGCTCCACGGCATGTGGGATCTTCCTGGACCAGGGCTCAAACCCGTGTCCCCTGCATTGGCAGGCAGATTCTTAACCACTGTGCCACCAGGGAAGCCCTACAGTATCTTTAAGTACATTTTTTTTACTGTATCAAAATATCACAATGAATTATGACTACTGGCAGAAATTCTAGAAATTCCAAAATAGATTCAGCTTGGCTTCCATTGTCCTCCCCAGTATGGCGCAACCATACCTGTTCAGCCTTCTCTTTTTCCCTCTCTCTCTCTCTCTCTCTCTCTCTCATCTACTCTGCGCTTCGTTTGTTTAAACAGTCTGGTCAAAACAGGATTACTTATCTTACTGGAGACATGAGTTTACATGTTATCATTCCTGTTTGTTAACTTGTGCTCTTCTCTGTCTTCACCCTTCTCTGGTCCCCACCTGAGCCTTCGTTTTTCCAAATTCTGCCTTTCGAGGGTTCCAGGTCATCTCTGCCCTGAAGTTGTCTTTGATCACATCCTCCTGTCTTGTCAAAGAGCATCCCTCCCCTTAAGTTCTGAAGGCATCTGTTTGCTCTTATGAGCCGTATGTCCAATATAACTTGCAGTACTATTACTTGAGTACCAATCTTACCTCTTCTGCTAAGTCTCTTGTTCCCTGCACATTCCTAACCCACTCCCCTTGAGCAGACCCCCTTTGCTCATCTGTGTTTGGCCCTTGAATCTAAGCTTGGGCAGGACAGTTTCGTCTTCATCCTGTAGCCCCAGGTCTACTATATGTCCTGCACATGATATGTGCTCAGTCAATACCTGTTTATCTGATGGATGGATTTATTACTGATGAATGAGTTCATCTAGAACAGGTTAATTAGCTTATCTTAGAGTTCTTTGTTGAAAGTTAAAGAAATACTGGCATAGGGATTTTCTAGGAAGAAGAATTTTTATTTAACTACGATATCTAATTATCTAAAAACTGTTTTGGCTAATACTTTACTAAGACTCCTATTAAGATTCTAGATTTTCAAACCATATGAATAACCTTTAAAATTAATAGCGTCTACTATATATAAAATAGATAACTAATAAGAACCTGCTGTGTAACACAGGGAGCTCCACTCAGTACTCTGTAATGGCCTATACAGGAAAAGAATCTTAAAAAAAAAAAGAGAGTGGTTATATATATATATATATATGTATAACTGATTGACTTTGCTGTACACCTGAAACTAACACAACATTGTAAATTGACTATACATCTATAAAAATTTAAAAAATAATAAAAATAAAATGAATAGTGCCTGATATATCTTATGGAAATGCCAGCCAACTATCCAGAATCCTTACTGGACTGCATTCTCATTGAATAAAAAATAAGTAATATGAATGTTCACTGTTTCTGAGCAATGAAGGGACATATAGAGCCCCAGTGGGAAGCTGCTTCAACCTTTGCCCCAAGCAGTGTTGACTCTTGGCCAGACCTAGTAGCATGAGCTGACTGACAAAAAAAGTGTAGGTTCTAGGAAAGCAAGACTAGAAATGATTCCAGCCTAGCATTAACCGAATAACGGTGTTAGTGATTATCTGGATGGTGCATTAAAGCACTGGCAAGTAGTAACTACTTTAGATCATTAGATATAAGTAATACAGGGAAGAAAAAAGATTTCAAATCCTGCTAAATCAAGAGAGGAAATTGGAATATTGTCTAATCTCACTTATGCATACAGTTGTCAGGGATTGGTTCCAGGACCCCCTCCCCTGCCCCATTTCCCCACAGATACCCAAAGCCTCTGATGCTCAAGTCCCTTATATAAAATGGCGCCGTGCACATCCTCCCATATACTTTAAATCGTCTCCAGATGACTTATAATACCTCATACAGTGTAACCGCTATGTAAACAGTTGTAAATACAATGTAAATGTTATGTAAATAATTGCTGGGGTGTGTGGCAAATTCAAGTTTTGCTTTTTGGAACTTTCTGGAATTAAAAAAAAAATATTTCCCATCTGAGGTTGGTTGAACCTGAGGATGTGGGCGGAACCCATCGATATGGAGTGCCAATTGTATACTTTCCTCCGCCTTCTACCGTAAGCAAATCAGTCAATCTCTTTTTCCATACACACACACACACACACGTGTATGTGTATGTGTCTGTGTGTGCCTATATGGTTTTTTTCTCTCATACAACACTCAACTCATTTTCTTCTCTGGTCTTGCCTCATCTGGCTTCTGAAAGTCTGAAGATTCAAAAAGAATTGCACCTTGGCCACCCAGATCCCCAGATATCTCACTTTGAATCTTCTTCCAGGGAAGATATCTCCAGCACTTCGTGTTTGTACGGCACCCTCATTGTTTTAACCTTAAAGAAATGAGAATCTTGTTGCCGCTGCCATTTGATTTGTCAAAGGTGATGTATTACAAAGGGGTCAAAGGTGATTGACGCATGCCCTAGTGACATGAAAGGGGTATATTGAACATTTATTACAGAGACACCTGGGAGAATTTCTTTACAATAGGGGTTGTCAAATTATGGCCCCTGCTCCAAATCCATTGGTCTGCTGTTTTTTGTAAATAAAGTTTTATTGCAACACAGCTACACACATTCTCGTATGTATTGTGTATGGCTGCTTTTATACTACATCAGAATTAAATATTACAACAGCGACTGTCTGTCCCTTTACAGAATAAGTGTGCAGACCCAGCTTTACAAATTGGTCTTTTCTCCGTATTCCTATAAACCCCAGGTACTGATTAGTGCATTTTTGTTGGCATTCAGTTCATTTGGAATCACCCTGTACTTAACTGTTTCTAATACAACAGTTTTAACTCCATAATTATACTGCAAAATCCTTGAGAATACTCTCGTATACCCCGGAAATCCTATAGAGCACAGCAGTGGGTGCATAGCAAGGCTGTTATAAATATTTCTTGATAGATTGATTAAATTGAACATTTATTGTAAGAACTCTGAATCTTGTAACATAAGAAAAAATTAGCTCTCAGTTTTCTTTGCATGTATCCGACTTTCCACCTATTTTGCTTTCCCTGCGTATCTCTCAGAATGTTCCAAGTCCTAACATTTTTAAATACTAGGTCTATGTACTAGAGAAGGATTAGGAAAAATCAAAATATAAAATACAGGCAAATGCCAGCTATAAAACCCACACCTCACAAACCTTTTTATCCCCAGGACCAAAAGAAAACAGAAGAGGGAAGCACCCCAGTTTATCATGTCTCATTTTAAGAAGTAATAGACTTTTATTAAGGCCTACAGTTATGACAGGTATGGTATGGGTGAAGAAAAGGGACAAAGTGGGGCCTCCCTGGCGGACCAGTGGTTAAGACTCTGCGCTTCCACTGCAGGGGGCTCGGGTTCGATCCCTGGTCCGGACACTAAGATCCCACATGCCACGTGGCGTGGCCAAAAAATAAAAATAAATAAATAAAAAACATGCGAAAGTAATTTTTAAAAATTTTATAAAAAGAAAGAAAAGAAAATGGACAAAGTATGATCCCTGGTCTGAGAAGCTTAAAATCCTGTGGCTCATTTTAATAACATTTTTGTAATATTTTAAGGTTTACAGGCTCTTTCCCTCCTCTCTCCATCATTTTATCCTTACAATGACACTGTGAAATGCATTGTCCCAACATCTCAGTTTATCCTGATCACCTCATGTCGTTGCTTCCTTTGGCCAAGATGGAAGAACGTGATTTAAAACTGTCCTGACTGCAGATGTAAAAACTTGTCTTCTGATCCCTTTAAGTTCCTTCCTTTAAGCGGTCCAGTCTTGTCTTAAGCTAAGTGACTTTTAATAAATGCCCTAGATATGTGCCTTCCTCAGGCTAAGTGTAGTCTGGTAACATTTTGCCTCATTTTGTATGCGTTATTAACGGGACAAGCACAGTTCAGGACTTACGAAGTCCCTAGTAAATCAGTATATCTCCTTTACACGCTGCACCTTAGCCGATACACTGAAAATTCGGTAAATGCTGGACTATTTGAGGATGAGTTAGAAACACTGATATAAGGCAGTGTTGTGCCCTTCAAGGCTCCTTGATCTGTTTACATTGATATTAATAGATGGTTCTGGGCTTCAGTCACAGGCCTGAATAATCCAGGTCAAACTGACCTGCTGCACTGCTTTAAAAAACTATAAAACATTCTGGGAAATATTTTAGATGGGTGATATATGCAAGTTATAGAAAAAGTTCAGAAGTCCACAGAAAATTAAGAAACTGTCTGAACTACAGTGGTGTAGAAATAATTATAGTCAATATAATAAATCTGCTTGTTCTTAAATTATTCCATTTGGATTAGTGTCCAAAGGGATTGTTTTATTAGTAACAGCCTATGGCAGGATCATGGAAAATATTACCGATTTTTCATATTTACTCTCTTTTTGAGGTGGGTAGACTAATCATTTTATTTGTCAGCCAGACTCCTAAAAACAGTGGGTTCAATGTATTCTTTAAATTAATATATTGCATAACTGAATAGTATAAGTATTATGATATTGTATAATATTAGAAATCAGCTATTTGAGGCTATAATGAACACCTGATGGTATTTTATGGATTGGGCACTGGCGTGAGTTACATGCCTCAAACCTGTCCGTAACTTTGTTTCCTACAGTATAAGGAGTGAAACAGCAGAGATACATGAGACAGTAGTCTACTGCCGCTGGAAGTCTTTGGAAATTATTCTAGAGCCCTTTCCAGCAGGCTTACCTACTGGGAATTTCCCTAGATGGGAATTGAAGTGAACCCCAAAGCCTGCTCATTCGCTGAAGACTAGAGGTTTCCATTTCACAGGGCCTTATTTCTCCTTTTGTTGCTGTTGTTTTTTTTTTAATCCAAACAAATATCAAAATGCATTTATTAAACGTGTTGGGGACATGTTGCCAAATCGGATGCTGCTGTACGTGAGGAAACTGGGGGTTACGGTCACACCGTCTGGACTGTGAGTGAGCTTTGGAATGCTGTGGAAACTTCAAAGGAAAATTTAGGAGATTTTGTGTATAATTTTCTTAAACGTATTTCCAGGAGACCCATGATTTAGGAAACTCATTCTGTAGGGTTTCAACAGACATTTCAATGATTTTTTTTTTTTTTTTTAATACCCAGATAGTGCTTTGTGAAAAATATAATGCTTGGCTCTTAGCTTTTAATGACTCATTAATTTTGTGTAAAATAGAGCATATGCTACATCGTAATTTTAGTTCTTATCTTAATGAGGTAGCAAAGCAAAGCGCCTCTCAGTTTGAAGTTAGGGAAACTGAAGTACATCCATAATATGTGTTTGTTTGTGATGTTACAGGTATAATCAGGAAAGGAAGCAGAACACTTCTACACATACTTATGACATCTAACTACTAAGCTAGGATAAAAAACATTATAACTCACAGGAAGTGAGTAAAAAGGCGCCTCAAATGTAACATGCATTGCTCTGGGTATTCCTGTGTCTGTTAACGCCTGTTTCTTTTTTCCTCAACATCGGAGGAGTCAAGTCAATTCAGATTTTAGTTTGGTGAGCTGAGGGCACTGTGTTAGTTTGCAGACTGAGAACCCTCATTGTCACAGTTTTAAGTGACCTAATTTATATGATGTTGACCTGGGAGCAGTACCAAGGTGAAACTGAAACCATTACTAGCTATTTTCGCTGTTATATTTAAAATTAAGTACCAGAGAAGCAGAGGTTTCCAAAATATGATTAAAACAAGATTACACTTATTTGGATGTTACCGACATATCAATACACCTCCCAACTCAGATACATAAAGCTTGTGCTCTATAAAGTTGTTTAATTATTTCACATTCAAGTCTTTTTATAACCAGTAGCCATGGACTATTTTTCAAGGGCAATGATGATTCTGAAATATGGAATTTACTGGCCAGTGATGCCATTCAAGTGTCCTTCTCATTCTGTGTTTCATGTGTTCTGTTCCATACCCATTTTTGACAGTGTATCAACGGATATTACATTTAAAAAAAAATCATTCTAAGGATTCCTGCTAGCTCTTTTCTCAGCCATTCACATTTAAATTGGGAAGGGAATTTGAGTAAGTAAATTAATACCTATCCTACCTGTTTTTAAAAGTTATGTTAATGGAAGAGTCAAATATGATGACTGTTTCTTAAATTCAAGTGTTCTGTTGAAACCAGTTTAGTTTGGAAGAGATAGAAAGATTCAGAACGTTCACATGTTATATTACAATATAAGTATTTCATGAGAATTAGTAAATGTGGTCAGACTCTGAGAAAAATGAAAGGGAATCGGATAATTTGGAGTGTATTTATTTATAACTATAACTAGTGATCTGTTTATAACTTATACCTCAAACACTAAATTCATACACAAAAAAAGCAGTGTCATCAATTTTAGATTAAATAAATTATTTCAGGTATATATGGTGGAAAAGTATATAAGCTTCTCTGATATCTCACTTATAATCGACATCGTTTTCATTCAACTGAACAGTTGCTGATTGAGGACTTAAAGACAGTTCAGCTGATGGGATACCATTCATTGTGATTTAGGCTGTAAATATTGTGAAAAATTAGGTGCAATAAACATTCAAGTAAATGTGAATTTTGGAGCCCAGTTTTACGCCCTGAAGACTTTGGTAGAAATAGTAAAGTGTCAAATGCCAAGAATATACCATTGGAATATATATTTTTCTGTACAGTATTCCATAGAAGCAGATAAATTGACAACTCTAGTCCTTGCTTCTATGATCAATTCCAGTTTCCATTATCTTCTTCTAGTTGTTCGTAGGTGTAACTTGACTATGCTATACCTACATAGTTTGGCCACAGACTCTGGAGCCAGACTGCCTGGGTTGGACTCCCAGCTGTAGTTACTAGTTCTGTGACTTGTTACTAATTACTAGTTACCAATTACTAGTTCTGTGACAGGCTAAACAGATCACTTTTCTATGCCTCAGTTTCCTACCTGTACAAAGGCAATGATAGTAGTACCTACCTCATGGGGTCGTTGAGAAGACTAACTGAGTTAATACACTTAAAGCTCTAAGAAGAGTATCTGATCCATGATATATGCTCAGTGGCTATTAGCTACTGGAGCTTTCCTTACTGTTATGGCTATTACATTTCCAAGCATTGGTCCCTTTCTTGAGAATGAAGATACTGTAGTTGAAATAGAAGAACACTGAGATGTAAGAACATGTGTCCTACTGAATGGTAATAAAAAAAAACCTTTTAAGACAGGAGATAAGAAAGCTATGATCTTAGAGGAATGTTTCCACCGACCTAAGGACATACGAACAGAAATGCTTAGTTTAATGAAAGAGAAAGGGAGAAGACATATTTTATTATTGTGGCAAATCAGAACTCTGTTGGATGCTTGTGAAGAGGAACGGAGACCATCTGGAGAAAACAATTCCACTCCACTGTGTGGACTGGATCGAAGGACGGCTGAATAGCTAGGGCATGAATGATGTAGGCTTTCGACCATAGCGTGTCACAGCCTTGGAAGGCAAAAGGCAGGGGGCAGAGTGGTAGTTAATGAGAGGTGGAAATGGTTGTCAGACTTCAGTGATCAGCTTTTATGATATGGTTTTCCTTATGAAAGAAATAGACTGATAACATTTTGGTTCTTTCCAGTCATTTGAACGCATTAGGACCTTACTATTCTAAGTCCTTCCATTTTATTTATTCCATCTGCATATTTCTTATTCATTGCTTTTGTACTAACGTTTTTCTTGTGACCGTTACTACTGGTTGCTATCTTTTTACTAATTAACTAATTAGCTCAATTTTAAAATTTACCTTAGGCATATTTTTTAAACCACCAAACTACATTTTCTGTGGTGGCCTAGTTACCTAATAACTAAATAGTAGAGGAGTTTAAGCATGTATTGGAGATATTTTATAATTTTAAAATGGAGAAATTCTCATTTATTGAGTCTATTTTAATTCTCATTTATTAGTTGAGTCTATGTTTAAAATAACTGTTCAATACTACCTATCCAAAGTGATCCATGTGGATAGTTTGGAATTAGGCAGGGGTGAAAGAAAAGAACCAGAAAACAAAGACAAATTAATTTTTTTATTAGCTGAAATATTTTCTTTTCCGTCATAGTGAATTAAAAAAACGAACATAGAAAATAAGTGCATATTCTTCCTTTATCAGTGTTAAGAGAGGTCCAGACATGAAAATCATCCTGTAAGAATCTGCAGAATTTCAAAAGGATACCTAGGATTATATTGAAGTTTTCAGAGTTCGGAAAAATTTAAAAGTCTGACCTGTAAGTAGGGTGTGCTATTGCTTTCTTTCCATAATATTATTACTATTTTCTCCAGGTATCATGAATCGTAAAGCTAAATTTTTGACCTTACTAAGAGAGTATACATTTAACCTTTTAACTTTAATTGATATGGGTGAATTATTTTAGCCATTTATGGTCAGCGCTGCTTTTGAGTAGATAGGAAGTGAAGAAAATGAAGTATTTTTAAGATCCCATGTTCACAGTGACTGAGACTCCTTCAGAGAAAAAAGTTTCTGCAGCAAGAGCTGAGCAAACGTCTATATCAGAGCACCTTCCAAAAAGTGAATTGAGCCTCGTATCTTAAAAAGCAGTATTTTTAAAATAAGTCTTAAGGGAGATGAAGAGCCGAGCCGTGGTGCATGCTGCTCCAATTGTCTCTTCAGTCAATTTTGTATCACGCTTTGGAAGCAGAACAGCAAGTAACGTGAAATCACTTTTCAGGAGACTCTATGTGCGCCCTCTTCATTCTATTTCCGTATCCCTTGGAACGGGCAATTTATGCAGTGCACTTGTGAGACTCCAAGAACAAAGACCAATTTCCCTGAAGGGTATGAGCACTCTTGGATTTTACAGATGCCAAAATATATATATATATATATATATATATATTTTCATGTTGTCACGCTGAGATGACGAAGTGTGCTGGGTTCGTGCACGAGGAGGCTCAGGAAGTGTGCCCGCTGGGCATCTATTTTATTCCGAGATTCAGAAAGTGGATGCAGGCAGTTCTTACCAAGCACTGACAAGTAGTGGTTCACAGTGAGTGCTGTGCAAGATAGAGGAAGGGTTTGGCGTCATTCAGAACAGGCGTGTCTTTTATTCTTGAGAAAACAGGTATCCAGCTGATCTGTGAGGACCCTCAGTCTAGGTTTCCGGATCGGGTCTTGAATCTCTGCGTCGCTGGACCGAACCACCTGTTCTCTTCAAATGGAAGTGAGGAAAAGGTCAAGTAAGGACAATGTATTAATCCTTCTGGCACCTCCTAGCCGGGCTGCTTGTTCTGTTGTACTTTGGGGAGACGTGTAGGGCTGAGAGTAGAAATGCCACCTCTTTGGACCCCCTCGTGTGATTCTACCCGTGACTGTGGCCTCTGAGCCTGTGGTAGCCAGACAGGAGCCTCTAAAGTTCAAAAGCAGGCCTGTATCTTTGCTTGTCTGTTTTTTCCTTGAACGTTTACTGGGTTTGTTTATTCTTCTAGGCACCAAGGGTGCCTTATGGGCAAACTATTTCCCTCACGACGTAGGTAGAAACAGTGTTTGTGTTTAACACGTTCATAGCTACCTGACAGATAATCAAATGTGGAAATCCACAGATTGCAAGAAACACAGATCCTTGTCAGCCTTCCTGCCTTTTCGCGACATCTCACCTGGGTGAACAGAACACAGAGACTGGTTGCGGATGGTCTCCACGTGCCCCCCCCCCGCCAGGTGCCCTTGTCTTCGGGGGCACAGTCCTGCTTCAACTTGTTTCTGTCACATTCCAGACCGAGGGTAGAGTTCTCAAATGTGTACGCACAAACCCTTGCCCACTGGTCACATTATATAATAGCTGTAAATGCTCTTGTGTGCCTGCATATAAACCACCAGGAGAAAGGGGCTGGTGCAGAACTAAGCCCTGATACAATTCCCGCCAGAAACAAAACATTGTGGTCTCAGTATTTTAGGCAGAAAGGTGCTTTTGCCTCTTTTGCTAAAGCTTGGGACCCCATTATAAGATCACAGAGGAAAATGAGACAGGAAAGGGTTTGAGATCCTAAACCCTTGCCTGTTAGACCTGAGTGCAGAAAATGAGGGGTGGTTTGAAAGTTTTCATTTCTTTCATTAGCTTAATGGTTGAGACGCTACTCTTCGTTTCTGGCTGCTCAGAAGCCAGCAGGCTTATTCAGATATATCCAACTATCGGAGTCATCTCATTCTATGACTACATTTAACTGGCCAAAAAAAAAGAAGGGGAGAATAAAAATGCAAGAACCTAAACTGGGACTAAAAGGATGCTTTTAGGTCAGCTAGGGTGAAGTTTTCGTTATAACTTCACAGATGGTCCAAACAGACGAAGGGGAGAAAGGATGGCTACAGAGATCTGGCAGTCGGCCACTCATTTTAATGGTGTTTTCATTCATTCATTCAGCTTTGGAGGGAAGATGGAGTGAGGATGAGGACGAGCCTGGCTATCTCCCTTGATCATCTTCCTGAGAGATTTACCCGTCTGTGGCGAACAGGAAGAACTTTGCTGGTAAAATCAGTGTCAGCGAACCGTATTCAGATGGGTGGTGATCACGGCGATCATTTTTCTTAAGGTTGCGTTCAAACTTCCTTTCCTTATATATCTACGTCGGAAATCCAAGAAGCCACCAATGATGCTGTAGCTGAACTGAGCCTTGGGTAAAGGAAAGGGTAGCCGGGGAGTGGGTGAGGGTCCCAGTAAAACCCTGATCCTAATAGTAATTGATGGCGTTTATTTCTTTGTACTGTTTTTCAAACCTTCTTTAATGTTAAGGCTAATGAGTTCCGTAGATTCTTTCAGTTGTGTAATTTCTTAATACACTGCTGTGTTCAAGGGTATATGCCTGGGGTTTTTTTGGTTTTTTGGTTTTTTTGGTGAAGGACCTTATGTATTTTGTAGAAGTAGGCTGGATAGAAATGATAAACAGATGCAGAAACAAGCATCCTCATAGTTTATCTCTTCGTTTGCATCGATCTTCATCTCAGTTCACATCAGCAAACCTGGCCTTCTCATTCTTTTCTCCATCTCTAGGGCAGGGTTTCTCTACCCTGGCACTACTGACATTTTGGACCAGGTAGTTCTTCGTCATGGGGCGCTGTCCTTTGCATCCCTCACCTCTTCCCACTGGGTGCTGGCAGCAGCCTCCTTGTTGTGACAACCAAACGTGTCTTGCAACACTGCCAAATGCCCCTTTTGGGGGCAAACTCACCGCTGATTGAGAACCACTGCTCTAGGGTGAACAGATGCTCCAAGATAATCCAAGTTTACATGTTTTCCCAAATATATAGCATCCCTTTCTCTCTCAGAAGTGTCCTAATTTGGACAGGGAATTAAATTGTTAGCCAGCGTGTCTCTGTAAACAGCAGCTCCACTTTCCCAGTTGCTCACGCCAAACCTCTGGAGGCATCCTTAGCTCTGCCCACCCTCTCATAACCCCGGTCCACCATTAGCAAATCCAGTTGAAGAAAACCACCTTCAAACAGGATCCGGCCCTTCTTTCCACATCCACTGATGCCACACTGGTCCCGGCTACCTTCTCTGTCACCCAAAAGTACGTGTCCCTCGTCAATATGCTAAAGCTGTCCTGTTTAATTAGCGAGTCCAGCCATGCCTCTCCTCTGCTTGGAATCCTTCAGGGGCTCCCCGCGCCACTCAGAGTAGAAGCCAGAGTCCTTACCGTGGCCTCAACGTAGCCTCACAAGGTCCGCCTCGCCCACCCTGCTCTCCTCCCCACCGTCCGCTCTGGCTGGCCTCTCTGACTGTCCTTTCGCTGTTGCAGCTACACTGGCCTCTGCTGCGCCTTGAACACCCGGCATGTCCTGATTCAGGGCCTTGCTGTCAGTCCGTGTGTCTGCAACCTCCCTCCTCGCCCCACTCAGGTATCCACCCAGCCTCCTCCCTCATTTCCCAAGTCTACGTTCTAAGATCCGCTTCACAGTGAAGCCTTCTCTGACCACCCTATTTCAAATCACACCCTAGTTCATCTCCTCTGATTTATTTTTTACCATCGCCTTTATCACTATCTGACATACTAAAATTTTACCCATTTATTTATTGACTCACTTCCTGATTTGTTGCGTGTCTCTCAGAATTCTTTCACAGACTCCACGAGGGCAGGGATTTTTCTGTTTTGTTCACTGTCCTGCACTCAGTGCTTTTAGCAGTTTTCCTAGGAAGCACGTAGTAGGCACACAGTAAATACTGAAGGAATGTGATGATGAATGTATTCACTACTTACTTTCCTCTAGGCATCGGGCTGAATACTGAGTATAGGAAAGTGAGTGCAGCCCTGCCCCTGCCCTTGAGAAGCTTACGGTCTCCTTAGCACTTCAGCAGTCGTACTGATGAACGGTGTAACTTGCAACCACGAGCCAAGCCCCTAACGTGAGCTTGAATTCCAGCCACAGCCCCCAACGTACAACCCACTGAATAGGTTAACATCCTCTCATTTGGTAGGTCTGCAGTGGGTATAGCTGCCTTTTCAAAGAATGGATTAATAAAACCTTTCAGCTGTGAGGGGGGGAAAAAAGAGAGAAGCTTACGATCTCGTAGAGGACACATGCGTGTAAATAAATCACAACAGCAGAGTGAGAGGCCTGCGGTAAAGAGAAGAATGCATGGATGCAATAGAGATAACAGGATGCACGAGTGCAGCGGAGAGGAACAGGACGCAGGGATGCGGCAGGGAGAGACAGGACGCAGGGATGCGGCCGAGAGGGACGGGATGCAGGGATGCGGCAGGGAGAGACAGGACGCAGGGATGTGGCCGAGAGGGACGGGACGCGCGCGTGCGGCCGAGAGGAGCCGGTGGTAGAGCATGAAGGACTGCAGTGTGTTGAGGAGGAAGTTGGGGGAGTGAAGGGCTCATACTTAAGACGTTCCTTCTTCCCAGTCGGTTTCACTCCGTTATCTGTGTAACTGCTGCCAAGCAAACAGCGGGAATTGCAACGTTAAGCCACTGCTCTACCAGCGGGCCCCTCGTCACTGCACACCTTCCCCTGCCGGCTGGAACGCTCGCTCTTGGGCGTGGTGTGTGAGGCTGGTCGTCAAATGGCTCACCTGCCCACACTTCTCTGTCACACTGCCCTTGCTCCTGGAATGCCCTCCGAGCCCCGCCTGCTGCACCTGGCATGTTTCAAGATTCCACTGAAATGGTAGAGAACAAATGTATGGATGCCAAAGGGGAAGGTGGTGGGGTGGGCGGAATTGGGAGACTGGGATTGACACACACACACTATTGATACTCTGTATAAAACAGACAACTGATGGGCACACACTGCATAGCACAGGGAACTCTACCTAATGCACTGTGGTGACCTAAATGGGAGGGAAGTCGAAAAGAGAGGGGATATCTCTATGTGATGGCTGATTCATTTTATTGTGCAGTGGAGGCTAACACAACATTGTAAAGCAACCATACTCCAATAAAAATTAACTGAAAAATTTATTAAAAATAGCAAAAAAAAAAAAAAAAAAGATTCCGCTGAAATGGAATAGCCTCTATGAAGCCTTCCTGGATGTCATCTTCCATCTGGGCAAATTATCACACCCAAGGCCAAGGGCAGCTGCGTCAGACAGCCGGGAAGAGTAGGCATTTCTGAAGAGTATGAACCTAGTCTGGAGGTTTGGAAAACGGTACCAAAAAATAAATGCCATCAGTCAAGACTGTGCGTCAACTTGGAGTAACTGTAGTCTGAGATCCCCATTCCTGGAGCAAAGACGTGACAGACCTGTCATAGATCAGTGTAAACAAGGAGACAGAACAGGACCAGAGCCCGGACAATAAAAGAAGAGGAAGGTTGGTACCAGATCAAAACATAGCTCTCCTCGGCCTGAAGTTTAATCTGGGATTTAAGTTCTGGACTATACTATGCTTATGACTACGTGTTAATTGTGTATATATACAATTTATATATTTATCTTAGTAAACTATATAAAGTTTATTTCATGTTTTGAGTTTTTAATCTATAACTACTTGTTCCTATTATCGTGATAAAATCGTGGATAGAAAGTGCCCCGCTGAGTATTTTTAAAGGTAAATACCTCAATCAGGCAGACCAGAGCGGTGATTACAATCAAGATTCCAGTGACCAGAGTCGAACCAGTTGGGTGAGCAGCATGCTTTATAAAATGGTATGTCTAGGGGACTTCCCTGGTGGCGCAGTGGTTAAGAATCCGCCTGCCGATGCAGGGAACACAAGTTCGAGCCCTGGTCTGGGAAGATCCCACGTGCGGCGGAGCAACTAAGCCCATGCACCACAACTACTGAGCCTGTGCTCTAGAGCCCGTGAGCCACAGCTACTGAAGCCCGTGTGCCACAACTACTGAAGCCCACGCACCTAGAGCCCACGCTCTGCAACAAGAGAAGCCACCGCAATGAGAAGCCCGCGCACCGCAACGAAGAGTAGCCCCTGCTCGCCGCAACTAGAGAAAGCCCACGCACAGCAACAGAGACCCAACACAGCCAAAAATAAAGAAATAAATAAATTTATTAAAAAATAAAATAAAATGGCATCTCTGTAGTACCTGTTACTCTTGACTGTTTATTCAATAATTGAATAATTCAATATTCAATCAACATTCAGTTGAATAATTCAGTAACTGAAGGCCCAAGTGTCAGGCATTGTTCTGCTCTTGTAACGTTCTCAAGAACCTATGAATTAAGTTGTATTTTCTCCACTTAAGGATAACAAAGCTGACACTTAGGGAGGTTCAAGCACCTTCTCCAGCCAGCAAGAAGAGGTCTCAAGACCCGAACCCCATTTGTTCCAAAATCAAAGCTCATTCTTAGCTACGATGCACATCTGCCTCTGTGCTGCATCTCTGGGTGATTTCATTTCAGGGCATTGGTTTCTGAATTGAGGATCATCTTTTCTTCGTCAAGTGCCTGCAGAGTTTGATGGTAATCTATGTGTCGTGAATCATGGTTAGTCACAGAAATTATTTATTCAGTTTGTAATCGTTACACCCTAAACTCATTGAGATTAATGAAATGGCTGGTAATAATGGCGGCCTAATTGTTAGCTTGGGCAGGTGTACTGGAGCCTTGATATTTCATCACATCTTGCGCCTTTATGAGACTGAACAGTTGGAAGACCAGTATCAGCAGTTCCTGAAGGATGATTCCAAGAAGCAACTGACAAGACTTTGAAAATTCCCCTGGGTATTATGGATTTAATTTTAAGTGAAACTGCAAGGCAATTAATTTTTTTGTACCTGAATTCCTTAATTATACATGCTTTCTGTTGTTTATTTATTTTTATTTAAAGGTTAACTGATTTCTCGCAAATATGTAAAAATATTGGTGCATGTGGAAAAGGGCAAAAGAAAATATTTTTGGTCTTAGGAGAGCAGGGGAGCCAGGATGCTTTTTCCCCTTTTTTCAAATGTTCAGTATTGTTTTAGTGGTTTCCCATTTTTAAAAGAAACAAATGTAAAGTAAGTGAAACTTACTATTTCATTCATAGAAGAACACAGTGGGTTGGATTCTATTTACTGTCTATGTGGTATTACACAAGTCACTTCATTCTGTACATTTAGAGTATTTTTACTATGTATGAAATAAATACCCTAATTTAGAAATTTGGATCCCAAGATATATATTTTAAATGTTTTCACCTCAATCTTTCATTAATTTTAAAATAGGCATTTTCTAGCCTGTTTGAAGTCGGACTATAATTCGTGTCTTGGGTGATACTTATGCTGAAGGGAAACTGTTTATAGTCCTGCCATCTTGTTCTTTATCATTTGTCCTCTTGTAACAACACCCCTCCTCCCACTTACAAAATCCATGCAACTCACTCTCTTACTTCGATATCTGACATTTTCACCTTTTTGGAAACTCTCCAAATTTCCTGACCCCCCCAAAAAAAAAAAACTAGAAAAGCAGACCAAAGATCCACGGATGACCTCTATAAAAAAAACTAGATTACAAATTATCCCCACTCTTTCTACTCCCAGTAGGATCCACTGGGGGCAGATCACCTATTGTGGGTTGAATTGTGTTCCCCAAAAGATACGCTCAAGTCCTAACCCCTGTGAAGTTGACCTATTTGAAAATAGGGTCTTGGCAGATGCAGTCAAGTTAAGACGAGGTCATATTGGATTAATGTGGGCCATAATCCAATGAGTGGTATCCTTGTAAAGCACGGGAAATTGGGGCACACAGAAGACACACAGGGAGAAGGCCATATGATGACAGAGGCAGAGTTTGGAGTGATGTATCGATCTATAAACCAAGGAATGCCAAGGATTTCCAGCAACCATCAGAAGTAAAGAAGAAGCAAGGAGGCCTTCAGTAAGAGCATGGCCCTAACAATACCTCGATTTCAGATTTATGGCTTCCAGAACCATGAAGGAATAAATTTCTGTTGTCTTGAAGCCAGTCTGTGGTCATTTGTTACAACAGTCCTACACTGGGTGTTACGTCACAGAAACCTGCGAGATTCAGATGGAATCACCATCCGTGTGGGATGAAGCAAGGGAAGCAATGTAGCATCTAATGACCTTGGTAACAGGAGGACCGCCAATCATGAGCAGGTACTCACTGAGAACAGCAGCCCAAACTGGCAGGGATTCTACTGGATTCAATTCACGAGTGTGTGCAAGAGTCTGTGATAGGATAAGCTCTAAGGATGTCGAATGATACTTGAGGAATCCAGCCTACATAAACTTATGTAAAACTAGCACACCAAAGTTCCCCTCCAGGGAATTTCTGCTTTGAACATGGTGGCGTTAACAGCCCACCCAGACTTCCTTTAGATAAACTCTGAGCAAAATACAAAAAAATGTCAACAAGCCAAGGCAGGCAGATTTTGGAAGAGAGTCAATACTTGGAGGTAGTGTATGGCTTGGTGGAAGGCTCCCATTTTTTTGTTTGTTTGTTTGTTTGGGTTTTGTTTTTTTTTTTTTTTTTTGTCGCTTTACCCTGAGGGCATGGGCAATCCCATGGGAAGTACAGGAAGGCTGAAATGCTCATAGAAGTTTCCTCCTCTTTCTGGTCAGGGGAACCAGGGAAGGGACTCAGGGCAGTCAGAGCTTTCAGAGAGTGGGGAGGGAATCCCAGAAAGGAGAGGATGACAGATGCAGGACCCCACCGTCTGTGTGAACACCTGCCACGTCCAGGGCTCAGCCTGGGATCACACATGAGCAGAACAAACTTGAGTCAGTATGGACTGAGGGCCGAGGCACCACGTAACACAGGGCTGACAGTCTGCAGTTTGAGGAAAACCCAGTTAGTTGCCTGCTGAAACGCAAATATCAACACTCTGAAGGAGTGCTATACTCTTGAAAAGGAGGCGCATCCCATGGTTGTTTCGAGCACTGTTCTGCAAATATCTGTTAGTTCAAGTTTTGTTAATCATGTTGTTTAAATCTTCTATCTGTCCTGACATTTTCATTTTTTTGTTGCATCAATTACTAAAAGTGGTTTTTTGTGTCCCACAATATGATCTATGGATCTTTTTCTTTCTTCTGTGGTTCTTCGTTCTTCCTTATATATTTTTAAGCTGTGTTATTAGGTATACCCAAAATGTAAAATGGTTACCTTCCTTTTATTAAATGTTTTATCCTTATGAGGTGGTCCACTTTATCCCTAGTAACGCTTTTTATCTTAACATCTACATTTTTTTTATATCAATCTGACTACCCCAGCTGCCTTGTGGTTTACACACTCAAATGCATATGAGTATATTTAGCTTCTTATTTTCCCTTCTTGGGATTTACTGAGCCACTTAAGTCTATGGATTAGTGACCTCATTAGTTCTGGATAATTCTCAGCCATTATCTCTTCAAATATGGCCTCTGTGTCTTCCCTCTCCTTCTATAACTAATCAAACATATGTTAGAATTCTCTGCCTCTCTTAATCTCTTTTCTGTAATTTTCCCCTTTTTTTTTTTTACTCTGTATTAAAATTCTGGGTAAATACTTCGATCTTCCCATTAACTAATTCTTCTACTTTGTGTTGTCTGCTTCTTCACACATTTATTGAGCTTTTAGTTTATTTTAAATTTTTATTGGCTGTGCCTTGCAGCTTGTGGGATCTTAGTTCCCTGACCAGAGATTGAACCTGGGCCCTCGGCAATGAAAGTGCAGAGTCTTAACCACTGGACCACCAGGGAATTCCCTATTGAGCTTTTAATTCTAGCTATTATATATATTTTTTATTTTGAGACATGCCACTTGGTTCTTGTTCAAAACTGCAAGGTCATGCTTTTAGTTTCCTGCTGACTGCAGATATTTTCCAAGCTTGTCATTTATTCCTTTAAACACTGAGGATGTTTGTCTTATAATCTGTATCTGGCTGTTTGTGGGGCTGTTTCTGCTGTCTCTTGTTTCTGCTGGTCATCATTCATGTTTCCCTGTTACCTTGTGTCTTGGTCATCATTGATGGAATACTGGTCATTGTCTTTGAAAAACTTGGTGGGGATTCTCCAATGCCTCTAATGATGGTGGCCTCCTTCTAAAGAGATTTGCCATTCACATCTGCCAACACACCTGAGTGTATTTTACCAGCTGAGGACCACCTCAGACTGACTTCAAGGCTTGGGATGCCCTGGCCCATCCCAGCTCTGCATGTCCAGGGTGCAGATCTGCGTGAGGCTGGTCTGTGGCGAGAATAGTAGTTCTGTCCCCATGACATGCCAGGGCAGCCTTTATGCCAGGGCAGCCCTAAAGTTGGGGCACTGGGGAGATCAGCTGTAGTTTATCTTTACCCTGAGAATGTACCCTTATGGGGGTCCCAGCTCATATGGGGGTCCCAGCTCATATAGTGAGAGAGGGTTCTTTCTAAAGCACTCTACTTTAGATGTACTTTGGTCATTGGCATCTACCTTTACTCCACTTAAGGCAAAGGAACTGAAGCCCAAGTACGAGGGATCAGCAAATATCTTCTTTAGATCCAAAATGTCTTTGATGCGCTAATGTAAAGGTTAGCTAAAAATTTTCTTTGAAGTAAAAAATACATAAAAATCCAAAGAAAAAAATAATCAACTTCATTTCCACCAGCTACAATTAATTACTATTTATATCCTCTCATATTTGTTTCCCTATATTACTTTTTTAAAAATTATTCATGCTATTTTGAAGTAATTTAGACAACAAAGAAATGTAAATATATGAGCATTTTAAAACTTGTGTTGTCAACCTTCACCAACATTCTAGACACCGCTAACGCATGTGCAACTTTTTTCTGCATAAGGGTAAGAGAAAATATTGATGATGGTTGGGTAGATAGAAAGATAAAATTACTTTTGTAAAGATGATAACTATAAATGTTAGTGTAATTAAAATATTAGATTTTCTTGAATTTAGTGTAAGAAAAATAAAAGGAAGTGAAAGTGAGGGAATTGTTGAACTTCACATGTCTCTTTACCACAGGGAACCTCATTTCCTAAAATATGTCTCTTAGGTTAATTTAAAAGAAAAAAAAAGCAGAGATGTAAACATTAAAAACATTAAGATATGAGTCATTATGCTTTTTTAAAACATTACATGCTTCAAATTTAGAAAGTCTTTATAGCCTGTCTGCTGTGAAAGATACGCAAGATAGGGTGTTCTTCCTCCCATTTTCCCCATTGTGAGTTGTATTGTTCTTACATTATCCAGGTTACTGCATTGAAGCTCAGTTCTTTACCATAATTCTCGTGGTTGTTTTGCTCTTTGTTCAAATGGATTCAAAGTTAACACCGGGCTTTCACTTCTTGCTTCTTTGTTCCTGAATTCTTTGAGACATCTGAATTTTGTTATCAAGACTTCAGAAAGGCTCCTGGGTGCTATTTCTCTAAATAATTTCATATTTGAAAATACGACCTTACAATAGAATGACATACTAACTGCAATAGGATATTCCTGACAGCACCTTCTCTCTGTGAGATCTTTGTAGGTTACTAATTCTCAGACTTTAATCTGCAATCGAAATTACCTGGGAACTTGCTACAAATGCAGATTCTGCAGGCCTGACATTGGGCCTGAGATTCTGCATTTCTAACAGGTACCCAGGTATTATTGTTCATGCTACCACGTGTGTGGATTTTGCTTCGTTATCTCTGGATCCCAGATGCGGCTACAGAGAAGTCTAACACCTGCTTTACTTCTCCCCTCTTAAAAATGATTTGCTTCTTCTGCCTGGATGCCTGCAGGATTCGTCTATCCTGAGATTCAGTCATCACGTTGGACTTGAGCATTCTCTATCAGACTTAAGTAGGAAAAAAAAATGGGTTTTTAAATTTGGAGATGCATTTTTTCCTTCATTTATGGGATGTGCTTCTTGAATCATAATTTAAAATACATCTTCTGTACCATCTGATGGGGTCCATCTATTTCATGGGGAGAAATTACTCTTATTGAATGACCTTGGTCTACGTTCTGGACCTCTTAGCTTTTTTTTTTTTTTTTTTAAGGAGTATAGTTGATTTACAATGTCGTGTTAGATTCAGGTGTACAGCAAAGTGAATCAGTTGTACATATACATATATCCAATCTTTTTTAGATTCTTTTCCTATATAGGCCATTACAGAGTATTGAGTAGAGTTCCCTGTGCTATACAGTAGGTCCTTATTAGTTACCTATTTTATATATAGTAGTGTGTATATGTCAATCCCAATCTCCCAGTTTATCCTTATCCCCTGACGCCCCCAGTAACTGGATCTCTAGCTTTGTTTATTGCTTTATTCTCTGTATTTCTTATATGCATTCACTCTGATTATTTGAAGCTCCTCTATGTCAGTAATTCAGTTTTCAGTAGTGTCTATGCTATTAATTGTTACTTCTAAATTTTTTTACTTAGTTCTCTAATTACATGTACTGAAGCTTGTGACGGGTTTCCTTAGGTCAATAATACCCCTTTTTGGTCTGTTCTTGAGCTACGTTTCCTCTAAGGCGGTTCCGTGCCTCTTGCAAGCTACATTCCTCTCCCCTTACAGGATATTTGCATAGTTAGGAGGCGGTTGTTTTTGAAGGCCTGGGTACCTCTGTCTCACCTGATATAATGAGGTAACTTCTCGACTTTTTCCCACCGTGCATTACAGCTGTTTATTCAACACTTGAACCATTTCCCTTAATTCATAGTATAGCCCTAGAACCTTTGTATCCATCAGCCAGAGTGAGGCTCATTGTTCATTTCTCTGATCTCACTCCTCGCCCCCAGCAGCAGTGCAATATTGTGATTTATGGAAAATATATATTTTTCATCATTCAGATGACCAAAATATATTTCTCATATATATTTGTTCTTTGTCCACAATTCCTGGCTCACAACTCCCCAAATCCTTGGACTTAACATCCTAAGTGATAAGAGAAATGGGAGCATTTTTGTTATAATGTTTGGTGTCTTGTCCTCAGTTCCTGCAAAACTTCAGAGTCATAAAATTGGAATTGGTGTCTTGTTTTTCATAGCAAGCCTCTTTCCACCACAATTGGGTTTATGTTAAGAAGGTGACTTTTGGAAAGCACCTAAGGATGGGGGCTGGTTGCCAGGGAAACCAATCATCCCACTCCCTGATTTCCGGGGAGGGGAGAGGAGCTGGAGGAATCAGTCACCAATGGCCAGTGAGCTAATCAATCATGCCTATGTAATGAAGCCTCCATAAAAACCAAAAAAAGGAGGGGGTTCAGAGAGCTTCCAGGTGGGGGAACCAGAATGCTCTCACGTGCCACCAGGCCCCAAGCTCCAGGAGGACAGACACTCCTTTGCTCAGGACCTTGCCCTGTGTATCTCTCTCTTCATCTGGCTGTTGACTCAAATCCTTTAATATCCTTTGTAATAAACCAGTAATCTAGTGAGTCAACGGGTTTTCTGAGTTCTGTGAGCCGCTCTAGCAAATTAATTGAACCCAAGGAGGGGGTCTTGGAAACCTCAAATCTGTAGCCAGTGGATCAGAAGCACAAGTAACAAGCTGGGCTTGCAATTGGCACCTGAAGTGGAGGACAGTCTTGTGGGACTGAGTCCTTTATCTGTAGAATCTCATGGAATCTCAGGCTATCTCCAGGTAGATACAGGCAGACCACAGAGATACTGCAGGTTCGGTTCCAGACCACCGCAATAAATCGATTATCGCAAGGAACTGAGTCACACGAATTTTTTGGTTTCCCAGTGCATATAAAGATTATGTTTACACTATACTACCGTAGTTTACTAAGTGTGCAATAGCATTATGTCTTACAAAAAGCACATACCTTATAAAACATACTTTATTGTTAAATATTGCGATCCATCATCTGAGCCTTCAGCAAGTCATAATCTTTTTACAACATTGACATCAAAGATCACTCATCACAGATCACCCTAGCAAATATAATAATAATGAAAAAGTTTGAAATATTGTGAGAATGACCAAAATGTGACAAAGACACGAAGTGAGCAAATGCTGTCGGAAGAATGGTGCTGATGGACTTGCTGGATGGAGGATTGCCAACAACCTTCAATTTATATATGTATTTTAAAAAAAGGCAATAAATCAAAGTATAATAAAAGCAGGTATGCCTATAGTGTCAGAATTGGGTTGAACTGTAGTACACCCAGCTAGTATCCTGAGCGTTGATTGGTGGCATAGGGGAAACGCCCCCCGCCGCACATTGGAATTGGGTCCAGAACCCAAAATAAACTGTTTTACTAATCCTCAGAGAAAAAAGTGAAGTGAACCAGCTCGACTTGATTGTCTCCAGGTTTGGGGGGAAGGAAATCTTTCAATATGGCTTTTTGGCTGTAGGAGGTTGGGTGGGGAAAGCACAGGAGCCAGTTTAGACTCAGTACTTCCCTCTCTTTTTCTGTAGACGCTTCTATTTCGTGTTGACTCTTGAATTTTCTTTTTTTTCCTGGTGGTCCTTTTAAAATCTAAGTCAGGTCATATCACTCCATTTAAAATTCTCCAGTGGCCCCCCCCCCCACCTCTTTGAGAGTGAAAGCTGACGTCTCTCACTGGCTCTCTGGGCCCGTAAGGCTCTGCCTGCATCCTCACTCCCAGTACCTCCCTAACCTGGTCCAGTTCTCTCCTCTTCCTTCTTTCTGCTGAGACCCGCTGGCCTCCCTGTTAGTCCTCAAGCTCACCGGGTGTTTACCTGCCTCAGGGTCTCCTACCTGGAACATTCTTTCCTCCTTCCACCCCTTCCTATATCCTCAGGGCTTGCTTCTTTTCTTTCTTTAAATCTTTGCTAAAATATCCCCTCAAAGTGACCTTCTCTGACCGAGCTCATTGAAACTACAGCCCTCAGCTCTGCCCCTGCTTGTTTTCGTTTTCCTCCATAGCACCTGTCACTTTCTAATACACGGCATCGTTTCCTTCTTCATTTTATTTACAGATTGTCCTGCTGCTCTTCTCCCTCCCAAGATACGCGTCACGAGGGCAGAGATTTTCTAAAATAGCACCTGGCACACAGCATTTCATAAACGTTGGTTGAATTTGTTTGTTTGTTTTGTTTGTTTTATTTTGCTCATGACATCGAGGGAGAGAAGTTCTTTGAGGATGTTTCTCCTGCCCCTTCCATCCTTCTCACTCAGTCTTCTCCAACAACCTATTTCATATATCTTGATGAAAGGCAGTCTTGTTCCTAGAAAACCTGTTCCAGGGTGTAATAAGCTTGCAGTCAACCTGTTCCAGGGTGTAATAAGCTCTTAAGCAGGATTCCTTCCTTGTAGAGCAGTTTATCCAACTACATCTGTAAGCATCTCAGCTCAGATTTCTTTGTTCAATGGAGTCACGTAGAAATACATACCGAAATAAAATATCCTTCACTCTAAGTGTCTTCGTTCAACGGGGTTACATAGAAATACATACCTAAATAAATATCCTTCACTCTCTGCATTGCAAGGTCTATCTATTTTGGTGGTAAGGTAGTCTAGGAGGAGAAGGAGAGGGCAGTTGGAAGTTTATTTTGTTTATTTATTTTAAAATTTATTTTATTTATTTATTTTTGGCTGCCTTGGGTCTTTGCTGCTGCACGCGGGCTATGTCTAGTTGCGGCGAGCAGGGGCTACTCTTCGTTGTGGTGTGCGGGCTTCTCACTGTGGTGGCTTCTCTTGTTGTGGCGCATGGGCTCTAAGGTGCGTGGGCTTCAGTAGTTGTGGCACACGGGCTTAGCTGCTCCACGGCATGTGGGATCTTCCCGGACCAGGGCTCGAACCCGTGTCCCCTGCATTGGCAGGCCACCAGGGACGCCCCGGAAGTTTATTTTAACTCCCTTGTTTTGATTCATTTATTTGCTATTCCTTCTTTTATTTCCCCCACATTATTAATGCCTCTTTGGCAAGTGGGTGACTTCTGTGAGTGGCAGAATTATGAGCAGTGAGGAGGGGGTTCCCTTCAGACTCCACTACATATTTTTCCAGGTGTTTTTTCTTGAGCCTCTGCATCCTTAGTCACTTCCGGTGATAACTAAATCTCTGCTAGCCCCTTGGCAGATTTTGAAGGTATTTAATATGAAATCAAAACACGATTTTAAGTGAGATATTGATTTTGAAGTTTCATAACCAAAATATATGTAGTTTAATGATACATAGGTTTGTCTCTCAAGAACTCTGTAGTCTTATTAGCTTCAAACCACCTCAGCTAAATCCTTTATGTTATTTTGAACTCTTACCAGTTAACTCTGAAGACACTTGTTCACTAGAATCAAAGCTCACTTGATCATTAGACTAAACATGAAAAATCATCATCATTGTGTCTCAGGTGCTATATGCCAAGTACTTCACGTGTGTCATCTCATTTAACCCCCCCCAGAAACCTATTTAGGTAATTAGAAGGGTAATTTTTTAAAGGTTAAAATCATAACCCTAATACACATATAAAATGCACACGTGTCCATTTATTTATTTAACATATTTTATTTAATGATAACTTATTAACAAACGAGGAAACCAATAAGGTGTTATAACTGATTCAAAGAACAGTTCAAAGAACTACACAAATGTAGTCAATTAGGAATACTGAAATGAACTTACAAATAAATGTAAAACAGGTTAATATCCAAAGACAATGATCAATTACATTTCAGTAGACACAATTCGCATATGGACAAGACTCATTTGAATTACTATCAGTATTTTACATCTTGTGGAGTTACAAAATAGCTCAAGGAAATAACCTATATGGGAAAAGAGTCTGAAAAAGAATGGATATATGTATGTGTATAACTGATTCACTTTGCTGTACACCTGAAACTAACACAACATTGTAAATCAACTATACTCCATAAAAAATAAAAATTAAATTTAAAAAAATAGCTCAAGGACAATGAAAGGTAGAGATAACCCAGAAGGTTGTGCTAGACAGGTCACCCAATACTCTTCACCCATTTCAAAGTCTTTTACTATTGTTGTTTCAGTGTTTTCCTGACAGTATGATTCCAACTTTGGAGGTTTTAGAACTCAGTGCATAGGAATAAAAGATCACTTTACTATAAATAAAATCTTCAAATTTTTGGTAAACAAAAGATGATCTTTAAATAAAGCAAGTAATCACAGAATGTTAGATCTGGATCAAACGTTGCAGATAAAACTTCACATTTTATACGTGAGAGAATCTGAGGTTAAATAATTTGCCTAAAGTCACAAAGCTGGGTGTTGGCAGGTCAAGAGTAGAACAGAGAAACCAGGACTTTCTCCTAGAGTATTATTAAAATAAAGAGAAACAAAAAAATTTTAAAACCTTGTGTGTTAGAATTACCTTTAGATATATTACATTTAACAAATTACCCCTCAGGACTTCCCTGGTGGTGCAGTGGTTAAGACTCCACACTTCTACTGCAGGGGTCCCGGGTTCGATCCCTGGTCGGAGAACTAAGATCCCACATGCTGCACCACACGGCCGAAAAAAAAAAAAATTACCCCTCTATCGTTACCAAGATGAACTGGGGTCTACTTGCCCATGGCACAGCAAAGCCAGTCTACTGACACTGGGCAGTGGTGAAGGAAAGTCCAGCGTTTACGGCAGGGCACCCAGAAAGGAGAACAGGGAGCTCATGCTCAAAAGACCCCAACTCCCTGATGGCTTTCAGAGAAGGGTTTTTAAAGGCCATGTTTTCAGTGAGGGTTGCAGGGTGCATGACTTTCTTCTGATTGGTGGGTGGTGAGGTAACAGGGTGCTGCTTCTGGAATCTTAATCATCAACCTTCTGGTTCCAGCCAGGCTGGGGTCCATGTGCCTGTGGTCAGCATGCAGTCACCACCCTCCACCTGGGTAGGGGGATAACTTCTGCAGAACAACTCAAAGATAAGTGTCAGATTGTTATGTATAGACCTTGAGGGGGAAGTAGGGCTCTGCTTCATCACTGAACTGTTGTTTAAACCATCACTCCTTTTCTTGCTTGGCTGCTTTTCCTTTGTTTCTGCATTCCCTCACTTGCCTAATTAGTAACTGCTTGGGTCTGCTCTGTGGAACTCAGGGAAGGCCTAGAAGATTAAGCCTCTTCCTCCAAACAAGAAACAGGGGACATGGAGGACCTTTTGTACCCAGGGGGGCCCTGCAGGGTCCTGGTCAGTTTTAATCCCCCCTTTTCTCTGATATTCCTCAATCCTAGGGGGACCAGGGGTGGGACAAGAAAAGGAATACAGTTTTGGATAGAGAAGTTAATCATAAACTTGGCAGGGGAACTCGGTTTTAGGGGGACTCAGTTTCACTACGATAAAAATGAACTGAAGCAAATATCAGTTAGGAAAGTTCCCTAAGATCATAGTTCAGGACAAGATCAGGGACTGTGTTGGTATCAGAAAACTTATTTTCTCCCATCAGGACAAAAGTGACAAACTCACATTGCCTAATGACACAAATGGTATATTCATTTTAAGATTACAAATATTTTCTTTAACTGTAAGGTTTCACTGAACTGAGTATTATTTCTTTGATTCAATATATCTGCCAGGAGACATTCTCTGAAAAGGCATGCTCATCAACTGACAGTCTCTTTTTAATTAAGTCAAAGGATTCCCCTGCCTTAAGGACACATTATCAAAGAGATTACTTCAGTTACAGACTTGGACACCGCTTTAGTAAATTAAGGATGTACTTGACATTTAATCCAACAGAAAAGCAACCTGAGAGCTACAATATTTAAATTAAAAATCAAGTCATGTTCAGGTTTGATTCATATATATGTACATATATATATATAAGTACATGTATATATAAACAAATCAGTTTGTTACAGTGCTTCTTTGCTACTTAAGCTACTGAAATGCACGTATAGGTAATCAGTACAGCTTGATTTAACATACTTTCACAAGTGGGAAAGTCCTGGAGATCCATTGATCTGCTTATTCATATTGTAGTTGTCAAGACAGGCAGACCCTCAGATATATTGCATGTTCAGTTGCACTAAAATAAAGCGAATATCGGAATAAAATGAGTCACATGAATTTTTTCATGTGAAAAAATGAAAAAATAAGTACATATAAAAGTTATGTTTACACTATACTATAGTCTGTTAAGTATGCAATAAAATTATGTCTAAAAAAATAATGTGGATAACAATTTTAAAATATTGCCGTTGGAAAAGTGGCACTAACAGATTTGATTGATGAAGGGTTGCCACAAACCTTCAGTTTGTTAAAAAATACGGTATCGGGCTTCCCTGGTGGCGCAGTGGTTGAGAGTCTGCCTGCTAATGCAGGGGACACGGGTTCGAGCCCTGGTCTGGGAGGATCCCACATGCCGCGGAGCGGCTGGGCCCGTGAGCCACAACTACTGAGCCTGCGCATCTGGGGCCTGTGCTCCGCAACAAGAGAGGCCGCGACGGTGAGAGGCCCGCGCACCGCGATGAAGAGTGGCCCCCGCTCGCCACAACTGGAGAGAGCCCTCGCACAGAAGCGAGGACCCAACACAGCCAAAAATAAATAATAAATAAAAGATTAAAAACAAAAACAAAAACAAAAAAACACCCAAATCCCCAAACAGAATTATTAGAAAAAAAAAATACGGTGTCTGTGAAGCGCAATAAAGCATAGCACAATAAAACAAGCTCTGCCTGTATAACAGTAAGTAAACAGATACCATAACTTACTGTTGTGGGAAATAAGCAAAGGCTCCTGCATGGGACTGAATCACATAACTGTTTTTTCTACTTAATCCATGTCCGTTTTCCAAAATCATTCACTCTGACTTTGAGAAAGCAGTCCTCTGACCAAAGTAGCAACTAATCAGTCAACATTAGTGTTGGAGAAAGATTGTTTAGGTCTTTTATGACCTAAAGGCTGGAGCACATCTGGTGAACAAGGAAAAAGTGTTGCAATCTCTTGTTTGGAATAGAGATCATCTGTCCTGGGCTAGTACATGCTTGGCTAAAAAAATTACTTGTGCTGGCAAAGGCATAAACATTCCCAACATAATGAGATTTTCTCTTCAGGTACATCTTGCATTTGGAAAAATCAAAAATGTTGGAGGGACTGCTGTAAAATCTCTTCACTGTACTTGCAATTTTTTTTTTTTTTTATAAATTTATTTATTTTTTTATTTTTAGCTGTGTTGGGTCTTCGTTTCTGTGCAAGGGCTTTCTCTAGTTGTGGCGAGCGGGGGCCACTCTTCATTGCAGTGCGCGGGCCTCTCACTATCGCGGCCTCTCTTGTTGCGGAGCACAGGCTCCAGACGCGCAGGCTCAGTAGTTGTGGCTCACGGGCCCAGTTGCTCCGCGGCATGTGGGATCCTCCCAGACCAGGGCTCGAACCCGTGTCCCCTGCATTGGCAGGCAGATTCTCAACCACTGCGCCACCAGGGAAGCCCTGTACTTGCAATTTTAATTGGTTCACCTTCCAGCACCACGACGAGTTTTAGACACCACCATCTGAATGTCATATTGAGCACTTTGGGTCTGTCGAAAACTTTATTAAAATTGCAAATTGGGATTTGAGTATACAGACTATAGAGGTTAAATGAAACTGGGATTTAATCTAGAGAAGAGAAAAATTATTTTTAATCCTGAGTTAGTGATTCAGTAAGTGCAGAGACCGCCTGAGTTCCACGTTTAGTTGACGTAGACCATACAGCCTCTCTTTTTCTCACAAATGCAGATCCAATTCATGAATAAATCTGTAGGCTCCACCTTCAACATTTATCTAGAAACGGACTTTTGTTGTCACCTCCACCTCACCTTGGTCCAAGCCACTGTCCCACTAATTTATTACTATCACCAGTGATATCATAATGGAAGATACTGAATTTATCAGGGAACATTAAACTACTATTTCTTAAGAATTTGGGGACTTCCCTGGTGGCGCAGTGGTTAAGAATCCCCCACCAATGCAGCCCTGGTCCAGGAAGATCCCACATGCCGCGGAGCAACTAAGCCCGTGTGCCACAACTACTGAGCCTGCGCTCTAGAGCCTGCAAGCTACAACTACTGAGCCCGTGAGCCACAACTACTGAGCCCGTGTGCCACAACTACTGAAGCCCATGCGCCTAGAGCCCGTGCTCCGCGACAGGAGAAGCCACTGCAATGAGAAGCCCGCACACCGCAATAAAGAGTAGCCCCCGCTCACCACAACTAGAGAAAGCCTGCACACAGCAACGAAGACCCAACGCAGCCAAACATAAGTAAATAAATAAATTAATTTTTTTAAAAAAGAATTTTGATTGTCTGTGTTCACTCTGAGTGTAAAACGTTATCAGCAAAGGCATTAACGAATCTCCAGGCTTTTCCACCGTATTTGATTTCTGAAATATTTATACTGATAACGGTTTACCTAGACATATTTAACCTAGGCTAGGCTGTGTGCGCTTTCTACTTCGAAAAATATTCCTGTGCAGCTCTTACTATTGTAACACATCAAACAAACTTAACCCAATTATTTCTAGCATCTCCCTTTTCATAAAATAAAAGCACAAACCTTGGTGCTTTTCCAGAGGCCCTCTAGGAAATCTCAAAGATGGTTTTATTATAAAAGATAGTCTGAAATTTTTTTTTAAATTCTATATAAAAAATGTTGTCAAAGGAAATTGGGGGGCTTGATTAAGGTAGGGTAATGGGTGCCTGAGAAACTATTTAATCAAAGTGACAGTATAACACTTAAAAATAAGCATAGATGGGAATTCCCTGGCAGTCCAGTGGTTAGGACTTGGCACTTCCACTGCAGGGGGCATGGGTTTAATCCCTGGTTGGGGAACTAAAATCCCACATGCCACACGGTGTGGCTGAACAAAAACAAAAATAAAAATAAAAATAAGCATAGAAAATAAATGTCCATCTATGAACCAGGAAGTGGTCCCTCACCAAACCCAGAATCTGCCAGCACTCTGAACATGGGCTTCAGATCCAAGTCCCCAGAACTGTGAGAAGTAAGTTTCCGTGGTTTATTAAATAATTAAATTTTTTAAAAGCATAGAAATAGCATTATTGTACAGAACTTAGCTCTTTCATAAGCGAGGATCTTTGCTTTTCTTTTTCTTGAATAATCGAGTTCATAATAAAGTCCATATAAAATGAAGAAACTTATTTATGACACGGACCCTCTGCTTTGTAGGCAGATTATACATCAGGTAAACAATAAACTTTGATATCATAGGTGAAGGCAATAATTGGTAAACCAAGGAAGACAGCCCATCAGAATTGAGAAAATTTTGTTATAATTTTTAACATTTCATAGCTTTTATTGAGACTCAGGTATAATAAATCAAAGCAGATAAATTCAGTTTCAGAGTTTTGTGCTTAATTATGCTCTTTCATATTCTGGAACAAACTGACATTTTAGGACAGTAGTTTCTTAGCGTATGATGTCAATATAATACTAATATTAATACTAGGATGACATTAACCTAAATATGCAGTGTGTTCATTATTCTTATCTTCAAACCAATCAAATAACTTTTCAGTTTTTCAATTTCCAAAACATTAAGTCTTGATATTTATAACTCACATAGACAAAAGTTCTTTAGGATACTCAACAGGTCCTAAAAGTATAAAGTAACTCAGAGACTAAAAAGTCTAAAGATTGTTGCTTCAGAACAAAACTAGTGTTCCTTGAAAAGTGAAAGAACAGTGGTATTTCTCTGTCACTCTTTTTCTTGGTATAGTTTCAACCTCTTGTTTATAACCTTTCATGAAAGTGATGAGCTTCTATCTCACAGAGAAAAGCAGGGAGTGGACGGTTGAGAGCTATCAGACACAAGCCCTTCTTAGCAGACTAGCAGCACCCATGAATACACATAACTTTCTGCAGCTGTATTATTATGGACTGAATAGTTGTGTCCTGCCACCCCAATCCACATATTGAAATCCTAACCCCCAATGTGATGATATTAGGAGATGGTACCTTTGGGAGGTGATTAGGTCATGAGGGTGGAGCCCTCCTGAATGGGATTAGTGCCCTTATAAAAGAGCTCCCAGAGAGCTGTCTCACCCCGTCACCCATGTGAGGACATGTCACTCATGTGAGGACACAGAGAGAAAATGCCCATCTATGAGCCAGGAAGCAGGCTCTCTCCAGACACCAACTCTGCCAGCACCTTGATCCTAGGCTTCCTAGTCTCCAAAACTGTGAGAAATAAATGTTGTGTAACCCATCGAGTCCATGGTATTTTTGTTATATCAGCCTGAACAGGCTAAGACACACATACATCTCTTACATGGTCTTAAAATGGCAAAAAAAAAGAATACATTGATTAATATGACCCAAAGCTATGGCTTCTCTGTAGCACAGAAAAATAAAAAGCCAAAGTATATAATGATCATCTGTTGTTTAACTCAATTTAATGTCAACCCAAGGCTGGATGGGAAATGTGAGCTGGAGGAAGACGGGTGGATAAGACATAACAATCAAAGACAGCTTGGAGGTTCTGAATTTGGGTGGCTCCAGGGGCAGGAATGCGATGAAGAGAGATAAAGATCTCAGGATGGTAAGCACCTTTCTCTGAAAGAGACGATTTCTGTTTGAGATGAAATGAGTTTGAGATGCCGAAACAATCAGAGGGAAATGAGCATCAAGCATTTGGCGATTCATCACTAGATTCGCAGGATGTGTCAGGGCAGTCGTTTGCGCTGGGTCTTCAGGGTAACAGATTTGTGAATTGTCTTCATTGAGGTCATGCAAATAGACGAAATAGCCAAAGAGAAATTTGTTTCAGAATTTAATTGTTACTCTGTGCCTAAGTATTACTTGTTTTGTTCCTGAAATAGTGTTGCTTATAACTGTTTTGAAAGTGCAAAAGCCAAAAGAGGTTACACCATAGCACGTTCAGGCTTGAGGTCACCAACACAATTAAAAAAAAAAAAGTTTTGATGAACACTTCAAGGAGACTCAGAGAATTATGCCAGTTTCACCTTCCTTTTCCCTACTTGGAACTTCCTTCTGCGTTGGTTTCCCTTTAATTTGTGACTTACATGAATTTTTAGCTCATTAATTTCTTGTTGTGCCTGACTTGAATTTTGCAACACTGTTCTGGTTTACCTTGATGCCAACCTGGAAATCTAATGGGATTCTGCTTTTGCAACTAGCTCATGGTTTTTATTCAGGAGATGATACGCCCACCTTGCCTAGGTGCCCAGAGCACAATTGCCTGGTTTTCAACTCATGGTAAATCTAGTATAGCTTGTGGCTCGGTCACCACTATCTTTTCAAAATGTTTCAGGAAATTTATAAACATTACGAAATTATGTTATGAAAACCAATTGTATTTCTACCTTTTGCAATATACACATCAGTATTTAGGACAGTGCGTGGCACACAACAGGTGCTCAATAAATAAATGTTGAATAAATGGGTGGGGGTCTTGAATAGGTAGTTAGGTAAGTTTGAGTTATTTACTGAGGTGGTTCTGATCCCCTGTAAGTTGCACTGTGAAATTTGAACTACTCATTATGCTGGGGGTAGAGATGGAACCATAAAATGCGTGGCATTTGACCTCGAAGATAAGCCCTTGAAACACACATGAGAAAATATTCTTGGAACTCTAGACTTTTCATCTTCAGAGCTGGGTTTTGGGAAGACGATAGTGTTTTGAGTCTCACACATATGGAGATTTAAAATTTAAGAGTAATAAATGGGAGAGGGAGAGAATAGATAAAGAGCCAAGGTATGCTTGTCCCCATCTTCAACTTGACCACGTTTGCCCAAACTGTGGAAGGAGTCTCTTTGGGTTGGGGGAGGAGGAGGGTCTGGTTTGAGTGAACTCTAAGGTCCTTTACCCTGTCTCCTCGTAACTGGTGCCAGAGTAGGTTATGAATGGTGCAGTTCTGGGCTTGAACGTCTGGGAGTAGAAAGGACCTATGTGTCCTGCTTCCCAAGAAAGCCCAAGGTTGTGGCAAGTCCATGAAAGAAGAATCTCCACCCAGCATAGTTCAGTGGCAGTCAAGGAGGAGTGGTGTCATGGCATCTCTGGATAGAGAAGGTCCAAGGTGGCTGCCTAAGTCTTATTTGACTCTGACATAGCCCAGGGGGCGTAGACTAAAACTTTCCATTCTCATTGAAGGTCATCAAAATGGCAAAGGGAAGAAAGGTCGTGGAGCTGTTTGGGATGAAGATAACATGGGATGAACTTCATGAACTTGAAGTCCGTAAGTGATGGGCCAGACTATGTGATGAGGTGATAGCAGGGGTGCAGCCCAAATCGATGACCTGAATTGACAAATTGCCTCTCTGTAGAGGCCAGTGGAAGAGAGAGGGTGAGAGCAGACCCGAACTCTTCCCCTGCTGTAGGATCCCCGCTAGCCTGCCACATCATTATACCCTGGGCCCTGAATCTGTGCTGGCGGTAAGATGTCACATCCTGAAGGGACTGACGGTGTTAAACCTGAATGCAGGGATAAACGACTGAAGTCTTTGACTTTATTTAGCAGGTATTAGATTGCCTTCTCAGCCAGCAGACAACATGGGGACTCTATAGGGATTAAGTATTCAGAAAAATAAATTATCATTACAAACACCTGCGTTTGGGGCTCTCTCCTCTGTGCTCTTCCTAATATGTGTATTTCTTTAAGAGTGAGCCCATGTACCTACTTGGTTACCAGACGACTTACAACTAAGTAACAAAGTAGCAAGACTTCTTAAATCTTATAAGGGTAAAACATGAAATAGTTTTGAGGTATGTGCATTTATCACTTAGAGATGCAAATACTTATAAATTTTTTTTAAAATTATTTTATTTATTTACTTTTGGCTGCGTTGGGTCTTCGTTGCTGCGCACGGGCTTTCTCTAGTTGTGGTGAGTGGGGGCCACTCTTCCTTGTGGTGCGCGGGCTTCTCATTGCGGTGGCTTCTCTTTGTTGCATGGTGCGTGGGCTTTAGTAGTTGTGGCACGTGGGCTTAGTAGTTGTGGCTCGCAGGCTCTAGAGCACAGGCTCAGCAGCTGCAGGCACGGGCTTAGTTGCTCCGCGGCATGTGGGATCCTCCCGGACCAGGGCTCGAACCCATGACCCCTGAATTGGCAGGCGGATTCCCAACCACTATGCCACCAGGGAAGCCCTATAAATTGTTTTTGAATGTGCTCCTCTAGAAAGACTCGAGGAGGTTAGGGGCAAAGGCAACCGATCCACAAGACCAAGAGTTGTATTTTTAGTGTCCGGCTGAAGTGTTTGTAATACTAATGAAAGTTTAATTTCGGAAGGGACCACATCCAACTGAAGGACAGGGAGCAGGAAAGAGCTTTCTTCAGTAGCGTAAGGTCAGACGCATTTTTATTTCCACTGAAGCTTGAAATTCAACTGTGTTTAGAAAATTTCAGCATCCCAATGTTGGAAATAAGGCAAAGCACAAAGGGTTAGATGCAAAACAAAAAAATAAATGTTTGTGTGTTCCACTCAGCAGCCCCATCTGAGAGGAACATAAATTGGATTTACGTACTGTAATTTAAATAGTCCAATAGGAGGGAATACATCAGATAGAGAAGCAGTTCTCCCTTATTTTCCTATCTGCAACACGTATACATGGGCAAAATGAGGAAGAAAATGCCCCTTTTGGGCTTACGAAAAAGGATAGACCAAATAATAATAATACCCCAAGTTATTTACATAAGATTTCATTATAAAATTCTTTAATTACTCTTATTAAGATAGTTGGTGGGCTTCCTAGATAATACGCATTTAGCTCTCCTGTCTTTGCTTTACCCTACATTTACATATCTGTTGACTTTGAAAGAAGATTGTTATATTACCAGCAGTAATATATGCTTATTGTAGAAAATTTGAAAAGAATAGGCATAATCTTGCTACCCAGACATAATAACTTTTAATGTTTTGTTATATATTCCTTAAGGATTTTCTCTATGCATCTATACATTTATTTTCATAGTTGATATCATAGTACCTAAATAATTTTTCATCCTGTACTTTGTAAAATAAGTATTTTCCATGGTTAGGAAAAAAACTTTAACCCTTTCATTGATTGATTAATTTTCTGTCTTATGTTTTATCACAACATACTCAACTATTAATATTTTTTGAACAGTGTGTTTGTTTTCCTAGTCTAACATTATAAACAATACAAGGACTGTTTTTAAGTTTTCATATAGGGCTACATTCCAGTTACCGTTCCCTGATCCACACCCTCACCTCACACGCAGGATAGGGTCCTGGAGTAAGTCTAACCCCACTGGACTATGGCTTTATAAGAAAAGAAAGTGAGAGAAATCTTTCTCTCTCTCCACCACGTGTGCACATAGGGAGAGAGGGCAGCGGTCTGCAGGCCAGGAAGAGAGCTCTTACCAGAAATGACCTGCTGTACCTTGATCTTGGACTTGTAATCTCTGGACTGTGAAATATAAGTTTCTGTTATTTAAGTCACCCAGACTATGGCATTTTGTTATGGCAGGCTGAGCAGACTAACACATTTTAGAAGTTATTGATACGTACTGATAAATTACTTTCCAGAAAGTTGTTACCAATATACATTTCTCCAGCAGTATGTAAGGAGTCCTATTGCCCGGTACTCTCACTAGCACATTCAAAACATTTTTAAATTTTATTCTTTCAAGATGTATCTATGTATCAGTCATCTATCTCTCTTATCTATTCTTTTAAAAAAATTTTTTTTTTTTTTTTTGGCCGCGCCTCGGGGCTTGAGGGATCTTATTTTCCCAACCAGGGATCGAACCCGTGCCCTTGGCAGTGAAAGAGCAGACGCCTAACCACTGGACCTCCAGGGAATTCCCTCTTTTGAAGTTTTTTGAAGCTTGTTCTTTTAAAGGTTTATTTCATCCAAATAGACTTAGCTTCTATGGCATTGCCCCATGGATGTACCACTATATTTTGAAGTTCTCAGTGTTAGTAGTATTTCATAGAGGTAAAAATGGCCACTCAGGAATCCTAAAGCAAACACATAAGAAAAAAAAAACAACTTTTTTAAAATTTCCATTATTTCATCATCTCCATTTTATATTCATGGAAAGGAAAAGCTAAGAACTAGGAACCTGAGATGGTTTCAAGGTAATTTGTTAATAGGATTGACAATCAAAGACCTGTGATACAGGCTTTCTTCAGTATGAAGCCCTCATCTATTTTGCAATGAAAGATGTCATTTTTTTTTTCTTTTTGGCCGCGCCGTGGGGCATGTGCGATCTTAGTTCCCCGGCCAAGAGATCAAACCCTTGCCCCTGCAGTGGAAGCACGGAGTCGTAACCACTGGACCACCAGGGAAGTCCCCAAAGACGTCCTTTTTTTTAGAAAACAGTAATGTAGAAAAATTGTCACATGCACAGAAACCATACTCTCCCTCACTAGCTTTTTATCATGCTCTTAAATAAAGCCCTGGCTAGCAGAGCATTCTCCTTTCCTCACTATGCACCCTAGACTGTTTATGTTTCCTGAACGATAATTTTCTTTCCTTCGGCTTGCAATAGAAATCAGTAACTTAAGAGACAGCTTGGATCTGAGAACTAAATTCCACTTTTCGTCTACTTTTATACTAAAAACATCGTACCGTGCTCTGTGCAGAATGCAGATGTTCATAGCATAAATTAGTTTACTATTAAACAGTAACAGAATTTTGCCAGTTATTGCCACTGACAGTTTATCCTGAGGATAAATTCACAATGGTGTGACTTGTGTCTGACTCACTTTTCCATTCTCCATTCTTAACTCACCTGTTCCATACAGTATTACTTTACAGTACACTGTGCACTGTTTTCCTAACTTTGCCCTGAGCTGGCACCAAGTGAGTGGAGATGAAAATATCTTTCACGTCAGTCTGTCTTGCCTCATAACATTCTCAAGCTGTTTTCCCCATTGTAGCGTTTCAAGGGCAGTTCTGCCCTACTGGGTCCTCTTACAGCAGTTTGGATTTCCATGGAAGGGCTGCCTGCAGAGTTGATAATGGCACAGAGAAGAGAGAAAATTAAATTCTCCTGGGTTGACCAAGTGGGCAAAAGAGAGCAATCCAAGGTCAAACAAAGGATATTTCAAGAGTCAATCTTAAGGGACTTTCATTTTATGGAAAACCCAGCCAGAAATGCCCTCAGCTCAGAAAGTTTTTCTTATGAGGTTTGAGTTTGCATCTTAATGTTATTTTTATAGCATCAGTACTGGTTTTCATCTACCATAAATAGAAACAGCAACAACAATAACAACAAACCACTGAGTTGAGGAATTGAAATGATAATTTGAGCAGAGTGATGAATGGGTAGGGTATGGAGTAAAAATGCCAGTTCTTCATATAGAAAAATGTTCTATTTCAGGAAAAAAAAAACAAACTTGTGGTTCTTTAAAAAAGCCATTTCAGTGACGCTTGTTTTGTTCAATTTAGAAGTGCAGGTATAGCAATTCTAATTCCTTAAATGTCAAATGCTCTTTAAATTGAACAGAAAAAGATGTATTTAAGTGTGTAATGTACTTGGAATGAAATTAGGCTCCAATTTAATTCTTCTTCTGTGCCCACTGTAGTGTGGGAGATGCCAGTTTTTTGACAGTCATATAGAAAAAGATGACTTTTTAGTATTAGGATCTAATATAATTGAATGCATGCTGGAGAACAATACTCACATAGTTTCAATGGAGACTTTTAGAAAAGACTTGTGTCTAATTCAAAGAACATTTTGATTTTTGCAGAAGATCAGGTGGTGTTTCTCCTCTTTCTGTTGACCTGCATGCCTCTGAGAGGTGGGGTGACCAGGAGAGCTCAGCAATCCCACATCACTACAGTTCAGTTAAGATCCAGAGTTTTAAGTGTATTGGTATTCCCCCAGAAAAGGGAACTTTCTCTCATAATATTCAAACATGCCATAAAATAGTAACTCACGGCTTTATCAAGACTGCCCCAAAATGGTTATGTGGTCCTAGACAAATTTTAGACAAATTAGAGGTTATCAAGCCCTGATCGCAAAGAAAAAGAATAACAGTGTAGTGTGATTACTCTGTATGCTAAGTGTGTCACTTGTATTATATCATGTAATTCTCGTAACAGCCCTCTGAAATAGTTACTATTATTATTTCCAAGTAACAGATGAAGAAACTGAGACTGAGACATGTCAAACTTATTCCCCCAAGATCCCGCAGACAGTACGTGCTGGACCTGTGATCAGAATCTACATTTTGAAAGTCACTTTACTCTGTTGCTCCTGATCCTACACAAAGTCTTTCTTTTAATTAATTAATTAATTAATTAATTAATTAATTAATTTTTGGCTGTGTTGGGTCTTCGTTGCTGCGCGCGGGCTTTCTCTAGTTGTGGCGAGCGCAGGCTACTCTTTGTTGCGGTGCGTGGGCTTCTCACTGCGGTGGCTTCTCTTGTTGCGGAGCACGGGCTCTAGGCACGCGGGCTTCAGTAGTTGCAGCACGTGGCTTCAGTAGTTGTGGCTCACGGGCTCTAGAGCACAGGCTCAGTAGTTGTGGCTCACGGGCTTAGCTGCTCCGCGGCATGTGGGATCTTCCTGGACCAGGGCTCGAACCCGTGTCCCCTGCATTGGCAGGCGGATTCTTAACCACTGCGCCACCAGGGAAGCCCCTGATCCTACATAAAGTCTTGCAGGCTACAGGCGGTATGCTTGGGATGGAGGATTTGGAATAAAATGTTTCTGCAACTACCATATTCTTAAAATGTTATGATAGTTTATGAACAAACTGGCTACAAATAAATTTTTAGCATTGCCTGTAAGGCAGCACAAAGTACACATTTGATATTTTGAAACCAGTACATGCTTAAGATTTTGAAATACTTGATTTTTTTAACTGGTAAGTGGTCTCATTTTCCCAAATGTAGCCCTGAATGGAAGGGCCCAGGGTCTCTCGTTGTCTTTGAGCTAGTTTACAACTCAAAGTTGGAGTAATGCAGATGAATTTTGTGCAGAGGAATGCGAAGGATCATCGCCCTGTAGGTACCGCCCAATTTTGTATCCATGAGTAAATTTACTTCAGCATTCCTAATTGTCTGTGTGACTCTGTGTGTGTGTTTGAATTCTTCCTTGAACCAGTTGTAACGTCTGACTGACTTCCCCCATAATTTAATGAGTTAAATAAAATCTTTGATGTACGTTCACGTCGTATTTGTATATGACTCATGACTTCACCGTTAAATTTTTTTTCTTTAACACTTTATTTCTTCCTTCTATTTGAGCATCTATTACTGGGACCGAATCTAACCCCAATCCTGTTTTTGTATAGCCTACTAGCCAAGAATGATGTTCATATTTTTAGCAATTTAAAAAAGAAAAAAGAAAAATAATATTTCGGGGCATGGGAAGATTGTACACAATTCAAATTTTAGCATCCATAAATAAAGTTTGATTGGAGCACAGCCACGCTCATTAGTTTATATATTGTCTATGGCTGCCTTCCTGCTACAGCAGTTGCTCAGTTGCTACAGAGACCTGATCTAACCTTCTTGCCCTCTACCACCTTCCTTCTCGTTGCTGTAGCTCATCGCGGCACGTTCCTGGCCGCCACCCCCGCCCCTCCCCAACCAGACTCCCAGTGGCTGGAAGGATTCCGACGTCACCTTAGTTCTCTTAGTTCCGATGTCACCTTAGTTCTCTGAGTACCGTGGAACCCTTGAGAGCCCCTTTCGGGCTGCGGGTGTGGACGAGGCTCCCAGTGTCCACTGCTGTCTGTTGCGTTCCCTTGCTCTCTCCTCCCCCAAAGAACTGTCTCTGCTTCACTGATCCTCTGCTGGCCAAACCTTTGCTGCCTGCCCGCTGCTGCCTCCTAATCCAGCCTGTAGTATTACTAAAACATTGTAGTATTCAATTAGTATACTTATATTTTGAATTCCATCAATTAAAAAATTGTGAAAATTTGTTTTCTCCCTATTATAGAAGAGTCTATATAATATCCTAGATTTTGCCTCTTGGCCTGCAAAGCCTAAAATACATATCTCTAGCCCTTTAAAGAAAAAGTTTGCCTATCCCTGTTCTTTAACTGACAGGTACTATTCTAGCCCCTGGGGATATTGCGGGGACCAAGAAAGAAGTAGTTCGTGCCCCTGTGGGGCTCATCTTCTTAGAAGAAAGACTGAAAGTCAGCAAATTAATATGTATGTATGTACAGGAGACTGTCCTTGTTCTTAGGTAACACACACCATATTTAGGGGTAAAGGGGTTTGATGTATGCAACTTACTCTCACATGGTTCGGATAATAACAACGATGTGTGTATCTACAGAGTTTTGAGGGGGAAAGAGTGTTACCCAAGAATTCTGTGCCCAGCTAAATTATGATTCATGTGTTAAGGCAACAATATTGCATTGTAAGCATCAAACTTGCTAAGAGACTAGATCTTAATTATTCCCACCAGAAAAAAAGAAATGATAATTATGGGATGGGATGCGAAGTGAAAGAGGTGCTAGCTAATGCTGCAATGGCAATTATACTGCAATATATAAATGTACCAAATCAACATGCTATGCACCTTAAACTTACACAGTATGTTAAATATATTTCGATTTAAAAAACAGGTTTTTGGATGACCATGATGCCAAGTTAGATTTAGTATCTACTGACATCATACTCTGTTTTTTGGGTTTTTTTAAATTAATGAATTTATTTATTTATTTATGACTGTGTTGGGTCTTCGTTTCTGTACGAGGGCTTTCTCTAGTTATGGCGAGCGGGGGCCACTCTTCATCGCGGTGAGTGGGCCTCTCACTATCGTGGCCTCTCTTGTTGCGGAGCACAGGCTCCAGACGCGCAGGCTCAGTAGTTGTGGCTCACGGGCCCAGTTGCTCCGCGGCATGTGGGATCTTCCCAGACCAGGGCTCGAGCCCGTGTCGCCTGCATTGGCAGGCAGATTCCCAACCACTGCGCCACCAGGGAAGCCCTCATAACTCTGTTTTACAGTTGGTTCTGTGCATGGATTTCTCCTTCACTATAATTAAGCTTCTTGAGGGCAGGAACTATGCTTTGCTATAGTAGAGTGCCTTGCACATGTCAGAGTAAGAACTCAATGACCATTTGTAGAATTAAATTGAATAATGGCTGAAATCTCTTGCCAGGTATAAGCATATCATTGTACCTTCTTTCCTATGCTGTAGCACTATACATACATACATATATATGTGTTATCTTATGATTTTGATGAGGTTGTGGATATTATAAATATTCATATTTAAGCTAATAGTATATAAGTTCACTTTTCTCCTAGATAGGTACAAGAATGGGGTGTAAGAGCACCACCTGAAAAAAAAAAAAACAACACTAAAAGAAAATATAATTGAGTTGTTGAAAGCCCTAGGAATTGGTGGTGATATTTTTAAGCTCCAAAAACCTGGACCAGGAAAGGCAAATATGTGCTCCTCATATTATTTCTTCTCGTTTCCAGTGCCTTTTAGCAGACTGCTAACAGATGAGGGTACTCTTTCTTCACTAAGAGGATTGGTTTTAGGCTCCTTCTTAACCTGGTGTCCTCTTCAGCCACTACTGAGCCACGTGAGTCAGCATGTGAATGAAAAACTGGTTGTCCATTCTTGAAATAGAGGAGAAGGTAATCAAATCTAATTTTATAAACATCATTTCTTAATTTCCTTTAGTCCTTTCTTGCCTTCTGTTTGAGTGGTTTTTTTCTTTCCCTTTTCCTCCCTTCTTTATTTATGAGTTATATGTTTATCTCTACTTCTTAGTGGTATGTCAGTGGGGAATTATTGTGATGCAATGGTAGCTTCCAAGGCCACTACCAAGGGGTTAACTTGGAAAGGCTCACAGAACAAATTAAGATGCTGAAATCACACGGTTTGTTGACTCCATGTAAAGCCAATAGCAAGAGGCAAGGGAAAAGAGAGGGAGTAAGGTTAATCGTGTTCTTAGGAAAGGCTGCAGTTGAGATGGAAGGACCAAGTTACCTGAAGCCTGTAGAGGGAGATGTTCGTGTGTCCCGACCCCCCTGTTTCTGCACCAGCCTTCCCCTCTGACCTTGTGGCTGCGAGGACCAGCATTGAGGGTGAACAGATGGAAGGTGTCTGGAGCCCGTTCATACTTTCTCTACCAGACTCAGGGACTGGGATGCCTGGCTAGAGCTGTAACTCCACCCTGGTAACTTGCTGAGCATCCGTGGATTTTATCTAACTGGCTTCAGCAGAGGGCACATGGGGCCAAAGTAAATCCTCATGAAGTTTTGGTGTCTTGTATGTCTCACGAATGTGCTAACCTGGTCCTCCCATCCCTTTCTGTCTGTATGTTCAGTATCCATATAGTCTACTTTCTTTATCTATAGCAACATATCTATGTATCTGTTCATTGTTTCTTTCTTTCATTTTCTCTTACAGAATTGAATGTTCTTAAATGTTGCAGCAAACACACATGACAGGTGATTACAAATTTTTAACATGCATACTTGATTTTGCGATGTCCAAAATTAATCAGTGATTGATTGTAGCCTCCCCTCAGAAAAACCATAATTTAGGAACACAAAATGTTTCAACTGTAACCTCTCCTTCTTTCATGTTACGATGTTTTAATTTTCTTGGTTAGAATGCATTATTATTCCAACCAATACTCATTTAGTTTCCCCCAACATGTAAATTTGCACTCTCACAGACTAGGACTTTGCATTTCCATGGGAACCATTACCTTCCCTACTCAGCTGAGACTGCTGAGCAGAGGATAAGCTTGGCAACTTCCTGAGCCTTCAGAAAGTGAAAATCTCTTCAGGGTCCTAATTTACACAGGTATTTCAGTTCAGCTTCTCATTAAGTGGCTCTAGAGCCACATCTTCACTGGGTTAAAACCTCAATTCCTGGATCTTACTACTGTGACTTTGAATTTCACCTTTATTTCTGCCATCGGAAGCTTTTGCTTTCTCTATTTTGAGATCAGTTTTATATTTTAAAATAGTTACACTGTACCTGTCATTTCTATAAATTTGGAGTCTCATGCCACGACCGTCATTTCTAGGTAGAAAGACGATTTGGTTCCACAGGTCTTGCTAAACGAACTTCATCCAATTTATTCAAGAGGCTATCACGAAGAATCATCATCTCACTTCTGATTCTTAGAGTTTTTGGCAACAACGTATGGATATTATTCAAATCAACTCAATAAATAATATTGTGCTAAATATTTCAGGAAACATAAAGATGACTAAGATAGTCTCTGCACTCAAGAGGCAAACATTATACAGTACAGAGATGAAGAAATGTTCATAAATAATCATAAGGCAGAAAATCTTTACGTGCTAGAGAGATGCATATCGCTTTGCAATAATGCATGCTACATTTATTATTAAACAAAATAGTAAGCTCGTTAAAAGAAGGAAAAGGGAATGGAAAGAAAGCATTTGCTTGCAGTAGTAACAGGAAGAGTTTCATGGGGGAGGTGCTAGTTGAAATGTGTCTTGAATAATGAGTGGGATTTCTAAAAGTATCAATAATAATGGAGGGGGAAGTATTGGAAGAGAGGAAGTGAGTCTTCCAGGTTGAGAGAAAAGCATCCGTTTAGATAAGGAGATGGGAGAGTGGAGGGCATAAATAAGGAACAGCAACTAGTGCAATTTGCCAGGTTAGGATGTTAGAAGACAGTATTATTAGAATGTCAAAATAAAAGAAATGGAAATAAAGCTTGGGTCAGGATGAGGTGGTACAAGATGGGCACTAATTATTTAATTTAAAGTTTCTTACTGTCCTATTTATCTAAAAGGAAAGGAAGATGTTGGTTTTACCTTTTAAGGATAAACTTAAGAACCAGGATCACTTAAAATTTAGTTTGAGTGGTTTCCTCTTGTCAATGTCCTGATAGCTTAGTTTCACTAGTTTCCGAGGTAAACTGAATCAGCATTTTTGTCTCTCAGGCATACAAGCTCCATCTAGTGGCCAAAGAAGGTAAGCACTGGAATGAAAATCGACATAGAAAACATTTATTTTTCACTTGTTTATATAATGATTAGCTAATAAAAGTGGGCCATACTCTAACTGGACCGGGAAATCAAGTAGTCTCAAACAACTTTTATCATTGATTTAAGAAAATATTGGATCAGATAAAAATGGATTATAGACCAAGGACTTCTTAAACATGAAACCTTTGAAAATTTCACATCAGGGACTTAACATCAAATTGTATTTTGGAATGAACCTTAAAGCAGGATCTAGTTGAGTTTCTAGAGAGAGTCAAGAAAAGGCAAGCCCACGTAAATGAGGAAGAGGCTGAAATACTGGAGTTAACGGTATTCGACCAGAATAGTCTCTTCTCCCCCGTGCCTAACTCCTGCTTTGCCTTCAGATCTTAATTCAGATGTGACTTCCTCTGGACAGTGTTCCTTGACTCCTCAGGTCTGGACTAGATGAGTCACTTAATGTCCTCCTAGCGACCGCCATCTCCACGATGCCGTGACCACACTGCACTGTCACTTCCCGTTTTGGGCTGTAGACCTCATTACAGTTTAAACTCCTCAACAGCTGGTACCGTGCTATTGGTGTTTACTTTTCTATCCGTAATGCTTAGGGTAGTACCTGCCATCTAACAGGCACCCCACATATATTATTTACAAAATTAAGGGACAGATAAATGAAGAGAATAACTGTGAAAGAAATGTCCAAGGAACACATATTGAAAGTTAATATCAGTAAAGATTAAACGATAAAAGAAAATATTTTCAGGAAAATTACTAGTAGAAGAAAAACTTTTTTCTTCATTCTATGTTGATTCTGCACATGAAGTCCATTTACTTGTAATCTCTGGTGCTTTATCATTTTCAGAGTCCTTAGCTACTCTCTACCTTGGTGGGGGAAAAATAGTTTTTAAGATACTACTTGAAATAGTAAATACTTAAGTATTTTAAAAATAGTTAAGCACTGAATAGTTTTAAATAGAGGAAAATAGCTCATGGTGTTACTGTAGAGATTAAACAAAAGGCTGCATATAAAGCCTGTGGACCAGTGTGTAGCACATCATGTGTGTTCTTTCACCACCTCATCTCATAAACTCCTTGAAGCCACCCAGAGCGTCAAAGGAGGCAGGTATTTCAAAAGTCTTTTTTACAAATGAGAAAACTCATGATTATAGAGGCTAGCCATATTACGGAGTTACATCAGTTACTACGTTTTTGAATCCGCACTAAGTAATATTCATCGTCCCTTCTTTGTCACCATGTTGCTTACCTAGAGGGAGAGAAGAAAATAAAGGACATTTGGATGCTACGTAATCACAGGGCCACCTTGCAGAGGATGAAACTAACTTGTAAGGGGTGTATTATTTTTTTATTGCTGCTCTAACAAATTGCACAAACTTAGTGACTTAGAACAACACAAATGTATTACGTTATAGTCCTTGTAGGTCAGCAGTCCAACACAAAGTTTTCACTCTGGGATAAAACCACGGTGTTGGCAAGGCTGCGATCCCTTCCGGAGGCTCTGGGGGAGAATCAGCGTCCTGACCTTTTCCATTCCTTCCTGCCGCTTCACAGCCAGCAGCGGTGGGCAGACCTCAGGGCACAACCTGCTGACGACCTCTTCGCCCTCCTCTTCTACTTTTAAGGGTCCTTGGGATTACTCTGGGCCCACCCGGATGATCCAGGAGAATCTCCCTGTCTTAAGGCCAGCTGATTAGCAAACGTAATCCTCTTTTTCCATGTAAAGTAACATATTCACAGGTTCCGGGGATCAGGACGTGGATATCTTTGGGTGCACGGTGGCATTATTCTGCCTATTCCAGAGGAACAGTGAATTCTAAGGGGAATCCTGGCAAAGGGATCCCCAAAGGAAAGCAAGGGGTAGGTGCTTGTGGGCATAGTGTTTTCAAATGGAAGTGTTAGAGGTATGACCATCAGCTACCTGAGTGGACTATTAACTCCTGTTGATCTGGGTAGACACTAAAACCTCTGGACGCTGTTTCCGTGGCTACCACCAGGACCTAGCCTATTCTGTATTTCTGCAGTTTTCTTTCCAACTTGAACACATGTAGGGGTTGTTATATATTTCTGTTAAATTGTATCTTTTAGGTCTTAGCTCAGAGTTCAAATTGTTAAAATGAATTTTGTTTCCTGGTTCTGTCTTCAGTCGTATCTTCTATGCTATATAGGTTTTGTTTCATACTCTGATTTGACCAGAAAATGATTTCTATATCCTAACCTATGTAAGTTATGAAAGATTATCAACAAAAATTTGGCTACAGTTACCCAGCTTTGAGTTTACCTAATTATTATTATGTCAAGCCCTTATTTTAGAGTCTCATCCACAAACATCATGAAGGGCCAGATTAAATGCTTTGCTGAAATTAATTTCTATCATGACTATATAATTCCCATTTTTAATTCAAAGATTAAAAAAGAAGTATAGTATATAGCATGACATCCTTAGTTTAGTGATTCTGGTTCTTAGTGACTACCGACCTCTCTTCTAAACGTTCATAAAATATATGGAATGATGGACTCCGGAGTTTTACTTTTCTGTTCTAAAGTTTTCAGTGTCTTTTAACCATTTTTTTTAAAAAACAGGTGATCTATTATCTTTTTCATTTTTTACAGTTTCCCTGAACTTAACCAGCAATGCAGTAGGTCTTAGGTTACCTGTAAACAGCTGTGGGATGTAATTTGTGCCCAGAAACATGAACTTATTTGAAATAGATAGGTGTTTGCGTACCGTCTCCTCAGCCATCTCGAGTTTCAGCTCTCTTCCTATGTTGTTTTGCCTTTACCACTTTCAAGTTCGTGTTCCTTAGTGAAGAAGGAAAGAACACACAGATTAAGTCGTCTCTTTTTTCAGCCTGTCTATTATTCTCTTAGGCAAATTGATAATCCTGTGTTTATAAAAACCCACGCAGGCTTATTTCTCTGTGCTCTCTGATACATTCTCCACTCTGGTTAAAGCACCCTCCCTGTCTTTCCCTCCTGAAGGTACCTGGTAACTCTAGACCTCAGTGAATTCTCTGTGGTACTTTATAGTTTGCAGCGCATAGTTTAACAGTGGAACAGGTATTATCTTCCATTAGATGCTCTTTAATTATTATTATTATTTTGTGGTCTTAGAATAATTGTTGATTTCTTGACCTTTTTTTGGTTCCCCTGCACAGTGGGGCTTCTTGCTAAGCAAGACTACTAGGAACTCCATAGACATTTGTTGGTTGGCTGAGTTTTTAAATATCAAATTTGGCTAGACCTTCTTCAAATATTAATCTCCTTGAGTAATTTTTCCATTTGGGGAAACACAAAGAAAGAATATAATACTTGAAATTCTTTTTAGGGTAATGAAAACAGTAGTAATAATTAGTAGTAGCAGCAGTGTTAAACGCCAAACAAACTGAAAGTACCTTTGGAAGTCATTCCCTTCTCCAACCTTCCACCAATTATTAATCATTTCCCTAAGCCATGTATTAACAATCTCAGCCACATTTGAGGTGGTAGCTTGGAAATCTATCGTTAAAGACATGAGATGCTCTTTCAGCTTTGCCAGGCGAGGCTGCGTTGCTTGATTTGTCTCGCCTTATCCTGGAACAAGGCGCCAGTTGAGCTTCTCTGAAGTTACACCTCATTTAAACACTAAATTTAGGGACCACATCACTGTCTTGGCACATGTTTTCAGCTTGTAGAAATGGTAAATGCTGAAAAACAAATAATAATAAATAGTGTTTAATAGTTACAGATTTTAAAAGTGGTTTATGTAATTTTCAGTGTATTGATAATCATGCAAAATAATGTACTGATTTGGCTGCAGAAAAACCATGCCCTAACAACTTAACAATTTTGCTCTTAATTTTGGATAAAATAGCATCAGAAAGCCATGAAGTAAGGCTTTGGTCTCTAGGAAGTAAAAAAGCAACACAAATAGAATCCATTGTCCGCCAGCAGGAGGTTAGGATGTAGGTTGGCGTTTAGAGTAGCAAGCAAGACAAATTCTCTTTCTCTGCGTTAAATACTGTGAAAATTCTGGTGCGTCCTCATTTATTTTGTTCGACTAGGCAACTTGTTACATCTCGATCTACGACTTCTATGGTCTGTGTGTTCCCATGTGATTTATTTGTCTAGAAATGTATTAATTGGATATGGGGATTTGGGTTGCCACCATGACAACCAAGCAGTATAGCTTGTTTGCTTTTTCCTAGACACAGAAGCTTGGAAAGGAACATCTTTCCTGCAGCTGCTTATTTAGTACCGGGACCTGGTAACTATGGAAATTTAGATCGAGATTGTGTGGCTAAATTGTTCACAAGGTACATGCAGTCTGCTAAGTAGCTGGCTCAAAGATACAGTAAAACATGCCATGGCCAGTTCATCACTTTGCAGCAGTCTTTTTATTAAAAAGGTCTTATTACTTTCTGAATAATTTATTTTTAGTGTTTGTGATGTGAATAATAAAGGCTCCTCAATTAAAATATTAAAAAAAAGGTCTTATTTAGTATTCTCTCTGTTAATATGATTCCACAAACTGTATTTTCATAACTTTGTCATCCATCCATAAGAAGAATTTAAAATCTTTCTTTTATTAGGTAGATTTTGTTCAGTGCATGGTGACCTTTTGGGGGGATAATAATGACAGTGTTTACATACTGCTGTACATGTGTTTTCTCATCAGCAGTGTTATCCACAGCATTTACTGTACACAATTATGATGCACAAGACCTGGAAATTTAAATTGGTATAAGAAAAAGCTCTTAATCTCAGACTACTTACAATATGATTGAAGAGAGTATATAAGTAAAATGACGTGAACAAGATGGTAGCATGTGTGCAGTTGAGAGGAAAGTGAGATCATTTTGTCTGGGGTGATGAGTTTTTCTTTTGGTTTTGGTCATGTTATCCTGAAGTAAGAGCAGAAGTATAGGCAGACTGAATGACAGAGAACATTGCAAGGATAAGAAACTCAGGAAACAAATGTCTAGAATAGTGGTAGAAATGATGCATAGACTTCTGAAGTTAAAGCGGTTGAGGCAACTAGTGAGAAGTACAATCGGAGAATTGGGGTGAATGTATATTTCAGTAACACATTTTCACAAGTAGATTTATTTTTGACCTCCATTTATTTACGTGCCCACAAATCCTAGGCCATTAAGAATGCATTCTTCTGAACTTGTAACTAAAATGTCTTAGATATTCCAAAAGAGAAAAAAATACATCATGTATAGTTTTCACTACTTGCCTTCTTCAGTTTTCTGATGTAATTCCTAGAACATTGTCTCCCTTCCCCTGACTCTCACTGCCAGATTTTTTTTTTTTTAATTTCTATTTATTTATTTATTTTTGGCTGTGCCGGGTCCTCATCTCTGTGCGAGGGCTTTCTCCAGTTGCGGCGAGCGGGGGCCGCTCTTCATCGCGGTGCGCGGGCCTCTCACTATCGCGGCCTCTCTTGTTGCGGAGCACAGGCTCCAGACGCGCAGGCTCAGTAGTTGTGGCTCACGGGCCCAGTTGCTCCGCGGCATGTGGGATCTTCCCAGACCAGGGCTCGAACCCGTGTCCCCTGCATTGGCAGGCAGATTCTCAACCACTGCGCCACCAGGGAAGCCCTCACTGCCAGATTTTTAGTCATGGATTCCGCTAAAGCTCTTTGAATTTCCTGTTTAATCCATATTCAGTAGGAGAAATAACACGTTTCCTTGTTTTTTTTTTTTTTTTTTTTGGTAGAACTTAGAGTGACTGTTGGAGAGATTTGGTTTAAATTTAAGAAGCAGAAAAACTAAGATAAGTGAAAAAAAAATAAAAATACACAATGTATACAGGATCAACGGAATTTTTAAGGTCTTCAAATAGTTAAATTCCCCAAAAGTAAAAAAACTGTGCAAAGAAATGTGACCATACAGAAATCTGGAGAGTAAAAATCTGTTGTGAGCTTTTCTTCCTTTGCAATAACTCTGACCACCATTTAGGTCACTTTGGGCAGTAAAACTCAGAACACCAGTTTACATTTTTAGCAAAAATAAGTGCGGTATAGAATCTCCCACAGATGCGGTATGTCTCAGGCCATTTGGAAGATTCAGGATCTGCCACATCCCAGACTCTCAGGAGGACATTTCGGAATCTAAAGCATCCTTAATGTCCACATGTCCTAGGTCAGGGTCTGATGGCACGAGGACACTGCACCCCACACGGGGCGGCGGGAAGGAGAAGGGGCTGCGGAATGCAGACCTGGGAGGGGACCGCTCAAAAGCCGAGAGGCAGAGAAGAAAGGATTCTTAGTGGGTATGACGCAGGAGGCAGATAAGGATGGGGCGGCGGACCAAGGTCACACGCCAGGATACTGCAGAGTTTGGACTCAAACCGGAGTCCCTGACTTCAAGCCCGTTGTTTCTGCCTGTGTCCCGGGGGGAGAAGGGCGAGGTCCCCACGAAGCAGGCAGATCCGAGGCGCCGGGTGCCCTGGGGCTGAGCCACGAGGCCGCGCTGCAGAGACCGGCGGCCAGGCGGACCCAGGGATCCCCCCCTCGCAGCCCCGCCCCTCGCAGCCCCGCCCCTCGCAGCCCCGCCCCTCGCAGCCCCGCCCCTCGCAGCCCCGCCCCCAGGGTCTCTCGCCGCGCCTGCGCCGGGATGCGCGGGGCCGAGCGGCGGGAGCGCGCCCGTCCGCGGGCTGCGTCCTCGGGGAGCCCCGCCCTCAGGTGCGTCCTGCGCGGGGCGGAGCGCGGCTTCCGGCGCCGCGCCCTCCCCTCTCCGCCCCTCCCCTCTCCGCCCCGCCCCTCGCGGTCCTGCGGCGTCGGGGGCGCGCGCGCGGCCGCCCTCTCGGACACTGTTCCGAGCTGTGGTCCCCGCAGACTGCGCGCGTCCCGGCCTGTCGGCGCTGCGGCCCGGCCCTGAGGTGACGCGGTCGCCCAGGGCTGCGGGGTGTGAGGCCCGCCGGGGTGGCTGTCACCCCTGGGAGGGGGTGAGGGGTCGAGGAGGGGCGGCCGGCGGGGGAGGGGCGGTGGGTGCGGCCGGGGGGTCTGGGGCGCGGAGTGCAGCGGGGCTCGGAGGGGGCCGAGCCGGCGGCTGGGGGGCAGGAGGGTCCCCGAGGTTGCGGCGCGTCCTGTGGAGGAGGATGCTGTTCGCCCCCGGGGTGTCGGGGTGCGGATGCCGGGGTCGCCGCGGGACCCCCGCCTTGGGTTGGCCGGGGTGGTCTCCATGCTCAGGGCGCCGTTGCGGAGGGCGGAGATGCTGGGAAGGAAATTCCCTCTGAACACCTGGCCCCGAGCGCGGGTTCCCTTGGGGGCTTCGGGCTGCCCCTCACTCTGCGCGTTAGGAGGAGTTCGGGAGAGATGCGCAGAGCTCGGGGCACGGTTTGGGGGGAGATGCCCTGATTCCTGAAACGCAAGGCTCCAGGCGTGGAAGTATTGATACTACAGCAGACGCGAAAGCTCGGGAGGCTGCCGGCGCTAATAGCTGCAGGAGGGTTGCTCCTGGGCTCCCAAGGCTTGGACAGACGTTTCTAAATTAGTAAGTCTGAAAGAATAAAGGCAATCACGTTTACTTTCCATCGAGGACGTTGTGCAGGAGCAGAAAGGGAGAAAAGGAGCGTATGTTGGACTCCGAACCGTGAGCCAGGTTCAGTATTATCTCATTCAGTCTTGCCAGCATCCTTTGGAGGTCGGAGGGGTCTTATTCTATTGGGCAGATGTGGAAAACGCTTCCCAAGAAAGTTAAGTCACTTATTGCGGTCCCAACTAGCCAAAAGGGCTGAGATTCCAACCCAGGGATGCCAGACTCGTCCTTGATGCACGATATTTTGCTTCCATCCAGAGAGCGATGTTACATATTTTTAGGGAAGATTCCGTGCAAGAGAACATTATTAGGGCAGTTAGGGCTCTTGGGGGTATTTGGGTTAAAAGCTAACTAGTAAGGCATTAATCCTGGAATATGTGCTGTTTAAGTGTGCTTTCCTTCAAACAGGATTCAGTATAGGGAAATCTTGCATTCAGGGTCAAAGCAAGTTTATTAATAACGTTACAGGTTTATCTGAGTGTCTTTTATATTCTAGATGCTAAGCTATGTGCCAAGAATGCCAAGATGAATACGATTTGTAATCTCTGCCCTTGAGCTTGAGAAGATGATTGCATAAAAGAATTTCGTAGTATTCTCATAAACTGGAATCTTTGCTAGTGTGTGAATTAATCGGACTAGAATAGTTTTAAGCACAAGTTTTTAGGAACCTGTTATATGTAAGAAAAGGTATTGGATAACTTGTCATGTGGGTACCGTTGCATTATTTTCCCATTCAGCAAGAAATACTGTCATAAAATTTAGGTTAAATCATATTGACAGTTATTATTTTCTTTTATTATTATACTACCTTCAGTAAATTTTAAAACACTAGAGAAGAAGAGAACATTTATAATTTATCCCCTGTTAAGTTAAAAGGCTTGATTTCTTTTTTTGACTGTGCTGCACTGCTTGTGAGATCTTAGTTCCCCGACCAGGGATTGAACCTGGCCCTCAGCAGTGAGAGTGCTGAGTCCTAACCACTGGACCACCATGGAATTCCTGTAAAAGGCTTGATTTTAATAGTGCCTTTTTTTTTTTTTTAATTTATTTCTGGTTGTGCTGGGTCTTAGTTGAGGTAGGCAGGCTCCTTAGTTGCAGCTCACTAGCTCCTTTAGTTGTGGCACACATGCTCCTTAGTTGTGACATGCGAACTCTTAGTTGTGGCATGCATGTTGGATCTAGTTCCCTGACCAGGGATTGAACCCGCATCAGCTGTATTGGGAGGTGGATTCTTAACCACTGCGCCACCAGAGAAGTCCCAATAGTGCTTTTGTTTCATTAGTTGAGAAGCCAGTGATGTGTGTAGCTGGGCAGGAACTTCTTTCAAGTCATCTGCCAAAATGTTCTTAACCTCTTCTTCTAAAAAATAAATCTTAAAGGTATCGTTGATACCAGATTCCATTTAGCTTTTATCGCTCAGAGTTCTAGTGGAAACAAAATCTTCGGTTTAGGCCGAAATGGCACCTTGTTGAAATGTATAACATTACCTCTGATGCGGCTGTAGGTAGGTGGATAGAAGGGGTAGTGGAACGTTTTGGGAATTTCTCCTGATGGCTTCAGTTTCTCAGTGAGGTGGGGGTCAAGGTCATCATTTGAGGGCGATGCTGTGGGTGGAAGCTTTGGGGGTTTGGGGATTAGGAGAGTGAAAGGACTAGTGAAATACGGGATTGCCAGGCAATTAAACAATTATTCTTAGGTATGAAAAGTGCAGTCAAGGAAGTATGGGTACACAAAATAAAGATGTCTAGTCTAACTTTGCATACAAGGTGTTTGACAACCTGTTTCCAGGGCCTGTCCTAACAGTGTCATCTAGAGGGTACACCTGCCCTTTTTGCCCCAATTCACTTTGCCCGAGCCTCTGCCTCATTGCAGGTTTCCCTGTTCTTTACACAAGTCAAGCCCCTTGGGGGAGTCTAGTTCTTCCATTCTTTTTCCCTGTCTGGAATTTGCATTCCACTCTTTCCCAGACTCTTTCCCCCAGTTGCACTTATCACATTATATTAAATTTTATCTATCTGCAAAGTCAGTGACGGTGTCTAACTCCATTTTGTTTTTGTTTTTTTTCATTTTGTTTTTTTTAAAAAAAAGTTTGGTGCATAAATCCCTCAGTAAATGTTTAATGACTATGCCGCTTTTCTTCTTTCTTCCTCCTTTTGTCTGTAACGGTGGTCAGCAAGCTTTTCCTGTGAAGAGCCAGATAGTAAATGTTTTAGATTTTGTGGACCACATGGTCTCTGTCTTGATTACTGAACTCTGCCGTTGTAGCACAAAGCAGTCACAGGCAGCACAGAAACAACTGAGCATGGCTCTGCTCCAAGAACACTTTATTTCTGGTCTCGAGATTTGAGCTTCCTATAATTTTTACATGTCACAAAATATTGTTATTCTTTGAGTTTTTCCCCCCCATTTAAAAATGTGAAAAACATTCCTAACTACTGGGCTGTACAAAACAGGCTGTGGGCTGGATTTAAGCCCCTCGGCCTCCGTTACAGAACTTTGATCTATAAAGACACTCAGCAAATCTGGATAAAGGAACTTGCGGTAAGATGATACTGGTTTTAGGATTACCATGGGTGGTAGAGAAGCAGAGATAAAGAAGGCAGTCTTTTTTGTCATGGATTTCATGGTCAAGTTCAAGATTAAGATGTAAGCAAATCGTGATGGCACAGTATGGTAACTGCAATTACAGTTTATTTATTGGAACAAAGGAGTAATAATCAGCTCTGCTTGAGTGGATCAGAGGTCACCTCTAATAGTCCTCTGTTGGGGACACTTTCAGCTAAGATCCTTTCCAAGAATCTTTTCGAACTTGCTAAGGTGACTGACCACATCTTTTGCCAGGATGGCTGTGAACATTCGGATGGCTCAATTCCTTTGTTTTACAGGATATAATCTTAATCTGTTCCTCTCAGAACTAAAATTAATACATTCTAGATAATTTTTTCTGACAGTTATTTCTAAAGGTCATGCACATTTTTACTGCTTTGAGAAAGGTGAAATATGTTTCGTAGCACATATAATATAGTAATCAATGTTTCTTTAATACAGTAGTGAATTTCTGATACTGAATTTTGGGTTACGTAAATTTAGTCTTTAAGTCAACTATTAATGCATTAGAAAAGGAAGATGGGCTTTAGTGGGCTTTCCGTTTTCTTGCAATTTATTAGATTTAATGTGAATTATTTTTATCTAGGAAAAGTATGGATATATGGCTGTTAGCATCACTGACGCCATCTTGGGCTCTTAGAGTTTATCCTGTCCTTTCACCCACCCTACCCAGGACTGAACTGTGCAGTAAGTCACTTCTCTGTTGTCAAGGCTTGGCAGTTAATAGAAACTGTTTTAATAATCATTAGGATCAGGTGGCCTCTATGCTCCGTTAGTCCCCAAACAATGATGATGTATATTCCCGGCGCCCACGAGACTCGTGACCCATTCATGAATTTTGACTTAGGAGTGCACGTCCCGTTTCCAAGCACCTGCCTCCATACTCTAGGTTAGCTATAAAGTCGTCCCAGTGGCCCCCGCCGGTGTGGGGTGCGGCTGCTAACGCGTGCAGGTCGTTGTCGCCGATCCCGAGCCCACCCTGTGAGTTACCCTGTGATAAACTGATCCATTGATTACGTGGGGCTGCCTGCCTCGATTTGTTTTTCGGTCGCAAGGTGCTTTCTCAGTTCAGTGAGCACTTCTCGTTCCCTCCTTCCTCCAACAGAAAGTTAAATATTTAATTAAACCTTCAGTGATACTAGATGTATAAAACTAATTATTATTTAAAGCTCTATAACAAACTTAACGCATTCCCCAGATATGCCGTGGAGCAGTGGAAAGAAACTTTAAAGATTCTTAAAAATAACTTTGTACCCTTATTTCTATGTCTTTGTCATAGTTCTTGAGCAGTTAAGAATTGGCTTTGTTAAAGAGTTTTAAAGGTACTGCCTTGGTGAGACTTTGGAACTGTATCAAGTATTATAAGTTTTCCAAAAAGTACGATTTGTTAAAAATATGCCATTAGGAGTTTTATTGTACTTAAGTTGTTAACTTGTGCTTTCAAGGGTCGTCTTCTAATATACGTTGCAAAAGAGAAGGTCGTACATGTGTTGTCTGCTCAAAAAGCTGCTTTGTTACGGTTGTCTGGTCGTCTCTATTTACAGCGCCCTGGGCTTGTGTGAACTCTGTTACTTGTGAGTAAACTCCCCCTGGATGTTGACTGTATGATTCTCTTCCCACTTACAGACAATGTTAAATGCGGGGCAGGCCAAGCATCCTTTACTGCCTTTTCCTTTTGTCCTTTTGAATCTCGCCACATAAGGCTATAACGTTTGGGATAATTAAGGGGAATTATAGTGTAGAAGGAGGAAATTTAGAGCTTTACGCTAAATATGGGTTTTCTTTTGGTCCAGGAAAAGGCACAGGACAAGTTAAACTTTTTACAGATGTCCCCTTGCTGGCCATGCCTCGTTTCTAACTTTTCAGCCCTGTTTTCAGCTGTGCACTTGAGTCAGAAGAGCCACTTTCATGTCACCTCTGCGGGGTGGATTTCCACCTTTCTTTCAGGAAACCTCACTGCCCCGCCCATAGGGCTTGGTTTCAGCTCAGACACCGTCTCTTTATCTTCGGCAGAGGCCTTCAGTATAGAAAGCACTGCCTTCGCATATCCTTCCTCCATCCCAAATCCCCCCTCCCTACCCTGCAAAGCAGTGTGGGGCGGGGGGAGCAGAGGGGACTTTATGATCACCCCACCAGTGGGAGGTGTAGGCTCCCCTCTTTTCTTTTTCCTTCTGTCTTCTCCCAAAGGACAACCATTAATTCTCAGAGACACTGTGGTCTCAACACTTGAAGAAGCAGCACAATATTTCCCTCAGCACCTGTGGTTTGCAAGGAGCCTTTTACAGTAGTTAGTGCTTCACATCGTGATGCACAGCCATCCTCGCCTGATTTATTCCCCACGGCCCTTTTCAAATTGCACCTGCTTAGACTATGTGGGTTGTGGGTGCCCAGGTGGGCAAATAGGTTCATTGTTGTCAGTTTATAAAAACCTGTCTACAGCTTGAAGTTACTGGTTAGACGAACATTAAACTAAAAGTTAATGAAGAATCGATGTTAAGAATGTTTCATTTTAGTTTTCAAACACCCAAACCAGGTGTTTACTTTCTTGAAGAAAACAAGCAATTGATTTTTCTTCTTTAAGATGTTTTGTTTTAATAATTTGAGTAGATAGAAGTTCAAGGTTATTGTAATTTAACATTTTTCACATGATTAGACTGGAGCTTATGAATATAAGAAACATCAGTTTGTTCAGGTGACTCATAGCACTGATTCATCTATATACTTCATAACAGAGTTCATACTTTCTGGTCATCATTTTCTTCCGTTTGTCCTTTGGCCATCCATTCTGGGGGAATTTCCTTGACTCAGTCTTCATTCTAACTCACCGATTTGGCATTCACCCCAGCTAGCAAGAATTTTATTTCTGTCTGTCTGTTCCATTTCCAAATTCTCTAGCAGCTTTCTCTTAATTGCTTTGTCCTTGTTTCATGAGTATGATATCCCTTGAGGATATTAGTTATACTACTTTTATAGACAGTAGCGATCAACATGTGTAATTACTTGCCATGTTCCAGGCACCATTTTCAGCTTTATGTGTATTTATTCTTTTGGTCATTCTGACAGGGACAGAGTAGGGAGACAAAGTAGGTAATTAAATAGTTAATCCCACTAGGGGATCATAAATAAAGAAAAAGTATGGGAGACCCTGTAAGTTAACAATCACTCAAGAAAGCAGGTTTGCTTAACAACAGAACCAAGCAGCAGAAGCACGAGACATGCCCCCAAACAATAAAACAGTGGTGGCGTGAGACCCACGTGAGGCTGAATAGTCACAGAAGTGACTCCTTTGATTAGTCATTGTATGTCATCTTCTGCAGAGACATTTCCCTGTTAATATTACTTTAAAGCTACTTTAAAAACTACGTCAGTGGTTCTCCACTTTTTATCGGGCCCTGCACGCTCACTCCCATTAGCGTCAGTGGAATTGTACACTTAGTAGGCAGGGAGGCATGTGGGTCTTTAACATTTCCCTTTGTTCCTGACACACTTCACTTTGAAAACCGCTGTTATCCTTCAGAGTTTTCTAACCATGGAGTTAAGAACACATTATACTGTTACACTGGTTGAGTCCTTTGATGCGAGAAATAGAAACTGATGTGGTCAGCTTAAGTGAAAATAAAGTATACTGGGTAGATAATAGGGCATTTCACATAGTCCAAGGAAGAAGAATCAGGTTTTGGGCATAGTAGGTATCAAGCCTTAGGGGAAAGCTTAGTACCGAGAACGTATGAACTTTCTTAAATGTTTCTATTAATCTAACTGTTTCCATGACTCCCAGTCTCTGGGTCTCTTAGTTAAAAATTCCACTCTGCCCGGAGAAAACTTAAATGCTACCGCTCAGAGGTAGTCGTGGTGATGGTAATGGTTTGTGTGTCTGGCGGGATGGCGGGGTGGGTGCACAGGTTCATGGGCTTCAGGCAAGGCTGTTAAAGACTCAACCCTGAGTTCAGGGAGCAGTTCTCAAAAGAAGGAAGAATACTGTGAGTCCATCAGCTGCTTTAGGAGGGGCCTTTTTTCTAAAAATGAAGCATCAGGCGTGCAGCGTTCAATCTGAATGAATAATTCAGTGGCTCCCGGTAAATCAATGTGTTTTGGCAGATAACTTGAGAATGTTCTTGCTGTTAAATTGGTTAGTGTTTCTCTGTTTCGTAGTAAATCATCCTCGAATGAGAGTGATCCGTCTGCGTCTCTCCCTTCCACCCTCCCTCCTTCCCTCCTTCCCTCCTTCCCTCCTTCCCTCCTTCCTTTCTTCCTTTCTTTCATCGGCCTAGAGATGATCACCAACTCATTGCGGGATCTGATATAACAGGAATGAGGCTGTTGGAAGAATTTATTTTGAGTGTATCCTCCTTTCTTGGCTGCTGCAATTTTGCTCTTTTTAATTTACTCATCTAATATTTTTACAGTATGTCTAATTGTGTAATTACTTTTTTCCCCACCATATAAGGAACACATATTGATGGGAAAATTAAGAAAATAGAAAAAAGCGCAAAGGGAATGAAAGTTGTCTAAATCTCATCATTAAATTTAAGAAAAAGCTCTCTTCTGTACATATAAAGAGGATGTTTATTTGATCCAAACTTTAATTATGTATATTGCCTTTTGGGGGGTAAGACAAGCTGCCTCTAAAAAGTTGCCTGCTTTTTTATCCAGGTGGAGACGGTCAGCCAGCTTGGAACAGACTGTTCTTGTTGTAGAGGGGGTCACACCAGTGGCTGCCATCAAATAGGTTTATATAAAACAAGGAACAAATATCTCTCTGAAGACGGCTTAGCGGGACTTTTTTGGTGTCTCCTCCAAGCTGCCCTCTCGATACCTTTTTAGGTGACGGGGCCGAGCCAATTGGAGCAGGGACCACGGAGAGTGCACTCGGGAGCCCGGCCAGGCTGGCTTCTGCTTGCATATAAGCTCTTTGAAGAACTGCGACGTGGCTACAGCAGAGGTCCACTTGCAGAAGGGGCCCCTGGGGCCTCCAGAGGGTCAGCTTAGCCTGGAAGAGAGCTGCTGGGCCTGTGATGCAGTGATTTAGGTCATACAGCTCAAAAAGTATATACTGAGGTGAAATTTGTTTCCGTCACTCCAAAGTGAGACCCTGTACTCATTAAGCACTTTCTCCCCTTCTCCTCTGGCAACTACCAGTCTGCATTCCATTTCTGTGGATTTGTGTATTCTGGAAATTTCATATAAATGGAACCCTACTTGACCTTTTGTGTCTGGCTTCTTCCACGTAACGTAATGTTTTGGAGGTTCATCCACGTTGTAGCATGTATCAGTACTGCGTTCCTCTTTACGGTAAATAGTAAATCATTGGGCGTATACACCACAATTTGTTTTTCCCTTCGTCTGTTGGTAGACATTTGGGCTGTTTCTGCGTCTTGGCAGTTATGACCCTACCCTGCGTGGACGTGCACTTGTTTGAGTCCCCATGGAATAGTGGGATCATGTGGGAACTCTTTAACTTTTGGGGAACTGCCAAACTGTTTTCCTCAGCAGCTAAACCACTTTGCAGTCCCGCCAGCCGTGTATGAGTACCCAGGTTAGCCACGGAGTTTCTTATGAGAAATTTGCTCTCATTCAAAGCAGTATTCCTGTTGGTGATGCAGTGGTTATTCTCTGGCTGCTTTCAAGATTTTTCACTGTCTTTAATTTTTAGCAGTTTAATCACGATGTGTTTGAGTGTGGCTTTCCTTCGATTTATCCTGTTTGGGTTTCATCAAGCTTCCTGAAACTCTTAGGTGTTTCATCTCTGGCCAAATCTGGGAAGTTTTCAGCCGGTAATTCTGTAAATATGTTTTGCAGCACTAACACACTTCTGTCTTCCTGGGTCTCTGATTGTTTGGATGTTAGACCGTTTGTTACCGTCTCACAATTCTCTGAGGTACTGTTAATTGTTAAAACAACAACAACAACAAAACCTTTTTTCTCTCTTTTGTTCAGATTGAGTAGCTTCTCTTGATCTATCAAGTTTACTGACTGTTTTTCTGTTGTCTCCATTCTGTTTTTGAACCCATTCTATGGATTTTGTTTATTTGTTGCTGTGTTTTTCTGTTCTAAAATTACTGTTTGGTGCTGCTTGATGTCTTGTTTCTTCGCTGACACTTTCATTGTTTTCAAGAATGAAATGAATGTTTTCTTGCCATTGTTTGCTGGAGCACTTTTTAAATAGCTGCTTTAAAGTTTTCGTCAGATAATTTCAAAATCTGTGTCATCTTGGCAGTGGCACCTGTGGGTAGAGTTGACATTTTTCACATGCTTCATTACCGGAGTCATTTTGGGTTGTGTGAGACTGCGGGTTTTGTTTCCATCCCGTAGAGAGCACTGATGTCTTCTTTTAGCGTGCTGTCCACCTGGTTAGGTTCAGGTCTTCAGTTTCTGCCCACATTCTCTGAACTGTGGTTCTAATTTCGGTTTAGTTTTCAGAAGCCTTTGCAGTGCAGATTGGATCTGTCCGTGTGTGCCGCCCAGTGACCCATCTGGATCTGGGCAGTGGTCCGTCTGTGAATTCAGTTCCTCAAGTGTTTGGTGCACAGAGCAGGATTAGATCCACGTTTACCCAGAGTGGGGGTTAGTCCAGGAGCTCATAAACAACTTCACTGTGTTGCTCCCCTGAGCTCCTCTTTTCATTTGCTCTCCCTGCTGGTTTTTCATTCCCTGTGGCTCCTCTTGTCCATCTTCCAGCCGCCAAGCTAGGGTTTTCCTGCCCCACTGGGCCACGCACTTTGGCAACTGCATGTGCCGCGTGCAGGGCCCTGTGGCTGGAAGGCGACAGAGCGGAAAGTGGCGGGGTTTGTCCCCCGACCCTTGTGGAAGAAGCTCCACTCAGAGGAGAGAGTTTGGCTGGGTTCACCTTTTCATCACTGCAGTCTGGCACTGCTGTAAACGGGGTTGCTTGGGGACAAGGGCACAGGAGAATGTAGAAAAGGATAAAAGACTGGGTGTTTCCCCGTTCTCCGTGAGCAGAAGACTTCCGTTTCCTATCGAGCCAGAACTAGAGAGCTTTCTCCAGAGCTTTCTGTGTGTCCCAGTGCCCGCTTCCAGTGCGTCCAGTTTAGAAGACACTGGAAGAGAAAAAGTGGCATTCCGGTTCCCCCTTGTTTCACATGCTACTGTTTACTTTTCAGAATCTTCACATTGCTGTTCCATGCATTCCGTCCGGGTAGGAGAGACAGTGTGGGGTATGCTTAACTGTCTAGCCTGAGGCTGAAACATCTGTCTGTCTCTGACATTAGAAATGGCATATACTTGACTGTGTGGTTCCAATTTCTTTTTTTCCAATCTCCTTTCTTTAGTAAACTAATCCAGAAAACATGGCTACTGCAATTAGGGAAGTTGGAGTTTGGAGACAGACCAGAACACTCCTACTGAAGAATTACCTAGTTAAATGCAGGACTAAAAAAAGTAGCGTTCAGGTAAGTTAAATGACCATTATGTCTTATTGCAGTTTATTTTGCATTAATATGTTCCATCTTTAAAAGATGATTTGTTTTGCTGGATACATTTTTATTATAATTTTATATTCTTAGGTCCCTTTAATTTGCTTGTAAAAATTTGTTGTGTTGGCCTCAGAAAAATACCTAAATTATCCCATGTTTTCTGAATGTCAAAAATTTTAATAACGGTGTCTAAATTTAGTTAATTTCTAATATCAGTGCTTGATTTTGAACCTTGAGGCGTGCATTTCCCATTTCATGGAATGAAAAATAAATTCTGCAGATAACTTCATGGAACATTATTCCACAGTTTATTCCTTATGGCTGCCCATCTTTTGGACTCTGGATTGAACTGCCCATAATTACTAAAATTATGTCACATATTTGTTCCCACAAGCATACATTACTTTATTATTTATTTATTTAGCATACATTACTTTGAAAGGTGGAAGAAAGTAAGAACTCTGGCTAACCAGTTAATAGTGATTTTAAAGGATGGAATGGTATTGTTGATCTTCTCCCGAAGCCAGCAGAACAATTAAACAGCAAGATGAAACAATAAAGAGTTCATCCCTATTAAAGTTGACTACTATTGAATACAATTGAGTATAGTTTTAGTAGTAGAAACTTAGCTGTAATTAAAGCATGAGTTTTAGTTCAGACTTGAATAAAGACATTTTTATGGTGATCCCTATTACAGATGTTTGGTAAGTTACTTTAAATAAAGTCATGTATGAGTAAATTTATTATTATATTTTATATTAGTAATCTAAGATGTTTAAATGTTAGCTTTTATGTCATTTAAATGTATTATGGTGACTTGAATTTTAAAATATTTTAGTAAAATTGAATGTAAAGGAAAAATTCATATGCTGTTGGGTTAGGTTCAGCACAGTATTTCTTTTAGGATAGAATTGCTTTTAGTTTTTGTACTTAAGAAAAGAGACCCAAGTTCCTCATGTTTTTTGTTAGTATTAGTTATATTCATAGAAATCTTGATGATTTTTGCTGCCACTGTTATATTTTGTAATCATTTTGTTTGTTTCCTTTATTATAGGAAATTCTTTTTCCACTATTTTTTTTATTTTGGTTAATATTAATTAGCATGATGCATCCAAATAAGAAATATGAAGAAGTGCCTGACATGGAACTTAACCCCATGGACAAATCTATCCTCTCTAACTTAATTCTTGGATTTACACCAGTGACTAATATTACAAGAGACGTCATGCAGAAGGTTTCTACTGATCACCTTCCTAACGGTATTGTGAGCTTACGTGTGTATTCTGTCTCTTACAGAAAGCGTCTTCAGTATTTTGCTGTTTGCTTTATTGAGTAAATACCGTTCTTAACATTTAGATATATGTCCTTTCACCAAAACATAGTTTTATAGAAATCCTAACATCATTTAATTCTGCTGCCTTATGATTCTTGTGAAACTTTAATTTGTAGTCTTGGTAATAGGAAGCATATTTTATGTTTTAATATTTTATATTTAATTCATAGACCATTTATAAAATAAACATATTTGTATAGTATAAAAGATTTGAACGAATATTTCATTTTGATTCTGATTCACGTAACTATTAAGAAACTAGAAATACATGGTAAAGACAGTAATGCTGACGCCAGGATGATTGATTTAATGAAATGCTGAATTGTAGAAAATAAGAAAATAACCTGTTATCTTCCGTCATATAGGATTGTTAGTTGTAATTGACTTCTTTTTTTTTTTTTAATTTTTTTTTTATTTTCCACATTTATTTTTTTATTTTTTTCACACACACACACACACACACTGTATTTTATTTTTACAAGAGATAAATAGACTGACACCAAGCATTGTACATGGATGACCACAACAAAAGCAACAATGATTGCAATTACCAAACATGAAACACACTCATACTATGTGTAATTGACTTCTAGTGTGTGTCACACATTATTGGATAATGTGTCACTGAATAGAAGATGTTTATACAACCATGAGCCAAATAGCTTTTTCCGCAGTGATTTCTTTCTGGCGTATCACTATTTAATATTTTTATCTTACTAGTATAGAATATATTTGTTGGTTTATCATATTAAGCGTAAGCAGCATGATAGCCGTAAGAATTTAACGTGTCAGCTAAGAAGAACTCATCAGAAATGTTGAGAATGAAATTCATTGGTAATTCTGAGCAGGACAAAAGTATATACGCTAAAGAAATCCAAGTCAGTGTGTATTAACTTAGATGCCAGAATAGTAGAAATGTATGTAGATTTTTTTTTTTTTTAAAGTTCTCTCTTTTTAATGGCAGAACTCTGAACGTGAGATTGTACATACATACATGGTAACTTAACTGGTAGGATGTTGAATTAACACCCTCTTTCTTCAGAGCAATCCTGGAGCTCCATGTGCACCTTCAAGGTCTGGAAAATCATGAGAATTCACATTTAAGTAATACTGTATAATTTACAAAGCATTTTCATGTCTGTAACTACATTTGATCTTAACAGCCCCTTGGGATCAGCTAGGTATTGTGGGTGAGGATACTAAAGTTCCGGGAGTTAAATTGCTTACCTGTCCTCACACAGCTAATAAGTAGTAAAGTTAAGTACTGAGCCTATGGTTTTTTTCCCATTTCATGACATGTTCTGAACCTCCTGTGGTGAAGACTGCTTGCTTGTAAATAAAACTTCAAGAAAATGTTTAAAAATTAAGATGATTGATGTGAAAAGAGCTGAATGATGATTACAGTATTTTTTCATGTATCTTCTAAGAAAGGAACAAGCAGTAGTGGGTTTAAATGGCAATTTTTATTCAAAGAAGAATGTGTCATAGTTACTAAAATACATATTTAGTTTCTGAGGAAGGATTATGCAATTGTCTTCATAAGAAGGAATATTTGAAAATAAAATATCCACTCATTTATCAAGGAGTTATTTGTATGGTTTTACTTTGAGATAGATAAGTGAACTACATATATTGCATATAAAGTATATGATCTATTTTATTATGTTAATAACTTATGTGTTACATGACACATACATAATTTATGTAATCAAATGACAGCTAAGAAATAGTGTCTGTAAAATTGCACTATTTTAATATTCATTATTTAGTTTTCTTTTAGAAGAGCTGTATTCATTTTCTAAGAAGTTAGAGCATCAAACAAGTGCTTATAAAATATTACATTCATCAAATATAATGTTAAATTTGGTGTATTGTATTACAATAAACTATTCAAATTTGTGAGCTAATTAAATTGTTATAATATTTTATAGTCATAATTACCGAAGAATATACAAGTGAAAAAGAATTGCTAGCATCCAGTCTTTCTAAGTCCAGCAACTTTGTAGGTGTGGTTTTCAAAGACTTCATGTCCTATGAACTCCGTTTTTTTCCTGATATGATTCCAGTATCTTCTGTTTATATGGATTCAAGAGGTAAATGGCCCTAAATAATCAATGAAAATGAATTAAATTCCCATTTTTGCTGCTCTTAGTTCATATGCAAAATTTGATGGTGTCCACCATTGGCATTTTAAATAATAGTTATTCAGATAAGAAGACTGTCAACTGTAGCATAAAAATATGTGTATATTTATCTACCTACTTCTATATATATAATATGAAGTATAATTTATGTAACATCCACTTTAATTTTAATACATTTATATTGTTTACAGTAACAAAACAAAATTTTATCTTGAATTATATGACATTCTAAGTCTGTTCTTTTCTCCATGTAATTGTTTTCATATGTGGTATGGCACATACCTTTAAAATCTCAAGGTCTTCCACCAATAAACTTTATTAGTTTTATGTTGGAAACATGGAAAACAGCCTTCAATGCCTAAACCTCTGAAAAGATAATTATCAACCACAAACATTTATTGACTAATGTTAAAGTCACTGTTAAGTACTGTATTTGTGACTTGATTCCACAAAGCCCTTATAGAATTTTTCTTTTTTTCTGTGCTGTTCACCTGGACTTGCCCTTGCATCTGGAAGATCTTTAGAGCTGATAAGTCATTGTAGAATGGCTTGCCTTAAAACAGAAAACTGATTTATTTTAAATAACTATGTTTACCATTAATTTCTTTCTTTCCATTTGTATTCATTTACGATTCAGTATCCTAACACAAGTAACTCTTTAATTTCAGAAATTTGAAGTAAACAGTAAGGAACGTGATAGATTTTGTTTGCCTTTGGAGGGCCATTGCTTATTTTCTTTGGTCCTGTAGAGATTGATTAATTATATTACTTTGGTAACCCCATATGTGCCGCCTTTAAAGAAGACACTTGTATATTGCAGAATCTTATGTCTCACATTTTTTTCTCCATAGCTGGCTGTTCAAAATCATGTGAGGCTGTTCAGTACTGGTCCTCAGGGTTCACGGTTTTACAGGCCTCGATAGATGCTGCCATTATACAGGTAAATATGAAAAAGGAAGAAAAATAGAGTCAAACTGTATTTTACCAATCATCCCCTAAGTCTTTACCACAGGATTTCATTTGACTGCTGTCAAATGTACAAAATACATAACTTAATACAACTCCTTTATGGAAAAAGATAAGGGAGAAGTCATATTTTCTGATTTAATTTTTTTGAAACCCACCTTACTTGATGGTTTCTAAGCATGTGATTCAGCATTCTGTATACCAGTATTATCATATCTGTGTTGACTGTAGATAATATTTATGAAAGGTCTACATTTGCAGACTTTTTCCCTTGAATAAGAATAACTTAGTTTAAGGAAGGTGAGTATCTTTATCTTAATCACAGTGGTAGATTTTATTTCTTATTTAACAAACATTTATCACTTGTTTGCCAAACATTATTTCTAAGTTATGTACTAAGATCAACCCATTTAATCTTTAACACCCCTATGTTAAAGGGTGCTGTTATTGTCTGCATTTTATATGTGCACCTGAAGCACAGGAAGGTTATAAGTGACTTTCCAAAACTCAGTTAATTAGTGGCAAAGGTAATTCAGACTATCGCTTTTGGTCTCCCAGGTCTGTATTTTAATACTGTACTTCCACTAAGATTGTGTATAAATGTTGCATTTACGTTCTAAAGACATGCTTAGACCTGATCCAGTGTTTCACATTTTAGCAGAAATGAACAGGAGACCTTGAATAGGAGACCTGTCTCTGTTAGTTGTTAGACTGCTATGTAGTAAAATGACTACAAAAATAATGCTTTACTTGACTGCGTTGTTGTTAGAACCACATGAGGTGATATATATAGAACTGTCATATAAACTCTCACAACATGGTATAAATGTATTGTAGGTACAGTATTCAGTAACACAGAAGATTAAGGTAATGACAGTGAAATATAGGGCATATCACATTGACAGTGTTAAAGTACTTATTTGTGTTTTGGCCAAAGACCTTAGCCGTCCACAACCTAGGCCGTACTGGATGAACAGGTAGAGCAGATCTCATTTTAGCCATTCATTTGAAGGTTAAGTAGAAGTATATCGTATGGCGTAACTAGTTTTATTATTCTGTCTATATGCGTGCTGCATATATAGATTTTAAAATAATAGAAGGACTTACTATGTAAAAGAACATTTTAAAAAGTCATTCTTTCATAGTACTAGTAATCATTCCTTAATTCTTCAATTTTATAAATGCATGTTTTTATTAAGATGCATATAATTGTCAGCTAAAGATGATAATTGTGCAGTTTTATTTTCTTTGACAAATTATTTAATAAATATTTATATACTTCCCAACTTCAGACTTCAAACTTTATGACTTGCTTCCAGAATGAGTAAAAGCAGTTTTCTATACGTATCATGATGCTGGGGTCAATCACTTTATTTCTGGTGTGTAGCTTTTTGAGGATGGTATTTGTACGAGGTTATTGATTAAATTTGGGGGTATAACTGTCACATTATTTTAGGGGCTACTATCAGAACTAAATTAATTGAATGTATTTACATTTTCTAATTACAGTTGAAGACCAATGTTTCTTTTTGGAAGGAGCTGGAGCCAACTAAGGCTGTCCTTATGGGAGAAACTGCTGTTGTGGAAATAGATACCTTTCCCCGAGGAGTAATTTTAATATACCTAGTTATAGCATTTTCACCTTTCGGATACTTTTTGGCAATTCATATCGTAGCAGAAAAAGAGAAGAAGTTAAAAGAGTTTTTAAAGATAATGGGACTGCATGACACTGCCTTTTGGTGTGTTATTAAAACTTTGTTATTCAGTGTGATTAATAATCGTATAAGTATACAAATCTTCAGAATTGTAATTTTGTTATTCACCTGACTTTATGAGGTCTGATCCTGTTTCCTCACAATTATTGCCTTTGTCTTGGAGTTTGAGACCAATCAAAATGCTTCAGCAATTGATTGGCTTGTTTCAACATAAGGGAGGTGAGCTTTGGAAAGCTCATGTGGATATTATATACTTAAATTTTATTTCATATTTTGTTTGAACTGATGAGGCGTGCTCCATGTATTTCAGTGTCTATTTCAGTGTATAGAAAATAGGAGATTTTGGAAAGTTAGAAATTAATTGCCTGTTTCACTCCTCCTCAGGTATCATAGCATATACATGTTATTAAAATGTAATCAAAATGACAGAAGTTTGTATATGTAGTATATGGGCTTTCTTTCCCCTGGAAAAAGTTATTTTTGTGAATTTTTTAAGATAATATGCAAATAATTTCTAGAGAAACAAATGAAAAAAGTTCACAAATGAGCACATTAGCATTTTTATACAATGATAATTTTATAGAGGCATGCATTTTTTTTTTAAAGTTTATTTATTTATTTATTTTTGGCTGTGTTGGGTCTTCGTTTCTGTGCGAGGGCTTTCTCTAGTTGCGGCAAGCGGGGGCCACTCTTCATCGCGGTGCGCGGGCCTCTCACTATCGCGGCCTCTCGTGTTGCGGAGCACAGGCTCCAGACGCGCAGGCTCAGTAGTTGTGGCTCACAGGCCCAGCTGCTCCGCGGCATGTGGGATCCTCCCAGACCAGGGCTCGAACCCGTGTCGCCTGCATTGGCAGGCAGACTCTCAACCACTGCGCCACCAGGGAAGCCCAAGGCATGCATTTTTATAAATAATTCTAAGTGTATTTTTCTTACTTTTTCCACCATGTAATAACAACATTATTTTGACCTCATTCTGGGGGGGAAAGTTAATACTGTTGCATGTGAGTTGTTATTGTAGACCATTTTATTCCATTTAGCTCAATGCAACAGTTCAAACACTTTACATAATGGGGTCATTCTGTATGACATAGCATCTTTGCTCATTTTTTTTTCTCCTGTCCTTTTACTAGTGATTGGCTTTTGAGATGCATTGGTTATTAAAGTATTCTGTGAGGAAACAGTAGCTGGGAGAATGTAGGCAAATCAGTTTCTCAGTGCCTCAGTTTTGCCTCTGTAAAATAATGGTTTTAGTTTTGGTAGTTCAGATATCTTTTAGCCCTATTTTGGTGATTTTATGATAGCATACATTAAATTATCTGCTAACTTGAAAAATGAAAATAATACTAAATACTGTGGTGATTTCACTGAACTCTGATTTTGAGGAGAAATTTTGAGTCCTGTAGTGAATCCATTGTTGATCTTCCTGATCTCACATTGTGTTCCTGTAGTAATTATGTTGTCGATTAGCAAGGTAACCTCTACTGTCTAAAGTACCAAAAGCCATCAGTTTGTCGCATGTACCATAAAGAAAATTGTCAGTCATTAAACTCTTTCGTATTTTAAGAGAATCAGAAGTATTGTGCATTGTTGAACTTTCGAGGGTTTTAGATTTAAATTAATCATGAATTGCTATAAATCTGTACAGTTTTTTTTTGACTCTTGGAAAGATAGTCACCATTTTATCTCTGTATCAGATGATACTTTTACCGACAACCTAACCAATACTGTATTTTTAATTACGTATGAGAACTTTAATTTTCAATAGATGAGCATACAAAGAAATGAAGAGATTGGCTTAATTTTAAGAATAAAATGGCTAAAATAAAGCTGAAGTTTTGTTTAAAATGTTTGTTTTTTTTTAATTGTTAAAGCCTATGTCTTTAGCCATAAATGTATCTGTGTTCCCATTGCAGGCTCTCCTGGGTCCTTCTGTATACAAGTTTGATTTTTCTCATGTCCCTTCTCATGGCAGTCATTGCAACAGCTTCTTCCTTATTCCCTCAAAGTAGCTGCTTTGTGATATTTCTACTTTTTTTCCTGTATGGCTTATCATCTGTAAGTACTTTCATTTGAAATGGGAATAAAGAACTGTCAAAATATTTGATTAATAAAGTCTTGCTGTTTGGTTTACTTACAGTCGATTTCCCATGAAAGACAAGATTGTTACTAGGCTACTGATACATGAGTTGTATTATTGTGCCTCCATATTTTTAGAAAAGTTACAGAATATTCTCAAGTTTAAATTTAACTTGTTTTCATATGATGTATTCCACATACAGTTCCTCTGTGTCTGTCTTTCACTATCTTCATTTAATTGTGCTTATTATACACCATTAAGATTGTCTGGTACTAGACTTTTTATTCCTTTGTTTTTATGAGATCCTGACTGTTTCAAGTTAATTTATGTTACAGGATGATGTCGTGTGAACATACATGTTTGTAAGTGTAGCTCTTTGACAGTGTTGATTTCCATTCGGTAGTTTGGTTGAATGTTGGATGTTCGTGACAAGCTTTTGTTTTAAGTGGTCCCAGTTTCCATTCTGATTGGCGTATGTGCCCATGCTGTATCCGTTGTTAAATATTTTGACTATCACCCCTGCTCTTTTTTTTTAACATTTATTTATTTATTTATTTTTGTCTGCGTTGGGTCTTCGTTGCTGTGTGCGGGCTTTCTCTAGTTGCGGCGAGCGGGGGCTACTCTTCATTGCGGTGCGCGGGCTTCTCATTGCGGTTGCTTCTCTTGTTGCAGAGCACGGGCTCTAGGTGTGCGGGCTTCAGTAGCTGTGGTGTGTGGGCTCTGGAGCACAGGCTCAGTAGTTGTGGCGCACGGGCTTAGCTGTTCGGCGGCATGTGGGATCTTCCTGGACCAGGGCTCGAACCCATGTCCCCTGCATTGGCAGGTGGATTCTTAACCACTGTGCCACCAGGGAAGTCCCATTCCTGCTCTTTAACATGATAACTTACAAATAACTGATATGCTCCTCTGTATAATTGCCTGGTTTTTAACTGGCTCTGTTTCTTGTCAACACGTGAAGTTGAAAAGATGGGCTCTGTGTAAAACCTTGTTGACATACTGTTTTGATCATATTTGTCCATATCTAACTGCAGAAACACACGGTGATTTATGGTTTCTACAGTGCTGAGGTGATCATGTTTGCCTATTACATAGATAAAATGCAGTTTTTAATATTTGTCGGTTTAAATTTTTAATGTAGAGCACTATTTGTATGAAAATTAAATATTTCACCATGGCCTTTAGAAATTAATTGTATTTTAATGAATGTATTTTCTAATGAAAATAACTTGTTCTTTCACAAGGAAAATTTAATTTTGTTTTCATACCAGTGTATATGAACAATGCTTTAACCTTAATATTTATATCTTACAGGTATTTTTTGCTTTAATGCTGACGCCTCTTTTTAAAAAATCAAAACATGTGGGAATAGTTGAATTTTTAGTCACTGTGGCTTTTGGATTTGTTGGCCTTTTGATAGTCCTCATGGAAAGTTTTCCCAAATCTTTAGTGTGGCTTTTAAGTCCCTTCTGTCAGTGTACTTTTTTGATTGGTATTGCACAGGTAGGTAATATACATATCTTGCTTTCACTAAATATTTTCTTTTCTCTCCACTTCCATGCAGCATATTATACTACCATGAATACTGCCCTTAGTTTGCAAAAAAAATTATTTAAAATTTTCAACATGAAAAAGGAATGATATTTGAATATTGGAGTACATTTTATATTAGTTTCATTTATATTTTCTCCATTTTTAAAGTTTTTTTATTTATATGACCTGTTTATAAATAAGTTCTCCACTTTTCACTTTAGTGTATCTCAATAATCTGTTTCACTGCAGTAACTCAGTTTGTTAGAAGTCATTGGTTTGTGCGTCAGGTAATCTAGATTGCTCTGTGGCCTGGTTTTATTGCTCCCTATTGTAAATTTATCTCACATGTGCGCCTGGGAGAAAATTGTGTGTGAAGCAGAACAAATTTTTCTTGACTGTAGTAGTGAAAGTAGTACCTTGTGGATTTTATAGGTCCAGCATTCATGAGATTATCTTTACCTAAATAGTATTTAGATTTATAAATTTGATTTTTATTAGTCTTTATGGGGCACTCAGGTTCTAAGGGGAAAATTCTTATAAGAAGCTGCTTTATGTATTAGAGCACAAATTTGGTTAATGGGTAAAGAAAAAATGTAATTACTTAATACAAGAGATTATTCATGTTGGCTGGATAGACTTCTGATTTGTGAGACTTTGCTTGTTTATGAATATTGAGTTAAACGAATTTTAATTATTTGAGACCCAAGAGCTGTTATTACATGTTTTGAGAGTCCACTGAGTCTCCTTAGGAAGGGAGAATTATAGATTCATAGGTTTTTGTTTTGGGAGGGACTTTGAATGTCATTTAATTCACCTTCATTTCACAGATGAGGAGACTGAAATCCAGAACAGCATAATTAAAGTTTATTTACTTAATGGCAGGGCTGAGACCTAAACGAGGCCTCAATGTCTATTGCTTTCCGTCTGCTCTGTCACATATATCTACTATGAATAATTTAATAGCTGTGTTAATTAATTATAGTACCTTCTCCCTTTTCAGTGTTGAAAGGTGCTGACCATAAGTTTATCCTCTAATACTTAATTTGTCTGACTTCTCTGTGGACCATAACCCTTTTGTTTGCATTAGTTTTTATTTCATTTGATAATCATAGCATTAGAATTATTGTACATGCCCCAAGAATAGATGTATACTAGTTTTAGAAGCACAGCATTGAAAACATGGTTGAAAGGGGTTGCTGTAATAAACTCATGGTTTGGTCAAGTTTATTGTTTTCTTTATAAATTCATGTTACTAATTTGGTAGACTGTTTAATCTGTTAAAAGGCCCAGTTTACTGACTCTGGATATTATGAGAAACTCTAAATAGTGTTAGCTATTTTATAAAATGATAAAATATTTTATCATTTTTATATAATAAAGTTGGTGTTTCTGTTTTTCAGGTCATGCATTTAGAAGATTTTAATGAAGGTGCTTTATTTTCCAATTTGACTGAAGGGCCATATCCTCTAATTATTACTATTATCATGCTGGCCCTTAACAGCATATTCTATGTCCTTCTGGCTGTCTATCTTGATCAAGTCATTCCAGGTATGCAGGTAGTTATTGGATTTTACGGTAAAGATATTTAGGTTTCTTTGCCCACATAAGGTTAACTTAATTAAAAATTTTTTTTCTAACTAAGTCGTTTTCACTGTCACAGCTTTTAATTTAATTTTAAATAAGTATATTTTGTACCTTATGCACTCACTGCTAGTGAATGTAAGGAGATTGTGGGTGAAAAGAGATCAGTTTGCTTTGAAAGCCTTAAGTCCCTAATTGAACTTCGTAACTCAGTCCTTCCCCACGTCCATCTTTTTGGCTAAAGTGTTTTGTTATTTTACCCTATAAGGTCCGACACCATGGAGTAATCTGGTAACTCCTCCCATTCCCCGCATCCCTTATGCTGCACCTATAGCAAACTTGTGCAGATTCAAAATATTACTAAATAACCAACACCCCCTTTCCTCTTTCCCCTGAGTTCCTCATTCATTTTGTCTGTGTGCTAGACCTGCAGTCTTATGTGGAAAGACGCGTGTGGCTTTTAAAACTTGAATTACTTAGAACTAAATAAACTAACAGGTCCTTCTCAGTAGCGCAGGCCACATGCCAAGGGCTCGGTAGCCGCGCCTGGCTGTTAGTCAGCACGCTGCGGGGCACAGGTGGGGACGTTTCTGTCGTTGCAGGAAGGCACGGTGGGCTCTGCTGGGCTAGACCCTGTGGCAGCTTCCCTCTAGCTGCCTCCCTCGCGGCTGTCTAAGAACCTCGCCATTCCCTCTAATCAGGCTAGTCACCTGCTCAGACACCTTGCCGGGTGGGCACAGCCTGGTGAACCAAGGAGAGACGCGTTATATGTTGATTTCCTCCACACCTGCTTTCATGTATTTAGTCACTTCTTAACCACTGTCCCCCTCTGTACTGTATTTTACGTCCATCCACACGGTCCTATTTATCTATTTAAACACATCTGCAGTGTATCCGTTACATTATTTTTAGCTACCCATAACAGAGAACCTCTTCAATTGTCTTAAACAAGAAGGAAATCAAGCGTTTTATTTAAAGTCCAAAGATAGGATGGACTCCAGGTCAGTTGGACTTGCTCAGCTGTGTCATCAGGGCCCACTTTCTCCGTGTTCTTGCCTCTTTGTCTCAATCTGGCAGGTTGGCTCTCCTCATGGCTGCACGGGGTTGTGCTTCTTTGTTCCCGTCCAGAGGGAGAGGGAGAGGGAGAGGGAGAGGGAGGGGGAGCCTTTCCCCCAGTAAACCCTTTGCTCCTGTCTGGTTGGCACCTGCTTGTGGCTGGAGTGGTAGCAGTCACCAGAGCCTGCCAGGGGCTCATTAGGTCCACTGGGATCTCTCTGTAGTTGGGATCAGATCCCTTTGAAACATGCAGTCATCTAGAGGAGGAGTGGATGTTAGAAAGGACGGGGAGTGTCGGTTCCTTGCGGAGAAAGGGAGAAAATACATGCATCCCGTGTGGGCAGTCAGATCTAAGCCTCCTATGTCGGTCCTGGTGGCTGTGTTATTCTCCTAGTTCTAAAAAGTCTTCTTTATGAACAATATCAACTTTTCTGAATACTGTCTGTTTTCAAAGACTAAGATGATACTCATTCAAGCCTTCAGACTATCCAGATGTAAACTTTTCCTCTTCTGAACTCTTATTAGCACTGTGCGTGGCACGCCTCATGCTGTACGTTGTGTTTTAGCCATTTAGTATGTACATGTACTCATAATGATGTAAGTTTCTGTAGGGCAGAAAATGTACTCTGCTTACATTTACGTTCCCTAGACTCTCAGCAACTCTGAAACTATTTATGGACAAGAGTTATTTGTCAGTAAAACTTATTTTTCACACACTATTGATTTAGTATTTTATGTCTAAACTTTAGATCTAGATTGTCTTAGGTTTCACAGACTGCCTTTATGATTTAATAACTAGTTTTCAGAAATAATTTGTTAGGATAACTCAGTTTTTTTTTTTTTTTCAGGAGAATTTGGTTTACGGAGATCATCGTTTTATTTTTTGAAGCCATCATATTGGTCAAAGAGCAAAAGAAATTATAAGGAGTTATCAGAGGGCAGTGTTAGTGGGAATATTAGTTTTAGTGAAATTGTTGAACCTGTTTCTTCAGAATTTATAGGAAAAGAAGCCATAAGGTATGATTTAATCTTTGGCAGTTTAGGTCTAAGAACTGCTCATGGGACATGCCACATTTAAATCCTATCTTTTAAATAATGCATGTAAGTATGGTATCTTTGGAGATTTGGTGCACATTTCATGATTTTTTAAAAAACAGTATTAAGGGCTAATTCTCTTTTAAGTTTTCATTTTCTTTGCAGCCATTTAGAATAAGGTTGCTGCTAGGTTTGAAATTTTATGTTTGAATAGAAATTTTTGAAAGTAATAAAACCTAGTATTTATAAAATTAAGCTATTTTAAAGTTTCCTCATTATGTAGATTAAAACAGAATAAACATTAACTTTCTATTTTTATTCAGGCTACATTGTCTGAGATATACACCACACTAAATTGTGCTCTGTTAATTTCATAGACCCTTAGAAATTATGACATAATTAACTTGTCACATCAACTTAATTTCTGAGAATGAAAGAAATTCATTACTGTTCCTTGCTAGTTCAGTCAAAACCAAATTAAAAAAATAATGAGACCGAGAAAAGAAATAAAAGTGAAAGAAAAAGTGGAGGATAATTTGTGTTTTTTAAATTTAAGAAAAATGTATAAAAGCAAGGGAGAGTTAGATATTTAAGATGCAGTCAGTGGGCTGGCGGTCTGCCTTCTTAAGAGTAAAATTTAAACTGGCGAACAAGACCATTCATTCCTTCAAAAATTATGTAAAACATTTAAAGTGGAAGGAGAGAATCACTTCACATTTATAGACAAGTGCTGATGTGAAATAGCACTTGGTTTTTAATCTCCCTTAACTGATAAACAAGTATTGATGAATTACAAACAGAAAAGAATCAAATGTGAAATAAGAAATATATAAATTGCTTGAGTCAAATGTTTCCGTTTCTTTTTAGAAGTCGGCTTATCATGAAAAATGAATGAATAACACTTAAAATGGAGAGGAATACTATACTTTTCTCTTGTAGTTTCTTTAAAATACTTTTATTATTATTGTCAGAGTTCCTTGGTTTATTGTTTTAGTAGGAAGATACTTTATGATTATTCCCATTAAATATGACAGCTTTGATTAAAAATATTATACATGGAAGCACGTACTTATAGATTGCTTTAAATACTTATAAAGTAGAAAATGGTGTTTTTCAGAATCAGTGCTATTCAGAAGACATACAGAAAGAAAGGTGAAAATGTGGAGGCTTTGAGAAGTAAGTAGCTTTCCTAGTGTTCAGTCCATAGTATTAAAGTACAAATGGAAAAACAACGTACGTAGTTTGTGGGAAATTTAAATTCTTTACCACAATTATCTCTCTTTCCTTTAGGAATACTTCCATTTATTTATGTGATTAATGGTCATAATAAAACTAACATCAAAGTAGTAAAAGAAAAAAGTAATATCTATCAAAATGAAAAATAGTCAACTCTTTGAACAAATCTGTGTCCTCTTTCATTTTATTATTAGCATGTGTATACATGTTAGTTCCTTTTTTTTTTTTTTTTTTTTCCTTTTGCCCTAACACAGGGTTTCTCAGCCTTGGCACTATTGACGTTTTGGGCCTGATAGTTCTTTGTCGTGGGGAGCTGTCCTGACAGTTGTGGCATGTTTAGCAGTGTGTCCGTCAGGTTTCTTCAGAATCGTTAGAATATATATACACACATATACACAGAGAGTGAGAACACTGAGGGGAGGGGCGGGTGGGAAGGGGGGAGATTATTTTTGAGGAATTGGTTCACACGACTGTGGGGCTTGACAAGTCTGAAATCTGTAGGGCGGGCTGGCAGGCTGGACGCTCAGGCCGGAGTTGAAGCTGCGTCTGGCCTGCTGGTCTTGGGATGCTATCAGCCGGAGCTCACCTTCATCAGATCAGGGGTTAGAGTTCTTTGAAGCTGGGTTTTCAGCCCCCTTTCTGCTGTCTCCTTTCAAACACTGACACATCCATCCGGTGATATTCATTCTACTTTACTCCTGTTTAAATTGAACTTTTAAAGCATTTAGCCTTTTCCAAGCTATTGGTTAATTTCTAGTTTTTTGCCAGTAGATTTAACATGCCTCTAAATACCCTTGGGAACAAATTTTTGTTTGTCCTTTTGTTTTAATTCCCTTGGAAGTTCCCCAAAGGAGGTACACAGAAATCCCCCCCGCCATGTTTTGTGCCCCCTCTAAATCTGTTAGTGTATTAAAAAAAGAAAAAGCTTATTTTGTATCATTTTTCTTATTGTTCATACCATTGACTATAACAAAGAATTATTATTGTGTTATAATATTAAATATTATGTTATTAAATATGCTGGTAACTTTAAATCTGTCTTTAAATTTGTTGACTTCTTTCTAGGTTGCTCAAGTATTGTGTATTACCTTACATGGCTCAACAGAAATAAAAATCACATTTGAGACTTCTCCTTTTTCCCTGAACTAGGTTTATCCTTTGACATATATGAGGGTCAGATTACTGCGTTACTTGGCCACAGTGGAACAGGAAAGAGTACCTTGATGAATATTCTTTGTGGACTGTGCCCACCTTCGGATGGTGAGTTTTTTGACTTAAAGAGAAAAATCCCTCACTTTGTTTTATTAGGGTTATTAAAACTAAGGTACCATGGTAATTATTTATCCTTGTGATATGTACCGATTGATTTTTGTCACTGATTTGGGATCAACTTCTGTGTCTGTAAAGATATTTTTCTTTTTTTTTTTTGATTACACACATTTGTTTTTTCTTCAATAGAAAATAAAAGTGATTCAGTCATATTTAATAAAGAGGATCTAATTTTGTACCGATTTTATCAGATATTTTACTTGTGTTTTTGTTTACTGTTCATTTTCAAGGAAGGAGAAATCAGTAATTAATTGGAAATTAAATGAGGCCCATAGACATTTTGGTTGAGAAAATAAAGACTTCTAAGTATCCAACAGTAGTTCAAAAGGAAAGAATGACGAGTGTCAGTACAATCTTCTAAAATAGATTTGTAAGAGCAATACCTCAAACGTATAATTGTTACATGTGACTGCCCTGTAGGTGAGAATTCAGTACAGCAGCTCCATTTATCCACAGTAACCAAATAGAGTGGCAGAACAATAAATATTTTAATTTAAGAAAGGGCCAAACTTCCGTGTATTGATTCTGCATCTTTTTAGATGTAGTTTAACTTCTAAAATTAGTTTGATTTTGTTGCTTATCTCTGTGTCACTCTTTGATGGTAATTATAATAACTTTCATTCATATAAGGATTTCTTATTTTTGTTACGATTCTCCATACATTAGCACATTGGTTTAATAGTTCTTAAGTAGAGGGGGATATATTAGTATTCAGTTTATAGTAGAGAAAAGCTTGAATTTAGATTAAGTGATTTTCTCAAGGCCACACAGCTGGTTAGGGGTAAATTTTAAGTTCTTTGTTCTCTGTACTGTTGCATAATGCCTGGAAATGAGGGAAAATTGTTCCTGGAATATTAGTTAATGCACCAATAGATAATTTTGTTTAGTATTAAACTTATGGTTCTTTGCTCTTTCCACTCTGTAATATGCCCTGAAAATGAAGGAAAATGAGATTGGAATATACGTGGCAGCAAATCACCAGTATGATGGTGATTTCCACCAGTATGGAAATAAGGGTGCGTTGTGTCCTCCAAATTTATATTGACTCTTATTTTATGTCTATTACATACAAATAACTAAATTATTAGTATATACTAAAACATATATACTTTTTGATACTTAATATATTTAATGTAAATACATATATTTTGCTTTTAGGGTTTGCATCTGTATATGGACACAGAGTCTCAGAAATAGATGAAATGTTTGAAGCAAGAAAAATGATTGGCATTTGTCCACAGTTAGATATACACTTTGATGTTTTGACAGTAGAAGAAAATTTATCCATTTTGGCTTCAATCAAAGGAATACCAGCCAATAACGTAATACAAGAAGTATGTTATTAAATAGAAATCTTTACTTTTATTTGCTGTAAATTAGTAACCTTGTGCAATAACTTCTGTAATAAAAATATGCTTGAAAATCTAAATATAAAACCTGTTCTGAGCCAGTAAACAGAAAGTCATTATAAAGAATTAGAACTTGGAGCAAAAGTTTTAGCACATAGAAAATAGTCCTTGTTTCATCTGGAGGATTCTGGTCTCTCAATACAGATGTTTCTTTCTTTTCTTTTCGCCTCCACCCCCTTCCCCTGCCACACAGACACACACGGAGCCTTTGCACTGATCCCCTCCCACCACCTAGGGGTCACAAGAGTACAGTAGACCTTCCCATCAGGAATCCTTTTAGCTGTTATTTCAAAATTATACATGGATATATGTCAAAATTAAGTTCTGGACTAAAAGAACATTTTAAAAGTTGATATTAAAATTGGAACACTTAAAAACTAATATTGATAATTATGTAAATGATGTGATTTAAGAAACGTTTATTGACACTTTACTTTCATAGGTGCAGAAGGTTTTACTGGATTTAGACATGCAGGCTATCAAAGATAATCAGGCTAAAAAGTTAAGTGGTGGTCAGAAAAGAAAACTGTCTGTAGGAATCGCTGTTCTTGGGAATCCAAAGGTAAGCAGATATTAGTGTCATTGATGAGATAATTTTAAATTATGTTGAAGAAAAAAGTGGTTGTAGAAAGATATACATACACACGTATAAATTTTAAACATACATAAAATACTGTACGTTATTATGGTTGTAATTATAGTAATAAGGTTTTAAAACTGAAGTCAGAAAGATATACAGCATCTTTAATTTAGTGGTCATCTCTCGGAAGGGGAATGGATAGGACTGACTTTCTTTATATCTGCAGTGTTTTATTTCTTTGAAAGAAGATCTGAAGTAAAATAACATTTGTTAAAGTTCAGTGGTGGCTATAAAAGTATTGTTATATTTATTATTCTCTTCAGTTTTCTATACATTTGTAATGGTTATAATAAAAATTTTAAAATAAGAACAAAATCAAACGAATAGTTCCGTTTTTCACTGTTCTGCTGATTTGATTTTTTTGTCTGTTTTGTGCTCTTCTCTGTCCGGCAGAAACAGAGAACCAGCTGGTCACTGCTTTGCACAGTGTTAGAAAGCTGCCAGGTGCACACTTGTGGCCAGGAGCCCCCTGGGTCCCCACCATCCTGCCACACGCCCTGATGCTGTAGCTTGGGGAAGACTGTGGTTCAGGCTTTGTGTTAACTTATCTTCCTCCCAATCCCCGCCACCATATTTTCAAAATTAAAAATAGTCTTAAAACAAATTTCTTTCCCTGAACTAATACAGAACATAATTCTCTAACGAGCAGTTGTTACATCTACAAAATTTAATTGTTCAGGTAAAAGCGAAATACTCGGTGTTTTGGTTTTTAGTTTGTCTATCTGATTGTTATTATACTTATGTCTTATACATTACAGACATTAGTATTTTAAAATTAAACCAAAGAAGGTATTCATATGCCAAAGCGATAGTTTTTTAAATTTATGCTAACTCACATATGAGTGGAAAACTCAGACCTAATACATTTCTGATTGGATAGAGTAACTTTAAGTGGGGAAGGTTTGCAGGGTCTGCATGAATTTTATATATTTTAGTTTTCCTGAGGATTCCCTGCCTTGCCCAACCCTTTGCACACAGGTACTGTTGCTGGATGAACCGACAGCTGGAATGGACCCTTGTTCTCGTCATATTGTTTGGAATCTTCTTAAATACAGAAAAGCTAATCGGGTGACAGTGTTTAGTACTCATTTCATGGATGAAGCTGACATTCTTGCTGGTGAGATTTTTACTTTATTTTTAAAGGTTAAGGTCATGGGGCCAAATGGGAGATTAGACATAGAAATGCTAAATTCTGAGGAATAAATAAGGAAGCTGTGCGTTCTTCACAAAAAAAGGTATTAGAGTTTTTTAAACTTACATGTTTTTGTGTTGTGTTGGGCGGTCCCCCTGACCACCCCAGGTCCAATAATCTGCCACGAAAGCTCACAGGACTCCACACAGCCACACCCCTGGGTGTGAGTTATGACAGTGAAACGGAAGGGGTTCAGGGCAGAGTCAGCAAAGGGCAAAGGCACATGGGACAAAGTCCGGGAGAAACAGGCAAGCTTCCAAGAGTCCCATCCGCACGGAGTCAGCCAGGGTGCGCTCCATCTATCCAGCAGCGAGTTGTCCTCTCGCCCAGGGTTGTTCTTTTTTGTTCTTGGGGCTGGCCGTGTGGTACCCTCTGCCTCACACGGGCCACCTGCCGGTTGCCCAGCAGGAAGCAGGTGTCAGCCATGACCTGCGTTGCCAGTGCAGCGCAGGTGCGGGGGGCCAGCCTTACCTGCTCAAAGCCGGGACTCCAGACACGGGTCAGGGGCCAGCCTCGTAAGAGGCCTTCCTAAGCTTAACGGCCTCAGGCCAGTGCTAAACACATTCACACACAGAAGACTCCAGGTTGAAACCAGCACATGACTTGAGTAGCTGTGACAAGGTCCAAGGCTCTGAGGTTCCCGAGCAACCTCTTTCTGTTCATAATACAATCTAATAAATTGGGCATGTCATTCATTTCCGCAGTAGTATCTTTGTTTAAAAAAAACCTAACGTTTTGTTTCTGTTGCTTTTTTGTCGTTTTTACATTTGGCTATTAAGGAAGTTGGGAAAGCGCTTCTGTGAGTAACCTTATAGGAAGAGTCCGAGACATTTGGAGCATATTAGGAAAGTAGACTGTAGACTTACACTGCCTGGGTGGAGCCCCTGGCTTTGTCACTTAATAGCCACGTGAAACGTGGGCAAACTGTACATGTTCTTATTGCCTTCCTGTTCTCATCGAAAAAGCAGGTGATGATAATCTATACCTTCCTCATAAGGCTGTTGTGATAATTTAATGAGCTCATACACTGGTGTCTCATAGGATAATCCAGAAAATATAAATGCCAATTATTAATGCTGTTACTAACTCTGAAATTGAAACGCATATCTCTTTTTGCAGATAGGAAAGCTGTCATATCACAAGGAATGTTAAAATGTGTTGGTTCTTCAATTTTTCTCAAAAGTAAATGGGGGATTGGCTACCGCCTGAGGTATCATTCGCTCTTTATTGACTTGTTCCTTATTATATTCTTGACCTATTGTTACTATGTTTAAGGTTTGCCATGATGTGCTTTGGCCATTTTTTTATGGCACTAACTTTAACTTAAAGCATTAGAATTTACTTTTGGCTGTTGACTGAGTAATCATAAAAAATTATGGTTTTTGGTTTTCTCTAGCATGTACATTGACAGATGCTGTGCCACGGAATCTCTTTCTTCTCTGGTTAAACAACACATACCTGCAGCTACTTTATTACAACAGAATGACCAGCAGCTTGTGTATAGCTTGCCTTTCAAGGACATGGACAAATTTTCAGGTATTCCTTACTTTCAGTTTCTTGACTGCTGAACCAGCTTCTTGCATTGGGGATGAGTTTTCTTAATTTACTTGGTTTATTTTTCTATATAATATTTACGCGCTCGCAGGTCGCCAGAGTTAATACTCTGTTTCTGCTTTATTTTGCTTTTGAAAATCAGAAATGCTGTAAGCTAACATTTCTTTTTTTTTATAAACGGCATGCAAGAAACTCCAACTAGTGTGTTAACTTACGTAAATAATTGTTTGTTTTATTGTCAAGAAAGAAAGAAATTGTTCCCTTTTTTTGTTCTGGGAATAAGAATATAAATATACATATACACAACATATATACATATGTACACACACAAATGTGTATACACACACACACAGTTGTTTGTATAAGTCCTGAGCTCTTTTCCAGTTTCATGATTTCATAATGAATTACATTTTTATACGGTAAACCCTTGAATTATTTTATTTGTGACTTTAGTTTTCTGCTTTTTGATGAGGAACTCAAACTCAGTGTCCTTTATCTGTTGAGGGATGACTTAATAAACAAAAGGATATTTCTTACTGTTGAAGATATGTTATGCAGAATTCCCATAGCATTCCTATAATTAGAAATTTTCTATGCGGTTTTCTGTGGTTTCCTTTTGAGAATAAGGAATCATTAATTAACTGAATTGAAGTACATGTGTCAACGTAATGTACTCTGCCCATCATTCTGTCTATAAAATATTTCTTAGTTTTAATTTATATTATGATGCATGTCTAATAGATATATATCTCCCTAAACAAACATTCCTTGGGGTCCTTAGCAATTTCTAAGAATGTTGAAGGGGTCCTGAGACCAAACAGTTTGAGAACACTGTGCCAGCACAGTAAATTCAGTCATATACTATTTTAAAAGGACATTTTAGAATAATTCATGATAGTGTGCTTAATGACACGACGCTCTTTCATTTTTCTCCTTTAGGTTTATTTGCTGCTCTAGACACTCATTCAGGTTTGGGTGTTATTTCTTATGGTGTTTCCATGACGACTTTGGAAGATGTATTCTTAAAGCTAGAAGTTGAAGCAGAAATTGACCAAGCAGGTAAAAACAAAACTAACGGCACATTTTACGCAATGAGCCAGACAGATAGTGATCAAGACAAATAATTGTAGAAGCATGTGGAATTTATATTTTGGGAAAGAAAGGGTAGAAATAAACAGGTAAATAGATATTTACAGAGAGTGATAGGAGTTATGAAGGAATTAGTGGGGCGGTCTCAGGAGGCAGATAGCTTAGATGGCATCTCAGGGGGGGACTGGGTTGGGATGATATTTAAAGTGAGGCCTGAATGGCAAGAAAAGTGAGATTTCATTGCAGAGCCTTCCAGATAAAGGGACCCGCTACTGCAGAGGTGTTGGTTGAGGGATGGGTTGGATGTTTCTGATGACAAAGAAAGGCCACCGTGGAGAGCCAAGGAGAGGGTAGCATGTAGTGAGCTCAGAGCTGGAGGCCAGGGGCCACATCATATTTAGTCTTTGAATGTGTTTAGTCTGGAAAAACATTTTGTTTGTTTTCTTAGTGTGATATGAAGCTACCAGAGAGTTTGAAAGCAAAGGGGTAACGTGATCTGATTTGCATTTTTAAAAACTGCATTCCGGTTGTTGAATGACGAGTGGATTTAAGGGAAGTTTGGAAGCAGGAAGAGCAGTTAGGAAGCTATTGCAGTTCATCTTAGTTTGAACTAGGATGGCTGTGTAAATAGGGAAACATGAAGAGCTCGGGGTTCTCCTAGAGGCGCTGGTGGTGACTTGCTGATGGGCTAGCGTTAGGGGTTGAGGAAAGGGAGGGGTCAAGAATAGCGTCTAAGCCTTTGGCCTGAGAACTGGAAATGGAATTGCCCTTTCCTGAGAAAGGGGGAGCAGCAGGTTTGTGGAAAGAAGGGCTCCAGGTGTGAATTTTGGTTACACTGTTGAGAGGTTTAGTAGACATCCCAGTGGAGATGTTGCCTCTGGGCTGTTTGATTCACACACTTGGAGCTAAAGGAGGGCGTTGGGCTCAAGATACAAACGCTGGATCCGCCTGTGTACCGATGGCCCCGTGGGACTGGATGAGGTGCTTCGGTGGCGAGCGCAGACACAGTGGAGGGAAGCCCCGAGGGTGAGCAGTGAAGGGCCAGGGAGGGCTGACCGGGAAGGCACCAGTAGCGCTCCTTCTGTCTTCACGAAAGGAGATGCGGGAGCTGGGGCAGCGTGGTGTTTGAGGGCAGTTCTCTGCTGACTGCTGTGAAGAGGAAGATGGCAGCAGAAAAGGGGGGTTTGGTAGCTTAGAAGACGGGGAATGTGGAAGGGTGGGAGCCAGTCATGACCTTGACACGAGTGATTTCAGTGGTGCAGTCGAGATCCGTGTGGTTTAAGCTGAGAATAGGTTGAAGGGTAGCGAGACTGGTGTGGTGCTGGGTCCTGAGAGTGAAGGAAAAGGGACGTTTCTCTCAAACGTGGAGGAAGAAAGGCGAGTTTACGATGAGGACGCAGGGGGCGGATTGCAGCTAGAGAAGGAAAGTTTACGTGAAAATGTTGGATCATTTGGAGCGATAGCAAGATCTTAAATTTGGGCATCCGTCAGTTTGATGAAACTGAGAAGAGACAAAGGTATGGGAATGGAAGGAGTAAAGGGAGCTAGAGGTCAGGATGTAGAATGCGTTAACAGTGAGTATGTCTGTCATACTGAGGATGGCGGAGAGAAGTGGGCGGAGAAGATGCCTGTGTGCGTGGTGCTCAGTACTTTCAGGCATACGAAGTAGTTTCTAGAAACGTCTGGGAAGTGGGAATAAAAGTGAGAAGGGCGAGCTCTGTTCAGGTATTATTCACTTTTCTCTACAGTACCTTTAAGCCCATTATGCAAAATAAATTTACCTCTAACATCAGCTTGCTTTCAGTTTGGTCAATTTTAATTGTTTCATTTTTTAAAGATTAGTATATATCAGATTCTGTAGAAGGCCAGTTGGAGCTCACTGAGTACTATGATTGTGATATGCAGCATTTCAGGACCTGCTTTTAGTTTGATTAGTCGCTGTGTCAGGGGAAGACAGGGACTGGACTTGGCCATCTACTGAGTCATCCGTTCAGACTGTTGAGCTGGTAAGATGCCAAGACAGCCAGGTTGTACTTAAATATTATTTTATACATTATTCTGCTCCACTCTTAAAATTTTTAATGTTTACTCATTTCTTAAACTTAGCCTAAGTCCTTCTTCATACCGAAACCAGTTTTCGTCTCTTTTTATTATTTTTCATCTCTTTTAAGTTGAATCACTGTTGTGAAAGTAACATATCTTGATTTCTATCCCCATCCAGTAGTTTTGTCAGGTTTTGGTCTAATGGAATCAATCATATAGGATGTCTCTTTTGCTTATGTTTATTCTGGTTTCTTTTACTTAATGTAATGTTTGTAAGATCAAGCTACTATGGTTATACAATAGTTTGTTCACATTCATTGTTTTACACTATTCTATTACAGGAATATTTCATGACTTATTTATTCTTTCACCTGTTGATAGACATTTGGGTTCTTTCCAGCATGTGGCTATTGGATAGGGTACTAGCTAAGGATATTCTTGTACATGTGTTTCAGTGAGCCTCTGTACATAATTCTGTTGGATTTATACCTGAGAGAGAATGTCCTGGGTCATAAGCTGTGCACATGTTCAGTTTTAATAATATTGCCAAAGTATATGACTGTCCCCTTTGTCCTGTATCACTGCCAGGTGTGTGCTACTTTGAAATTTACATGCTTCAGAAAGGTTTTCATCTTTTTAAGGAATATAACGTAAGTTTCTATCGTTTTGTTTTGGCAAATAGATTATAGTGTATTTACTCAGCAGCCACCAGAGGAAGAATTGCATTCAAAACCCTTTGATGAAATGGAGCAGAGCTTGCTTATTCTTTCTGAAACCAAGGCTTCTCTGGTGAACACCATGAGTGTTTGGAAACAGCAGGTGTTTAAAATCGCAAAGTTTCACTTCCTTACCTTGAAACGTGAAAGCAAATCAGTGAGATCAGTGTAAGTATAATCGCTCTTCTGTCTATGAGTTGTTTTTTTAAGGATACAAACTGGATTTACCATCTTAGTCTTTAAAATGTAGACATATGTAAATAATCTGTGTAGTTTTGAAAGATTAAAACGGTAATTTCACAATGTCAGAGAAAAAAATTATACCTCTAGTAATTTCATTGACTATCATGAGAGCCTTAACTCTTTTTTAAAACCAGCACTTTTTTTGTCTCATCTATAAAATGAGGGAGTGACAAATAATTTTCTCTAATTGTGTAATTTTTGAATTACTGTCATTGTATTTAAATTTTATTTTGCATTTACATTTTTCACAATTGTTTTGCCTCTATTACTAATATTTATGACTGTTTTTTTGGTAAACAGCAGGAAGAATAAGTTTTATCCTTATTTATCAGGTGAAGAAACGGAAATATAAAAAAGGGCTTATAGCTGGTAGAACTGGGATCAGAATGACGTCTTTTCCACTTAGCCGTGTCTCTGTCACTTAGGTTCCCACGGGCTGCTAGACGTTGAATTACTTAGAAGTAACGTTAAGTACTTTTATACACCACGCTGTCTTGTTGGATCCAAAATGGCGGTAGAAATAAAACTTAATAATCAAGAATAATAGTTTTGTTATATGTTTGAAATATGCTGAATTCATTTGCTTTTTGCCCAGACTTATTCAATATCAAAGAAATGTCAGTCACATATCTGATTTATTCCTGTGTCAGCATTAGTGAGAGAAAAACCTTTGTTTAAATCAGCATGTGTCCGTTTATTTAATTGAATACTACTCTCATAAAATACTCCCTGAAAAACAGTAAAAGAATCTCGGCTCCGGCTGCCATAACAAAGTGACAAAGACTGGGTGGCTTGAACGGCAGAAGTTTATTTTCCCACAGTTCCCGAGACTGGGAGTGAGGTCAGGGTCCACGTGGTCGGGTTCTGTTGAGGACTTTTCCTGGCTTGCAGCTGGGCACCCCTCTCGCTGTGTGTGCACACAGGGAAAGAGCCAGAGAGCAAGCTCTCTGGTGCCTCTTCTTCTAAGGGCACCAATCCCGGCATGAGGCCATGCCCTCGTGACCCCGTCTGACCCTGATGACCTCCCGGAGGACTCATCTTCAGATGCCATCGCCTTGGGGGTTAGGGCTTCTGCGTGTAAATTTGGGAGGAGGGTGACAGACATTCAGCCTACTACAAGAAGTGTTCCATGGTCAAATCTGTATTGACCATGCATGTAGAAAATATTGTAACTTACATTTCCTCTCTTAAAGATTTGTCCATTAGCATATAAAAACACATGAGCCGCTCTATGGTAAAGAAATTATTTCAACTTTGTTTAACTTGGAGTTTCCAAATATTTTTTAATCATGAATTTTGTTTTTAACCTAAAACACCCATTAACTTATCATGGAACTAGAGTTCAGTGCAGTATAGGTCTGCTTACAATTTAAGAATGACTTAAAATTATAGGGTTTCTGAAAATTATAAAATGCTGATGTGTGATAACCTAAGCTCTCTCTACCCACTGTTGTGACACCTGTCACACACACTGTAGAGATATTTTGCAGGCTGAGACGGAAAGTTACCTGTCTCTCAGGTGGAAGGGCATTTTGAGTGGGTAGTAGAATTATGTGCTGGGCCAGCGGCACACGATTGTCTTTATCACTCACTGTAGAGGAGAAATGGAAATTGATGTGGTTAGGATGACATTTCAAAGATAACGAGTCATCCTCAGTTTTCACTGTATTTTTATTTTCTTCACTGCATCTAAAATATTTTTGTATCAGATATTTTCTAAAATATTTGGAGAGTACATAGGATAGAGGTAGGGCAGGGAATAGTTCCTTCAGGAGAATAGAGATATAAATGTGACACAATGTCTATTTTGTTTTTAAGTTACAACTACAGGTTTACATGCCCTATAACAATTTCAAGGTGGCTCTGATCTAAAATACACTTTTATAACTTTTAATTTTATCATTGAATATTGGCTTTCTTTCCAATATTGTCATGAGACCATTTTGGAGAGTAGAATTTCTATCCCAAGTGCGAATTTTTCAAGCTTTTTTTTTTTTTTTTTTTAAACATCTTTATTGAATAAATGAGTACCTTTTAACTGTCATGTGAAGGAAGATTGTTTTGTAGATTTACATATTAATGTGCCTTGAACTGTGTATTTGTTTTCCTTTCAGGTTGCTTCTGCTTTTAATTTTTTTCTCAGTTCAGATTTTTATGTTTTTGGTGCATCACTCTTTTAAAAATGCTGTTGTTCCTATCAAACTTGCTCCAGACTTATACTTCCTAAAACCTGGAGATAAACCTGATAAATACAGAACAAGTCTGCTTCTTCAAAATTCTACCGGTGAGAGTATGTGCAGGTTTGTGAATGTGTGTTGGTGGGGCCTGGGGTGAGGGGTAGATATAGGTCAGAGATTTGGATTTTAGAAATATATGTATGGGAAAGGCGTGGTCTGCGTGCATGAACCTAAATTAAGTAAAACTCCTCACTGATGCTGAGTAATACATTACAGAAATGAAATTTTGGTTTAAGTGTAGATGACAGTTTTAAAAATGTTCTGATTTATACTGTTTATAATCATAAAATTTCCTTTTTTAAGAGTAGCGACATTATTCTCAGAGCAGCATGTTTCATCTCAAAGTTTATGATGCGCAAAATAAACTTCAGAAGTTGAAAGACCCTCTTTAGAAAGAGTTACGGCATGTAATATTTATGCAGTTATATATCTAAATAGAAGTGTTTAAACAATTTTTAAGGACTATCTGAAAAACTAGAACTAAGGACGATTGTCTTAGAAATCTCTATGATCACATACATTAAATTTGTAATGGATATTTTTGGACTTGCTATTGATTCTTTTTATTACATAATTACATCAAATATGAAAGAAATTTTAAGACATACGGCTTTGTGCAAACCTCAGAATAAATTTTTAAAAACCTGATATAGGACTTTGATTTTCAAAATATTAAAACCTAATTCAGAATTTGACGTGAATTAGATGTTTCTACACCATCTCCCATCTGTGTGGATAGTTTATAGTCCCAAGGTTCTTGAAGAGGAAAGTGAGCTAACTCTGTAGTTTACAGTAAAACAGAAGCAGCTTCATTTGCTTATCTTGCTGAAATATGTTGGAAAGTTGCATTTCGTTTACCCTTTCTACACGCACAAATTCTTTGGAGTTTAACATTTCCCAGCACTTCACCTGTATTCTAGTATCTTTCCTTTTTGATTCACTATTAACTGAAAAGCTTTGCCCGGTGTTAAAATAATAGTCATAGTTAGGGACAGTTACAGATGGCCGTTACAATCATCACTCTTCAATTCTAGCTCTCTGTTTGTGATGTAACCTTTATTCTTTTGGAGGAAGAAGGTATTTAGTGATAGAAAGCACTCTTGAATAGAAAATGTTATGTTTCTCAATTTATTGCTCCCATTAGAATTCTTATTTTGGTTTTAATATACATTTCACATTGCTGAAAGACAGTACTACGTGGAGCCTTACACTCTGATATTGTGACTTTTTTTGTGTGTTTGGGGAATTGTACATTATCTCAAGTATTTCTGCTTGGCGTTCACTCTCACCGATCTGCAGAAATTATAGTATCTTCAAAGTTTTGTCCCATCTGTTAATTTTAAGTGTTTCTAGAGTTGCTTACATCCGTCTGTCTTTCTATCTATCTATCTCACATTTTCCTAGACCTTGTTGTTGGTCCTAAAGGCACATTTCCTTTAGGGTTCACTGGTCTCTGTGTGTATATATTGGTTGGTGTCTTATCCTCCTGGCAAAGCTTTTCTGTTATCACAGGTGATACAGTTCCTTCAGTTATAATAGAGCCCTCTTCTCGAGAGGACAGAGCCTCTCTGGCATCTGGAAGTGAGAGATCAGTTAAGGCACTAGGTTGGGAGTAGATGTCTTATCACTGAAAGCACCGTTCTCTCTGACATTCACGTTTGTTGCTGAGTCTGAGCCACCGGCCATGCTACTCAGTTACTGCCAGTGTTTTCCTTTGTTTGGTTTTGATTTCTCTGAAAAGCCACCCTTGTCCATCCTTGAATCCTGGCTTTTGTGATGATGGACAGAGAACTGTTTCCACTCATCAGGCATGTTGGTATAGATTTAGACCTCGAACAGGATTCAGAATCTCCCCCTTGGCTCCAGGCTATTTAGAGAATATAGATGGAGACCTGGTTATGGGTTTTACTATTTTAAAGTAGTAACGCAGTTGACATTTATGCAATTTGTCTGTTCAGAGCATGCAGCAGTCCTCCAGGGAGTGATGCCACCTAACTCCACACCCTGGCTCCTCCCTCTCTGAGCGTGGCAGGTTACCTTGTTGCATAAAACTGCCAGATAGATTTTTACTCTCACTGTTGAACCAGATCGCACATATTATAGGTAAACTCTGAATGCGGGTAGTATCAGTAGCAGCAGCGGCAGCTGAAATGGCGCAGTTGCTGTGTGTCAGGCTCTGTTCTGAGGTCTGCGCGTCTGGACCTGGATTTGAATCCATGCTGACTGGTCCCAGAGCCAATGTTCTTAATCATGTCTTAGCCAATGGAGAGAAAATACTTCTTCAAAAACAGAGCTCTAAGTGTTACTAAAAGCCTGTGTCTGTTTCTCATTTAAACTGATTCTTTGTTATTTGCTTATCTTCTAATACCAGACTCAGATATCAGTGATCTTCTTAGCTTTTTCACCAACCAGAACATAATGGTGACAATGTTTAATGACAGTGACTACGTGTCTGCCGCTCCGCACAGCGCAGCTTTAAATGTGATGCAGTCAGAAAAGGTAAGAGTAGTGTGTGGGATTAAGATATTTCCTCTAAAATCAATCGTTTGCTAATTTGACCTTATTAGTTGGAAATTAAAATTTACGTTTGGAAATAGCTGGCTGTGTTTACTTAGGATATATTTTATGCCCTGATGGAGGACCAATAAATAAAGCTCTGAAGAATTTAATTATTTTTATGTTATTTTTTTGTTTAAAATATCAAAATATCTAGATTCCAAACCAGGTTATTTTTATCTATCATTGAGTAGTATTTCTATGATTTGTTGAACCAGTTTTCAGTACAGTGAGAGTTAACTTAGCTGGTGAGAAAAGCTTGGTACATAGCAATCATATATTCATTTATATTTATGTATACTATATAATAACTATTTTTTTGAATTGTAGGACTATGTTTTTACTGCTGTTTTCAACAGTACTATGGTTTATTCTTTACCTGTATTGATGAATATCATTAGTAACTACTATCTTTATCATTCAAATGTGACTGAAAGCATCCAGGTCTGGAATACCCCATTCGTTCAAGTAAGCAAACTTAAAAATATTTATGCGTGTGTGCGTGTGTGCATAAAATAACTGTTAAAAGCCAAGTGATAATAACAGATGAAATCTGTAGAAGTTCATCTTGTGACATCTCCTAGTCTTAAAACTTGAGCTGGGGATGGTTCACATCCTGGGTTTAGGAGTCTCTAGTATGAGTTCGCTTCATGGTCAAGGAGGTTCTGTCTTGGTACTGATATTTTTGTAAAGCATGAGTAGTTTTTATATTAGTCAGAGAAGAAAAATTCAGATAATTAAAAATGAATATTGTTCATCTGAAATCTAGATGCTGGGTATTGAACCTTGAGAAGTCACCCAGTCATTTTTCCTCTAGGCCAGACAGTTGGATTATAGATATGAAAAGCCACTTAAGTCTCCAGGAAAATAGTCAACATTTTTCTCTGAATACTAGTATTGTTTTTCATATGTTGAAAAATAAATGGACAAATATCTTTCGGTAATAGCATTTTCTGCTTTCCGTTGCCATACTGTTTTTCAAAAGCTTTATTGAGATGTACTTCAAACACCATCTGATTCACCCATATGAATGTACAATTCAGTGGTTTTTATTATGTTCATAGAGTTTTGCAACTCTATGTTAAAAAACGTGACATACTCTATCACTCTTGCTTTTGTGAGGCATCGTATTTCTTACATTTTGGGGGTAAGGCGGTACATAGTAGTAGTATCATTCACCAATTTTGAGAATATAGGCAGAAGAGAGATTTTGGCTTTGTTTTGGTGGAATGGAGACATTGATTTCAGCTTTGATCCTGGTGGCATTTGAAGGTATGAATCTGGAGAGATTTCTGGGCAGGAAATAAATATTTGTGAGTCACCAGTGCATAGGTGACATAGAAATCATCATCGAAGTTGTAGATCATCCCTGTGATGTTTTCTTCCCCCTGTGATTTTTGTTGCTGTTGTTGAGAAATATTTCAATCCTACAGAAAGTAAACAACTGTGTATTTAGTACCCACATATTTCAAATGTTAGTATCTTGTTTTTTCTTATTTATTAAAACGTTAAAGACACAGGTGAAACCTCCAGTGCACCCCTCCCCAGTCTTGTCTTCTTTCCTCCACAGTTCAAAATGTTTAATTCCCGTGCACGTCTTTATGGTGTTACCACATTTGTGTGTATCTGTAACTATTACAAAAGATCTTTGCTTCTTAACATTTTCCATCAAACACTGACATACAACCATACCATTGTTTAAAACCAGATGGAAAGAGTGAGACTTTTTAAAGTTCCCTATTCACAGATATAATCTTGTTCACGTTCCACATTTTTTCCCCTTCGATGATGAGATTCCGTGTAATTGAGTCCAACTGTCATCTCATTAATCTCCACTTCTTGTGCTACTCAGCTTACACATTGGTTGGTTCTGTCTGGGTCCTCCCCTGTAAGGTACCGGAGTTTGGGACGAATTCTACAACGTCATATGGCATGAATTAAGGAACTGGCTTTATTGCTAGAAACTCGGGAGGCCGGGGCCGACAGGACGCAGCCTCTCTCCACATCATCCCGTGGCACTGAGCGTGGTTCTGGGTAGCTTGCATCTGGGGCACCGGCGGTTTACGAGGTTGTCTGGAGACGTTTGCTGTCCGCACCTGGAGCCACAGGCTGTCGGAGTCACAGTTCCCCCTGCGGGGAGTAAGCAGCTCCTGGTTCCCTAGGAAGCTGAGCTGGGGTGTGACTTCTCCCAGGGGAGGAAAGGAGGGTTCCCGGGCCCCAGCTGGCTCATAGCGCAGTCCAGGCACCGGGGATGGCATCACGGTCATCCTGAGGGGGTCACGTTCGTTGCGTAGAACCGCTGGTAGACGGGTTAACTGCGCTTCACTACAGTATTGTTTTTAACTAAATGGTGAACCTTAATTACTGTGCTGTATTGTTCTGTGTACTTCCGTACGAAAATGGAAGGCCGATAATTTGCTCAGGATCCTATAGCCGTTTAATGTGTCAAATCGGTACTGTAGCCCGCTGTGTTAACTCTGCCGCCTGTTGCTTCATGTAGACTGTTGTCTAGGGTAGGTATCCTAACATGTTTCTTCGGAGGTTTTGGTAGTCTTTTAGAAAGTAGTAACGTGATATAAAGCTATTCTCACTTCGATTTCTTATTCTGTGGTTGTCTTTCAGGAAATTACAGACATAGTTTTTAAAATTGAGCTGTATTTTCAAGCAGCTTTACTTGGGGTTATTGTTACCGCGATGCCACCTTACTTTGCCATGGAGAATGCAGAGAATCATAAGGTAATGAATGACTCAGTTAAAAAATTACAGGTGCAGTTGACTAATAAGAAATCTTAGACAAAAAATTAACCTACCTTGTGTGAGTGCAAGACTTCTGTGCAATTATTATTTCAAGAATAAGTAAGTGGAGTATAAATACATTTATTACGGTAATAGTAATAACCCTCACTTATTATTTGAGTGCTCGTCATGTGCTTTAAAAGTTTTATTGCTGGGTCGTATTCCATGGTGTGGATCTGGATTGCTTCCAGTTTTAACTATTATGAATTAAGGTGCTATGGACATTTGCTCCAGGTTTTTGTGTGAATGTAAGTTTTCATTTCTCTGGGATAAATACCCGAGGGTATACTTGCTGTGTCTGTCGTATGGTGATTGCATGTTTAGTTTTATAAGAAATTGTTGATCTGTTTTTCAGGGTGGGTAAACCATTTTGCTTTCCTACCAGCAATGTGTGAATGACAAAAGCATGGATTATCCAAAATCATTTCATTTGACGTGGTCTATGTTTTTATACTTATATTGAAATTTATATTTTCCTTCTTCTAATTCATTGAACACGAAAGTTGTCCATTTTTAAAATCATTTCTCTTCTTTGTCTTAACTAATATTTATAGCCCACTCTTCTCTTACCTTCTCTATGGCTAGCTCTTTCTTATAACACATTTAATTATTATTAACAGATGTTTCACAGATGACAAAAATCAACTGAATAAGATTGTTAGGTATTTGTATTTATGAAAGATTCTTAAAATTTCAAATTAAATAACGAGAGGGTTAGGAAAACGATGATCATTTAAGTTTACTGTTTGTACACTTGCAAATGCTATTCCCTTGTGGTAATAAGAAACAGCTAACATTTTTTATACACAGGAGTGTGTAAAAGGCTTTCAAATGCATCACCAGTGCTTAAGCTGAGAGCCCTGTGTAAATCAGCGGGTACTTGGCCATTTATTAGTGTTTTCGTGAAAGGTCAGTATTTAAAAGTGAGAATCCTTTTTCTTAAACCTATTTTTCTCTCTATTTCCACAGAATTTCAAAAGCAGTTATGTTTTGGCTGCTTACTGTTTGCACAGCTATAACCCCCATGACACCTTTTACTTTATTTTAGTTTTGTGTTTCTTAGCTGCACTGCTGTATCCTGATGCTGAAAAATTTTGTTGAAATGTTTACACCTCAGAAATAATGAGCCAGATTACAGGCTAGATGGAATTTATATTTAGCTGTAGGAGGGCTTTTATTACCTATTGACGGAATGTGACCTTTTTTATTGATGTAAAATTAAGAGTTCTACAATCATTTGCTAGAGTTTTTCGTTTGCAAGATGTTTAAAATTACAATCAATTTTTGCTTTTTTTTTTTTTTTTAGATCAAAGCTTACACTCAACTTAAACTTTCGGGTCTTCTGCCTTCTGCATACTGGATTGGACAGGCTCTTGTTGACGTCCCCTTATTCTCTGTGGTTCTTACTTTGATGTTAGGCAGTTTATTTTCATTTCATTATGGATTATATTTTTATGCTGTCAAGTTCCTTTCTGTGGTAAGTTAACATCAGTTGTATTCATGCTATTTATAAATAAAATGTTATTTTAAAAAGCTAGATCTTTATAAATGTGGTAATTGTCTGATTGAGTAATTGTGATGTTCCAGAAAACAGAACCGACATCTATCTAATTTTTGTATACGATACCTACAATCAAGGCAGTTTATATTGCCCTAAGTGATTTTTAAAAACAATAACTTCACCATTATGAAATAATTCCTTGAAACTGAGGTGGTCTTTCATGTAGACTGCCTACTTGTATGTAATCAGGAATACTTAAACAGTCCTTCCTTTAAATGTCTTCTTTGTCTCTGTGCCTGAAAATAATTTCACAAAGAAGAAGCTCTTTTATTCCATAATTTAAAGTATGGCTTAAAATACTAAGGAAGAGTGTGATTTGCATTCATATTCGTATGTCGATGACTGACACTAGATCCTTTCCTATGAATTATATTAGAAAAAAGCAAAAACAGAGCTTGGTAGGTTGGGGTTGCTGAAAGTCAGCTTAGGAGCTTTGCCAGAGGCCATCCTGACCTTACAGATTAATTTCCACCTTATAACTTAATAAATGTTTTTCTTAAAAATTTACAAAGTACATTAAGCGCTGTACAGTAAAATAGAAGCTAATAGTTGATGGAGATTGATAAAGCCGTAACCAGCTATGCTTGCTTTTCATAATAAAATGGTAAGAGACAGTATTTTACTTGGCATAAAAAAAGAGCTACAAATAGTATTTAGTTTAAATGGCTTATTCAAGATTGTGTTAGCAGTTAAAAACGTGAGTTTTATTGATTTAGGAGTAACTCCTCAAGGAACTACAGTTTCCGTGTTTTTGGAGCGATTTGTTGAGCAGTAAAACTTGAAGAATAATTATTCCCTAATGATTTAATGTGACTGGTATTTCACATCATATGTACGGTTAGCTACTCATATTTTTACATAAAAATACACATTTCTGTCTTGCAGGTTTTTTGCCTTATTGGATATGTTCCATCAGTTATTCTGTTTACCTATATTACTTCTTTCACTTTTAAAAAAATTGTAAATACCAAAGAATTTTGGTCATTTATCTATTCTGTGGTAAGTCACATTTTATATTATTTTGTCTCAGCTTTTCCTAGCCCGTTATTTGAAAGTCATGGACTCTTCTCATGATTATACTGAAAGGGTTGCTGTGTCGTTTCCGAGTGCAGAGCTTAGCTAGCTAGCAGCATCTGTTAGTGTGTGTGCGTCTTCGGCCCCGTCCACCCCACGAAGGGATGATACTTTGTTGCATTTAACAACTAGCATGACAAGGATGCCAGCTACGAAAAACTGGTGTCGGCGCTCTTGACACTTTCTGGCTAGGTATCTGCTGTGGTTCCAGGTTTTATTAGAAGATTAAAGACATAGTTAATGCTGAGGCACCCAGTAAGTTTGTATGAAATTGCTAAACATCTTTTCACTTGTTTTCTCATTTTTTTCTTTAGACAGCATTGGCTTGCATTGCAGTCACCGAAATAACTTATTTTATGGGATATACAGTTACAGTGATTCTTCATTATGCCTTGTGCATAGCCATTCCAATCTATCCGCTTCTGGGTTGCCTGATTTGTTTCATAAAGGTAGGTCTGTTAGGTGTTCTGATATTTTTTAAAAAGGGTAAATAATGACTGCCTAATCTTTGGGATCTTAGCTCTTGTACTGAAGTAGTAAAAAAAAAAAAAAAATCAGGTTGGCTGCTAGTACTTGATTTAAATATTATTAATGTAGCAGTAAATGTAAAATTACTGTGGAATCTTTTCAAGCATGTTTCTAAACTGCAGATTCTCAAAGGAGAAGGACTGTGTTCATTACATGGTCTTTCATGCCCAAAACAATGTACGTAAATTAGAAGTATGATCTGACTGCAGTCCATATGTGTTGGACTGGGGAGTTTTGGGGGAGTTTTTCAAGTGTATTGTACTATACAGGGATGAGGAAAAATAAAGTTTGAGCGATTTTTTTTCAAGAAGAAAATAGAGGAACAAATTAATTTTATTAAGCCTGGTTAATTGAAAACAATTTCTGTGGTTAGAAAAAAAATTAAGTGATGAATTATTAATTTAGGACGATTGCTGATTAATTCTACTGACACACCTCTTTACCTCGCTCCCCTCCCTTTTTTTGGCTTAAGTTTATAATTTAATTTATACCTGCTCTGATAGGCATATTTTGGTGTGAGGAAGATTTTAATCTAACTACAAAACATGGCTATAAATATGAACAGCTAGCTAATTTATAGAGGAGACGTGTTTGCTGTTAAATGCATTTTTTTCATTTTAATCTGAACGTTTCTACATGTTGCAGCTAAAAGAAAATTGGTTCCTCTGCGCACAGCGCTTCCGACACCAAACGTGTGGGTTTTCCCTGACATTCAGCAGTTCTGACACTGGCCAGAGTTAGCGCAGACCCCATGGGTTCAGGGGTCAGTCCCGCAGGCGGCCCCCCGCTTCAGATTCCAGTCACAGGTCGTGGGTCCCCAGGCCACCCACGTTCTGTCTGACTTGGACCCCTTCTCGGGGGTCAGTACTTTGCTCTAGAACTGGCTCCCAGAACTCGGGGAAGCACTTGGTTTACTCTTCCCGGCGTATTGTGACGGATGCACAAATAAACAGCCAGGTGGAGAGGGCCGCAGGGCAGGGTCCAGAAGGGTCCCAAGGGCAGAGCTCCTGAAGGGAGTGAGCCGTCCTCCCGCGTGAGCATGCTCTCTGAGCCCCGTGTTAGAGGCTTTGTGGAGGTCCCATGACTTGGGCAAGATGAGCTAACCAGTCTCCGCGCTCTTCTCCCCTCCCTGGTGGTGGCACCTGGGGCGGGAAGTTCCAGCTCTCTAGTCCGGCTGGCCCTCTGTCAGTCAGCCTCCATCCTCCCCTGAGAGTCCCCTCGTTAGCGCAGACTCAGCTGAGGTTGAGAGGGGCTTGTTTTATACAGCGCGAGACACTCCTATCCCCTCTGTCACTCAGGAAATTCCAAGGGTTTTAGAAGTTCTGGGCCAGGAACTGTGTGGTCAAAGACCACATTTCATTATATCACAGTATCACAGCCACATACAAATTTTCAAAAAATGTTTGCCTTAGATTTCTTGGAAGAATATTCAAAAAGAAGAGGACACCTACAACCCATGGGATAGTCTTTTGGTGGCCGTTATATCGGTAAGAAATAACTGTGTTAGCACGTTACCTTATGAGTGGTTTGGTCATGTGATTTTAACTCTCTTTTTAGTTTTTATCCCGTTGCATAAAAATGAAGGTGCATAAGAAGTCAAGTGTGTTAGTCAATGCTAGCTAATGTGCATTTCACTTACTGAATACATCCACTTTAATGTACTTGTTTTTTTCATGTCATTAATACTATTTAATGATAATTCTGGCTTCCATAGAAACAAAAACAAAGCCGTTTTAAAATTATAATTTATGAAGCTGACAACAGATGAACTTTACAGAGGTAGAAAAGTATGTGAGGGATCATTTTACTAAAAATCTACCTTGGTTTGTATTAACATTTATTCTTTTTTTTTTTTCAACATCTTTATTGGAGTATAATTGCTTCACAATACTGTGTTAGTTTCTGTTGTACAACAAAGTAAATCAGCCATATGCATACATATATCCCCATAGCTCCTCCCTCTTGCATCTCCCTCCCACCCTCCCTATCCCACACTTCTAGGTCATCGCAAAGCACCGAGCTGATCTCCCTGTGCTATGCGGCTGCTTCCCACTAGCTATCTGTTTTACCTTTGGTAGTGTATATATGTCCATTAACATTTATTCTTAACTCATTGCATGACATGCAAAAAAAAATTGTGATGAATTTTTTCGGTGATGGTAAGGAACCTGATGTATGTGGTTTTGGTTCTGTTGGTACACGGGGAAAAAAAAAAAACCCCAAGTGATTCAGTCACGAGCTGTAACCTGTTTTTCTTTTAGCCTTACCTGCAGTGTGTGCTGTGGATTTTCCTCTTACAGTACTACGAGAAAAAATATGGAGGTAGATCATTAAGAAAGGATCCCTTTTTCAGGTCAGTTTTTTAAATTTCAGGTTTAATTTTTTAAAATTTTAATGTTTTTTTTTTTTTTTTTTTTTTACTATATTGACAGAGTTGTGCAGCCATCACCATAATCTGATTGTAGGTCATTTCCATCACCCCCAAAAAGAAACGTTGTGTCCGCTGGTCACATCCTTCCCGCCTCAGCTGGCCCCCAGCCCTATGTAACCACTAATCTACCTTCTGTCTCCATAGATCTGCATATTTTACACACTCATTTAAATGGAATTATGCAAGATGGGGTCTTTTCTTGTCTGGCTTCTTTTACTTGGGCATAATGTTCTGGAAGTTCATCCACGTTGTAACATGTAGCAGTACCTCATTACCTTTTTGTTTGTTTGTGTTTGCAGAGTAATATTACATGGTAGGGATCTACCACACTTGATCTATTTATCGGCTGATTGGCATTTGAGCTGTTGCCACTTTTTGGCTATTGTGAGTCATGCTACGATGCACATTTGAGTGCAAGTATTTGTGTGGACGTACATTTTCATTTCTCTTGGGAGGATACCTAGGAGTGGAATTGATGGGTCATTGTGGTAGCTTTATGTTTAACCTTTTCAAGAACTGCCAGAATGTTCTCCACAGTGACTGCACCATTTTACTCCTGGGAGTGGATGAGGGTTCTGTTTTCTTCACGTTGTTTCCCATATGTGTTATTGTCTTTTTGATTTTAGCTATTCTCGTGGGTGCACGTTAGTGTCTCATTGTGGTTCTTATTTGCACTTCCCTGACGATTCGTGATGCGGAGTGTCTTTTCATGTGCTTATTGTTCATTTTTATATCTACTTTGGAGACGTGTCAGTCTGAATCCTTTGCCCGTTTAAAAACTTGGGTTGTCTTTATGTTATTGAATTTTGAGTTTTTTTTAATATATTCTGGATACAAATCTCTTATCAGATGTATTTTAAAATATTTTCTCCAAGTCTGTGCATTTTTTTTCAAAGGATGTTTTAAATTTGAAGAAGAGTTATTTCTTGAAATATGGCCATTGGTACTAGATTGGTTCTGAATTTCTTCTTTATATTTCTCACACATTTGTTTGTTTATTTGCTGAGTATTCACATTCTGGAGAAAACTGGAAAGTACTGGTAAATGTGTAGCGGTTATTCACTAGCCACTGGACCCCGTCTCTCATCCACGGAGGCAGAGCTTCTGGCTCTCCTTCTGCGTCTTTGCCTTTATTCCTGCTCTCGTCTGGGGGGAGATATCAGCATCCACCCGGATGACCCTTCCAACACCGTAACCCCTCCGCTTCTGATTCTCTCCAAGCCAGTGACTTGCGTCTCTGTTCCACTTCACGCTCTGTTTGCATCAGAGCCACTGATGGTGCCACATACTCGTCCCCTCGACACTCAGCTCTGTTGTAGCTGTTTGGCAACCCTACGCCCTTACCTACTCAGCACCTTCCCATCTTGCCCTTTCCCGTAGTTCTCGCAGGCCTTCTTTCTATCCCTCAGATTCTCAGAGTCACCTCAGCTCACCTCACTTCTTACTTCTCAGTGGACGATCAGGAAACAGAAGCACCTGATTATAAATTATAAAGTGTGTACACACTTGTCCACATCTTTCGCCGCTCTTGCTTTTCCCCAGCCCCAGAGGAAGGTGTCCGCCCTGTTATCCACGTCTTCCCGTGTTCTGTCTGCTTAAAGATGTTGCTCAGTCAGCTCTCTTTTCCTGTGTCTTTCCCTTTTGGATCTTATTAGGGTAGATTTCCCTTTGGGAGGAGGTCGCCTTCCTCCCATATAAAACAAAGTAATACATGTCAGAACTCATCAGTCACATTGAAACCCGAATCCCTCTCTAGCTCGTATCCCTTCTTTCCTTTTTTTTTTTTTTTTTTTTTTTGATCACACGTATATTTTTTATTTTTTCAACGTTTTTATTGGAGTAGAATTGCTTTACAATGGTGCGTTAGTTTCTGCTTTATAACAAAGTGAATCAGTTATACATACACATATATCCCCATATCTCTTCCCTCTTGCGTCTCCCTCCCTCCCTCCCTCCCAACTGGTCACAAAGCACCGAGCTGATCTCCCTGTGCTATGCGACTGCTTCCCACTAGCTATCTATTTTACATTTGCTAGTGTATATATGTCCATATATATACACTACCACTCTCTCACTTTGTGCCAGCTTACCCTTCCCCCTCCCCGTGTCCTCAAGTCCATTCTCTAGTAGGTCTGTGTCTTTATTCCCGTCTTGCCCCTAGGTTCTTCATGACTTTCTTTTTTTAGATTCCATATA